>NC_091289.1:158503700-159218700 GCF_032444005.1 Ranitomeya imitator | reverse complement strand
TTAAGAGTCTCCTCTTTCCTCCACTCATTACCTGTAGTAATGGCACCTGTTTAAACTTGTTGTCAGTATAAAAAGACACCTGTGCACACCCTCAAACAGTCTGACTCCAAACTCCACTATGGTGAAGACCAAAGAGCTGTCAATGGACACCAGAAACAAAATTGTAGCCCTGCACCAGGCTGGGAAGACTGAATCTGCAATAGCCAACCAGCTTGGAGTGAAGAAATCAACAGTTGGAGCAATAATTAGAAAATGGAAGACATACAAGACCACTGATAATCTCCCTCGATCTGGGGCTCCACGCAAAATCCCACCCCGTGGGGTCAGAATGATCACAAGAAAGGTGAGCAAAAATCCCAGAACCACGTGGGGGGACCTAGTGAATGAACTGCAGAGAGCTGGGACCAATGTAACAAGGCCTACCATAAGTAACACACTACACCACCATGGACTCAGATCCTGCAGTGCCAGACGTGTCCCACTGCTTAAGCCAGTACATGTCCGGGCCCGTCTGAAGTTTGCTAGAGAGCATTTGGATGATCCAGAGGAGTTTTGGGAGAATGTCCTATGGTCTGATGAAACCAAACTGGAACTGTTTGGTAGAAACACAACTTGTCGTGTTTGGAGGAAAAAGAATACTGAGTTGCATCCATCAAACACCATACCTACTGTAAAGCATGGTGGTGGAAACATCATGCTTTGGGGCTGTTTCTCTGCAAAGGGGTTAGGACGACTGATCCGGGTACATGAAAGAATGAATGGGGCCATGTATCGTGAGCTTTTGAGTGCAAACCTCCTTCCATCAGCAAGGGCATTGAAGATGAAACGTGGCTGGGTCTTTCAACATGACAATGATCCAAAGCACACCGCCAGGGCAACGAAGGAGTGGCTTCGTAAGAAGCATTTCAAGGTCCTGGAGTGGCCTAGCCAGTCTCCAGATCTCAACCCTATAGAAAACCTTTGGAGGGAGTTGAAAGTCCGTGTTGCCAAGCGAAAAGCCAAAAACATCACTGCTCTAGAGGAGATCTGCATGGAGGAATGGGCCAACATACCAACAACAGTGTGTGGCAACCTTGTGAAGACTTACAGAAAACGTTTGACCTCTGTCATTGCCAACAAAGGATATATTACAAAGTATTGAGATGAAATTTTGTTTCTGACCAAATACTTATTTTCCACCATAATATGCAAATAAAATGTTAAAAAAACAGACAATGTGATTTTCTGGATTTTTTTTTCTCAGTTTGTCTCCCATAGTTGAGGTCTACCTATGATGTAAATTACAGACGCCTCTCATCTTTTTAAGTGGTGGAACTTGCACTATTGCTGACTGACTAAATACTTTTTTGCCCCACTGTATTTGAACTTTACATTTATCTACACAAAACTTCAATGGCCATTTTTTGGCTCAAACCTTCCAGGTTCCCCAAATTATTCTTCTATGTGTTAATTACTCTGCAGAGATTAGTATCATTTGCATATATTGAGATTCCAATCTATATGTTCTCTACAAGGTGATTAAAAAGAATATTAAAAAGAAGAGGGCCCAATAGTGACCCCTATTGTATCCCAGTGTTAACTGTGAATTGATCCATTCATCTTTCATCATCATCTTTATTTTTATATAGCGCTAACATATTCCGCAGCACTTTACAGTTTTGCACACATTATCATCACTGTCCCCGATGGGGCTCACAATCTAAATTCCCTGTCAGTATGTCTTTGGAACCATTTGTTGTAAATTCAGCTTTTGGGCTCCCTCCGGTGGTTGTAGAGGGTAATGCAGTTGTGCCTGGACTGCAGGAGTGGACAGGTGTATCTACTAATTGCAAAACTGACTGGGGTATATAGCTTTGCAGGATCCTTTAGTCAGTGCCAGTTGTCCATTGTTCTTGAAGGATTCACTCCCCTGCTGGTGTCTCCAGTTTACTGTGCTTTTCTACAAAGATAAGTCCTGGCTTTGTTTTTGCTGTCCACCTGCTGTTGACCTTATAGTTCTGTGCATTATCATGTTTTTGTCTTGTCCAGCTTAGTCTGTGAAGGATTTTTTGCAGCCTAGCTGTTTCTCTGGAGATGCAGATATACCCCCCCATGTCTATAGTCAGATGTGGTGATCCGTATTTTCTGCGGTGGATATTTTCTAGTGTTTTTATACTGACCGCATAGTACTCTGTTCTTTTCTTTCTTTTTAGCTAGTATGGCCTCTTATGCTAAAATCTGATTTCATATCTGCGTATGTTATTTCCCTCTCCTCTCACAGTCAATATTTGTGGGGGGCTATCTATCCTTTGGGGATTTTCTCTGAGGCAAGATAGGTTTCCTGTTTCTGTCTTTAGGGGTAGTTAGATCTTAGGCTGTGCCGAGGGGTCTAGGGAGTGTTAGGTACCCCCCACGGCTACTTCTAGTTGCGCTGCTAGGTTCAGGGTTTGCGGTAAGTACAGGGACCACCTTCTCCAGAGTCCGTCTCATGCTGCTCCTAGGCCACCAGATCGTAACAGTACAACTGGCCAACAATGAGTTAATTGCATCTCAGAAGAAGGGAGGGACGCTTTTGAGCCATTTTTTTTCCTTAGCCTGTTTGGTATTTTCCTCCCTCTTTACCTCTGGGTGGCTACGGAGCCTAGTATTAACGTGAATGTTCAGGAGTTAGTTTCTCGGGTGGATCAGCTTGCTGCTAGGGTACAGGGTATTTCAGATTTCATTGTTCAGGCTCCTGCCTTAGAACCTAAGATTCCCACTCCTGATTTATTCTTTGGTCACAGATCCAAATTTTTGAGTTTCAAAAATAACTGTAAACTGTTTTTTGCATTAAGACCCCGGTCTTCTGGTGATCCTATTCAGCAGGTTGAAATCATCATATCTCTGCTGCATGGTGACCCACAGGATTGGGCATTTTCCCTGGAATCTGGCAATCCTGCTTTGCTTAATGTTGATTCGTTCTTTCAGGCATTGGGGTTGTTGTATGATGAGCCTAATTCTGTGGATCAGGCTGAGAAAATCTTGTTAGCCCTGTGTCAAGGTCAAGAAGCGGCAGAATTGTATTGCCAGAAATTTAGAAAATGGTCTGTACTGACTAAATGGAATGAGGATGCCTTGGCGGCAATTTTCAGAAAGGGTCTTTCTGAATCCGTTAAAGATGTTATGGTGGGGTTCCCCACGCCTGCTGGTCTAAGTGATTCTATGTCTCTGGCCATTCAGAATGATCGGCGCTTGCGCGAGCGCAGAGTTGTGCACACTGTGGCGTTGTCCTCTGAGCGGAGCCCTGAGCCTATGCAGTGTGATAGGATTTTGTGTAGAGCTGAACGTCAAACATTCAGGCGTCAGAATAGGTTGTGTTTTTACTGCGGCGATTCTGCTCATGTTATTTCTGATTGCCCTAAGCGTACTAAGAGAATCGCTAGTTCTGTTGCCATCAGTACTATACAACCTAAATTTCTGTTATCTGTGACCTTGATCTGCTCATTATCATCATTTTCTGTCATGGCATTTGTGGATTCAGGCGCTGCTCTGAACTTAATGGACTTAGAATTTGCCAGACGTTGTGGTTTTCCCTTGCCGCCTTTGCAGAACCCTATTCCTTTGAGGGGCATTGATGCTACACCGTTGGCTAAAAATAAACCTCAGTTTTGGACACAGCTGACCATGCGCATGGCGCCAGCCCATCAGGAAGATTGTCGTTTTCTGGTGTTGCATAATTTGCATGATGATATTGTGCTGGGTTTCCATGGTTGCAGCTACATAATCCGGTGTTAGATTGGAAATCTATGTCTGTGACTAGTTGGGGTTGTCAGGGGGTTCATGATCAGGTTCCTTTGATGTCAATTTCCTCTTCCCCCTCTTCTGAAGTTCCTGAGTTTTTGTCTGACTTCTAGGATGTATTCGATGAGCCGAAATCCAGTTCCCTTCCACCGCATAGGGACTGTGATTGCGCTATTGACTTGATTCCAGGTTGTAAGTTCCCTAAGGGCCGACTTTTCAACCTGTCTGTGCCTGAACATACCGCCATGCGGAGCTATATTAAGGAGTCTTTGGAGAAAGGGCATATTCGGCCATCTTCTTCACCGTTGGGAGCGGGGTTCTTTTTTGTTGCCAAGAAGGATGGCTCCTTGAGACCCTGTATTGATTATCGCCTCTTGAATAAGATCACGGTTAAATTTCAATACCCCTTGCCTTTGCTTACTGATTTATTTGCTAGGATTAAGGGGTCTAGCTGGTTTACTAAGATTGACCTTCGAGGGACATATAATCTTATTCGTATCAAGCAGGGTGATGAATGGAAAACTGCATTTAATACGCCCGAAGGCCATTTTGAATACCTTGTGATGCCATTCGGACTCTCTAATGCCCCATCTGTGTTCCAATCCTTCATGCATGATATCTTTCAGTGTTATCTTGATAAATTCATGGTTGTATATTTGGATGATATTTTGATTTTTTCCAATGATTGGGAGTCTCATGTGAAACAGGTCAGGATGGTATTTCAGATTCTCCGTAATAATGCTTTATTTGTGAAGGGGTCAAAGTGCCTCTTTGGAGTGCAGAAGGTTTCTTTTTTGGGTTTCATTTTTTCTCCCTCATCTATAGAAATGGATCCGGTTAAGGTTCAGGCCATTCATGATTGGATTCAGCCCACATCTGTGAAGAGCCTTCAGAAATTCTTGGGCTTTGCTAATTTTTATCGTCGTTTCATTGCCAACTTGTCCAGTGTGGTTAAACCTCTAACCGATTTGACCAAGAAAGGCGCTGATGTGACGAATTGGTCCTCCGCGGCTGTTTCTGCCTTTCAGGAGCTTAAACGCCGATTTACTTCTGTCCCTGTGTTGCATCAGCCAGATGTTTCTCTTCCATTTCAGGTTGAGGTTGACGCGTCTGAGATTGGGACAGGGGCCGTTTTGTCTCAGAGGAATTCTGATGGTTCCTTGATGAAACCGTGTGCCTTCTTTTCTCGGAAGTTTTCGCCTGCGGAACACAATTATTATGTCGGCAATCTGGAGTTGTTGGCTATGAAGTGGGCATTTGAGGAGTGGCGACATTGGCTTGAGGGGGCCAAGCACCGTATTGTGGTCCTGACCAATCATAAGAATCTGATTTACCTCGAGTCTGCCAAACGGCTGAATCCTAGACAGGCTCGATGGTCCCTGTTTTTCTCCCGTTTTAATTTTGTGGTCTCGTACATTCCTGGTACTAAGAATGTTAAGGCGGATGCCCTCTCTAGGAGTTTTTTTCCTGATTCCCCTGGGGTTCTTGAGCCGGTCGGCATTTTGAAGGAAGGGGTGATTCTTTCTGCCATCTCCCCTGATTTGCGACGGGTTCTTCAGGAATTTCAGGCTGATAAGCCTGACCACTGTCCTGTGGGGAAACTGTTTGTTCCTGATAGATGGACTAGTAAAGTGATTTCTGAGGTTCATTGTTCTGTGTTGGCTGGCCATCCTGGGATTTTTGGTACCAGAGATTTGGTTAGTAGGTCCTTTTGGTGGGCTTCTTTGTCACAGGATGTGCGTTCTTTTGTGCAGTCCTGTGGGATTTGTGCGCGGGCTAAGCCTTGCTGTTCCCGCGCTAGTGGGTTGCTTTTGCCATTGCCGATCCCTGATAGACCTTGGACGCATATTTCTATGGATTTTATTTCCGATCTTCCTGTTTCCCAAAGAATGTCGGTTATCTGGGTTGTCTGTGACCGATTATCTAAGATGGTTCATTTGGTGCCTTTGCCTAAATTGCCTTCTTCTTCTGATTTGGTTCCGTTGTTTTTTCAGCATGTGGTACGTTTGCATGGTATTCTGGAAAATATTGTGTCCGACAGAGGTTCCCAGTTTGTTTCTAGGATTTGGCGGGCCTTCTGTGCCAAGCTGGGCATTGATTTGTCTTTTTTCTCTGCATTTCATCCTCAGACAAAATGGCCAGACTGAGCAAACTAATCCGACCTTGGAGACGTATTTGAGATGCTTTGTGTCTGCTGATCAGGATGATTGGGTGGCTTTTTTGCCATTGGCCGAGTTTGCCCTTAATAATTGGGCTAGTTTGGCTACTTTGGTTTCGCCTTTTTTTTGTAATTTTGATTTTCATCCTCGTTTTTCTTCTGGGCAGGTTGAGCCTTCTGACCTTCCTGGTGTGGATTCTGTGGTCGACAGGTTGCAGCAGATTTGGGCTTATGTGGTGGACAATTTGGTGCTGTCTCAGGAGGAGGCTCAGCGTTTTGCTAACCGTCGTCGGTGTGTTGGTTCCCGGCTTTGGGTTGGTGATCTGGTTTGGTTATCTTCCCGTCATGTTCCTATGAAGGTTTCTTCCCCTAAGTTTAAGCCTCGATTTATTGGTCCTTATAGGATTTCTGAGATTATTAATCCGGTGTCCGTTCACCTGGCGCTTCCAGCCTCTTTTGCTATTCATAATATCTTCCATAGATCTTTGTTGCGGAAATATGTGGAGCCCGTTGTTCCCTCTGTTGATCCTCTGGCCCCTGTATTGGTCAATGGGGAGTTGGAATATGTTGTTGAGAAGATTTTGGATTCCCGTTTTTTGAAGCTTCAGTACCTTGTCAAGTAGAAGGGTTATGGCCAGGAGGATAATTCTTGGGTTTCTGCCTCTGATGTCCATGCCGTTGATTTGGTTCGTGCCTTTCATCGGGCTCATCCTGATCGGCCTGGGGGTTCTGGTGAGGGTTCGGTGACCCCTCCTCAAGGGGGAAGTACTGATGCGAATTCAGCTTTTGGGCTCCCTCCGGTGGTTGTAGAGGGTAATGCAGTTGTGCCTGGACTGCAGGAGTGGATAGGTGTATCTACTAATTGCAAAACTGACTGGGGTATATAGCTTTGCAGGATCCTTTAGTCAGTGCCAGTTGTCCATTGTTCTTGAAGGATTCACTTCCCTGCTGGTCTCTCTAGTTTGCTGTGATTTTCTACAAAGATAAGTCCTGGCTTTGTTTTTGCTGTCCACCTGCTGTTGACCTTATAGTTCTGTGCATTTTCATGTTTTTGTCTTTTCCAGCTTAGTCTGTGAAGGATTTTTTGCAGCTTAGCTATTTCTCTGGAGATGCAGATATACCCCCCCATGTCTTTAGTCAGATGTGGTGATCCGTATTTTCTGCGGTGGATATTTTCTAGTGTTTTTATACTGACCGCATAGTACTCTGTTCTTTTCTTTCTTTTTAGCTAGTATGGCCTCTTATGCTAAAATCTGATTTCATATCTGCGTATGTTATTTCCCTCTCCTCTCACAGTCAATATTTGTGGGGGGCTATCTATCCTTTGGGGATTTTCTCTGAGGCAAGATAGGTTTCCTGTTTCTGTCTTTAGGGGTAGTTAGATCTTAGGCTGTGCCAAGGGGTCTAGGGAGTGTTAGGTACCCCCCACGGCTACTTCTAGTTGCGCTGCTAGGTTTAGGGTTTGCGGTCACTACAAGGAACCACCTTCTCCAGAGTCCGTCTCATGCTGCTCCTAGGCCACCAGATCATAACACCATTAATACTGTAATTACCCTCTGTTTCCTATGATTACGCTGATGAACATAGACCCATTGTGCCATGGGCTGGGCTTACTCTGGAGCAGCGTGACTAAGTGTTTACCAGGAATTCACTAGATCCTCGTATGGTGAGGATACGTTGAGCCACTGGTAGACACCAAGTACCACTCCGGTGCAGTCCCCGGGACTGCAGCAGCTGCTCCTTCGGTCAGAGCAGGTACACAAAGTACAGAAAGGGGTAACAGAAGTGTAGTCAGACAGTCTGAGATCAGGACAGGCAGCAAGGGTTCAGAATAATAAGCCGAGGTCAGGAGCAGAGAGGTCAGAAAGAACTGTCAAACAAGCCAGGTTTGTAACAGGTGATACAAGATTAAATAACACAGGACAGATTGCTGAGACTGACAGGAACCAGGAGCCTAAGCTCAGGCACAGGTGTGGAGGGTGGTGCTCCCTAATATAGCACCTGTTGGATGGTGTTTGACTGGGGAATCCAAACCTTCAGGGCACAGCAGGGTTAATTCCTGTGGGATCTGGCCACACTCCCCTATAGCCATGTCGAGATATCACGGATATGCGGCAGAGATGGCAGTGCTGCATGATCTCAGGGCGGCGGTCAGGCAGAGCAGTGAGCATACTGAGAAGCACAGTGACGGGAATGCTTTAAAGTTCCTGCTGTGACAATCAAAATGTGTTACATTACTAACTACCCTCTGTTTCCAATAAAAAAACAGTTCTTATCAGATTTACACGTATTTTCTCTTATCTCACTGTTCTTCTTTTATGAACACACCTTTTATGTGGCACCATTTAAAATCCCTATGAAAAATTGAGATGCACAATATTAATTGGCTTACTTTGGTCCATTATGGAACTTACCTCCTCAGATTAATTATCAGATTAGTTTGACAGAACTGATACTCCAAAAACTACCCACTTGCTTTAAGTTATATAACAAAAAATACCCCAAACAAAAAAAAGGCAAAAAACTGATGACCCATTCACTTTAAGATTCACATTGGTACAGCAAGTGTAACACATAATAATGGTGTAGGAGATCCTTATAATTTCTACCAAAATTGCAATCCAAATATTTGAATGTTTTGTGAAAATGCATATAGTTGCTTGTGTTTGGTTATTATTTAGTAGTGGCGTGCAATTAAAAAAAATATTTTAATTTTCATTCCTCACAATGCATAGCTATGTAATATTGTCTGTAATTGATTTTTCATCTCTTACAAGCTGTTTTTCTGCCACTTTATTAGAGAAAACATTGACATTTGTCATGTTTCCTGCAGCGGTTGCTGGTGGCTTTAATAGGGGAACATATTAAATGCTGCTTCTCTAGTGTAAAAGAGGCATATATGGCCAAGCAGAATAAGAGGTCAGCATGATGTTAAATTTGCTGCTGAACAGAGGTTCAGAGTGTAAATGAATTCTTGAAAGCCAGGAAATAGGAATGTGCAAGTGTAAATAATCTATTAATTATTGACAGGGGAAAACTTAAAGTCCCCACTTAGTGCAGACATCTTTATTTTCTGATGGCCGGTCTATATCATATTATCTTTACCCTTTTGTACCAATTGTATTTAAGGTTTACAAAATTAAAAATGAAGCACCTTTAAGAGAATTATTAAAGGCACTAGAGAGATGGTTTTCTTTCTTTTGCAAGAGAGGTAATTTGCATATATTCTCAGGGAGTAATGTCTATAAGAACATATATGAGGTATTGGTCGATATTTTGGCCAAGATAAGCAAGCTCACAACTCGCGTCAAGGGTCCTCACACTTGCAAGTCCTAACACTAAACATAAAAGCAAAGCCACAAAAAGAGCAATACAAATTCTCCAAAAAATTCAAGAATTAATACAGCTAAAAAGGGGCAGCAGAGCTTACCTGCCCAGGTCTGAGAACTAATGCACATCTGGATGCAGAAAACCCATGTAGTAAAGATGGCGGCAACACAGGTGCAAAATACTGATGAGACAACCATTTACTACCTAAAAAAATTCATGGAGGGGGTGATTGATTTGTAATAAACTGCACAAAAGTAGCTTGTATAGGGCGCTGGTCACACACAGGTAATGCACAGTGTTGGGCTTTTGGCCTATTAGTGACTCCCATACTATTAGATTAGGCCCAGCACTATCTAAGTGCATCCCATGAGAACAGACACTTAGGTTTACATGAACATAAATGCTGGGATTGGCTGCATCCTGAAAAATGAAGTGCAAAAAATATAGTTATTAAATAACATATGAGGTATTGGTCGATATTTTGGCCAAGATAGGCAAGTGTGCAACAAGCATCAAGGGTCCTCACACCTTAAACTCTTAAGGTTTATCTATACCGTATTGTTTGACCTCTCCGCCTTGTCTGAATCAGTTAATTACTGTAACCTTCCATGTTGTCAATGATGACGGCAATACTTGCTGCATGTCCTAAGAAAAAAGTTCAATATCCAACACTGTCTAAGGGCCCATTTAGAAAAGCTGATTTTTGTGAACGAGTTTTCTTAGGAATGCTCTATCCTGATAATTATCAGTCTGCCTAAACAGGCTGCCAATCACATGATAAACAAGTAAAACACTCACTTTTTGTGTGAAATTATTTTTAAGCTGGCTTAAACTCATTGTTCTCAGCAACACATTGTCCATTTGTAAATACTTGTTGTGCTGCCTGCAACATAATATTCTATGTGCACAGAATGACCATTCATGGTGGTCTTGTGCATATATATTACATCTGTCAGAAGCAACAGGCTCAAAAAGATTGCCTTGTACAGATTTGGCAAAGGCCACTCGGTCTGGCAGATTCCAGAGGAACCCCGAGCACCCTTTAAAACCTGTAAATGGATCTGATCTTACAAGCCATCCAATGGATTCCTTCCATGGAAGGGCTGCTGTCCGGAAGAGTGGACCAGAGGAAGGAAGGGTCACCAAGGAGGGTCAAAGCTGAAAAGTCACTTAAATTACAAAATCAGGAGACAAGATGTTGGTCAAAATACAAGCCGGAGTAGAAAGACAGGGAATACAAAACAGAACACAGGAGCCATGACAGAAAGCCAAGTGTACAGGAAAGATTAGTTAACTAGTCTCAGAAATCCATATGCTAAACACCCATATGTTGCTGGCATTTAGCATCCCAAAGTGGTGATAATTCTGCTGAAAACTGAAATGTGCAATACTCATATGTACACATCTGTCAGGATATACTGATGTCCTTATCTTAATAGGTCTGTAGAAGAGACATGTTCTCCTGTAGTACCTCGATAAATTTTACTGTATTAATTAACGTACCCAACAAATCTTTTCTGCAATGCCCTATTGTTAGAAGATGAGATGCTTACAAGATGATGCTTAGTTTTTGGAACCTCCACAGGTTCAATCTAAGGAGGAACCTAACAGCAAGTGTTTCATTCTCCTGGAGCTCCACCAGAGGGGAAATGAAGCATTGCAAAGTACCCGTTTATATAAATGGGCTGTCTTTGTAGCTCATAGATGTGCTGGCCTTCTCAGCAAGAATGCATTTCTCCATTTTGGGTGTTAAATAGTGATGAGCGAGTGTACTCGTTGCTCGAGTTTTCCAGAGCTCATTCGGGTGGTCTCTGAGTATTTGTAACTGCTCGGAGATTTAGTTTTCCTTGCCTCAGCTGCATGATTTACGGCTGGTAGACAGCTTGAAGACATGTGGGGATTCCCTAGCAACCAGGCAACCCCCACATGTACGCAGGCTGGCTAAATCATGCAGCTGCCTCAACAAAAACTAAATCTCCGAGCAGTCACAAATACTCAGAGACCACCTGAGCAACGAGTACACTCGCTCATCACTAGTGTTAAACAATGCATCTCCTTTATTAACGCTATTAGCTCAGAATTCCCTAAATGTGTTTTCTAATTACTCATTACAGTTTTGGGACATATAATATTCTAAAAAAATTCCATGTAAAAAGTAATGTAATTGTAAATGTAATTATAATCAGTGTAACAATAATCCTACCGCAGTATACTTTCTATAACACAATACAGTATATCCTCGGTGCCTTTGTTTGTTTTTTTAAATGCCGTATTGCCGAACAAAAGTACATTTGTTCGGCAATATCATATGGCTTATAAGACTCATTTGTCAAATAATTATGTTTTCAATACTCCTTAGAGCTCTTATCTGTAAATGAATGAACTTTGGTGTTCTAGCAAAATCCTTGAAAACATCTTGAGCTTTTGTTCTTTTTATTAAAGCCTTTTCAGAATCTGAACAATCAGCAGAATCTTTCAGAATACCTTGAATTATAACAAAAGCTTTTACTTTGTGCAGAAATACAATGCTTAGATTAAATAGGAATATATGTGACATGCACAAAAACCTTACAGCATTGCTTTCCTAGTTATTTTTGGCAGCAATCTGCTGGTGGCGAAATAAGTTACAACATACAGTTTTTGCGTCTCCATGTCTAGTTGTGGAGTTTTAGTTGCAAACGTAGACAGAAGAAAGACACCATGGTGCTGATGGCCGAGTGGTCCATTGCCATCCAATTTTGTTTCTCAGTAAGGCAGCCATTGACCCATTGTAGGTGAGATTGAGCCATGCTGCCATGGCACTGCCGCCACAAGGTCTTGCCATGACCTATGATATTTCACAACACTTTACATTTCAGAGGATAAATGTAGAAAGACAATGAGACAATATCTGTTTATATCTATGAAAAGATTTGAATTACATTGGGGTATAAGAAGTTTGGGGGAGATTGATGAAAGAAGGAATCATATTGTAAGGAATAATGTTGATAAATGGATGGGAGTCAATATTTGAAATGTGAATGGCTAGTAGTGATGAGCGAAGCTGTGGATGTTCTGGTTCACCAGTTTTTGGGGGTTGGGTGGCCTTTTTGAAAAAGTCTGTTTTGGGACCTGAACTTGACCTGAACTTGCTCCTGAACTTGAGTGCTGTAAAATGGCTGTAAAATGGTTGGAGTAAAGGCTAGAAGGCTGCAAAAGGAAGCTAAATGGGGGAAAGAGCAGGACAATTGCCTGCAAACAAATGACTTAAAGGGGTTCTGTTACGGTAAAATAGGAAGTAAATGAATAACATAAAAATGTTAACAGCGCCCCCACAAAGACTGAGGCTTTCAACCCCCAGTCCAGTTAAAAACTGCACCAACAAAGCATAGCATACAGTACCCCCACAGAAGCAGCTTATAAATTTCACCCACAGAGCATGAGCCAGAGTACCCCCTCAGAAGCAGCTTACAAATTTCACCCACAGAGCATGGGACAAAGTTACCCTACATTAGCAGCTCACAAATTTCACCCACAGAGCAGGGAACACAGTACCCTACAAAATCTTCGAAAAAATGTCACCCATAGTGGATTGTTGTGAATTCTGTTGTTGAACTCCCTCCTGTGGTCGTGAATGGTACTTCGGCGAGTTCTGTCCATGGACTCACTCTGGTGGCTGTGAGTGAAGCTGCTGCTTCTGAGGTTCCTTACACAGGTGACGTGGTTTATCCTTTGGTTGGCTGCTCTATTTAACTCCACTCAGATCGTTACTCCATGCCAGCTGTCAATGTTCCTGTGCTGGTTCAGTTCGCTCTTGGATCTTTCTGGAGACCTGTCTCTTCCTGCAAGAAGCTAAGTCCCCTTTTGTTATTTTCTGTTCATGGTTTTCTAGTCCAGCTTGCTTTCATGATATTGCCTTGCTAGCTGGAAGCTCTGGGATGCAGGGTGGCGCCTCCGCACCGTGAGTCGGTGCGGGGGTCTTTTTGCACACTCTGCGTGGTCTTTTGTAGTTTTGTGCTGACCGCAAAGATACCTTTCCTATCCTCTGTCTATTTAGTTAGTCTGGCCTCCCTTTGCTAAAACCTGTTTCATTTCTGTGTTTGTGACTTTCATCTTAACTCACAGTTAATATTTGTGGGGGGCTGCCTTTTCCTTTGGGGAAATTTCTCTGAGGCAAGGTAGGCTTATTTTTCTATCTCTAGGGCTAGCTAGTTCTTAGGCTGTGCCGAGGCGTCTAGGCCTGTTAGGTACGCTCCACGGCTATTTCTAGTGTGTGTGATAGGATTAGGGATTGCGGTCAGCAAAGTTCCCACTTCCCAGAGCTTGTCCTGTGAGTTTAACCATCAGGTCATTCCGGGTGCTCCTAACCACCAGGTCATAACAGTACAGCTGGCCCAAAGTATTGATGCATCTCAATAGAGAGATAAGAGAAGCTCTGAGACCATTTTTTTTCTTTGCACTGTGTTTTGTCTTTCTTTTCACCTAGACCTTTGGGTGGTTCAGGACAAGGTCTGTCCTCTTGTGTGGATCATCTCCCTGCAAGGGTACAAAACATTCAAGATTTTGTGGTTCAGAATCCTATGTTAGAGCCTAGAATTCCTATTCCTGATTTATTTTCTGGGAATAGATCTAAGTTTCTGAATTTCAAAAATAATTGTAAACTGTTTCTAACTTTGAAACCCCGCTCCTCTGGTGACCCCATTCAACAAGTAAACATCATTATTTCGTTGTTGCGTGGTGACCCTCAGGACTGGGCATTTTCCCTTGCGCCAGGAGATCCTGCATTGCGTGATGTTGATGCGTTTTTTCTGGCGCTTGGATTGCTTTATGATGAACCAAATTCAGTGGATCAGGCAGAGAAAATCTTGCTGGCTATGTGTCAGGGTCAGGATGAAGCGGAGGTGTACTGTCAGAAGTTTAGAAAGTGGTCTGTGCTTACTCAGTGGAATGAGTGTGCCCTGGCGGCAATTTTCAGAAAGGGTCTTTCTGAAGCCCTTAAGGATGTCATGGTGGGATTTCCCACGCCTGCTGGTCTGAATGAGTCTATGTCCTTGGCCATTCAGATCGATCGGCGCTTGCGTGAGCGCAAAGCTGTGCACCATCTGGCGGTATTCTCTGAGTATAGGCCTGAGCCTATGCAGTGTGATAGGACTTTGACCAGAGCTGAACGGCAAGAACACAGACGTCGGAATGGGCTGTGTTTTTACTGTGATGAATCCACTCATGCTATCTCCGATTGTCCTAAGCGCACTAAGCGGTTTGCTAGGTCTGCCACCATTGGTACTGTACAGTCTAAATTTCTTTTGTCCGTTACTCTGATTTGCTCTCTGTCGTCCTATTCTGTTATGGCATTTGTGGATTCAGGCGCTGCCCTGAACTTGATGGACTTGGAGTTTGCCAGGCGCTGTGGTTTTCTCTTGGAGCCCTTGCAGTATCCTATTCCATTGAGAGGAATTGATGCTATGCCTTTGGCCAAGAATAAGCCTCAGTACTGGACTCATTTGACCATGAGCATGAATCCTGCACATCAGGAGGATATTCGCTTTTTGGTGTTGCATAATCTGCATGATGTGGTCGTTTTGGGGTTACCATGGCTACAGGTCCACAACCCAGTATTGGATTGGAAATCAATGTCTGTGTCCAGCTGGGGTTGTCAAGGGGTACATGGTGATGTTCCATTGCTGTCAATTTCGTCTTCCACTCCTTCTGAAGTCCCTGAGTTTTTGTTGGATTACCGGGATGTATTTGATGAGCCCAAATCCGGTGCCCTACCTCCTCATAGGGATTGTGATTGTGCTATTGATTTGATTCCTGGTAGTAAATTTCCTAAGGGTCGACTGTTCAATTTATCGGTGCCAGAACACGCCGCTATGCGGAGTTATATAAAGGAGTCCTTGGAGAAGGGTCATATTCGCCCGTCGTCTTCACCGTTGGGAGCAGGGTTCTTTTTTGTGGCCAAGAAGGATGGCTCTTTGAGACCTTGTATTGATTACCGCCTTCTTAATAAGATCACAGTCAAATTTCAGTATCCTTTGCCGCTGCTGTCTGATTTGTTTGCTCGGATAAAGGGGGCTAGTTGGTTCACCAAGATAGATCTTCGAGGGGCGTATAATCTTGTGCGAATTAAACAGGGCGATGAATGGAAAACAGCATATAATACGCCCGAGGGCCATTTTGAGTACCTGGTTATGCCATTCGGGCTTTCTAATGCTCCATCTGTGTTTCAGTCCTTTATGCATTACATCTTTCGAGAGTACCTGGATAGATTCATGATTGCATATTTGGATGACATTTTGGTCTTTTCGGATGATTAGGAGTCTCATGTGAAGCAGGTCAGAATGGTGTTCCAGGTCCTTCGTGCGAATTCCTTGTTTGTGAAGGGGTCAAAGTGTCTCTTTGGAGTTCAGAAGGTTTCATTTTTGGGTTTCATTTTTTCCCCTTCTACTATTGAGATGGACCCTGTTAAAGTTCAGGCCATCTATGATTGGACTCAGCCGACATCTGTGAAGAGCCTGCAGAAGTTCCTGGGCTTTGCTAATTTTTACCGTCGCTTCATCGCTAATTTTTCTTGGGCAGCACGGTGGCGCAGTGGCGCTGGGGTCCTGGGTTCTAATCCCACCCAGGACAACATCTGCAAAGAGTTTGTATGTTCTCTCCGTGTTTGCGTGGGTTTCCTCCGGGCACTCCGGTTTCCTCCCACATTCCAAAGACATACTGATAGGGATTCTAGATTGTGAGCCCCATCGGGGACAGTGATGATAATGTGTGCAAACTGTAAAGCGCTGCGGAATATGTTAGCGCTATATAAAAATAAAGATTATTATTATTATATTATTATTCTAGTATTGCTAAACCATTGACTGATTTGACCAAGAAAGGTGCTGATGTGGTCAATTGGTCTTCTGCGGCTGTAGAGGCTTTTCAGGAGTTGAAGCGTCGTTTTTCTTCTGCCCCTGTGTTGTGCCAGCCAGATGTTTCGCTCCCGTTTCAGGTCGAGGTTGATGCTTCTGAGATTGGAGCAGGGGCTGTTTTGTCGCAAAGAAGTTCTGATGGCTCGGTGATGAAACCATGTGCCTTCTTTTCTAGAAAATTCTCACCTGCTGAGCGCAATTATGATGTTGGTAATCGAGAGTTGTTGGCCATGAAGTGGGCATTCGAGGAGTGGCGACATTGGCTTGAAGGAGCTAAACATCGCGTGGTGGTCTTGACGGATCACAAGAATTTGACTTATCTCGAGTCTGCCAAACGGTTGAATCCTAGACAGGCTCGATGGTCGCTCTTTTTCTCCCGTTTTGATTTTGTGGTTTCATACCTTCCGGGATCTAAGAATGTGAAGGCTGATGCCCTGTCAAGGAGTTTTGTGCCTGACTCTCTGGGTGTTCCGGAGCCGGCGGGTATTCTTAAAGAGGGGGTAATTTTGTCTGCCATCTCCCCTGATTTGCGGTGCGTGCTGCAGAAGTTTCAGGCTGATAGACCTGACCGTTGTCCAGCGGAGAGACTGTTTGTCCCTGGTAGATGGACTAGTAGAGTTATCTCTGAGGTTCATCGTTCGGTGTTGGCTGGTCATCCTGGAATCTTTGGTACCAGAGATTTGGTGGCTAGATCCTTTTGGTGGCCTTCTTTGTCACGGGATGTGCGTTCTTTTGTGCAGTCCTGTGGGACTTGTGCTCGGGCTAAGCCCTGCTGTTCTCGTGCCAGTGGGTTGCTTTTGCCCTTGCCGGTCCCGAAGAGGCCCTGGACGCATATTTCCATGGATTTTATTTCTGATCTCCCTGTTTCTCAAAGGATGTCGGTCATTTGGGTGGTTTGTGATCGCTTCTCTAAGATGGTCCATTTGGTACCCTTGTCTAAATTGCCTTCCTCCTCTGATTTGGTGCCATTCTTTTTCCAGCATGTGGTTCATTTGCATGGCATTCCAGAGAACATCGTCTCGGACAGAGGTTCCCAGTTTGTTTTGAGGTTTTGGCAGTCCTTTTGTGCTAAGATGGGCATTGATTTGTCTTTTTCTTCGGCTTTCCATCCTCAGACTAATGGCCAAACCGAACGAACTAATCAGACTTTGGAAACATATCTGAGATGCTTTGTTTCTGCTGATCAGGATGATTGGGTGTCTTTCTTGCCTTTGGCTGAGTTCGCCCTTAATAATCGGGCCAGCTCGGCTACTTTAGTTTCTCCTTTTTTCTGTAATTCTGGTTTCCATCCTCGTTTCTATTCAGGGCAGGTGGAGCCTTCGGACTGTCCTGGTGTGGATACGGTGGTGGACAGGTTGCAGCAGATTTGGACTCATGTGGTGGACAATTTGACATTGTCCCAGAAGAAGGCTCAACGTTTCGCTAACTGCCGGTGCTGTGTTGGTCCCCGACTTCGTGTTGGGGATTTGGTTTGGTTGTCATCTCGTCATGTTCCTATGAAGGTTTCCTCTCCTAAGTTTAAGCCTCGTTTCATTGGGCCATATAAGATTTTTGAAGTTCTTAATCCTGTGTCATTTCATTTGGACCTTCCAGCTTCTTTTGCCATCCATAATGTGTTCCATAGGTCGTTGTTGCGGAGATACGTGGCGCCTATGGTTCCCTCCGTTGATCCTCCTGCCCCGGTGTTGGTTGAGGGGGAGTTGGATTATGTGGTGGAGAAGATTTTGGATTCTCGTGTTTCGAGACGGAAACTCCAGTACCTGGTCAAGTGGAAGGGTTATGGTCAGGAAGATAATTCCTGGGTTTTTGCCTCTGATGTTCATGCTGCTGATCTAGTTCGTGCCTTTCATTTGGCTCATCCTGATCGGCCGGGGGGCTCTGGTGAGGGTTCGGTGACCCCTCCTCAAGGGGGGGTACTGTTGTGAATTCTGTTGTTGAACTCCCTCCTGTGGTCGTGAATGGTACTTCGGCGAGTTCTGTCCATGGGCTCCCTCTGGTGGCTGTGAGTGAAGCTGCTGCTTCTGTGGTTCCTTACACAGGTGACGTGGTTTATCCTTTGGTTGGCTGCTCTATTTAACTCCACTCAGATCGTTACTCCATGCCAGCTGTCAATGTTCCTGTGCTGGTTCAGTTCGCTCTTGGATCTTTCTGGAGACCTGTCTCTTCCTGCAAGAAGCTAAGTTCCCGTTTGTTATTTTCTGTTCATGGTTTTCTAGTCCAGCTTGCTTTCATGATTTTGTCTTGCTAGCTGGAAGCTCTGAGATGCAGGGTGGCACCTCCGCACCGTGAGTCGGTGCAGGGGTCTTTTTGCACACTCTGCGTGGTCTTTTGTAGTTTTGTGCTGACCGCAAAGATACCTTTCCTATCCTCTGTCTATTTAGTTAGTCTGGCCTCCCTTTGCTAAAACCTGTTTCATTTCTGTGTTTGTGACTTTCATCTTAACTCACAGTTAATATTTGTGGGGGGCTGCCTTTTCCTTTGGGGAAATTTCTCTGAGGCAAGGTAGGCTTATTTTTCTATCTCTAGGGCTAGCTAGTTCTTAGGCTGTGCCGAGGCGTCTAGGCCTGTTAGGTACGCTCCACGGCTATTTCTAGTGTGTGTGATAGGATTAGGGATTGCGGTCAGCAAAGTTCCCACTTCCCAGAGCTTGTTCTGTGAGTTTAACCATCAGGTCATTACGGGTGCTCCTAACCACCAGGTCATAACAGTGGATAGTCCAGAGTACTTCCACAGAAATTTCTTAAAAATTTCACCTACATAGCATGTTGTTGTCATGCCGTAAGCGGCGTTAAAGGGGCAGGACGGCGTACTGGGACCCGCACCTGTCCCTACCACTTTAATGGGGCCCTGGCTTTCCCTTATCTCGGGGGTACCTATGATGGTTAGGAGGCCCGAGCCGCCAGCGTATCCCTGTTTCCTGTGCAGGCCCTATCAGTGGCCCCCTCTCCCCCCAAAGGAGGTGGACTGCACCAGTGTAATAATACAACAAATGCCAGGGTATACAGACAATGTAACTAAAAGTCTCAAACTCACCAAATGCTCACACAACCACAGAGGAAACACAGAAAAGGGAAGAGACGGAATAAACTAGGAAGGAAAACAGGTTAAACATGCAACCAAAATAGCAGACACCAATCTCTGTAAATAAACCTCTAACACCAACACTACGCTCCTTCAACCTCCAAGCCAGGCAGTAGAACTGATCACTGACAATAGCTGAAGTCAGGACTGGGTCTATATAGAGGATCAGATTACAAAATCCACTTCATCTGAGAGAGACTCAGCTCTCAGCAACTCAGCAATAAGGTTAACTCCTGCACTGCTGGCACAAAGCAGCCAGGTCAGAATACAGGTGAAGAGCTTCTGTTCACTGTGTGTGAACGAGGCCCAGAGCGCTGCGGTTCTCTGGAACCTCTCTGTCGCGGTAGCCCCATGACAGTTGTTGACACATTTCCCCCAGCTCCAAAATTTCACCTGCAGTAGAATACGTAGCGTGCCAGCAGCTGCTGACAAAAAAACAGGTAGTATGATCTTGGATTGAGCTGGTGGTTCACAGCAAGACTAGCTACTGGCAGTCCAGTAAAACATTTCACCCACAGAGCATGGGGCAGGGTGCCCCTACAGAAGCAGCTTACAAATTTCACCCATAGACTACGGAGCACAATACCCCCACAGATTTTTAATAAAAATTTCACCCAAAGAGCATAGGGCAGAGTAACCCAACAGAATCTTCTTAAAAATGTCAATTACTAGTCATGTTTTCACATTTTCTCCATAGCTCCAAAATTTCAGCTTCAGTTGTGTACATTACAAATGCCGCCGATGAAAAGCTGGAAGTATGATCTTGGATCGTGTTGGCGGTCCACATGCTATTGGCAGTTGAGTTAACAACTTCACCTACGGAGCAAGAGGCAGAGTATTCTTACAGAAGCAGCTTACAAATTTCACCCACAGAGCCAAACTTTTATCTTCAGTAGCGTAGTAGAGCAGCTGCAGATAAAAAGCTCGTAGTTTGATTCTGCATACAGCTGGTGGTTCGCCACGAGGCTTGCTACCACCAGTCCCAGCCCCTTTACTTTATTACTCCTCCCCAATGCTGTGCCCTTAAGGTCTCGGGAACCCAAAGTGTTTTCCTTGAAAAAATTAGGGTTCAAAGCAGGCAACCATGCTTGAATACTTCAACTAGGGACAATGGAATTGTACTCTGTTTCTACTTCTTCTTCTATTTTCTTGTTTGTTACAACTTGGGCCATGATTAAGAGGGGACCTGGAAAACGGGTACCACATCCAAGGAAGGCAGCAAATTAATCACTCTTTAACTGAGTCAGCAGTTGATATATATATATATAGAGAAAAAATAGTCATCTATAACAATTTAGAGCCTCGGTAATTTAAATGAGTGGTTAAATCCTTTAATGAGCATTAGGCCTGGCCACAAAGGTAGAGTAAAATTATTTTTTACGTCAACTACTCGTACAGACTTGGCTGCGGAGTACAGTACCCCCAGCCCCATTAATAACAAATAAATTTAACACATAGAGCATGTTTTCCCATTTCCCTCAGAAAGCTGATTAAAATTTCACACCCAGGGGCACAGTATCCTCAGAAGCAGGGTTGCAGAGTACACAGTGGCTTAAAGGCACAGTACTTTCACAGATATGGGTTAAAAAATACACACAGGTGCTTTGGCACAATGCCCCCACAGAAGCTGATAACAAATTTCAACCACTAAAGGTACCTTCACACTGAGCAATTTTAGAACGATAACGATAGCGATCCGTGACGTTGCAGCGTCCTGGATAGCGATATCGTTGTGTTTGACACACAGCAGCGATCAGGATCCTGCTGTGACATCGCTGGTCGGAGCTAGAAGTCCAGAACTTTATTTTGTCGCTGGATCACCCGCTGACATCGCTGAATCGGCGTGTGTGACGCCGATCCAGCGATGTCTTCACTTGTAACCAGGGTAAACATCGGGTTACTAAGCGCAGGGCCGCGCTTAGTAACCGAATGTTTACCCTGGTTACCATTGTAAAAGTTAAAAAAACAAACACTACATACTTACATTCCGGTGTCTGTCCCCCGGCGTCCGCTTCCCTGCACTGTGTCAGCGCCGGCCGGCCGTAAAGCAGAGTACAGCGGAGACACCGGAATGTAAGTATGTACTGTTTGTTTTTTTTAACTTTTACAATGGTAACCAGGGTAAACATCGGGTTACTAAGCGCGGCCCTGCGCTTAGTAACCCGATGTTTACCCTGGTTACCCGGGGACTTCGGCATCGTTGGTCACTGGAGAGCTTTCTGTGTGACAGCTCTCCAGCGACCACACAACGACCTAAACAGCGGCGCTGCAGCGATTGGCATAGTTGTCTATATCGCTGCAACATCGCTAAATGTGACAGTACCTTAAGCATGGGGCACAGCACCTCCACAGAAACTGATAACAAATTTCCACCACAGACCATGTTTTCACATTTTCCCCACAGAAGCTGATTAAAAATTTCACACCCAGACAATAGGGCACAGTACCCACACAGGCAGGGTTGCAGAGTACAAACAGCGGCTTAAATGCACAGTACTCCCAAATATGTAAGTTAAGGAATACATTTATTTCCCAGGCTACAAAAAAAAGCAATCAGTGGTCCTGAAAATGTTTTATTTTTTGGCCTAGAAATGGCAATGAGATGGCTGATGCCAATTATTAATTTACAAGACTACTAGAAAACACACAGCGGCTTAAATGTACAGTTCTCTCACAGGCAGGGTTGTAGAGTACACAATGAGGTTTAAAGGAACAGTGCTCCTACAGGCAGAGGGTGCAGAGTACACACAGCAGCTTAAAGGCACAGTACTTTCAGAGGCGGGGTTTCAAAGTACACACAGTGGTTTTTGGCACAGTACTCCCACAAATATGTCTGCACAGAACACACAACAGCTTTTTGACACAGCACTCCCACAGATATGGGTTGCAGAGCACACACAGCAGCATTTAGCACTGTACTTGCCCAGACATGGATTGCAGAGTATATATGGAGACTTTTTTGCAGAGTGCGCAGACAGAATCTGTCCCTCACTCCAGCTGCATCCTATCCCTGCATTAATGAGAACATAATGGAGGTGGCAGTCGTGATCTGGCCTTTATATAGGCTGGACCATGTGGTGCGCCGGCCAATCACAATCATGCCAATACTTGGCATGGTTGTGATGGCTCCATAAGTGCCCACAGTCTAAAAGCTTGTTGATTGGCTGTGCTGCATCCTTTCAATAAGCTTTATTAGTCTGGTGAAACCAAAAAGGAAACAGGACATACATTAAAATGTCTGTGTTTGGTAATGGACACTAGGTGTCCGGTATGGACCCCATACTTTACCGTTTGGGTTCGCACATTCTTAATGTCCAGTCTAAAAAATTGATTTTAGACCACACTTAATATTTAATCTTCTAGGGTAAAGCATTCCAGCGAACTGATGTAGCAGGAGAAATGTCTTGGAACCAAGAAATGATGGTTCAGATTATGGAGGATTTTAGTCTTGGATTGTTGGCATGATGTAGAGTGGTGGTAGGATGAGATCTGGTTTGGCTAGGTGATAGGCGTCTGACCGAGATCCAAGGGGGTAACGTTTTTTCTTGTGGAGAGTGACACATCAAGCCTGGCATGCCAATTTGAGGAGACATTTAAGCCTTGCAATGCTAATCTGAGGAATTAAATCTGCAAATTGCCTCTTCAGAGAGGAAGAGCACTAGACCTTCCAATAGGTGGCACTAGATTTCTAGTCCTGTGCCTCTCTGAAAATGCAATCTGCATATTTAATTTCTAAGAGGAACATTGCAAGGCTTAACAAACCTCCTTACATTGGAATTTCAGACCTGGCATGCCACTCTCCACAAGGAGAAATGATACCCTTTGGATCCCAATCAGACGCCTTTAACCTAGTCGAACTAGATCTCACACTTTTCACTAATGACGGGCAGCACCCTGAAACACAGTATTTGCAAATTGAGATTCTGGTTTGGTTTTTATCCTAAAGTCATGTGGCACGACTGATTAAAGTGTTAATAATGATTTTTAGGATTGCTACTTCCAATAGTTAGCAATAGAGTTTTATTCTCTTCCTCTCTGAGAATGCAATTTTCATATTTAATTACTGAGAAGAACATTACAAGGCTTAAAAATCTTCTCACATTGGCATGCTATGCTTGGCATGTCACTCTACACAAGGAAAAACGCTACCCCTTGGATCCTGAGAAATATAGAGCACGGACCCCAGTCAATGATTTATTTTGACACATCAATAGGTAACTGTTATAACTTTCGACTACCTCTTGTGGTGCACCACTGCACAGATCATGTAGCATATAGGTTGATCTTAAGGTGCCCATACACCCTCAGTAATTGTCGACACACTACTAATCCTGAGGAACTCCGCAGACTGAGTGTGACGGAGCTTTCATGTCCTCAATGAGAAGAATAGAGTGAGGAGATGTCAGAGAGTTCTGGTATCATGAAAACAAAAGGATCAGGTATTTAAATTCATCATGCAATCCTTCTTTTCCTCTGTAGAGGAAAATAATAATTCACAAGAGATAGTTGAAAAGTCTCGCCAAAATCTATAGATTGTCTCTAATTTATATCGGGTCTTGTGGTGGACCTGTCATTAGATCAGTAATTTTATAGATATTTGCATTACATTGAATCTATCACAGGTGGCAAGACCAGCTAACAAATGATACTGTATATCTTAAACGGAAACTTTCACCAGGTTTTTTTCCCACCTAATCTGAGAGAAGCTCAGATTTATCACTTACTGGGCTGCTCGCTGTAGATTTGATACAATCGCTGTTTTACCTACTGCAGGTCTACCAGCTCTCTGAATACTAAGATCTTTATAACCCCGCCCACACCACTGATTAGCAGCTTTCTGCTTATGCACTCTGTACACAGAAAACAGCCAATCAGTGGTGGGGCGGGGTTATACAGAGCTCAGGAATATGGTGGACTACCAGGCACCAGGTTTACTAGTCCTCTAGTGATAATCTCCTGCTGATAAAACAGTGATTTTAACAATGCTACAGAAAGCAGTCCAGTACGTGACACATCACTGGAATAAAGGATTCTGCCTCTACAATATGCTGTTCGCAGTTTATGTGGCAAACATCTGATTAAAGATTCCTTTTAAAATATATAATTTGTGAGATGGCTTTGCCTGCCAGCTAATCGCACATGTAATATTCACTGAAAATCGTTTTACATTTACATGCCATTTAGAGTGTTCTGCAGACCAAAGAACATGTACATTGCCATTTATTGTTATTTTATCCGTCTCATTCTTTTAAATAGAGCTAAGTGTTAAAAACATATTCTGATGAAATCATAGTTCATACATTCAAATCATACTGAATTTATTGTTCTCTTTCGGTTGTAAACCAAGTGCCTCAATCTGCGACAGGCAAAAAAATCTACTAGTTATAGTGCTAATTCTTATTATTACAAAGGTCAAATGAGCATAGAACTGCCAGTGTTAAGGTACCTTCACACATAACGATATTGTTAACGATATCGTTGCTATTTGTGACGTAGCAACGATATCGTTAATGAAATCGTTCTGTGTGACAGCGACCAACGATCAGGCCCCTGCTGGGAGATCGTTGGTCGCTGAATAAAGTCCAGAACTTTATTTCGTCGCTGGACTCCCCGCAGACATCGCTGAATCGGCGTGTGTGACACCGATCCAGCGATGTCTTTACTGGTAACCAGGGTAAACATCGGGTAACTAAGCGCAGGGCCGCGCTTAGTAACCCGATGTTTACCCTGGTTACCATGCTAAAAGTAAAAAAAAACAAACACTAGATACTTACCTACCGCTGTCTGTCCTCCACAGCGCTGTGCTCTGCACTCCTCCTGTACTGGCTGTGAGCCGGAAAGCAGAGCGGTGACGTCACCGCTCTGCTTTCTGGCTCACAGCCAGTACAGGAGGAGTGCAGAGAAGCAGAGCGCAGCGCTGGAGGACAGACGGCTGTAGGTAAGTATGTACTGTTTGTTTTTTTTTACTTTTAGCATGGTAACCAGGGTAAACATCGGGTTACTAAGCGCGGCCCTGCGCTTAGTTACCCGATGTTTACCCTGGTTACCGGCATCGTTGGTCGCTGGAGAGCGGTCTGTGTGACAGCTCTCCAGCGACCAAACAGCGACGCTGCAGCGATCCGGATCGTTGTCGGTATCGCTGCAGCGTCGCTTAATGTGAAGGGGCCTTTAGTCACACCATTTTGCTAATGCATTTGCTTGTTTGTTTATCCAGTTACTGTATTAGTCTCAAGTAGAAATGTTGGACAAGGTTATATTCAATGAACTGCAATTGTGTTATCTAATGGAAATGTAATTAGTTACCTGTTTACATTGTTGGGAGATGAAAGTTGTAGAATTGTCCATACAACTTTAGGGACCAAGAATAGGGATTCTTAAACACCTGCCTGGGGCATGAAAAGATTTTGTCCTACCAGCAATGTTAGAGCAAGTAAAGATGATTGTATTTTCAGCCCAAGTGGGATCCAACAAAACATCAGATCGTCCTCGAACCAATTCTATTTTATGGGTCTGTGAAAATGTTATATTTTTTCCCGACCAGTACAAGGATAAAAATCGCAGTATTCCTGAGTTGGACCCTATATTTGGATCGAACTTGGCCATCCAAGTGAATGAGTCCATTGAAACCATTGGACTTTACCCAGATGTCATCTGAGAGCAATCCAATTTCAATGGACTGAAACTATGGAGAAGATGGAGAATTTTTTTTCTCCATCTTCTCATCCGAGAGAATCAGATCACACTTTGACCAGAGTTTGGTCAGAGTGTGATTTGCATAGTTGACACGATTCTCTCGGATGAAAGAATGCAAATTAGTCTGTACCTGGCCTTAGTCATTCATTTGTTATTCAGTTCTTTAATGATACCAACATATCCACTCTGCTCGTTGTACTGTGCCATGGCAAGAGAATAAGACAAGCTAACATCAGGAACATAAATGGCTATGTTTTCTGGATTATCTTCTCACTGACTGGTCTTAATTAAGGCCCCCATGCACATTATATATTGGTCAACTATATGATTGTCTGAGAGCTATCTTTTCCTATTCCTCCATATACAGGAATGATCAAATTGACCGAGCGCTCCTGTGTTCTCCATGAGAGAGATACATGTGTATCTACACACCAAACAAAAGATCAGCCATAAAAATTCTCAACGCTTGATCCTTCTCTTCCCCAACATAATCTGTTGGTTGATCATTTGGATGCCCCATAAATGTTAGAATATAAAGTAATTCAGCATATATTGGCTGATTGGCCAATTTTACTGTAATGTGCATGAGGGATTTTAGGGGTGATATTAAGTAAGATGGATTAAGAATAGGGTTGGTACCAGATGGTGTAACTAGAGTGGTGTCAAGTTAATAGATTGTTGAACTCGACATTCTATTGTGGAGGAATAAAGAATGGAGCATATAAAAATGTAATTGTCACGCTTGCGCCCAGACTGGTTGGCGCGGGCGTGCGGGGGTGTGGCCCCACTGGACCACAGGCCAGACTACCCTGGATGGGGAGTAACTAAGTAACTTCCTTGGTCTTCGCTGGAGCCTCTGATGGTGAGGTCAGACTTGTGCGGCAGGAAGCTTCCAGGTACCACTCCAGGGTGGTGTCTGGCTGTGGCTGCTGATCCCACTGGAGAATGGAACATAAACAGACAAGCGGGCACGGCTGGCACTCTGGCAGACAGGAGGGCTCGGCTGGGACACAGGCAGGGGGACGGGTACAACAGAGACACTGGCAAGCGGGCATGGCTGGCTCTCTGGCAGGCAGGTACGGGTACTACAGAGACACTGGCAGGTGGGCACGGCTGGCTCTCTGGTTGGCAGGCAGGTAGGGGTGGCTCTCTGGCAGGACAGGCGGACTAGGCTGGTACACCGGAAAAACCAGTAGGGACCGGTCTGCAGGCAGGTATGTAAAACAGGTAAGAACCTGTTCAGACAGGAGGACTTAAGAAAAGGTAGAGAAAGACCGCAAGAGCGGATGCACCGTGAAAGAACAGGAGCTAGAGCCCAGAACAGAGACGCAGGAGGCAGAGCCAGGAGGAGCCAAGTGTAGAAAAGCAGGAGGCGGAGCCAAGTGCATAAATGCAGGAGGCGGAATGAAGAGCAGGAGGTGGGGCCACGTGCAGAAACACAGGAGGTGGAGCCAAGAGCAGAAGGCGGAGCAATGTGCAGAAACGCAGGAGGCAGAGCCAAGAGCAAGAGATGTAGAACCACAACGAGCGGAGCCAGGTAGAACTGCAAGGAGCGGAGCCACAGAGTGAGAGATGAGCGGAGCTGCAGAGCAAAGCCACAGAGTGCAGAGCAAGGTCAGAGTGCAGAGCAAAGTTACAGAGGGCAGAGCTGGGAGCAAAGCCACAGAGTGCAGAGCTGAGAGCAGAACGAAGTCAGAGTGCAGAACAAGACACAGAGTGCAGAGCTGAGAGCAAAGCCACAGAGTGCAGAGCTGAGAGCAGAGCAAAGTCAGAGTGCAGAGCAAGACACAGAGTGCAGAGCCCAGAGCAAAACCACAGAGAGCAGAGCAAGGTACCAGAATGCAGAGCAAGAACCAAAGCAAGGTCACAGAGAGCAGAGCCAAAAGCAGAGCAAAGCAAGACACAAAGTACGCACAGCAGGGAAAGGAAACCAAGGCAGGGATATAAATGGACACAGTAACAGGACTAGGCTAAGACAAAGTCAGGAACAGGACAAGGCACAGAGACATGGACACAAGCCAGGGCACGACGCCCCTCTGGGTGGCAGACATAGGCCAGGGTATGAGGCCCTACTGGGTGGCTACACAGGACACAGATCAGGATACAACGCCCCCCTGGGTGGCAGATATAGAGTAAACAGAGACAGGGCCTGCCACCTCAGCAGCTAAGAACTGACTGAGGGAGTAAGTTGCACAGGCCCCCACCAATGGATGGGGATACAGGAAGCCTCATGGCAATTGGCCGGGGACACCTTAGCAAGGTGCACACAGTCTCAATAAGACACAGGAGTTGCCGGCGCCGCCCCCCTATGCACACAGACAGAGCATGCACAGAGCAAACAGCAGACATGAGGCACACAGAATGGAGCTGGCAGCAGAGAGAAGTCACAACAAGGCCCAGAGAAGTAAGTGAGTTTGAGTGTAATGCAGGTGGGAGATGGAAGGCCATGCACTGATGCCAGCAGGGCTGTTACAATAATGTGGTTTGTTGGGTATAAATAAAGGTAAGCTCGAAGTATGAAGGATAGAAGTGATTTGTTAACACATTATTAAAATAGGGATAATCAAACTAATATGGACTATAGACTATACTAGTATATTAATAGAACACATCCTGTACTGTTCAGGAGATCACCAGCAAAGAACGCTTGCCCTTCATGGTTGGGTAGTAAAAATATAGTTAGATATAGCATCTATTCTACTTTATACGTATTCATCAGAATCATACAAGTTGTTAGCTTCACAAATGACTTAAACAAGCTGACGATTTTTTACAACTACTTTTTGTTAAAGGGTCCCTTGAAAATACGTTCACTAGAAAATATAGTGCATATGGCACAGTATTAAATTTGTGCTAAACATGTCCAATAATAACCTTGATGAGCATAGTCTTCGACTAAACTATGACTTCCAGGGAGTTGTTGCCTAACATGAGAGCCAAGATTGCAACTACATTTGTAAGAATGAAAATTGAAACAAAGATGCAAAATGGATTGTTACGTAAAACATTTGGGAAACCAATAAGAAATCGTAGTTCAGAGTGATAAAAATGTAGTATTGAGGCTAATTAGGAACCATTATTAATATGAATGGAATACTTGGATTTGTCCCAGTATGGACAATTGTATCGATTGTCAAATCTTCTAAAACAAGGACCCACTAGGTGAATGAAATTAAAGCATATTAAAGGTCATCTTAGCACTAATAGTTTTTCTAAATAAAAGTTTTCCCTATTCATGGGATTGGGGTAGAGTTGAGCAAAAAAAAATCCTAGAATCCAGGTCCTGCTGACTTCCAGGGGCCTCTTCTCATTAGTATGCCCTGCACAATATCATCATTATGGCTTGATATATCCATGACGTTGTGGTGGACCTACTAATCAGAAGAGGAAGTTGGAATGCTGAGAGGTAAGAGGAGACTTGCAGGTCTTTTGTCTGACAGCTACGGAATACTGAAGTGGCTGCCGGGAAAGAGTCCTGCAATTTTTTTTGCTCGATCTGTTGATTTCTGGGAGTCCAACCGCTGGGACGCCCAGGGCATTAGGGTAGCTCAGGGACAGGCACAGGTTGGTGTCAAATGGTGTCCCATCCCTCACTCCCTACCATTAGGGCCCTCCTCTCCTTTTTCCATCCCGTCATATTTGTATGCTGTCATCCGCCGCACTTACCTGTGTCCAAGTGTGACAACAGGGCTGCAGAGTCCTGTTATCGGGGCTCGAGAGACCAATTATTGGCATTGCTTGTGGTGGTCCTGGTATCCAATTTCACAGTAATCTGCAAGTTATACCCCTGGGGAAAATTTTATGGTACTTTTTAGAAAAATCTTTGAATTAAAACATTTCTGGTATAAAAATAAGTGTGTCTGCTCATACTGAACATAGTCATAAGGGCATGCAAGAAATTGGGATCAAAAGTTGAAACCCCACTAATCAATGAAGAAAAGGAATATGGCACTCGCTGAGCTGTCCTAGCTACTATGATCAATCCTCTGCTACTTGGAAAGCTAAGTTCGTGTTGTAACCAATATTTTCCCATTATCGAACTATGAGCAAACATCTAGGTCATCACTGATAACAGTTTTACTTTTTGAGTTTCAGTTATATATTTGCTAATTTTAAACCTATGGTGTTAAGACCAATTGCACTAGTGAACCCCAAAGAGTTTAGGATTATTGATGAGCGAGTGATCTCGCCACTGCTCTATACTCGATCGAGCTTTGGGATGCTCGGACATGCTTGTTACTCAATCGAATATCACGGGTGCTCGACCGCTATGCTCAAGTCCCCAGCCAACATGTTTTTTGGCCTGATAGAAAGCCAATAAACATGCAGGGATTGCCCTACATACACGGTAATGCCTTAGCCATGTCAACTACTGGCATTACTGTGATTATCCAGCCGCATCACATCATCTGGTCTTATAGAAGACCCAGTGACGTGATGCTCTGCACACTATCTTCTGGAAGCAGTTCAGGGAGAGTTGTCAGAGGAGGAAGAGCTTAGATTAATGTCAGCTCCCCCCTAAATATTATAAAGTTGCATCCTTTAGTGTCTTTCATGTCGCACTAAAGGATGTTTTTATCCCTGTTTAAACCTATAAAATAATTAATTAAAAAAATGGCATTTGGTCCTCCCTATTATTGATAACCAGCCGTGGTAAAGCAAACAGCTTGGGGCTGATGTTGTCAGGCTGGGAATGGCCATAGATATTGGTTAAAAATATCAGCCTGCAGCCTCCCTGAATTAGTGCATCACATTAGATGTGCCATTTCTGGCACTTTTCCTTTTTCTTCTCGATTGTCCTGGTGTGTTGGCAATTGGGGTAATATTTTCTGGAGTTGATGTCAGCTGTGTAGTGTCAGCTGACATCAAACCCGGGAGTTAGTAATGGAGAGGCATCTATCAGACACCCCCATTACTAACCCAGTAAGTTAAAAAAACACACACAAAGAAATATTTTATTTAAAAAACATCCCCTCAACTTCCTGGCTCATCAATTTATTAATATAAAAATAATTAAAAAGCCATGCTCGTCCGATGTAGTCCAAGGATTCTGACATAGTCCAAAAATGGCAAACTGAAAGACATAAAAAGAGAGAAATAAATAAGGATAAGAAACAGTCCCTCATTCACCAATTTATTAACCCCGCAGCTCCGACGTAGTCCATGGCGTTCCCATGATGTCCACTGATTTTGTTGTACAACCTATGAAGCTTCATTCTGAGAAAGAATCTATAGAGGTCACTCCTGGTCATGCTGTGCTCCGTGAGACCTGGTTAGAGCGGTGAGGATGTCAGTATTGTTACTGACTCCCGAGTCTGTGAATAGCAGTAAAGTGACTGCTATTCACAGGCGCCAGATAGTGAGTAGGATGTTCATCAGAGTCTTGCTGCCTTCAGTGAGTCCCGGAGGCGATAATGACCATAGACATCACTACCTGGTGCTTGTGAATAGCAGGAACTTTACTGCTTTTCAAAGATGCTGGTGTCAGAATAGAGGAACGTGGACTATATCAAATCTGCATGGCAACATTTTGGGTAATAAATTGATGAACAAGGAATTGTCCATTGTCTTTATTTGTGTCTATTTGATGTCTTTTGGGTATCCTTTTCTGGATTACTTCAGATTTGTTGGATTACTTCAGATCTGCTTGAAATCAACTTTATTTTTTTTTCAATAAATTGGTGAACAAGGGGTAGTGTGGGGAAGTCTTTATTCAAATAAAGTATTTTTTTTCCATGTGTGTGATTTTATTTTTTCATTGCTGGGTTAGTAATGGGTGTGTCTGATAGGGCACATCACATTGACAAATCACAGCTGTCATCAAACCCAACTACCATTACCCTGATTGTCACAGCACTAGGGCAGCTGAACCAGGGCAAAGCACTAAAATTGGGGGGTATAATGTGCTACACCAATTCTGGGGTAGCTGCAGGCTGGTAAATATTGGATGGGAAAGGCCCAATAGCCAGGGACCTTGCCAGCCTGATAATATCAGTCCACTGCTGTCTGATTTGCCATGGAAGGTTATCAAAAATATAGGAGGGACTCCACGTCATTTTTTAAATTTATTAAGTTAGTCCATGTACAGTAAACTACACTACACGCATAGCACTAATTATATATCTGACTATGTCACTATGTGCTATTATGTTTTTCTAATTTTCTATTTTTGGAGTGTGGCCTTCATTTTTCTATCTATCTATCTATCTATCTATCTATCTATCTATCTATCTATCTATCTATCTATCTATCTATCTATATCTTTGCACATCTAATAACATACCAAAAAGAGACAAAAGTGTATGAGTCAAAAAAGTGGCAAGAACGCATGCATAAACACATATAAAAAAAGCAAGAAAAAACGCAAGTGAGCTTAGGAGTGGGATTCATGCAAATATTCAGTTGCGTGAAAGCCTGAACAAACACTGATCTTGGAAACGTATCTTATAAGTTGAGTAATACTGTGACAACATTGTTCCCATCAGCGACTTCCCCATGCTGATCCCATTACCTTTGAGTTCTGTTTCCATCCATTCCAGTGATTTTCCTGCCCCCTCAGCCTTCCTGTTAGATCTTGCCACGGTCACTGCCGCATCCTCTGTTGATCACAGATGAATTGGTAGAGAAAAACAATTTGATGAATTGAACTTCTACTTATCGTTTCAAATGCGCCATGATTATTTTTATACCCTTAATGCAGGTTCCTTATTTGTGGTGAATGCTATATGTTATTACATTTTGCTATATTATGCATCCATTTGCTATGTATTTTATTCTTGTTCACATGATGAGAATCTGATTATTAAGATCGTTATTAGTGATGAGCGAATATACTCGTTGCTCGAGATTTCCCGAGCATGCTCGAGGGTCCTCCGAGAATTTTTTAGTGCTCGGAGATTTAGTTTTCATCGCCGCAGCTGAATGATTTACATCTGTTAGCCAGCATAAGTACATGTGGGGATTGCCCGGTTGCTAGGGAATCCCCACATGTACTTATGCTGGCTAACAGATGTAAATCATTCAGCTGCGGCAATAAAAACTAAATCTCCAAGCACTTAAAAATACTCGGTGGACCCCCGAGTGTGCTCGAGAAATCTCGAGTAACGAGTATATTCACTCATCACTAATCGTTATACATTTTCCATGGTTATATTTAAGGTTCACGACATGGCTTCTAATGAATTAGTTATTATTATTATTATTATTATTACTATTATTAATTATTTTAATTTTGATTTGCGGAATTTTTTTGTTTAGTGAAGTTTTTTTGCCATCCCTTTTGCATGTGTCACATTTCTTTCCCTTAATGCATTCATTATACACTATAACTATACGGTACACTGCATTTGATATGTTATGCATCGTATTGTTCAGTGCAATTTGATACGTGATGCATTATGCTTTTCTTTGTAATTTTACTAATTTAGTTGGGGAGCTCTAGGCGTGTACACCCCAAGGGTCCGACATCTCAGTATTTTCTACCTTATTTATCCTATTAGTAAGGGTGTTTTACAGACCAGAAAAGCATCGGGTCCTCAGGTTTCGTTTTTAACGTTTCAACCATTTCTTTCCAATAAAGACATATTTTTTATTATTACCCGGACGGTTGTGACGATGATCGTCCCTTTTCTCTACCAGTTTGAATGTTTAGTTTTACCGTACTTTAATATATTTCCAAGATCTTGTACACGCCATTATACTGATTGAATCATTTTGTTATAGGTTTAGCTAAAATAAATGAATTAGTAGATATAGTTGTTAGAACTAATGCATTAAAAATGGAAATGAAAGCAAAAGTGAAGAATTTCTAAGAAATCCCACCAGTATAAAGCCAGATGGATGAGACAGATTTCAACTAGTATAGCTTCATAATAACCACGGTTAACCAGGCGTGCACACACATACTTAATTCATCACTTCTGGTACATGCTGGAACCATACTCAGCTACTATATGTTCATGTACTAGGTTTAAGAATCCTCCCAGGTATGAAATATGTGTATCATAATCCATGACCAAATGCTTTATATCATTACGGATTCCCAAAGAGAAATTTCATGGCATTTTATTACCATATTTCATATTTAGGTAAAAGATATTGCATCCAGATGTTACTTTAAAACCTACAGAAAAATATTTTTTATCTGGTTTTCCAATATTACAAAATTGGTAACTGCAAAATAATATTTATTTAAAGGGAACGCATCAGCAGAATTTAACCCTGTAAACAATAGGCATGGCTATAATGGCACTGTGATGCTGATTAATATGATACCTGAGGGGATCCGCTCGGTGGCTGCTGAATACTCACCTTATTTATTTTTCAGAAAATGAAAAAAAAAAAAATAATATAAAGAAAAATGTAAAAATAACGAAAAAAGCTACTTTTAATACAATGCCCTCTATACAACATTCATGATTTTACCCAAATAGTATATATTAGAGTGTGTATTAAATCACTATTTTGAGCAACTTTCATGAGCTTCATTAAAATGTTCCCAGTGCTGCAAAAGACATATCAGCATAAAAGAGACACGAAACGTGGATGTCGCCAGGTATTAAATAAGGTTGAGAATCAGTTATCCTGCAACATCATTTACATAAAGATTCAAAGTTGATTTTCTCAGTATTGAAATATTAATTTGTGGCCACTAAGGTACAGTATGTGAGTAAAGGCCCCTTCACATTGAGCGACGCTGCAGCGATACCGACAACGATCCGGATCGCTGCAGCGTCGCTGTTTGGTCGCTGGAGAGCTGTCACTCAGACAGCTCTCCAGCGACCAACGATCCCGAAGTCCCCGGGTAACCAGGGTAAAGATCGGGTTACTAAGTGCAGGGCCGCGCTTAGTAACCCGATGTTTACCCTGGTTACCAGCGTAAAAGTAAAAAAACCCAAACACTACATACTTACCCACCGCTGTCTGTCCCCGGCGCTCTGCTTCTCTGGTCTGGCTGTGAGCGCCAGGCAGCCGGAAAGCAGAGCGGTGACGTCACCGCTGTGCTTTCCGGCTGACCGACGCTCACAGCCAGTACAGGAGGAGTGCAGAGCACAGCGCTGGAGGACAGAGAGCGGTAGGTAAGTATGTACTGTTTGTTTGTTTTTTACTTTTACGCTGGTAACCAGGGTAAACATCGGGTTACTAAGCGCGGCCCTGCGCTTAGTAACCCGATGTTTACCCTGGTTACCAGTGAAGACATCGCTGGATCGGTGTCACACACGCCGATCCAGCGATGTCCACGGGAGATCCAGCGACGAAACAAAGTTCTGGACTTTGTTCAGCGACCAACGATCTCCCAGCAGGGGCCTGATCGTTGGTCGCTGTCACACATAACGATTTCCTTAACGATATCGTTGCTACGTCACAAAAAGCAACGATATCGTTAACGATATCGTTATGTGTGAAGGTACCTTTAGTCTTTACCATCCTACCCAGCCGTGTAATTCATTTATTGTTCCTAAAGATCCTGAAGTATTGCCTTTAGTGGATTCGTTTTGGGTTTGGTAGTAATAACCTCTCCATCAAATAGAAGATAATTTACTGATTGCTGCAGATTCAATCCCTAAAACTCCTGACCATCCTGAGAACTGGGCTTCGAAAATCCCTGTCTAAAGAAAGCAAAGGCTAGTATGTGACCACATGCTCCATTCATTCTCTAAGGTACTGCCGGGATTGGTGGGGCCCCCTGGAAACAGGGAACTTATCCATGATCCTAGAGCAAGGGGATTATTTTAAAACCCGCAGGAACCCTGTAATATGACTATATATATCCGCACCACGGACCTTTACTATCCGGATTCACATTCATTGCAAGATACAGGTTTTTCATGACAAAGGCTCACATAGCCGAGACGTTGAAACTGATACCTGATATATTCATCTTGTTTTCACAACTGTGTGCGGACTTGATTTTTTGGATTTTTGAAATATAGAAATCTATGAAATAACCTTTATCATTCATTTGAGAAATTTTTCTGTGTGCCGGAGCTCTTTTTCTATACACATACTATTAGATATCATGTCCCAAATGATGACTGTAATAGACAATGCATCCACCTAAGGGCAGAGTCTCAGTTCTAATGAGAGGAGAGTATGCACAAACAGGATGCAGTGGGTCCCCCAAGATAAAAGCAGGGGCAGCACAGGTGCAAAATACTGAAAACAAGCCACTTACCAACCTACCAAACATCCGTGGGACGGCTGCCTATTATTTCAATTGCACACATGTCTGCATAGGCTGTTGTTCACACCATTACGCGAGATGCACCTCTATTCATATAGCAGCCTATTACCGACGCCCCTCCTATTACATCAGGCAGGCTAGCAATTCCATATGTGCACCCACAGGCTAGACACTCCATTACCCAGCCACCACTGGAAAGACCTGGACTGCACCCTGCAAAAAAATTGTGCAAAAATCAATGATATTCTTAATTTTCTTTTCCTCTTTCAGTGTTTTGTTTATTTTGGTTATTTGGTTGCACAACCTTTGGAATAAATAACTGCAATCAATCGCTTCCTATAATCATCAACAAGCTTCTTACACCTATCAACTGGAATTTTGGACCACTCTTCTTTTGCACACTGCTCCAGGTCTCTCATATTTGAAGGGCGCCTTCTCCCAACAGTAATTTTAAGATCTCTCAACAGGTGTTTAATGCGATTTAAATCTGGACTCATTGCTGGCAACTTCAGAACTCTCCGGTGCTTTATTTCCACTGATTTTTGGGTGCATTATTTAGGTGTGTTTGGGTTTATTGTCCCGCTGGAAGACCCATGACCTATGATGCAAACGCAGCTTTCTTACACTGGGCAATACATTGTGACCCAAAATCTTTTTAGTAATCTTCAGATTTCATGATGCTTTGAACGCAGTTAAGGCACCCAGTGCCAGAGGCAGTGAAACAACCCCAAAACAGCTTTCAACCTCCACCATAACGTTTCATTTCATTTAAATGTCAATGGATAGTTCACGCTGACATTAATGCACCCTGAGCTTGCAGGACAGCTTGGATTTCTTTTAAATATAATTGGGGCTGCTTATCCACCACCTGGACTATCCTGTGTTGCTGTTAGAATCTGTTTTGTTTTTTGACCATCCGCCATCTTGTTATGGTTTTCTGGCTGCTGGTCTTTTCCCCCTGGAGCTGGGTTGTCTTAGGCCGGGTGCTTGTATCACCCTTTATTATCCAGCACCTGCCTCCCATTCCTTTCCGCTTGAGTTCTGGCTAGGTGCTTTGTTATCTTTCTGTGTTTGATATTGTGCAGTTCTGGGATTTCTGGTTCTGCTATCTTTAGTTTCTGTTTTCAGTTGGTTTCTGCAGCCGACTCTGTGTTTCTATTAGGAGGTGACCTGTTTTTATACCCAGTCTTTAGATCTTTCAGGGACCTCCTTCCCCTATTTATAGGTCTTCGCTGAAATTAACCTAGGATCCCCGTTGGGTCTATTCGCAAGGAATGGGTCGCCCGCTCCATTGTAGGGTATGAGCTTAGTCTCAGTGCAGGGTCAGTTTTCCCCATTCTATCCTAGTTCTGTGTGGCAGTTCCGTAACAGTTGCAACCTTTCATCAATTTTTCTCTGCCGTCCATGTTGGGTTGTAAACTTCTTGATTATGTTGTGCACCATGGACAAAGGAACATCCAGATCTCTGAAGATGGACTTTTAACCTTGAGATTGTTAATATTTTTCATTGATTTTGGTTTTCAAGTTCTCAGACAGTTCTCTTCTCCTTTTTCTGTTCTCCATGCTTAGTGCGGCACACACATACACACAATGCAATTATTGCATCAACTTTGCCTCTTTTTATCTGGTTTCAGGTGGAATTTTCATGTTGCCCATGCCTGTTACTTACCACAGGTAACTTTGAAAGAGCATCACATGCTTGAAACAAAGTTGTTTACCCACAATTTTGGAAAGATGCCAACATTTTTGTCTGGCCCATTTTTGAAGTTTTATATGAAATTGTGTCCAATCTGTTTTTTTTGTGTGTTTTTCCAATACATATTAAGGAAACAAACACGTAAAACAAAACATGTCTCATTGCAATAATTTTCTAGGAGAAATACTTTATTTTCTGGACCAATTTCAAGGGTGCCAAGACTTTCGTCCATGGCTGTAAATATAACATCACATTTTAAAACCAAAATATTGCAAAGTGAAATAGAAGAACTCCCGCTGACGAGTGTATAAAATATCCATTCCGATTAGCAAACTTTACAAATCTGGCAGGCAACATTATGTTACATTAAAAAAAAAATCTATATACAAATCAATATCCACCAACAAAGTACAAAGCACACGGTTATCCCAAATTATGTGAAGATTAGTTATTAATAAGATTCTTTATTCACAGATTGAAGGATTATCGAAGGAGTTACTCTCACTATATATTTCCATCTTGGATATACCAGATATTTTCTATGACTTTACAAATAAAGGGTCTTAATTTGCTTACCGTATTGATGCAGTAACTTTAATAAATGTATCTGATGTTCTATTAGAATAATAATAAATTATTATAATACTTGAATCTGGAGACTTTGAACAGTACCCCCTTAATTCAGTTAATAGGGTCATACTTTCATCACGGTTGCTATGCATTCAGTCATGTGGAATGCTAGTAATAATCATTATCGTTTGTTTTTAAACAGATCAAGAGCTATTTACCATCTCAGTGTTTTGTGCACAGCTGGGTGACTGGCAAATGTCCAATATCCATTAACATTTGAAAAAATTAGTCCCATAATGCGTCTTTCCTGTGACTTGAGCAGACTATATTGGCACACGATAGGAACCAATTATATTTGCACTACTATTAGCTGCCTGCAACAAACTTCTTAGTTAACGAAGACTAATTTAGTTTCCAGAATTGTACTTTTACATTGATGAAGTGACCTTGCAAAAATAGAGAAAAGTAAAATGAATACACTTAAAGTGGAATGATGAAATAGAAAAAAGAAATCCTGTGTTTCTCATATGGTCATTCTGATCTGTTTTTCAAAAATATGGAATTTGTAAAACAAAAGAAAACAACCCCCCCCCAAAAAAAAAAAAACACAAAAACGAAAGCTGCAAAAATGTTACAGTAATGAAATGCACAAAAGCATAAATGCAAAACATGTTGCAGATAACATAAAGAAACTGCTTTTGTGAACTTGTGCAGGGGCGGGGTTCATATTTTTAAGAAGATACTTTTTTTTAAGAAAACAAGTCTGTTTTTACAGACTACACCCATTTACATGCCCCATGTTAACCCGTTAAATTAAAGTAACAGTAACCAGAATTAAGGTACATCAGCCTTTTGGCAAAAGTAGTATATGTCATGGCAGCACGGCTTAAAAAAAAAGAAAATGCAGCAATAAAGTAACTTGTGAACATTGCCTTAGTGTTAGTGTTTTGCTCCTCAGCAATAACAGTCTTTATTCAAAGATACCGTAGCATAGATGGGAAGGCCAGGGTTAAATTTCAGCTCTGAAGGGTCCTGATTAGATGTACCTGTAAGGCCTCTTTCACACTTCCGTTTTTACAATCTGCACAGGATCCGTCAAAATGTTGAAATGACGGATCCTGTGCTGATTGTAAAAAACGGGGGTGCACTGGGCCCGTTTTTCTGACAGACCCGTTGAGGCTATGGACACCTGCTGCATGGGCAGCATCAATAGTAAAAAGAGAGAGAGAGCGAGTGAGAGAGAATTTCCCTGATGGGAAATTCTTCCACGCATGCTCAGTTTGAAAAGACAGAGCCCGTCACTGGATTCCTGCTTTTTACAGTCAGCGACGGATCCTGCATCCATAGGCTTCCATTATAGCCAACGACGGGCAGCGCAGGATCTGTCGCTGAGCGATTCTCCAACGTGCAAAAAAAAACGTTCCTCTGTGCGTTTTCTCCGCCCGACGGATAGCAATTTTTATGATGGACCCAGTGCACAATGGGTGAAACGTGTGGCCATCCATCACGATCCGTCGCTAATACAAGTCTATGAGAAAAAAACGCATCATGCGGGCAAAATCGCAGGATCCGTCTTTTTCACCAAATGACGCATTATGACGGGACATGAAAGACAGAAGTGTGAAAGAGGCCTAAGGTTGTGCTAACAAATCAGGAAGTAGTTTCATGGAGGGGCAGTCTCCTGAGGGAGTGTTTGTCTCCTGGATATTGAGAAGAGTTGTGTGAGTTACCAGTGCAAATTGCCTCTCCTGAGAAAAAGAGGACTTAAATGCTATAGCTCCACCTGTTGGAAGTAGTGATCCTACAAGTCACAATCAACCCTTTACCGAGTTGTGCAATATGACTTTTGATAAAAGCCAAATCAGTATCTCAATTCGCAGACACGGTGTTTCGGGCTGTTGGCCCTCGTCAGTGCGAAGCATGAGAACTAATTTGGCTAGGTGAGAGGCTCTGGACTGGATTGCCTTGCGCAGGCGTGTACTACAGAGGACAGAGAATGAACTTCAATCCAATATTTCGGCCAGCATGCAGCCAGTGGGTGAGGAAAGGGTGAATCAAACACCTGAGAACTCCGCCCATATGACCCAAAACCAGTCCCGCCAAATTCAGGTGACAGGTTCCCTTTAAGAGACAATTTCTGTAAACTTTGAAGAATATTTGGGTGGAAATAAGATCTAGTCTTTATTTAGATATCACCTCTAATATTGAGGGAGCTCTATTTGTTATGCATAATATATGTAATTTCTAAATAATTAAAAATTTTATTAAAGCTTTCACCGACAACGGTTCAGACAAATTTCACTCAACCGTTAAAGGGTTGCATTTTTGGGTTCATATTATACCATTCTACTGACCTGAATTTACTGTATTTATCTGACTATAAGACGCACTTTTTATCAAGGTAACATCTTGCTAAAATATATGAGCATCTTATAGTCCACCGCCAGTAGGATCAGCAGTACCAGACCTCATGTCATTGACTGTTTCCTTAAATCATAGGGTAGAGCATTCATAAGCACTGCTGAGCTTGCTTGCAGGTTAGCTAAATGTTATATCCACATGAAGGATAATGTAATGGATCTTTGGTGCACAGGCTGAAGAAAAATACATTTTTCCCATGTAGATAACATGTTGATTTTAGCAGGAGAAACTCAATTTGTCAGACAAAACGATCCATGGGAGACTTATTAAGAGAGTCATGCCTCAATTGATTTGCCAGATCTTATAATGTCCATGTGCCAAAAAGTTAAGTCAACATCTATAATATAACGCTGGGAGCGTCTCTCTGTCCGAAGCCTTTATAGACTGCGCAGGCGCAAGCACCGGCGCAGTCTGGGCCTCACAGAGTGACGCTCCCGGGAGATCGCAGTATGCGTTCACACTGAACGCACACCGCGATCTCCAACAGAGAAGCAGGGACCGCCAGGAGGGTGAGTATCGGCCATATTCACCTGTCCTGCGTTCCACCGCTGAGCGCCGCCATCTTCCCGGTCTTCGGCCTGTGACCTTCAGTTCAGAGGGCGCGATGACGCGCTTAATGCGCGCCGGTGCCGCCTTCTGACTGAACAAAGTAAAAAAGTGACAGCGCTCCATCCGGGTGTAATCCAAAAATCGAAACTTTATTTAAGCCATAAAACAGCAGACAGCAACGTTGGGTCTTTATCAAGCATGTCTAACAGTGCAAAGGGCCGGCTATAAATAGCATAAGTGCCACGCAGGGCACCAATCACCAATAAGCCACACCCCACCACATAATTGGCAATATATACAACATTAAAAACAAAGATCAAACATATACCCAATAAAAGTCTCCCCACCCAGACATAAACCGCATGCACAAAATGTAAATATATCCCACCCGTGGAAAATGGTGGGTTCCCTTCCGTGGAGCCAAGTTCTGAGGGTGAGACGCATTGTGTCAGATGAGGAACGTGTTGATTCGAGACTCAGTGAGATGTGTAATAAGTTCATCTCTAGGGGATATCCAGCAAGGGATGTGATCAAATACAAGAATAAGGCTAATAGCTGCTCCCGCTCGAGTATTCGAAACAAGACTCGTGTCGAGTCAACTATGGATAGAATTCCCTTTGTATCAACATATAACTCAGCGAGTAATCGGGTTGGGAACATACTGAGACGACACTGGTCCCTATTACAGCGGGGTCTACCTTTTGTTCCTAAGTTTGAGGCGCCCCCTATGATGTCATTCAGAAGGGGACGTAACTTCAGAGATAAACTTGTGAAGTCGGATATTGGGACCTCTAAAAGATCTACTCAAAGTACCCTGAGCACAGTCAAAAATGGCAATTTTCCTTGTTTGGGCTGTTCCTGTTGCAACAATATGTTAAAGGGAGAGTTTTTCCATCACCCGCACACTGGTAAAAAGATTTTTCTCAAGGAGAGATACACGTGTACTTCTAGTTTTGTTGTGTACATGATTGTATGCCCGTGTGGGCTTACTTATGTTGGGGAAACAACCATGGAGGTTAGAGCACGCATTACCAAACATAAGAGTACAGTGAGAACAGGACTCACGGAATTGCCAGTGCCTAAACACTTCGTTGATAATAAACATTCAGTGAATCAACTTAGGTTTAGGGTGATTGACAGTGTACCAGTGCTCAGGAGAGGAGGTAATAGATTACAAATTCTCAAGACTAAGGAACTTCGTTGGATCTATACGCTGGGGTCACTACAACCTAAGGGCCTTAATATTGATTTCAACTTGCATATATGTAATCGGTAGGAGGTCGGTCCCGTTATTGTTGGTATTTGTTTTTAATGTCTTTGCTGCCCAGATTTATTATGTGTTGTTAAAGGTGTGCTGTATCCCTTAATTTTTGGTATGTTCAGATATACTTTGTCACAATTGACGGTGAATGAGAAGTGACAGGTTTAGTTTATGGTAGGAGACCTTATTGGGTTCCCTTGTCGGTGCCCCCCGTCGGCTGCATATGGATGATGGTGGACTAATCGATTGTTGGTATGTCCCCCTCGTTTTATTATATTTTGCGATTCCCTTCTATATGGGTTCTCTATTTAATGATTGTGTTTTTCCCCTACAGGATATGTTCTCTCTTTGGGGTTTTATAGATTTTGAATAGAGATGTCGCTGCAATTTCCTTATTCCTCCATATTGTACCTGGTGCTGCACGTGTAATGCCTGGGCTGCGGTTGTCTTGACAACGTGGTGGCTTACCCGGTGAGGAGTGCGAGGTGTGTACACTACGGACTTGTCCCTTGTGTAGGTCTCCCACTGTATGGTGGGGCTCTGACTTGGGTGGGGATCCGTGTGTGCATCCTCGTTATCACGTCGCCGGGTTTAGCCGGTTGTTGAACACTGCGGCTGGGGTATAGTAGCGTTGCGGTTACTATGGCGACGCTCCGGTCCGGCCCCGCTCCCTTCGGGAGGTGTGCGCATGACGCTCTCCGCTCTGGATAGGTTCCCGATTGGGGGCGTGTCTGGGCGTTGTTGCGCCTGCGCTCTCCGTCCTGAGTGGGTGGTGGCTGGAGACGTTTGAGCTGTATGTAGAGTTGTGTTGATTCTGTTACAGGTTCTTCTATTGGCTGCGAGGTGATTTCCGGACATGTGACTCTTCTGATTGCGTCGTTAGGCTCTACGACGCTCAAGAGAGCCTGGAATCGATTGGCAGTGGATTGTTTACAACTCCATGTGGTGGTGCGATGATTGGTGGACCTTATTATGAAGATCACGCCTCCTGATTCTGACAGCTGAAACTTCTATGGATTGTGCTGTATTTCTATACATCCGTGGGATATATTTACATTTTGTGCATGCGGTTTATGTCTGGGTGGGGAGACTTTTATTGGGTATATGTTTGATCTTTGTTTTTAATGTTGTATATATTGCCAATTATGTGGTGGGGTGCGGCTTATTGGTGATTGGTGCCCTGCGTGGCACTTATGCTATTTATAGCCGGCCCTTTGCACTGTTAGACATGCTTGATAAAGACCCATAGGGTCGAAACGTTGCTGTCTGCTGTTTTATGGCTTAAATAAAGTTTCGATTTTTGGATTACACCCGGATGGAGCGCTGTCACTTTTTTACTTTGGACTTTCTATGGTCCTAGTTGGTTCCCTGGACCTGGACGGGCGCTCCTGCCTGTGAAGTGCGGTTAGCCATCTTGTTTGTTTTGCCCTCTGACTGAACAGTCACAGCCAGGAGACCGGGAAGATGGCGGCGCCCAGCAGTGGAACGCAGGACAGGTGAATATAGTAAGTGCTGGGGGGCCTGAGCTGGCGGCGATACCGGCACCTGACCCCCACAGCGCGCCGGTGTCCCCGCCTGCTCAGGCCCCCAGATGGGTGCAGCACATGACAGGATGGGGACGCAGGATGGGTGCAGCGCACGACAGGATGGGGACGCAGGATGGGTGCAGCACATGACAGGATGGGGATGCAGGATGGGGACGCAGGATGGGTGCAGCACATACCAGGATGGGGACGCAGGATGCGTGCAGCACATGACAGGATGGGGAAGCAGGATGGGGACGCAGGATGGGTGCAGCACATACCAGGATGGGGACGCAGGATGGGTGCAGCACATGACAGGATGGGGACGCAGGATGGGTGCAGCGCACGACAGGATGGGGACGCAGGATGGGTGCAGCACATGACAGGATGGGGATGCAGGATGGGGACGCAGGATGGGTGCAGCACATGACAGGATGGGGACGCAGGATGGGTGCAGCACATGACAGGATGGGGAAGCAGGATGGGGACGCAGGATGGGTGCAGCACATACCAGGATGGGGACGCAGGATGGGTGCAGCACATGACAGGATGGGGACGCAGGATGGGTGCAGCACATACCAGGATGGAGACGCAGGATTGGTGCAGCACATGACAGGATGGGAGCGCAGGATGGGTGCAGCACATGACAGGATGGGGGCGCAGGATGGGTGCAGCAAATGACAGGATGGGGACGCAGGATGGGTGCAGCACATGACAGGATGGGGACGCAGGATGGGTGCAGCACATGACAGGATGGGGACACAGGATGGGTGCAGCACATGACAGGATGGGGACGCAGGATGGGTGCAGCACATACCAGGATGGGGACGCAGGATGGGTGCAGCACATACCAGGATGGGGACGCAGGATGGGTGCAGCACATGACAGGATGGGGACGCAGGATGGAGCAGCACATGACAGGATGGGGACGCAGGATGGGGACGCATGATGGGTGCAGCACATACCAGGATGGGGACGCAGGATGGGTGCAGCACATGACAGGATGGGGGCGCAGGATGGGTGCAGCACATGACAGGATGGGGGCGCAGGATGGGTGCAGCACATGACAGGATGGGGGCGCAGGATGGGTGCAGCACATGACAGGATGGGGATGCAGGATGGGTGCAGCACATGACAGGATGGGGATGCAGGATGGGTGCAGCACATGACAGGATGAGGACGCAGGATGGGTGCAGCACATACCAGGATGGGGACGCAGGATGGGTGCAGCACATGACAGGATGGGGACGCAGGATGGGGACACAGGATGGGTGCAGCACATACCAGGATGGGGACGCAGGATGGGTGCAGCACATGACAGGATGGGGGCGCAGGATGGGTGCAGCACATGACAGGATGGGGACGCAGGATGGGTGCAGCACATGACAGGATGGGGATGCAGGATGGGTGCAGCACATGACAGGATGGGGACGCAGGATGGGGACGCAGGATGGGTGCAGCACATACCAGAATGGGGACGCAGGATGGGTGCAGCACATGACAGGATGGGGCGCAGGATGGGTGCAGCACATGACAGGATGGGGACGCAGGATGGATGCAGCACATGACAGGATGGGGACGCAGGATGGGTGCAGCACATGACAGGATGGGAATGCAGGATGGGTGCAGCACATGACAGGATGGGGACGCAGGATGGGGACGCAGGATGGGTGCAGCACATGACAGGATGGGGGCGCAGGATGGGTGCAGCACATGACAGGATAGGGATGCAGGATGGGTGCAGCACATGACAGGATGGGGACGCAGGATGGGTGCAGCACATGACAGGATGGGGACGCAGAATGGGTGCAGCACATGATAGGATGGGGACGCAGGATGGGTGCAGCACATGACAGGATGGGGATGCAGGATGGGTGCAGCACACGACAGGATGGGTACGCAGAATGGGTGCAGCACATGACAGGATGGGAACGCAGGATGGGTGCAGCACATGACAGGATGGGGACGCAGGATGGGTGCAGCACATGACAGGATGGGGATGCAGGATGGGTGCAGCACATGACAGGATGGGGGCGCAGGATGGGTGCAGCACATGACAGGATGGGGACGCAGGATGGGTGCAGCACATGACAGGATGGGGACGCAGGATGGGTGCAGCACATGACAGGATGGGGGCGCAGGATGGGTGCAGCACATGACAGGATGGGGACGCAGGATGGGTGCAGCACATGACAGGATGGGAATGCAGGATGGGTGCAGCACATGACAGGATGGGGACGCAGGATGGGTGCAGCACATGACAGGATAGGGATGCAGGATGGGTGCAGCACATGACAGGATGGGGACGCAGGATGGGTGCAGCACATGACAGGATGGGAATGCAGGATGGGTGCAGCACATGACAGGATGGGGGCGCAGGATGGGTGCAGCACATGACAGGATAGGGATGCAGGATGGGTGCAGCACATGACAGGATGGGGACGCAGGATGGGTGCAGCACATGACAGGATGGGGACGCAGAATGGGTGCAGCACATGATAGGATGGGGACGCAGGATGGGTGCAGCACATGACAGGATGGGGATGCAGGATGGGTGCAGCACACGACAGGATGGGTACGCAGAATGGGTGCAGCACATGACAGGATGGGAACGCAGGATGGGTGCAGCACATGACAGGATGGGGACGCAGGATGGGTGCAGCACATGACAGGATGGGGATGCAGGATGGGTGCAGCACATGACAGGATGGGGGCGCAGGATGGGTGCAGCACATGACAGGATGGGGACGCAGGATGGGTGCAGCACATGACAGGATGGGGACGCAGGATGGGTGCAGCACATGACAGGATGGGGGCGCAGGATGGGTGCAGCACATGACAGGATGGGTACGCAGGATGGGTGCAGCACATGACAGGATGGGGACGCAGAATGGGTGCAGCACATGACAGGATGGAGAAGCAGGATGGGTGCAGCACATGACAGGATGGGGATGCAGGATGGGTGCAGCACATGACAGGATGGGGGCGCAGGATGGGTGCAGCACATGACAGGATGGGAACGCAGGATGGGTGCAGCACATGACAGGATGGGGACGCAGGATGGGTGCAGCACATGACAGGATGGGGGCGCAGGATGGGTGCAGCACATGACAGGATGGGGACGCAGGATGGGTGCAGCACATGACAGGATGGGTACGCAGGATGGGTGCAGCACATGACAGGATGGGGACACAGGATGGGTGCAGCACATGACAGAATGGGGATGCAGGATGGAGCAGCACATGACAGGATGGGTACGTAGGGTGGGTGCAGCACATGACAGGATGGGCACACAGGATGGGTGCAGCACATGACAGGATGGGGATGCAGGATGGAGCAGCACATGACAGGATGGGGACGCAGGATGGGTGCAGCACATGACAGGATGGGGACGCAGAATGGGTGCAGCACATGACAGGATGGGGACGCAGGATGGGTGCAGCACATGACAGGATGGGGACGCAGAATGGGTGCAGCACATGACAGGATGGGGACGCAGGATGGGTGCAGCACATGACAGGATGGGGATGCAGGATGGGTGCAGCACATGACAGGATGGGGGCGCAGGATGGGTGCAGCACATGACAGGATGGGAACGCAGGATGGGTGCAGCACATGACAGGATGGGGGCGCAGGATGTGTGCAGCACATGATAGGATGGGGACGCAGGATGGGTGCAGCACATGACAGGATGGGTACGCAGGATGGGTGCAGCACATGACAGGATGGGGACGCAGGATGGAGCAGCACATGACAGGATGGGGACGCAGGATGGGGACGCATGATGGGTGCAGCACATACCAGGATGGGGACGCAGGATGGGTGCAGCACATACCAGGATGGGGACGCAGGATGGGTGCAGCACATGACAGGATGGGGACGCAGGATGGAGCAGCACATGACAGGATGGGGACGCAGGATGGGGACGCATGATGGGTGCAGCACATACCAGGATGGGGACACAGGATGGGTGCAGCACATGACAGGATGGGGGCGCAGGATGGGTGCAGCACATGACAGGATGGGGGCGCAGGATGGGTGCAGCACATGACAGGATGGGGGCGCAGGATGGGTGCAGCACATGACAGGATGGGGATGCAGGATGGGTGCAGCACATGACAGGATGGGGATGCAGGATGGGTGCAGCACATGACAGGATGAGGACGCAGGATGGGTGCAGCACATACCAGGATGGGGACGCAGGATGGGTGCAGCACATGACAGGATGGGGACGCAGGATGGGGACACAGGATGGGTGCAGCACATACCAGGATGGGGACGCAGGATGGGTGCAGCACATGACAGGATGGGGGCGCAGGATGGGTGCAGCACATGACAGGATGGGGACGCAGGATGGGTGCAGCACATGACAGGATGGGGATGCAGGATGGGTGCAGCACATGACAGGATGGGGACGCAGGATGGGGACGCAGGATGGGTGCAGCACATACCAGAATGGGGACGCAGGATGGGTGCAGCACATGACAGGATGGGGCGCAGGATGGGTGCAGCACATGACAGGATGGGGACGCAGGATGGATGCAGCACATGACAGGATGGGGACGCAGGATGGGTGCAGCACATGACAGGATGGGAATGCAGGATGGGTGCAGCACATGACAGGATGGGGACGCAGGATGGGGACGCAGGATGGGTGCAGCACATGACAGGATGGGGGCGCAGGATGGGTGCAGCACATGACAGGATAGGGATGCAGGATGGGTGCAGCACATGACAGGATGGGGACGCAGGATGGGTGCAGCACATGACAGGATGGGGACGCAGAATGGGTGCAGCACATGATAGGATGGGGACGCAGGATGGGTGCAGCACATGACAGGATGGGGATGCAGGATGGGTGCAGCACACGACAGGATGGGTACGCAGAATGGGTGCAGCACATGACAGGATGGGAACGCAGGATGGGTGCAGCACATGACAGGATGGGGACGCAGGATGGGTGCAGCACATGACAGGATGGGGATGCAGGATGGGTGCAGCACATGACAGGATGGGGGCGCAGGATGGGTGCAGCACATGACAGGATGGGGACGCAGGATGGGTGCAGCACATGACAGGATGGGGACGCAGGATGGGTGCAGCACATGACAGGATGGGGGCGCAGGATGGGTGCAGCACATGACAGGATGGGGACGCAGGATGGGTGCAGCACATGACAGGATGGGAATGCAGGATGGGTGCAGCACATGACAGGATGGGGACGCAGGATGGGGACGCAGGATGGGTGCAGCACATGACAGGATGGGGGCGCAGGATGGGTGCAGCACATGACAGGATAGGGATGCAGGATGGGTGCAGCACATGACAGGATGGGGACGCAGGATGGGTGCAGCACATGACAGGATGGGGACGCAGAATGGGTGCAGCACATGATAGGATGGGGACGCAGGATGGGTGCAGCACATGACAGGATGGGGATGCAGGATGAGTGCAGCACACGACAGGATGGGTACGCAGAATGGGTGCAGCACATGACAGGATGGGAACGCAGGATGGGTGCAGCACATGACAGGATGGGGACGCAGGATGGGTGCAGCACATGACAGGATGGGGATGCAGGATGGGTGCAGCACATGACAGGATGGGGGCGCAGGATGGGTGCAGCACATGACAGGATGGGGACGCAGGATGGGTGCAGCACATGACAGGATGGGGACGCAGGATGGGTGCAGCACATGACAGGATGGGGGCGCAGGATGGGTGCAGCACATGACAGGATGGGTACGCAGGATGGGTGCAGCACATGACAGGATGGGGACGCAGAATGGGTGCAGCACATGACAGGATGGAGAAGCAGGATGGGTGCAGCACATGACAGGATGGGGATGCAGGATGGGTGCAGCACATGACAGGATGGGGGCGCAGGATGGGTGCAGCACATGACAGGATGGGAACGCAGGATGGGTGCAGCACATGACAGGATGGGGACGCAGGATGGGTGCAGCACATGACAGGATGGGGGCGCAGGATGGGTGCAGCACATGACAGGATGGGGACGCAGGATGGGTGCAGCACATGACAGGATGGGTACGCAGGATGGGTGCAGCACATGACAGGATGGGGACACAGGATGGGTGCAGCACATGACAGGATGGGGATGCAGGATGGAGCAGCACATGACAGGATGGGTACGTAGGGTGGGTGCAGCACATGACAGGATGGGGACACAGGATGGGTGCAGCACATGACAGGATGGGGATGCAGGATGGAGCAGCACATGACAGGATGGGGACGCAGGATGGGTGCAGCACATGACAGGATGGGGACGCAGAATGGGTGCAGCACATGACAGGATGGGGACGCAGGATGGGTGCAGCACATGACAGGATGGGGACGCAGAATGGGTGCAGCACATGACAGGATGGGGACGCAGGATGGGTGCAGCACATGACAGGATGGGGATGCAGGATGGGTGCAGCACATGACAGGATGGGGGCGCAGGATGGGTGCAGCACATGACAGGATGGGAACGCAGGATGGGTGCAGCACATGACAGGATGGGGGCGCAGGATGTGTGCAGCACATGATAGGATGGGGACGCAGGATGGGTGCAGCACATGACAGGATGGGTACGCAGGATGGGTGCAGCACATGACAGGATGGGGACGCAGGATGGAGCAGCACATGACAGGATGGGGACGCAGGATGGGGACGCAGGATGGGTGCAGCACATACCAGGATGGGGACGCAGGATGGGTGCAGCACATGACAGGATGGTGATGCAGGATGGGGACGCAGGATGGGTGCAGCACATACCAGGATGGGGACGCAGGATGGGTGCAGCACATGACAGGATGGGGCCGCAGGATGGGTGCAGCACATGACAGGATGGGGGCGCAGGATGGGTGCAGCACATGACAGGATGGGGGCGCAGGATGGGTGCAGCACATGACAGGATGGGGATGCAGGATGGGTGCAGCACATGACAGGATGGAGATGCAGGATGGGTGCAGCACATGACAGGATGGGGATGCAGGATGGGTGCAGCACATACCAGGATGGGGACGCAGGATGGGTGCAGCACATGACAGGATGGGGACGCAGGATGGGTGCAGCACATGACAGGATGGGGGCGCAGGATGGGTGCAGCACATGACAGGATGGGGACGCAGGATGGGTGCAGCACATGACAGGATGGGGATGCAGGATGGGTGCAGCACATGACAGGATGGGGACGCAGGATGGGGACGCAGGATGGGTGCAGCACATACCAGAATGGGGACGCAGGATGGGTGCAGCACATGACAGGATGGGGCGCAGGATGGGTGCAGCACATGACAGGATGGGGACGCAGGATGGATGCAGCACATGACAGGATGGGGACGCAGGATGGGTGCAGCACATGACAGGATGGGAATGCAGGATGGGTGCAGCACATGACAGGATGGGGACGCAGGATGGGGACGCAGGATGGGTGCAGCACATGACAGGATGGGGGCGCAGGATGGGTGCAGCACATGACAGGATAGGGATGCAGGATGGGTGCAGCACATGACAGGATGGGGACGCAGGATGGGTGCAGCACATGACAAGATGGGGACGCAGAATGGGTGCAGCACATGATAGGATGGGGACGCAGGATGGGTGCAGCACATGACAGGATGGGGATGCAGGATGGGTGCAGCACATGACAGGATGGGGACGCAGAATGGGTGCAGCACATGACAGGATGGGGACGTAGGATGGGTGCAGCACATGACAGGATGGGGACGCAGGATGGGTGCAGCACATGACAGGATGGGGATGCAGGATGGGTGCAGCACATGACAGGATAGGGGCGCAGGATGGGTGCAGCACATGACAGGATGGGGACGCAGGATGGGTGCAGCACATGACAGGATGGGGACGCAGGATGGGTGCAGCACATGACAGGATGGGGGCGCAGGATGGGTGCAGCACGTGACAGGATGGGTACGCAGGATGGGTGCAGCACATGACAGGATGGGGACGCAGAATGGGTGCAGCACATGACAGGATGGGGAAGCAGGATGGGTGCAGCACATGACAGGATGGGGATGCAGGATGGGTGCAGCACATGACAGGATGGGGGCGCAGGATGGGTGCAGCACATGACAGGATGGGAACGCAGGATGGGTGCAGCACATGACAGGATGGGGACGCAGGATGGGTGCAGCACATGACAGGATGGGGGCGCAGGATGGGTGCAGCACATGACAGGATGGGGACGCAGGATGGGTGCAGCACATGACAGGATGGGTACGCAGGATGGGTGCAGCACATGACAGGATGGGGACACAGGATGGGTGCAGCACATGACAGGATGGGGATGCAGGATGGAGCAGCACATGACAGGATGGGTACGTAGGGTGGGTGCAGCACATGACAGGATGGGGACACAGGATGGGTGCAGCACATGACAGGATGGGGATGCAGGATGGAGCAGCACATGACAGGATGGGGACGCAGGATGGGTGCAGCACATGACAGGATGGGGACGCAGAATGGGTGCAGCACATGACAGGATGGGGACGCAGGATGGGTGCAGCACATGACAGGATGGGGACGCAGAATGGGTGCAGCACATGACAGGATGGGGACGCAGGATGGGTGCAGCACATGACAGGATGGGGATGCAGGATGGGTGCAGCACATGACAGGATGGGGGCGCAGGATGGGTGCAGCACATGACAGGATGGGAACGCAGGATGGGTGCAGCACATGACAGGATGGGGACGCAGGATGGGTGCAGCACATGACAGGATGGGGGCGCAGGATGGGTGCAGCACATGACAGGATAGGGATGCAGGATGGGTGCAGCACATGACAGGATGGGGACGCAGGATGGGTGCAGCACATGACAGGATGGGGACGCAGAATGGGTGCAGCACATGATAGGATGGGGACGCAGGATGGGTGCAGCACATGACAGGATGGGGATGCAGGATGGGTGCAGCACACGACAGGATGGGTACGCAGAATGGGTGCAGCACATGACAGGATGGGAACGCAGGATGGGTGCAGCACATGACAGGATGGGGACGCAGGATGGGTGCAGCACATGACAGGATGGGGATGCAGGATGGAGCAGCACATGACAGGATGGGGACGCAGGATGGGTGCAGCACATGACAGGATGGGGACGCAGAATGGGTGCAGCACATGACAGGATGGGGACGCAGGATGGGTGCAGCACATGACAGGATGGGGACGCAGAATGGGTGCAGCACATGACAGGATGGGGACGCAGGATGGGTGCAGCACATGACAGGATGGGGATGCAGGATGGGTGCAGCACATGACAGGATGGGGGCGCAGGATGGGTGCAGCACATGACAGGATGGGAACGCAGGATGGGTGCAGCACATGACAGGATGGGGACGCAGGATGGGTGCAGCACATGACAGGATGGGGGCGCAGGATGGGTGCAGCACATGACAGGATGGGGACGCAGGATGGGTGCAGCACATGACAGGATGGGTACGCAGGATGGGTGCAGCACATGACAGGATGGGGACACAGGATGGGTGCAGCACATGACAGGATGGGGATGCAGGATGGAGCAGCACATGACAGGATGGGGACGCAGGATGGAGCAGCACATACCAGGATGGAGACCATATACCAATATAAATGCTCACCACCCGGGCGTAGAACGGGTTCAATAGCTAGTTAGATATGAACTCGCATAGATACAGTTCAAGGCCAAATTCTGGCACAATTTTAGAAAATAGTTGGGATGGGATATCTAATCCCCATCAGCTGAATTCCATTAACCTTCCACTAAGGCCTGCCTACTGAGTCCTGCCCAGTGGAGAAAGTGTCAAAAAGCGGGCAAATAGTCACAAATATGTACCTTTTCAATATCACAAATCTGTCTCAGGGTCTATCATAAATGTTCCTAATGTAGCCCAAATTGGTAGAAATGGATGTAGATTTCTCATTGACATAAATATGGAAGTCGAATCGCCAACTGTCCAGTGTGAATATATCTCAGTTCTAGTTTTTAATTGTAAGAACGTGTCTTAGAGCTCATGTATACACGCCACACATGGCTATTAAATGACTGCCGATGGACTGCATTCAAGCCAATCAATGGTCAATTAATGACCTGGCAGGCTTACCAGAATTGTACACGCACAGAAAAGTCTCTAATCTGATCATTCTGTGCACATAGAATATTATCGTTATTGGCAGCACATCACCTGTCTTTACAGAGACAATGTGCTGCTGATAATGATAATTTTAATGCAAAGAATGAATGATTCAATGAACTTACAAATGAGTATTTTGGTTGATCATTGGGTGATTGCCGGATGGTTCACAGGAGCCGATAATCGGTAAGCAAGCATTCTGATTAACACTCATTCCCCCTTAACGGCTCATCTAAATGAGCTTTTAGAGCTCATTTTGTATTTACTTTTAGTAATTCTTATCATTTAGTATAATCATTTCTGGGCTTTCGTGTTTTCAATTCAATAAACAAACGGAAAATGTCTGGGATTAAAGGATACTCAACTCATTTTGCGTCCATATAATCTGAATCTGGTGCATAGAATGCAATTAAACACAAATATAATATAAAGAAAAATTTAAAAATAACTAAAAAAAGCTACTTTTAATACAATACCCTCTATGCAACATCCATGATTTCACCCAAATAGAAATAGTATATATTATAGTGTGCATTAAATCACTATTTTATCCCATGGTTGAATTCTATGTTTAATTTCACGAGAGGACTCACGAACAAAGTTGTTCAAGTTGACGAGTTCTTTTTGTGGGGATATTGGGACTAGAAAACAATTAGCCTGATTTTCTCTTGAATTTCGAGTCCAAGGCGCAGTATGCAATGTATTAAAAATGAATTCACAAGAATAGCACTAACCCATTACTTAATCAATTCAGACTCTATGCCTCCACAGGTGGAACAGAATAGAATCAGTGGAGTAATCCATTCTAACACCATGGGACCTGTATTGTTCTTTGCTGAAATGAAAAGAAAATAGGATTCGGTCTACATTCAGGAAAGGAAGCCACGTGAAAAAGAAATTCAATTTAATTCTTTATTAAACAGAATCAATCAAATTTTATTAAAACAAAGTTGTGGAAAAGATTGCCACTTTGAGTAAAGGGCAGATAGATCCCATGTGAGTGAAACATAAATTCTGGGAATTATGCAGGATGTTAGGAAAGATTTTTCTACTTGATATTTGTTAACAGTCTCAATGCCAACAGTTTAATATTCACTGGATTAAGTTGTGACTTTCTATCTGATAGCAGTTGCACCCTGAAGGAACACAATGATCCCTATGATACATAAGTAAACCTAAAGGTACTGTCACACTAGACGATATCGCTAGCGATCCGTGACGTTGCAGCGTCCTCGCTAGCGATATCGTCCAGTGTGACAGGCAGCAGCGATCAGGCCCCTGCTGGGAGATCGCTGGTCGGGGAAGAAAGTCCAGAACTTTATTTGGTCGCTGGACTCCCCGTAGACATCGCTGAATCGGTGTGTGTGACACCGATTCAGCGATGTCTTTGCTGGTAACCAGGGTAAACATCGGGTAACTAAGCGCAGGGCCGCGCTTAGTAACCCGATGTTTACCCTGGTTACCATCCTAAAAGTAAAAAAACAAACACTACATACTTACCTACCGCTCTCTGTCCTCCAGCGCTGTGCTCTGCACTCCTCCTGCTCTGGCTGTGAGCGTCGGTCAGCCGGAAAGCAGAGCGGTGACGTCACCGCTCTGCTTTCCGGCTGCCCGGCGCTCACAGCCAGACCAGAGAAGCAGAGCGCCGAGGACAGACAGCGGAAGGTAAGTATGTAGCGTTTGTTTTTTTACTTTTTAGGATGGTAACCAGGGTAAACATCGGGTTACTAAGCGCGGCCCTGCGCTTAGTTACCCGATGTTTACCCTGGTTACCGGGGACCTCGGGATCGTTGGTCGCTGGAGAGCTGTCTGTGTGACCCGCCACCTTGTGGTCGGCGCTCACAGCACACCTGATTTTCAGCTACATAGCAGCGATCAGCAGATCGCTGCTATGTAGCAGAGCCGATCGTTCTATGCCAGCTTCTAGCCTCCCATGGAGGCTATTGAAGCATGGCAAAAGTAAAAAAAAGTTAAAAAAATGTGAAAAAAATAAAAAAAAATATAAAAGTTTAAATCACCCCCCTTTCGCCCCAATCAAAATAAATGGATAAAAAAAATCAAATTTACACATATTTGGTATCGCCGCACTCATAATCCCCCGATCTATCAATTAAAAAAAGCATTAACCTGATCACTAAACGGTGTAGCAAGAAAAAAATGCGAAACGCCAGAATTACGTTTTTTTGGTCGCCGTGACATTGCATTAAAATGCAATAATGGGCGATCAAAAGAATGTATCTGCACCAAATTATCATTAAAAACGCCATCTCGGCACGCAAAAAATAAGCCCTCAACCGACCCCAGATCATGAAAAATGGAGACGCTACAACAAGTATCAGAAAATGGCGCAATTTTTTTTTTTTTTTAACCTAGTCATGATAGGTGTCTATGAACTCATACTGACCTGGAGAATCATAATGGCAGGTCAGTTTTAGCATTTAGTGTGCCTAGCAAAAAAGCCAAACAAAAAACAAGTGTGGGATTGCACTTTTTTTGCAATTTCACCGCACTTGGACTTTTTTTTCCCGTTTTCTAGTACATGACATGCTAAAACCAATGATGTCGTTCAAAAGTACAACTCGTCCCGCAAAAAATAAGCCCTCACATGGCCAAATTGACGGAAAAATAAAAAAGTTATGGCTCTAGGAAGGAGGGGAGTGAAAAACGAACACGGAAAAACGAAAAATCCCAAGGTCATGAAGGGGTTAATAGAAATGAGCGGATCGATCTGTGGAGAATCAAGTTTCCTGAAATGTGAGGTTTCATGCGAATTCGTACATTTTGAGTTTCGATTCATGGTTCGAAAAAAAAAATTGACATGTACCATTTCCCACATTGCTGAAGCATCAAATGACTTTTCCCCATTCTCTGATAATTCAGCATGTGAGAAACATTGCTGGGCAAATGAATCGAGTCTCAAACTGTTCGAATTAGCGCAAAACTGCAAATTTAAGGAATTAGACTTGAACTCGTTCGACTCATCTCTATCTTCAATCAATTTAGCGCTCCTAAAATGTGATTTCACAAAATTATTATTTTTTTAATGGCAATGCTGATATAGTACTAACCAACCTCCGCCAGTCTCATAGACTTTGAATAGGGAGCAACAGTCAGGGTTGGACACAAACAGAAGAGGGCTTCCATGCAAGAACAATATATGAACCCTTTCCAGTACAATAGCTCATCATGATGCACAATTCCACCTACTTTGAATGTGAAAGTGGTCTTCTTCACCTTTTGGGCCCTGCCAGACTGCACAGGTTGCACCACTAGTATATCTGCCCTAGAGTGCATGTTTCCTCACCCATAGGTGACATACACCACTTGTTCTTGCAATCAGTGAGGGCCCTAGTAACAAGACCTCAAGTGAATAGACACTTATAGCTATGAGGTTATAAGGTGGATAAGTCTTATATTTTATTTTGGGAAATAACCTTTAACCAAACAGCCAAGTCAATGATGAACCAACTAGCACACCCTATCTTAAAAAAATATGTAAAATGAAGACTTAGTTACTCCAAGGCAAAATCAAGGAACTCAAAAACAAATATTAATGATATGTAAGTCTCTTGCAATATTCATATCAAGATTTTTAAAAATGCTCCTTTTCCAAATATAGGCTACAACCTACCGGAGAAAGGAAGAATTATCTCTAGAGAAGTCTCCACTGATGTAGATGTTTGAAACTTGTTATCATCAATGGTAAATCATATTATTATAGGATAAGCAAGCTATCCAGCTATGAACTGTGACACACTGCAATGTATCATGATCATAGAAGCTTTATGTATACATGAATCTTACCGGTAACAAGAAATTGTAAATTGTGAATCAGTAGCTGTGAAGGCACTATAGCACCTTACAAATTAAAGCAAAGGGAATGGATTTTAATCTTGTATTAAAAAATGGTATGACAATAAATGGATCTACTCATTAATATTGGGAAACTTTACCTTCTTGGGAAGTTGATAACTTCCTACAAAAACTGGACACCTATTACTGTAAAGGGGTTATCCTATGACCAACATGAGAATAGGAGATAAACATATGATTGATGAAGTTCCCACCAATGGAGCAAAACCGGAAGTCCCAAGTTACAAATGAAATGTTTAAAAATTTGTGATCACTAGGGTTGAGCGAAACGGGTCGGCCATTTTCAGAAGTCGCCGACTTTTGGCAAAGTCGGGTTTCATGAAACCCGACCCGACCCCTGTGTGGGGTCGGCCATGAGGTCGGCCATGAGGTCGGCGATCTTCTGAATCTGGTATCGGAATTCCGATACCGAGTTCCGATATGTTTGCAATATAGGAAATCGGTATCGGAATCCATATTTAAGTGTAAAATAAAGAATTAAAATAAAAAATATTGCTATACTTATTCTCTGACGCGCCCTGGTACTAACCGGCAGCCTTCCTTCCTTAGAATCAGCGCGTGAATGACCTTAGATGACGTCGCGGCTTGTGATTGGTCGCGCGACCGCTCATGTGACCGCTCACGCGACCAATCACAAGCCGCGACGTCACCGAAGGTCCTTGAAGTGCTGATTCTTAGGAAGGAAGGCTGCCTGGAAAGAAGCAGGGCGCGTCCGAGGGTGAGTATATACCTAATAGGAATATACTCACCCTCGACGCACCCTGCTTTTTTCCGGCAGCCTTCCTTCCTAAGAATCAGCGCTTGAAGGACCTTCGGTGACGTCGCGGCTTGTGATTGGTCGCGTGAGCGGTCACATGGGCGGTCGCGCGACCAATCACAAGCCGCGACGTCATCTAACGTCCTTCACGCGCTGATTCTAAGGAAGGAAGGCTGCCGGTTAGTACCAGGGCGCATCAGAGGGTAAGTATAGCAATATTTTTTATTTTAATTCTTTATTTTACACTTAAATATGGATCCCAGGGCCTGAAGGAGAGTTTCCTCTCCTTCAGACCCTGGGAACCATTGGAAACCCAATGCACTGCATTGGGTTTCGTGTTTCGGCCGACCCCGACCCCGACTTTTTTATAGGATCGGCCGATTTCACTTGACCCGACTTTTGAAAAAGTCGGGTTTCGTGAAACCCAACCCGATCCTATGAAAGTAAAAGTCGCTCAACCCTAGTGATCACAGTTCCATTCACTTCTATCTATTTATGAAAAACTAGATGGAGGGCCGATGCTATCACATCAGGAGGACGGTAATGTCATGATGGGGGCAGGCTTTGTAGCGTTGAGAATCTTTCCCCCATGTGCTCACCCACCTATCCACTCTCTCTTTCCCCATGCGCTGACTTCTGTCTGTGCTCTCTTCTTTGACCTGTCTACCCCATGTGCTATCCCCCTTGTCTGCTTTCTCTCTTCTTCCTGTGCTGTGTTCTCCCCTCATGTGCTGTCCCATTTGAGCTGTCACCCCCTGTGCGCTGTCTCTCTCACCCCTGTGTGCTTTCTCTCTCCCTCATCTGCTGTCTGTGTGGTGCGAACGGGTTATACAGTGTGTGTGTGTGTGTGTGTGTGTGTGGTGCAACAGTGTTACGCTGATGGTACTGTGCCAGAGGCTGGTACCACCAGCAGTTTCCATGTTGAGACACCCATCACTTGGGTGTCCCAATATGGAGGTCAGTGAACTTCCGCTGCTTGGAATTCTGGGATCCGGACATATCTGGACGGAAGAGGACGTGAAGAAATTAAAAGTAAAGTATATCTTTAGATGATTACATGAGTGAAGTCTACTCAGATAAACTCATGGAAGAGATAAAAGTGGTGGTCAAATAAGTGCAGTCGCATTACTGCTCCATTTACATGATGTACATGAGACCCTGTTCTTGTGATTGGTTGGTGTATCTGCAACCTGACCCCCATCTCTCATGTGGACAGATTGCTTATGGGTAAACTTTTACAGGTAAACCAAAATGGATTTTGGCTACGGGCAGCTAACAGCCAGACAGAGAAGCCAACATGAGATATCCTCTGAAAACTTGGAATTCCCTTGGATGTAAACGCAAAGAACCAAAAGGCACCATAACCACTAGCAACCAAGCAACAGAAATGTGTCCAATTATTCTTCTAGAATATAACAAGTAATCCATGAGTTGGATTCAGTATTTTAACTTTTCCTACTGTTCATAGAAATTTGATTTTATTCCGCGCAAATGTTATATTTCTGATATTTACATTTCTTGTGGCCTTATCTGTAAGGCAATATTGCAATTTTTTTTTAATGTTTTTGCCACCACTTAATGATGGGTGGAATCATAGTCTGTGCAATAACTTGAAATATGATATCAAAATACTGAAAATCCAGCCAGTTGGGTTTGACTTCTCAAATCAGATGGAAGACCAGTTTATGCAGTTGTGGAAACTAGAAGAGATAATTTATTGTAAGAAAGACTGTTTTGAAGTAACATATACATTTACTGGAGCCAAAAATATGAGAATAAGCCAGACAAAAAACAAGTAACAATAATTCCATTAATTATCAGAATATTGTGGCAGGAACTGTCTCTTTAGAACCGGGATGCACAACCTCTTTGGATCAGAGGACCACATTGTCAGATCGAATCAATCCATCACCAGCAGATATTGCAAAAGTATTAACTTCTAAAACACTTACTGCATATTGAAGTATGTGCCATAAAGATCTAGTAGGTGCTAGCTCCATTTATAGAGCTTCCACTTATCAAGAAGACAGAGGTGTCCTCATCTTGTATTCAGCTCTCTACATTGTAGTTTATGAAACAGTAAAGTGTTTCCCTTTTTCCAAAAGCTACAGTCAATATGACAGCACTGATGCATGGCCATGTCTTCTGCTCATCTACTGCTTTGCGTGTTACAGGAGTCACTACTCAACCAAAATATGGCTGTCCTAGAAATGACCACTCAACCCACAATTCAAAATTACTTGTTCCTATGGTGCTAATCACCACTCGTCTTCTTCATGACTTGGAAAATACATGTAACCAAACATTATGCAGATGGTTGAGGTCCATTGTGAAGGGTATAGGCGCCGCATGTGGGCCCTGGGTTGTAGATTGCGCACCCCTGCTTTGGATAGGGATATACTATGGGTCAAGTAAATAAAAATTCTAACATTTGTATCAGCAACCAATAATATTAAGGCATTAATGACTCCAGCAATTTAGTAAAAAATTCCATCAAGAATGAAAAGTCCATGCAGATGATATATAGGAGCTTAAAGGAATTTTCCAAGCTTCACCTGATGCAGAACACTGATAGTAGTAGTAGTAAACCTCGGCACTCACACAGATGTGTTGGAGAACAAGTTGAATTTATTTACAATGGATCAGTCCATAGATCAACAGCTAGTAGATAACGTTTCGTTCCACATGGACATTCATCAGATAAATACGGACTCATATCTCATATTGATGGTAATATGACCGCCACCTCCGGCAGACAACAAAGCGGAATCATGACAATGTCAGTGTTAAGGAATCTGCAGTCATGTAGCGTTATTGCAGAAATTTAGCTGTAGGTCGGAAAACCCTTAGATATGAAATATATATATATTTTTTGGCTTTTAGCTAAAAGTCTACATTCAAAAAAGTCAACAGCATTCAAAGATAGAATCCATGCAATGAAATATTAAAAACTCAGTTTGTTACCTTACTACAGATTCAGCCTTCCAAATGTCATTCCAAAATGTCTAAATAACCTAAGAGTTATAATTTAACATTGACTTGTGCTGTCAAATATCACCTTTATGAGGCTCAGATCCGAGCAGTGATAAGAAATAGAGTTCCATAATTGGATCATGTAGGAGCAACACTGTCTGTAAGTGACTGCACCGGGCGTTGGGAATATCTGAGCTCCGGCGCAACTGAGAGGGCTGTCACAGGCAAATGACGCGCAACATTTCAGCTTCTTTGATATATTTTTTATAGTTAAGTCTATACATGAAATCCATGACAGGTAGATGAGCATTACTCCACTACACACCTCGCTTGCGTCTTATTACAGATGTACACAACCCCCAGGCGTCTGTAGAGTGGACATGAAATCAGGAGCAGATACCTCAAAGATCTCACACGGACTATTTAGAAAGGATGACTACATTTAATATACTCGTGAAAATGAATTCTCGAGGTTTCCTGTTCCTAATGTAGTGTCAACATATACTGCAGCCCTGTCCACAGATTGTAATGACTCCCATCAGTCCTTAGGGTTGTCAGCTGTCTATAAATCAGGGAACAGTCTATAAAAATAAAAATATTTTTTCTAATTTCCTTGTGTAAAACTTGTACCTGCTGCTATATAGTCACTATATGGTGGCAATATCAGTGTTACATGGGACTGTAAGTGACATCTACTAAATTATCCATATTCAGTGCTATACTGTGTTATCTGTGGTGTTACATGGGACTACAGGTAGCATTTGCTACATTATCTGTAGTCACAGTTATTACTGTAATCTGTGGTGTTACATAGGACTGCAGGTTTCATATACTATATTATCAGTACTTAGAGAGCTATCACTGTTAGGGCTGGCGAAACGCACCGAATAAATATATATGTTAAATAGGTGCGTTCTTAACCCAGGGTCCACCGTGCAGGAGAGAAACCTGCTGCTAGCAAATGGCAGCTCTATATGGCGGTATAAGCGAACTCTGTTACTTCACAGAATCGCAAAGATATGAAAACGCTGTGCCCTGTAAAGCTCACAGAGGATCAGAGCTACCTAACTGAGCAAAAGCAAAGAGTGGTCATGCCGTCAGCCTAGCACACGAACAACTCCTCTCCAGTGGAGACGGAATTCTAGTGGCTATACGCCAGCACTGAATCCATACACACAAAACTCCTCACCAGAGGTGCTGGTATTCTAGAGGCTTATTTCAGCCAACCCTGACCACATGCATACACGATCACAATATAACAAAGCTCATAACAAAGGTTGATAAGGGTGAACCTTTTATAGCTGCAGCAGACAAGGACCCTCCTAGTGGTCCAATAGGAGCTGCTACAGGACCTAAGTGTGTGACCCCCGACCTCCAATGAGAGGTCCTCCTGTGGGCATGCTCAGTGTGTGCAAAGCAGGACTTAGTCCCAGAAAAGCCTGCTCGCCGCTGACCAGTGCTGGCTACAAAAGCAGAGCCTGGAAAGGCAGCAGTAACCCTTTGCACAGTATGAGGCTGAGTGAGACGCTGGGACCGACGTCTCCACTGAGCAGGCTCCACTGCGGCTGATGTAGAATGGGAGACCGCAGCAGACATGCTTTGAGATTCCCCCTGTGCAGCGGCGGGAACTCGACACCTAACAATCACTTTGTTATATGTGGTGTTTCATAGGACTACTACATTATCTGTGCTCAGAGGATCATCACTGTGTTTTCTGTGATGTTACATAGGACTGCGGGTATCATATGCTACTGGTAACATCTACATTATCTGTACTGAGAGAGTTAGTTTTACATAGAACTGCAGGTTACAGCTTCTACATTACTACATTATCTGCACTCAGAGTTATCACTTTGTCATCTTATGTGTTACATAGGACTACATCTAACATTTACTACATCATCTGCTCTCAGAGAGTTATTGCTGTGTTCTCTGTAGTGTTACATGGGACTGCAGGTAACATCTACTACATTTTTTGCACTCAGAGTTATAACTGTATTATTGGCGGTGTTATATAGGACTGTGGGGAACATCTATTACAGTATCTCTACTCAGTTATAAGTGTGTTACTGGTGTTGTTACATAGGACTGCATGTAACATCTATTACATTCTCTATCCTTAGAGAGATATCATGGTGTTATATATGATTGTTACATAGGACTGCAGGTAAAATCTGATACATTAGCTGGGATTTTTAATTCTATAGTTTACAACTTCATTTTGTAGGTTACTGGTAGTGTTGAGCGATACCTTCCGATATCGGAAAGTATCGGTATCGGTTTGGATCGGCCGATATTCAAAAAATATCGGATATCGCCGATACCGATACCCGATCCCAATGCAAGTCAATGGGACCAAAATATCGGAATTAAAATAAACCCTTTCTTTCCTTGTAGGTTCATTCTACATGAAGGAAAACAACTAAGAATAATGCCGGATGTATTTGGGGAGGTGGCGGAGACATTAAAGTCATAGAGGTTTATCCCAATCAAATAGAATAGCATGTTTTTTGTTTTTTTTTAAGACGTTCGGAGTGACAAAGATATTGACTATGTAAATTTTTTTTTTATTTTGTCAGATATTGATGTTTCACTATTCCACGCCCTTCCCCTTCTTTTTTTTCTTTTTTTTTTTCTTTTCCCACACTTTCATCTTCATCATCATCAGCATCTTTGACATCAACTTCTTCACCTTATTCATCTTCTTCTTCATCTTCTACCTATTTTTTTTTTTTTATTACATTCTTCATATTCATTTTATTCAACTATTATTATTCTTCTTATTCTACATATTCTTTTTATTCCACTGTTATTATTCTTCCTATTCTACTTCTTCATCATATTCTCATTTGTGACAGGCATTCCCGTAGTTGTTATCTATAAAAGTTTGAAGATTACACCTTCCGTTCTGCCAGTCACAAAAGTTACATTTGTCCGCGTTCAGTTTGGCCTGCAGCATCAGGCTTTATCCAGGGGCACCACGAGGAGGAACGGACTCACCCCCATACACTGCTTAGTCTTCTTCTGCATATAATTTAGATAATATCTTTTGCTCTGATATTAAGTCTTATGCTTAATGTTCTTCTGCTCTTTGTTCTGCAGCCTCTTGTTCTTCTGCTTCTCGGTCTTCCATGTTGTCGTCTCCAGGGTCGTCGTCTCCAGTGTCGTCATCTCCGCCGTCGTCGTCTCCGCCGTCGTCGTCGTCGTCATCGGGGTGGTCTTCCGTGTCGTCGTCATCGTGGTGGTCTTCCGGGTCGTCGACGTTAGGGTCTTCAACTTGGAAATGTAGCAGAAGGTACAAGAAGGCTGAGAAAATGCCAAGAACCAGCTGATGGAACTGGAACTCGGATGGCTACCCGAAGGTTCAAGAGCCTATGGAACTACCGAGGACCAGCTGACGTTACTGGAACCCGGTTACTAAGCAGGAGGTACCCGTGCTAAAAAGCACTACCAAGGACCGCCTGACGTTGACGGAACTCGGATACCCAGAAGGAGGCACCTAAGCCAAAGGCTCTGCCCGGAACCAGCTGACGTTACTGGAACCAGGATGGGGAGCAGAAGGTACAAGAGCAAAAGACACTGCCGAGAACCAGCTGACGGTACTGGAACCCGGATGGGTAGCCGAAGGTCCAAGAGCCAATGGAACTACCGAGGACCAGCTGACGTTACTGGAACCCGGTTACTAAGCAGGAGGTACCCGTGCCAGAAAGCACTACCAAGGACCACCTGACGTTGGTGGAACTTGGATACCCAGAAGGAGGCACCTAAGCCAAAGGCTCTGCCCGGAACCAGCTGACGGTACTGGAACCAGGATGGGGAGCAGAAGGTACAAGAGCAAAAGACACTGCCGAGAACCAGCTGACGGTGCTGGAACCAGGTGGTGGACCCGAAGGCCCACAGGAGAGGAGAGAACAGCTAGGCCGCGAGGCAGCCGCAGTTACCGAACCCCAACAGTCCTACAGGGGGAGCTGGGCCTACTGGCACTACATAACCAGCCTTGACTACCAGTTCACGCAGCCCACATAGGAAGCTCCTAAACTGGAGGCACCCTGGAGTTGGCTAACTCGACCGCACCACGACGGGGCAAGCATAGGCGTCTCAGTGAAGTTGACACAACCCGGAAACAGCTGACGGTGCTGAAACCAGGCTTGGCACGAGGGAGTACCTGTGACAAGAACACTGCCGAGAACCAGCTGGCGGTGCTGGAACCCGGATGCGTTGCCCCAGTGTGCAAGAGCCAATGGCACGACCGACGACCAGCTGACGGTGCTGGAACCCGGTTACTAAGCTGTAGGTGCCCGCGCTTAAAAGCACTACCAAGGACCGCCTGGCGTTGGCGGAACTCGGATACCCAGGAGGAGGCACCTAAGCCAAAGGCTCGGCCCGGAACCAGCTGACGGTGCTGGAACCAGGTGGTGGACCCCAAGGCCCACAGGAGAGGAGAGAACAGCTAGGCCGCGAGGCAGCCGCAGTTACCGAACCCCAACAGTCCTACAGGGGGAGCTGGGCCTACTGGCACTACAGAACCAGCCTTGACTACCAGTTCACGCAGCCCACATAGGAAGCTCCTAAACTGGAGGCACCCTGGAGTTGGCTAACCCGACCGCACCACGACGAGGCAAGCATAGGTGTCTCAGTGAGCTTGACACAACCCGGAAACAGCTGACGGTGCTGAAACCAGGCTTGGCACGAGGGAGTACCTGTGACAAAACACTGCCGAGAACCAGCTGGCGGTGCTGGAACCCGGATGCGTTGCCCCAGTGTGCAAGAGCCAATGGCACGACCGAGGACCAGCTGACGGTGCTGGAACCCGGTTACTAAGCTGTAGGTGCCCGCGCTTAAAAGCACTACCAAGGACCGCCTGGCGTTGGCGGAACTCGGATACCCAGGAGGAGGCACCTAAGCCAAAGGCTCGGCCCGGAACCAGCTGACGGTGCTGGAACCAGGTGGTGGACCCGAAGGTCCACAGGAGAGGAGAGAACAGCTAGGCCGCGAGGCAGCCGCAGTTACCGAACCCCAACAGTCCTACAGGGGGAGCTGGGCCTACTGGCACTACAGAACCAGCCTTGACTACCAGTTCACGCAGCCCACATAGGAAGCTCCTAAACTGGAGGCACCCTGGAGTTGGCTAACCCGACCGCACCACGACGAGGCAAGCATAGGTGTCTCAGTGAGCTTGACACAACCCGGAAACAGCTGACGGTGCTGAAACCAGGCTTGGCACGAGGGAGTACCTGTGACAAAAACACTGCCGAGAACCAGCTGGCGGTGCTGGAACCCGGATGCGTTGCCCCAGTGTGCAAGAGCCAATGGCACGACCGAGGACCAGCTGACGGTGCTGGAACCCGGTTACTAAGCTGTAGGTGCCCGCGCTTAAAAGCACTACCAAGGACCGCCTGGCGTTGGCGGAACTCGGATACCCAGGAGGAGGCACCTAAGCCAAAGGCTCGGCCCGGAACCAGCTGACGGTGCTGGAACCAGGTGGTGGACCCCAAGGCCCACAGGAGAGGAGAGAACAGCTAGGCCGCGAGGCAGCCGCAGTTACCGAACCCCAACAGTCCTACAGGGGGAGCTGGGCCTACTGGCACTACAGAACCAGCCTTGACTACCAGTTCACGCAGCCCACATAGGAAGCTCCTAAACTGGAGGCACCCTGGAGTTGGCTAACCCGACCGCACCACGACGAGGCAAGCATAGGTGTCTCAGTGAGCTTGACACAACCCGGAAACAGCTGACGGTGCTGAAACCAGGCTTGGCACGAGGGAGTACCTGTGACAAGAACACTGCCGAGAACCAGCTGGCGGTGCTGGAACCCGGATGCGTTGCCCCAGTGTGCAAGAGCCAATGGCACGACCGAGGACCAGCTGACGGTGCTGGAACCCGGTTACTAAGCTGTAGGTGCCCGCGCTTAAAAGCACTACCAAGGACCGCCTGGCGTTGGCGGAACTCGGATACCCAGGAGGAGGCACCTAAGCCAAAGGCTCGGCCCGGAACCAGCTGACGGTGCTGGAACCAGGTGGTGGACCCCAAGGCCCACAGGAGAGGAGAGAACAGCTAGGCCGCGAGGCAGCCGCAGTTACCGAACCCCAACAGTCCTACAGGGGGAGCTGGGCCTACTGGCACTACAGAACCAGCCTTGACTACCAGTTCACGCAGCCCACATAGGAAGCTCCTAAACTGGAGGCACCCTGGAGTTGGCTAACCCGACCGCACCACGACGAGGCAAGCATAGGTGTCTCAGTGAGCTTGACACAACCCGGAAACAGCTGACGGTGCTGAAACCAGGCTTGGCACGAGGGAGTACCTGTGACAAAAACACTGCCGAGAACCAGCTGGCGGTGCTGGAACCCGGATGCGTTGCCCCAGTGTGCAAGAGCCAATGGCACGACCGAGGACCAGCTGACGGTGCTGGAACCCGGTTACTAAGCTGTAGGTGCCCGCGCTTAAAAGCACTACCAAGGACCGCCTGGCATTGGCGGAACTCGGATACCCAGGAGGAGGCACCTAAGCCAAAGGCTCGGCCCGGAACCAGCTGACGGTGCTGGAACCAGGTGGTGGACCCCAAGGCCCACAGGAGAGGAGAGAACAGCTAGGCCGCGAGGCAGCCGCAGTTACCGAACCCCAACAGTCCTACAGGGGGAGCTGGGCCTACTGGCACTACAGAACCAGCCTTGACTACCAGTTCACGCAGCCCACATAGGAAGCTCCTAAACTGGAGGCACCCTGGAGTTGGCTAACCCGACCGCACCACGACGAGGCAAGCATAGGTGTCTCAGTGAGCTTGACACAACCCGGAAACAGCTGACGGTGCTGAAACCAGGCTTGGCACGAGGGAGTACCTGTGACAAGAACACTGCCGAGAACCAGCTGGCGGTGCTGGAACCCGGATGCGTTGCCCCAGTGTGCAAGAGCCAATGGCACGACCGAGGACCAGCTGACGGTGCTGGAACCCGGTTACTAAGCTGTAGGTGCCCGCGCTTAAAAGCACTACCAAGGACCGCCTGGCGTTGGCGGAACTCGGATACCCAGGAGGAGGCACCTAAGCCAAAGGCTCGGCCCGGAACCAGCTGACGGTGCTGGAACCAGGTGGTGGACCCGAAGGTCCACAGGAGAGGAGAGAACAGCTAGGCCGCGAGGCAGCCGCAGTTACCGAACCCCAACAGTCCTACAGGGGGAGCTGGGCCTACTGGCACTACAGAACCAGCCTTGACTACCAGTTCACGCAGCCCACATAGGAAGCTCCTAAACTGGAGGCACCCTGGAGTTGGCTAACCCGACCGCACCACGACGAGGCAAGCATAGGTGTCTCAGTGAGCTTGACACAACCCGGAAACAGCTGACGGTGCTGAAACCAGGCTTGGCACGAGGGAGTACCTGTGACAAAAACACTGCCGAGAACCAGCTGGCGGTGCTGGAACCCGGATGCGTTGCCCCAGTGTGCAAGAGCCAATGGCACGACCGAGGACCAGCTGACGGTGCTGGAACCCGGTTACTAAGCTGTAGGTGCCCGCGCTTAAAAGCACTACCAAGGACCGCCTGGCGTTGGCGGAACTCGGATACCCAGGAGGAGGCACCTAAGCCAAAGGCTCGGCCCGGAACCAGCTGACGGTGCTGGAACCAGGTGGTGGACCCCAAGGCCCACAGGAGAGGAGAGAACAGCTAGGCCGCGAGGCAGCCGCAGTTACCGAACCCCAACAGTCCTACAGGGGGAGCTGGGCCTACTGGCACTACAGAACCAGCCTTGACTACCAGTTCACGCAGCCCACATAGGAAGCTCCTAAACTGGAGGCACCCTGGAGTTGGCTAACTCGACCGCACCACGACGGGGCAAGCATAGGCGTCTCAGTGAAGTTGACACAACCCGGAAACAGCTGACGGTGCTGAAACCAGGCTTGGCACGAGGGAGTACCTGTGACAAGAACACTGCCGAGAACCAGCTGGCGGTGCTGGAACACGGATGCGTTGCCTTGCCTATTAAAGATTGTCTTCCTAGAGCCCCAACTAGCGGTGTTGGAGCAAAGGGTAAGCAGGGGGAGATGAGTGTAGGCCGAAGCCTGCACTGGAGGCAGCTTTGTGTCTGCGTTGCGTTTGCAGGACACTTTGCCGGCTACACACTGGGGGAACAGCTGGCGTTGCTGAACCCCACTAACACAATGGCGTGTGTTTTTCTCTGTGCAGCTAGCACTTGCGGGCAAAAACTAGCGATGTTAGAGCCCGTGTTGAAGCAGGAGGAGGAGGAGAGGAGCAGAGTGTAGGCCGAAGCTTAGTTGAACCAATTTCAAAGGAAACCTTTAACCCCCCCCTCAGGTGTTACAAAGTACAAGAGACACACCTTGTGCAGTATTAATGCTGCACAAGTGAAAGGTTGCTCTATTAATTTGTCTACTTGCACACGCTGAATGAAAGACATACACAATTTACCCCATTCTACAGTCAAACTGTAGTGGATGCGTGACTTGGTTTTTTGATGAGACGCAGCACAGGTGTCCAAAATAACGCCTTGGTGCTTGGAGCAGCTTCCTGAGCGTTGTTATTTGCTGTACAGGAGTCTGCGCTCTTGTGTTATCCCTTGGCAATGCCCTGTTAGCGCTGCCCATCTTATGACATCATTTCATGTTGGCCGGTGCGGTTAACGATGGCCATAAATCCCAGACCCACAGTGTCTTTTCATAAAGCCACACTGCGGTGCTGGGATTCGTGGCCTTGAGCAGTAAATATTTTGGCCGCTCACACACGTCCTTACACCTGCTTCAGACTGGGCGGCCTCTGCTGATCCCTTCTCGCATGCCGCGGCCATGAGGCTGCACAGTCTGAAGAAGGCTGAAGGAGATGAGTTAAGACAGGCGAAGATATGCACTGCTCGTGCCCATCAATCACACCCTCGCAGTCAAAATAATTAAGACAACGAGGAGCATTTTATTCAGGCAGGGCGGACGAACAGGCGCAAGTAGCCAACCAATGATGTCAGAAGACGGGAAGCGCTACCAAGGGGGGTGCTGCGTATCATTAGAAAGGAAAGTCACACCTCAGGGACAGTGGAATGGTCTCAAAGAGACACATTTTGTACGTGTTGAGTTCCACGTGGGCAAGGAGAAAACATCAGCCACCTTGTACAAATGCAGCAGTACTGCTGTACAAGGTGGCTGTTATACATAGAAACACCTGGGGGTGGGGGCCAGGCTCCCTTCAATTTCAGTTCATGTGCCTGCGTGGCGTTTGCAGGTCACGTTGCAAGCTGCACAGCAGGGGAACAGCTGGCGGTGCTGAACCCCACTAACACATTGGCTGGTGTTTTTCTCTGTGCAGCTAGCATTTCCGGGCAAAAACTAGCGGTGTTTGAGCCCAGGGTCAGCAGGAGGAGGAGGAGAGGAGCAAAGTGTAGGCCGAAGCCTGCACTGGTGGCAGCTTTTGGTCGGTTGTGCCAGCGTGGCTTGTGCTGGACACGATGCCGGCTACACAGCGGGGGAACAGCTGGCGTTGCTGAACCCCACTAACACATTGGCTGGTGTTTTTCTCTGTGCAGCTAGCATTTCCGGGCAAAAACTAGCGGTGTTTGAGCCCAGGGTCAGCAGGAGGAGGAGGAGAGGAGCAAAGTGTAGGCCGAAGCCTGCACTGGTGGCAGCTTTTGGTCGGTTGTGCCAGCGTGGCTTGTGCTGGACACGATGCCGGCTACACAGCGGGGGAACAGCTGGCGTTGCTGAACCCCACTAACACATTGGCTGGTGTTTTTCTCTGTGCAGCTAGCATTTCCGGGCAAAAACTAGCGTTGTTAGAGCCCAGGGTCAGCAGGAGGAGGAGAGGAGCAGAGTGTAGGCCGAAGCCTAGTTGAACCAATTTCAAAGGTTACCTTTAACCCCCCCTCAGGTGTTACAAAGAACAAGAGCCACTCCTTCTGCAGCATTAATGCTGCACAAGTAAAAGGTTGCTCTATTAATTTGTCTACTTGCACAAGCTGAATGCAACACGTAGACTATTTAGCCCATTATACTGTTTAACAGTAGTGGAGGCGTGACTTGTCTTTTTAAAGAAAAGCAGCACAGGTGTCGAAAACAACACCTTTTTGCATGGGCGCAGCTTCCTGAGCGTTGTTAGTTGCTGTACAGGAGTCTGCGCTCTTGTGATCCTTTGGCCATGCGCTGTGAGCGCTTCCTGTCTTATGACCTCATTTCATGTTGGCCGTTGCGGTTAGCGATGGACATGAATCCCAGACCCACAGTGTGTTTTTAAAAAATCACACTGCGGTGCTGGGATTCGTGCCCTGGTGCAGTAAATATGTTTGCCGCTCACACATGTCCTTACACCTGCTTCAGACTGGACGGCCTCATCTGATCCCTTATCGCCTGCCGAGGCCATGAGGACACCCAGTCTGAAGAAGGCGGAAGGAGATGAGTGAACACAGGCAAACATATGCACTGCACATGCCCATCAATCACACCCTCGCTGTCCAAAAAAATAAGACACCGAGGGGCGTTGTTTCGAGCAGGGGAGATGCACAGGCGCAGCCAGCTAACCAATGATGTCAAAAGACGGGCAGCGCTAACAAGGGTGGTGCTGCGTGTCATTACAAAGGAAAGTCACACCTCAGGGACATTGTAATGGTCTCTAATGAGAAACATTTTCTACGTGTTGAGTTCCACGTGGGCAAGGAGAAAAAGTCAGCCACCTTGTACAAATGCAGCAGTACTGCTGTACAAGGTGGCTGTTATACATAGAAACACCTGTGGGTGGGGGGCAGGCTCCCTTCAATTTCAGTTCATGTGCCTGCGTGGCGTTTGCAGGTCACGTTGCAAGCTACACAGCAGGGGAACAGCTGGCGTTGCTGAACCCCACTGACACATTGACTGGTGTTTTTCTCTGTGCAGATTGCATGTCCGGGCAAAAACTAGCGGTGTTAGAGCCCAGGGTCAGCAGGAGGAGGAGGAGAGGAGCAAAGTGTAGGCCGAAGCCTGCACTGGTGGCAGCTTTTGGTCGGTTGTGCCAGCGTGGCTTGTGCTGGACACGATGCCGGCTACACAGCGGGGGAACAGCTGGCGGTGCTGAACCCCACTAACACATTGGCTGGTGTTTTTCTCTGTGCAGCTAGCATTTCCGGGCAAAAACTAGCGGTGTTTGAGCCCAGGGTCAGCAGGAGGAGTAGAGGAGCAGAGTGTAGGCCGAAGCCTAGTTGAACCAATTTCAAAGGTTACCTTTAACCCCCCCCCCTCAGGTGTTGCAAGGTACAAGAGCCACACCTTGAACAGCATTAATGATGCACAAGTCAAAGGTTGCTCTATTTAATTTTGCTCCTTGCACACGCTGAATTAAACACGTACACTATTTAGCCCATTATACTGTCAAACAGTAGTGGAGGCGTGACTACTAGTCTTTTTAAGGTGACGCAGCACAGGTGTACAAATTTACACCTAGGTGCTGTGCGCAGATTCCTTACCGTTGTTATTTGCAGTACAGGAAACTGCGCTCTTGTGTTATCCCTTGGCAATACCCTGTTAGTGCAGGCCGTCTCATGACCTCATTTCATGTTGGCCGCTGCGGTTAACGATGGCCATAAATCCCAGACCCACAGTGGCTTTTCATAAAGTCACACTGCGGTGCTGGGATTCGTGGCCTTGTGCAGTAAATATGTTCGCCGCTCACACATGTCCTTACACCTGCTTCAGACTGGGCGGCCTCAGCTGATCCCTTATCGCATGCCGCGGCCATGAGGCCGCACAGTCAGAAGAAGGCGGAAGGAGGGGAGTGAAGACAGGGGAACATATGCACTGCTCGTGCCCATCAATCACACCCTCGCAGTCAAAATATATGAGACAACGGGGGGCGTTGTGTCGGGCAGGGGGACGCACAGGCACAGCCAGCCAACCAATGATGTCAGGAGACGGGCAGCGCTAACAATGGGGGTGCTGCGTGTCATTAAAAAGGAAAGTCACACCTCAGGGACATTGTAATGGTCTGTAATGAGACACATTTTGTACTTGTTGAGTTCCACGTGTGCAAGGAGAAAAAGTCAGCCACCTTGTACAAATGCAGCAGTACTGCTGTACAAGGTGGCTGTTATACATAGAAACACCTGGGGGGGTGGGGGGCAGGCTCCCTTCAATTTCAGTTCATGTGCCTGCGTGGCGTTTGCAGGACACGTTGCCAGCTACACAGCAGGGGAACAGCTGGTGGTGCTGAACCCCACTAACACATTGGCTGGTGTTTATCTCTGTGCAGCTAGCATGTCCGGGCAGAAACTGGCGTTGTTTGAGCCCAGGGTCAGCAGGAGGAGGAGAGGAGCAAAGTGTAGGCCGAAGCCTGCACTGGTGGCAGCTTTTGGTCAGTTGTGCCAGCGTGGCTTGTGCTGGACACGTTGCCGACTACACAGCAGGGGAACAGCTGGCGTTGCTGAACCCCACTAACACATTGGCTGGTGTTTTTCTCTGTGCAGCTAGCCGTTCCGGGCAAAAACTAGCGGTGTTTGAGCCCAGGGTCAGCAGGAGGAGTAGAGGAGCAGAGTGTAGGCCGAAGCCTAGTTGAACCAATTTCAAAGGTTACCTTTAACCCCCCCCCTCAGGTGTTGCAAGGTACAAGAGCCACACCTTGAACAGCATTAATGATGCACAAGTCAAAGGTTGCTCTATTTAATTTTGCTCCTTGCACACGCTGAATTAAACACGTACACTATTTAGCCCATTATACTGTCAAACAGTAGTGGAGGCGTGACTACTAGTCTTTTTAAGGAGACGCAGCACAGGTGTACAAATTTACACCTAGGTGCTGTGCGCAGATTCCTTACCGTTGTTATTTGCAGTACAGGAAACTGCGCTCTTGTGTTATCCCTTGGCAATACCCTGTTAGTGCAGGCCGTCTCATGACCTCATTTCATGTTGGCCGGTGCGGTTAACGATGGCCATAAATCCCAGACCCACAGTGGCTTTTCCTAAAGTCACACTGCGGTGCTGGGATTCGTGGCCTTGTGCAGTAAATATGTTCGCCGCTCACACATGTCCTTACACCTGCTTCAGACTGGGCGGCCTCAGCTGATCCCTTATCGCATGCCGCGGCCATGAGGCCGCACAGTCAGAAGAAGGCGGAAGGAGGGGAGTGAAAACAGGGGAACATATGCACTGCTCGTGCCCATCAATCACACCCTCGCAGTCAAAATATATGAGACAACGGGGGGCGTTGTGTCGGGCAGGGGGGACGCACAGGCACAGCCAGCCAACCAATGATGTCAGGAGACGGGCAGCGCTAACAATGGGGGTGCTGCGTGTCATTAAAAAGGAAAGTCACACCTCAGGGACATTGTAATGGTCTGTAATGAGACACATTTTGTACGTGTTGAGTTCCACGTGGGCAAGGAGAAAAAGTCAGCCACCTTGTACAAATGCAGCAGTACTGCTGTACAAGGTGGCTGATATACATAGAAACACCTGTGGGTGGGGGGCAGGCTCCCTTCAATTTCAGTTCATGTGCCTGCGTGGCGTTTGCAGGTCACGTTGCAAGCTACACAGCAGGGGAACAGCTGGCGTTGCTGAACCCCACTGACACATTGACTGGTGTTTTTCTCTGTGCAGATTGCATGTCCGGGCAAAAACTAGCGGTGTTAGAGCCCAGGGTCAGCAGGAGGAGGAGGAGAGGAGCAAAGTGTAGGCCGAAGCCTGCACTGGTGGCAGCTTTTGGTCGGTTGTGCCAGCGTGGCTTGTGCTGGACACGATGCCGGCTACACAGCGGGGGAACAGCAGGCGGTGCTGAACCCCACTAACACATTGGCTGGTGTTTTTCTCTGTGCAGCTAGCATGTCCGGGCAGAAACTGGCGTTGTTAGAGCCCAGGGTCAGCAGGAGGAGGAGAGGAGCAAAGTGTAGGCCGAAGCCTGCACTGGTGGCAGCTTTTGTTCTGTTGTGCCAGCGTGGCTTGTGCTGGACACGTTGCCGACTACACAGCAGGGGAACAGCTGGCGGTGCTGAACCCCACTAACACATTGGCTGGTGTTTTTCTCTGTGCAGCTAGCATTTCCTGGCAAAAACTAGCGGTGTTTGAGCCCAGGGTCAGCAGGAGGAGTAGAGGAGCAGAGTGTAGGCCGAAGCCTAGTTGAACCAATTTCAAAGGTTACCTTTAACCCCCCCCTCAGGTGTTGCAAGGTACAAGAGCCACACCTTGTGCAGCATTAATGCTGCACAAGTGAAAGGTTGCTCTATTTGTTTTGCTCCTTGCACACGCTGACTAAAACACGTACACTATTTAGCCCATTATACTGTCAAACAGTTGTGGAGGCGTGACTTGTCTTTTTAACGAGACGCAGCACAGGTGTCAAAATTTGCACCTAGGTACTGGGCGCAGATTCCTGAGCGTTGTTATTTGCTGTACAGGAGTCTGCGCTATTGTGATCCCTTGGCCATGCGCTGTGAGCGCTTCCTGTCTTCTGACCTCATTTCATGTCGGCCGTTGCGGTTAGCGATGGACATGAATCCCAGACCCACAGTGTGTTTTCAAAAAATCACACTGCGTGGCTGGGATTCGTGGCCTTGTGCAGTAAATAGGTTTGCCGCTTACACATGTCCTTACACCTGCTCCAGACTGGGCGGCCTCAGCTGATCCCTTATCGCCTACCACGGCCAGGAGGCCGCACAGTCTGAAGAAGGCGGAAGGAGATGAGTGAACACAGGCAAACATATGCACTGCACATGCCCATCAATCACACCCTCGCTGTCCAAAAAAATAAGACACCGAGGGCCGTTGTTTCGAGCAGGGGAGATGCACAGGCGCAGCCAGCTAACCAATGATGTCAAAAGACGGGCAGCGCTAACAAGGGTGGTGCTGCGTGTCATTACAAAGGAAAGTCACACCTCAGGGACATTGTAATGGTCTGTAATGAGACACATTTTGTACGTGTTGAGTTCCACGTGGGCAAGGAGAAAAAGTCAGCCACCTTGTACAAATGCAGCAGTACTGCTGTACAAGGTGGCTGATATACATAGAAACACCTGTGGGTGGGGGGCAGGCTCCCTTCAATTTCAGTTCATGTGCCTGCGTGGCGTTTGCAGGTCACGTTGCAAGCTACACAGCAGGGGAACAGCTGGCGTTGCTGAACCCCACTGACACATTGACTGGTGTTTTTCTCTGTGCAGATTGCATGTCCGGGCAAAAACTAGCGGTGTTAGAGCCCAGGGTCAGCAGGAGGAGGAGGAGAGGAGCAAAGTGTAGGCCGAAGCCTGCACTGGTGGCAGCTTTTGGTCGGTTGTGCCAGCGTGGCTTGTGCTGGACACGATGCCGGCTACACAGCGGGGGAACAGCAGGCGGTGCTGAACCCCACTAACACATTGGCTGGTGTTTTTCTCTGTGCAGCTAGCATGTCCGGGCAGAAACTGGCGTTGTTTGAGCCCAGGGTCAGCAGGAGGAGGAGAGGAGCAAAGTGTAGGCCGAAGCCTGCACTGGTGGCAGCTTTTGTTCTGTTGTGCCAGCGTGGCTTGTGCTGGACACGTTGCCGACTACACAGCAGGGGAACAGCTGGCGGTGCTGAACCCCACTAACACATTGGCTGGTGTTTTTCTCTGTGCAGCTAGCATTTCCGGGCAAAAACTAGCGGTGTTTGAGCCCAGGGTCAGCAGGAGGAGTAGAGGAGCAGAGTGTAGGCCGAAGCCTAGTTGAACCAATTTCAAAGGTTACCTTTAACCCCCCCCTCAGGTGTTGCAAGGTACAAGAGCCACACCTTGTGCAGCATTAATGCTGCACAAGTAAAAGGTTGCTCTATTTGTTTTGCTCCTTGCACACGCTGACTAAAACACGTACACTATTTAGCCCATTATACTGTCAAACAGTTGTGGAGGCGTGACTTGTCTTTTTAACGAGACGCAGCACAGGTGTCAAAATTTGCACCTAGGTACTGGGCGCAGATTCCTGAGCGTTGTTATTTGCTGTACAGGAGTCTGCGCTATTGTGATCCCTTGGCCATGCGCTGTGAGCGCTTCCTGTCTTCTGACCTCATTTCATGTCGGCCGTTGCGGTTAGCGATGGACATGAATCCCAGACCCACAGTGTGTTTTCAAAAAATCACACTGCGTGGCTGGGATTCGTGGCCTTGTGCAGTAAATAGGTTTGCCGCTTACACATGTCCTTACACCTGCTCCAGACTGGGCGGCCTCAGCTGATCCCTTATCGCCTACCACGGCCAGGAGGCCGCACAGTCTGAAGAAGGCGGAAGGAGATGAGTTAAGACAGGCGAACATATGCACTGCTCGTGCCCATAAACCACACCCTCGCTGACAAAATAAATATGACAACGAGGGGCGTTGTTTCTAGCAGGGCGGATGCACAGGCGCAGCCAGCTAACCATGATGACAAAAGACGGGAAACGCTACCAAGGGGGGTGCTGCGTATCATTACAAAGGAAAGTCACACCTCAGGGACAGTGGAATGGTCTCAATGAGACACATTTTGTACGTGTTGAGTTCCACGTGGGCAAGGAGAAAAAGTCAGCCACCTTGTACAAATGCAGCAGTACTGCTGTACTAGGTGGCTGTTATACATAGAAACACCTGGGGGGGTGGGGCCAGGTTCCCTTTTAATTTCAGTTCCTGTGCCTGCATGGCGTTTGCAGGTCACGTTGCCGGCTACACAGCAGGGGAACAGCTGGCGTTGCTGAACCCCACTAACACATTGGCTGGTGTTTTTCTCTGTGCAGCTAGCATTTCCGGGCAAAAACTAGCGGTGTTTGAGCCCAGGGTCAGCAGGAGGAGGAGAGGAGCAGAGTGTAGGCCGAAGCCTGCACTGGTGGCAGCTTTTGTTCTGTTGTGCCAGCGTGGCTTGTGCTGGACACGTTGCCGACTACACAGCAGGGGAACAGCTGGCGGTGCTGAACCCCACTGACACATCACCTAGTGTTTTTTTCTGTGTAGACAACACTTCCAGGTGGCAACTGACAGTGTTGAAACCCAGGGAATCAAAGAGGAGCAGAGTGTAGGCCGAAGCCTGCAGTGGAGCAAGTTGAAAGGGAACCTTTAACCCCCCCCCAGGCATTTGTTGCTGAAAGAGCCATCTTGTACAGCAGTAATACTGCACATGGAAAATGGTGGCTCCGAAAATTATGCTCCTTGCAAACGCTGAAGTACACACTCATATAATGTGTCCCCTCACACCGTCAAACCATCCCGGAAGTGGGACTTTCCTTTGTAATGTGACACAGCACAGCCGTCATTCCAACCCCCTTGGTGCCGGGCACCACCTCCTCAACGTTGTTTGGTTCTGTCACGGAGCCCGCACTGTAATGTTATCCCTTGGCCATGCACAGTTAGCGGTGCCCGTCTTCTGACATCATGTAGGTGTCAGGCTGGCAGTGCCTGTGCGTCCAAGCTGCCCGAGATCCAACCTTGCAGTGTCATCTAATGTAGTCCCACTGCGGGCCAGGGATCCATGGGCATGCGCAGTGCATATCATCGCCTCTCACTCACCTCCTTCCTGCTTCTTCAGACTGTGCGGCGTCACGGCCGTGGCATGCTATTAGGGATCAGCTGACGCCGCCTAGTCTGAAGAAGCGTGAAGAAGGGGAGTGAGAGGCTAGTATATGCACTGCGCATGGCCATGGATACCAGGCCCACTGTGGGATCACATTAGACGACACTGCGAGGTGTGATTTCGGGCAGCGTGGACGCACAGGCGCAGCCAGGACGACAACAAATGATGTCAGAGGACGGGCAGCGCAAACTGTGCATGGCCAAGGGATAACATAACAGCGCAGGGTCCATGACGGAATCAAACAACGCTAAGGAGGCAGCGCACGGTGCCAAGGGGGTAGCAATGACGGCTGTGCTGTGTCACATTACAAAGGAAAGTCCCACCTCCGGGACGGTTGGACGGTGTGAGGGGACACATTACATGAGTGTGTAGTTCAGCGTTTGCAAGGAGCATAATTTCAAGAGCGACCTTTCCCTTGTGCAGTATTAGTGCTGCACATGGTGGCTCTTTCAGTAACAAACGCCTAGGGGGGGGGGGGGGACAGGTCCCCTTACATTTTAGTTGTGCCAGCGTGGCGGTCGCATGACACGTTGCCGGATACACAGCTGGGGATCAGCTGACGTTACTGAACCCCAATAACAGAGGAGCGACTGTTGACTGTGCACACAGCACTTCCAGGCACCAACTGGCGGTGTTAGAGCCCAGGGACAGCAGGAGGAGCAGATTGGAGGTATTGCCGCACACACAGCTGGGGATCAGCTGACGTTACTGAACCCCAATAACAGAGGAGCGACTGTTGACTGTGCACACAGCACTTCCAGGCACCAACTGGCGGTGTTAGAGCCCAGGGACAGCAGGAGGAGCAGAGGAACAGAGTGTAGGCCGAAGCCTGATTGGAGCAAGTTGAAAGGAAACCTTTAACCCCCCCCCCCAAGACGTTTGTAGCTGAAAGAGCCATGTTGTGCAGCACTAAGGATGCAAAAGGAAAAGGTTGCTCTTTTAATTATGCTCCTTGCAAACACCGAAGTAAACACTAAAAATGTGTCCCTTTATACCGTTAAACCGTTCCGGAGGTGCGAATTTCCTTCGTAATGGGACACAGCACAGCTGTCATTCCTATCCCCTTGATGCCGTGCGCTGCCTCCTCAGCGTTGTTTTAAGCTGCCACGGAGCCTGCGCTGTTCTGTTAGCCCTTGGCCATGCCCAATTAGCGCTGCCTGTCTTCTGACATAATTTGGTGTCAGGCTGTCAGTGCCTGTGCGTCCACGCTGCTCCAGATCCCACCTCGCAGTCTCATCTAACGTAATCCCACTGCGGGCCTTGGAACCATGGGCATGCACAGTGCATAACCTCGACTCTCACTCCCCTCCTTCCCTCTTCTTCAGACTGTGCGGTGTCACGGCCGTGGCATGCTAGGGATCAGCTGACGGCGCACAGTCTAAAGAAGGCGGAGGGAAATGAGCGAGAGCCCGAGGGGAAGATATGCACTGCGCATGCCCATGGATCCCAGGCCCGCAGTGTGACTCAATCAGAAGACACTGCGAGGCGGGATCTCGGGCACCGCGGCCGCACAGGCGCAGCCAGCCTGACACCAAATTATGTCAGAAGACAGGCAGCGCAAATAGGGCATGCCCAAGGGATAACAGAACAGCGCAGGCTCCGTGACAGCTTAAAACAACGCTGAGGAGGCAGCGCATGGCACCAAGGGGGTAGGAATGACGGCTGTGCTGCGTCACATTACGAAGGAAAGTCCCAGCTCCGGGACGGTATAACGGTATCAGTGAACACATTTTATAAGTGTTAAGTTCTGCGTGTGCAAAGAGCTAAAAAAAAAGAGCTACCTTTTCCTTGTGCAGCATTACTGCTGCACAAGATGGCTCTTTCAGTAACAAACGACGGGGGGGGGGGGGGGGGACAGGTTCCCTTACATTTAGGTTGTTGTGCCAGCGTGGCGGTCGCAGGACACATTGCCGGCTACACAGCTGGGGATCAGCTGACGTTACTGAAACCCAATAACACTGGGTCGTATGTTTTTACTGTGCAGCCTGCACTTCTGAGCCGCAACTGGCGGTGTTGGAGCCCAGGAATAGCAGTTCAGGTGGTAGAAAGATGAACACAGCAGGAGACCTGGATGACACCCAATTACTTAATCAGGCAGAGGAGTGGCAAATTCCTGCGAGATCCAGGCCTGGTTCATTTTCAGGAAAGTAAGCCGGTCAACGTTATCGGAGGATAGTCGCATGCGACGGTCTGTTAGTACACCACCTGCGGCACTAAAGACACGTTCCGATAAGACACTAGCCGCAGGGCAAGCCAGCACCTCCAATGCATACTGGCTTAGCTCTGGCCATGTATCCAGCTTAGAGACCCAAAACTTGAACGGGGAAGAGCCGTCTGGGAGTACAGTAAGAGGGCAAGCCATGTAGTCTGTCACCATCTGACGGAACCGTTGCCTCCTGCTGACTGGAGCCGCCGGTGATGGTGTAGACATTTGGGGCGGGCACACAAAAGTGTGCCAGAGTTGTGCCATACTGGGCTTGCCTTGGGCAGAGGCACTGCTTCTGCTCCCTCTTTGGGCAGAGCCTCCCCCACTGCCTCGACGCACTGAGCTGCTTTGTAAAGCACTAGCAGCACTCCTCTCAGTTGGACAGGAGAAGATGATGGAATTCACCAGTGTGTCGTGGTACTCCCGCAATTTACGCTCCCGGGTCAACGCAGGGATGAGGTTTTGGACGTTGTCCCGGTAGCGAGGATCGAGGAGGGTGAACACCCAATAATCAGGCATGTTGAGAATGTGGTCGATGCGGCGGTCGTTTCTCAGGCACTGCAGCATGAAATCCACCATGTGGTGCAGAGTGCCAACCGGCCCAGAAACGCTGTCCCCTGCTTGAGACATGATCTCTGCCCGCTCGTCATCACCCCACCCTCGCTGTACACACTGACCACTGGACAATTGTGTCGCTCCCTCCTCTGGACGGAGCTCTTCCTCCTCCATTGACTCCTCCTCATCCTCCTCACAAATTGGCCCCTGCGTACCCCTTTGTGAGGAACCACGTGGCGCTGACTCTCCAGAAGCTGATGGAAAAGGTGACTCCTCATCCTCCACCTCTTCCACCACATCATCCCTTAACCCTTGCAAAGTTTGCTGAAGCAGGCAGATAAGGGGGACAGTCATGCTGACTAGTGCATCATCTGCACTTGCCATCCGCGTGGAATAATCAAAAGGACGCAAAACCTGGCAGACGTCCTTCATAGTGGCCCACTCTGTGGTTGTGAAGTCTGATCGGCGCTGACTGCGACTTCTTTGCGCCTGATGCAGCTGGTACTCCATAACTGCTTGCTGCTGCTCACACAACCGCTCCAACATATGTAACGTGGAATTCCACCGGGTAGGTAGGTCACATATGATGCGGTGTTCCGGAAGGCGGAATCGGCGCTGCAGAGCAGCAATGCGGGATCTGGCCAAGCTGGAACGCCGCAAGTGAGCACACTCTAGGCGGACCTTGTGCAGCAGGGCATCAAGATCCGGATAGTCCCTCAGAAAACTCTGCACAACCAAATTGAGCACATGTGCCAGACATGGGATGTGAGTGAGGTTGCCAAGGGCCAAAGCTGCCACCAGATTTCGGCCATTGTCACACACTACCATGCCTGGCTGGAGATTCGCTGGCAGTAACCACACATCGCTCTCCTGCTTTATGGCATTCCAGAGCTCCTGCGCTGTGTGGCTTCGATGCCCCAATGAAACTAGTTTCAAGACGGCCTGCTGACGTTTGGCCACGGCTGTGCTCATGTCGGTCATAGGTAAACGTTCACGGGTCCATGTGGGGGTGGACTGTGACGGATCCTGCAGAGAGGAATCAGAGGAACTGGTGTAAGAGGAGGAGTCGATGCGTACAGACTGGATTCCTGCAATCCTTGGAGTGGGCAGGACACGTCCTGCGCCACTCGCACGATCTGTACCTGGCTCAACAACATTAACCCAATGGGCAGTGAGGGAAACATATCGCCCCTGTCCATGCTGACTGGTCCACGCATCGGTGGTGAGGTGGACCTTGCTACTGACGGCGTTCAGTAGCGCATGTTTTATGTTTGCCTCAACATGCCTGTGCAGGGCAGGGACAGCCTGCCTGCTGAAGTAAAAGCGGCTGGGCACCTTGTACTGTGGGACTGCCAATGCCATCAAGTCACGGAAGCTGTCAGTCTCCACCAGCCTGAACGAGAGCATTTCCAGGGACAACAGTTTGGCAATGCCTGCATTCAGAGCCTGTGCTCGGGGGTGGTTGGCCGAGAATGCCCGCCTTTTCTCCCATGCCTGTACTACCGATGGCTGTAGAGTAGACTGGGAGTGTGAGGATGACTGGGAAGGTGGTGCTGTGGGTGGAATTACACAAGGTCTCTGGGAGGAAGCCAAACCAGCTGTGCGTGAGCTGGAGGAAGAGGCAACACGAGCTGAAGAGGTGGTAGCTGCCGCTGTTGGTTGGCCTACATCTTCAGTGTGTTTCTGTAACTCCACCGCGTGCCTGGTCCGCACATGTTTCCACATATTTGTGGTATTGAGGTTGCTGACATTTTTCCCTCTTTTTACTTTATGATGACACAGCTTGCATTTGACAAAACAAATGTCATCTGCAACTGTGTCAAAAAAGGACCAGGCACTGCAAGTCTTGGGAGCGCCCTTTTTGGCTTTGGAAAGAGACAGGCTCCTAACGGGTGCCAAAGTGGAGGCTACAGGCTCCGCAGTCTTCCCCCTCCCTCTCCCTCTTTGGCCCGTAAGAGGAAGCTCTTCCTCTGAGCTGCTCCCACCACCTTCCTGTTCCTCACGCCACGATGGGTCAAGGACCTCATCATCTCCACTACCCTCTGCCACCAACTACTCCTCCTGGGTAGTCTCAGCAGCACAGTACGCACGAGAAAGCGGCACCTGAGTTTCATCATCAGATGCGTACTGCGCTGTGGTCACCGGAGGCACTGGCCCACCTGCCTCTTCAGAGTCAGAGAGAAAAAGGTGTTGGGCATCACTGCACACTGCCTCTTCTTCCATTTCTCCAATGCTGCTTGGCTGGCCCCCTGTTTCCAAGCCAAGAGATTCAGAGAACAGAAGTAGAGACGGCTCCTGTCCTGGGCTCTCTGACTGCCTGGCCAATTTGGCAGGTGGTGAAGAGACAGATGGCTGCTCTCCAGTGCTCTGTGCCTGAGAGGATGTGGCACTAACTGAAGTCGATGCCGAGGCGTTAGCTGCCATCCACCCGACAACGGCTTCAATTTGGTCTTCACGCAGCAGCGGTGCACGGCGCTCTCCGACAAAGCTGCGCATGAAGGACTGTTCCCTGCTGAAACTGAGTGACGACGAGTCACCGGCGCCCGCAGCAGGCACAGAATCACCACGTCCTCTCCCTGCTCCTCTCCCTGCTCCGCGCCCACGCCCACGTGCCTTACTCCCTGCCCTCTTCATCTTGGTTGACAGATAAAGATAAGCAGAAAAGTACTAAGGCCTTAGTGTGCTTATTCCTGTAATGCTCCTCCTAACAGGTGTAAGAAACACTAATGTTGTAAATTGTGGACTAAACTTTATTATTTTTCAAATGTGGCCTACACAAGTGTAAGTTGTGTTTGGTGAACTTAACCTTTTTTTTGGTGCAGATCGGGCTACAGAGCTAGTTTAAATCACACGGAGACCGTGCAGACAGCCGTAAACGGCGCTGCAAGGCCAAGAAACCCTCCTCTAGGTTATCCTATATAGTGTTTTTCCACTATTTAGCTGGATACAAGTGGAAAGACACTAATAGGAATTTTTTTTTTCAAATTTTAAACTGGCTGCACTATTTGAAAAAAAGGAAATTGTTTTTCAAGGTATGAGGCAGTAACGCACCCTGAGCTGAATCCAACCGGCTATGGCTGCACACAGACTACAGGGCGAGCTGGGCTCACACGGAGACCGTGCAGACAGCCGTAAACGGCGCTGCAAGGCCAAAAAACCCTCCTCTAGGTTATCCTATATAGTGTTTTTCCACTATTTAGCTGGATACGAGTGGAAAGACACTAATAGGAATTTTTTTTTTCAAATTTTAAACAGGCTGCACTATTTGAAAAAAAGGAAAATTTTTCTCAAGGTATGAGCCAGTAACGAACCCTGAGCTGAATCCAACCGGCTATGGCTGCACACAGACTACAGGGCGAGCTGGGCTCACACGGAGACCGTGCAGACAGCCGTAAACGGCGCTGCAAGGCCAAAAAACCCTCCTCTAGGTTATCCTATATAGTGTTTTTCCACTATTTAGCTGGATACGAGTGGAAAGACACTAATAGGAATTTTTTTTTTCAAATTTTAAACAGGCTGCACTATTTGAAAAAAAGGAAAATTTTTCTCAAGGTATGAGCCAGTAACGAACCCTGAGCTGAATCCAACCGGCTATGGCTGCACACAGACTACAGGGCGAGCTGGGCTCACACGGAGACCGTGCAGACAGCCGTAAACGGCGCTGCAAGGCCAAAAAACCCTCCTCTAGGTTATCCTATATAGTGTTTTTCCACTATTTAGCTGGATACGAGTGGAAAGACACTAATAGGAATTTTTTTTTTCAAATTTTAAACAGGCTGCACTATTTGAAAAAAAGGAAAATTTTTCTCAAGGTATGAGCCAGTAACGAACCCTGAGCTGAATCCAACCGGCTATGGCTGCACACAGACTACAGGGCGAGCTGGGCTCACACGGAGACCGTGCAGACAGCCGTAAACGGCGCTGCAAGGCCCAAAAACCCCCCTCTAGGTTATCCTATGTAGTGTTTTTCCACAATAGAGCTGGAGACTGGTGGAAAAACACTAATAGGAAATTTGAGAAAAAATGTGCAGCAGGCTGCACTAAGAGCAAAAAAGAACAACTGTGTGAGGCAGTGTGAACCCCCCCTGAGCTGAATACAACCGGGTATATGGCTGCACACAGACTACAGAGTGAGCTGCACACACACACACACAGAGACCTTGCAGAACGCTGTTAAAACAGCGCTGCAAGGCAAGAGCAAGGTGAACAGTGAAGAACACACAGCGTTTTGCTAAATTAGCCTTTGGAAAGGAAAATAAAGCAATTAGCTAGCTCAACTGGCCCTCAGTTAGAACACAGCGTCCTGTCCCTAACTGAAATCACAGCAGAGTGAGCGCAAAATGGCGGCAGCGCTTTTTTATAGTGCAGAGTGACATCATTTCAGCAGCCAATCCAAGCCTTGCCAGTACTTACATGCCCACCATGCTAAACAGGATGTGCCCACACTTTCATTCATTCCTCATTGGCTGCTGCGTTCAATTTGAATTCTGGGAACTTCCGATTCCGGTATCCGATACGCGGGAAGTATCGGAATTCAGTATCGGAATTCCGATACCGCAAATATCGGCCGATACCCGATACTTGCGGTATCGGAATGCTCAACACTAGTTACTGGCCACCCTGTAGTTTCAGGGATCTAAGAGGAATGCTCACCACTAGCATGCTTTACTCAAGCGCCATTCTGAATTTGGACAGATTCGTGGATCCATCAGCTTTATTCAGCCTCCTGTACTTATCCCATGCTGCAGGCATAAAGCTGTCTCATAACAGCATGATAGAGCACCCAGTTTGGACCCGTGGTACAATCCTACTGGTCTTCCGGAGTCCTCCTTGAGACATTTGAGTATTGTGCTTGTGAAGGAACAACATGATAATACTCAACAACATGATAATAATCTTTCAGGTGGTTAAAAATGGATTCCAACTGATTGACAAGAACACTTAGTATCTTATTACTTTTTTAAGGGTAGGTGCACAAGTTCAGGATTTTTTGCGTTTTTGCGCTTTATAAAAAAGCAAAAAAATGCGAAAAAAACGCTTACATATGCCTCCCATTATTTTTAGTGTATTCCGTATTTCTTGTGCAAATGTTGCATTTTTTTCCGCGAAAGAATCGCATCGCAGAAAAAAAAGGAACATATTCATTAAATTTACGGAATCACGGGGATTCCGCATACCTAGGAATGCATTGATCTGCATACTTCCCGCATGGCGCTATGCACACCATGCTGGAAGTAAGCAGATCGTGTGCGGTTGGTACCCAGGGTGGAGGAGAGGAGACTCTCCTCCACGGACTGGGCACCATATATTTGGTAAAAAAAAAAGAATTAAAATAAAAAATAGTGATATACTCACATTCTGATGGCCCCGGAGTCTTCCCGCCTCTCATCAGTACATGCTCTCTCTTCCGTTCCTATAGATGCTCTGTGTGAAGGACCTGCGATGACTTCGCGGTCATGTGACTGTGACATCGCGGTCATGTGACCGTGACCGTGACGTCGCGGTCATGTGACCGTGACGTCATCGCAGGTCCTACACACAAAGCAACAGCTGAGGAGATCGGGGGGCATCAGAGGGTGAGTATAACCTTTTTTTTAATTTTTTTATTATTTTTAACATTATATCTTTTTACTATTGATGCTGCATAGGCTGCATCTATAGTAAAAAGTTGGTCACACTTGTCACGCACTATGTTTGACAAGTGTGACCAACCAGTTAATCAGTTTTCCAAGCGATGCTACAGATCGCTTGGAAAATTTTAGCATTCTGTAAGCTAATTACGCTTGCAAAATGCTAAAAAAAACTGCAGAAAAAACGAGAAAAAAACGCGAAAAGAAGCATGCGGATTTCTCGCCGAAAATTTCTGGTTTTCTTCAGGAAATTTCTGCAAGAAATCCTGACGTGTGCACATAGCCTAAAGGATTCAATCAGCGTATCTCCAGTTCAGATCAAAGCTTTGCTAACGTTATAATCACTTAGGTAATCACAAAGTGTTGGCAGCCTCCACTGTGGGTGTTGACCAGCTTTGGTCATTCATGGAGCTCTATTATGATTCACAAGTACGTAGCTTATTAGGAGCGGACAGCAACAAGTGTTAGAAAAATCTGGTACAGAGAAGTTAATTGAAAATTGAATTGAGGGATGTAGTCTAAATTACACTATTGATTACTATCTGATTTGCTCACTTGGAAGAACATGTATTAAATAATTAGAAATTCCCCATCCCCATAGTAACACACATTAAATTACATGCTGCAGTCTGCATTTCCTTTGCAAAACAATTTGTATATTTAACATCTCCAGAGCTTCAAAAGCATAAAGACAAAGTAAGAATTTCATACCGAAGATTCGTTAAGATAAAGGAGCCGTGTAAGTACATAAGGCTTAAAGGGGTTGTCGCTTTCATGGTTTTTTAATCAATCAGCTACCAGAAAAACTGAGCTTTTACTCATGCTCCATGAGTCTAGAGATGCCTCTTCATCTCTGCCCTGGTTTTTGCTGATTAACTGCAAGTATGACATCACATCTACAACCACTGGGCTCGGCGCCTTGCTCTGTCTATGTCAGCAGAGTTCCCAAGCCCAGTGTTTGGCTGCAGCAGTTATGGGTTATGTAGTATAGGAGTTCACACTTTCGGGTAGCTGCTTGGATCTCGAACCCACAGGGTTTTTATATCACACACAAAATAGTATTTGTTTCCACTGGTTGTCCAGTACCGAAAACAAAACCATAAACATAAAATCTCTAGCCTTGTCCAGGCACTAACTAAACAATACAGACTCTGACTACTAATACATAGCTGAGCTAGACCAAGTTCAGTCAAACAAAAAGGCAATTGTCTTTAGCAAACAGTGATACCTGCTGGTGCACACGGCCTGTACAGACTCTAAAGGTACCGTCACACATAACGATATAGTTAACAATATCGTTGCTTTTTGTGACGTAGCAACGATATCGTTAAGGAAATCGTTATGTGTGACAGCGACCAACGATCAGGCCCCTGCTGGGAGATCGTTGGTCGCTGAGGAAAGTCCAGAACTTTATTTCGTCACTGGATCTCCCGCTGACATCGCTGGATCGGCATGTGTGACGCCGATCCAGCGATGTCTTCACTGGTAACCAGGGTAAACATCGGGTTACTAAGCACATGGCCGCGCTTAGTAACCTGATGTTTACCATGGTTACTAGCGTAAACGTTAAAAAAACAAACACTACATACTTACCTTCAGCTGTCTGTCCCCGGCGCTCTGCTTCTCTGCACTCCTCCTGCATCCTGTGTCAGCGCCGGCCAGCTGGAAAGCACAGCGGTGACGTCACCGCTCTGCTTTCCGGCTGACCGGCGCTGACAGTGCAGAGGAAAGCAGAGCGCCGGAGGACAGACACGGAAGGTAAGTATGTAGTGTTTGTTTTTTTAACGTTTACGCTGGTAACCATGGTAAACATCGGGTTACTAAGCACGGCCCTGCGCTTAGTAACCCGATGTTTAACCTGGTTACCGGGGACCTCGGGATCGTTGGTCCCTGGAGAGCTGTCTGTGTGACAGCTCTCCAGCGACCAAACAGCGACGCTGCAGCGATCAACATCGTTGTCGGTATCGCTGCAGCGTCGCTGAGTGTGAAGGTACCTTTAGAGAGATTATAGCTTGTTTCACTCTGGCTCCAATGCAAATACAGCCTGCTCAGCTTACCCCAGCTGACTGACAACTGTGAACACATGGCCTGGTTCTAGTCACAGCTATTCAGGAGCACCTAATCAGAACTTGCAGGGCTAGGATTTAACCAATTGCCTACTGGCTTTCCTACAGTACATATAACATTACTGTTTTAGATGAAAAATAAAGTCTGGAGAAGTGGTTGAGAGGCATCAATGGGCCCAACAAGGGTGAGTAAAAGTTCAATTTCTGATTTTGTCAGTCTGCAAGCTACAGTGCCTTGCAAAAGTATTCTGCCCCCCCCCCCCCCCCTGGAATTTTTCAACCTTTTCCCACATATCATGCTTTAAACACAAAGATACCAAATGTAAATTTTTGGTGAAGAATCAACAACAAGTGGAACACAATTGTGAAGTTGAACAAAATGTATAGATTATTTTATATTTTTGTGGAAATTCAAAAACTGAAAAGTGAGGCCTGCAATATTATTCGGCCCCTTTACTTTCAGTGCAGCAAACTCACTCAAGAAGTTGATTGTGGATCTCTGAATGATCCAATGTTGTCCTAAATGTCTAATGATGATAAATATAATCCTCCTGTGTGTAATGAAGTCTCCGTATAAATGTACTTGCTCTGTGATAGTCTCAAGCTTCTGTTTGAAGCACGGAGAGCATCATGAAGACCAAAGAACACAACAGGCAGGTCCGTGATACTGTTGTGGAGAAGTTTAAAACTGGATTTGGATACGAAATGATTTTCAAAACTTGAAACATCCCAAGGAGCACTGTGCAAGCGATCATATTGAAATGGAAGGAGTATCATACCACTACAAATCTACCAAGACCCACCCGTCCCTCCAAACTTTCATCTCAAACAAGGAGAAGACTGATCAGAGATGCAGCCAAGAGGCCCGTGATCACTCTGGATGAACTGCAGAGATCTACAGCTGAGGTGGGACAGTTTGTCCATAGGACAACAATCAGTCGTACACTGCACAAATCTGACCTTTTTGGAAGAGTGGCAAGAAGAAAGCCATTTCTCAAAGATATCCATAAAAAGTGTTGCTTAAAGTTTGCAACAAGCCACCTGGGAGACACACCAAACATGTGGAAGAAGGTGCTTTGGTCAGATGAAACCAAAATCGAAGTTTTTGGCAACAATGCCAAATGATATGTTTGGTGTAAAGGCAACACAGCTCATCACCCTGAACATACCATCTCCACTGTCAAACATTGTGGTGGCAGCATCATGGTTTGGGCCTGCTTTTCTTCAGCAGGGACAGGGAAGATGGTTAAAATTGATGGGAAGATGGATGGAGCCAAATACAGGACCATTCTTGAAGAAAACCTGTTGGAGTCTCAAAAGACCTGGGACTGGGATGGAGATTTGTCTTCCAACAAGACAATAATCCCAAACATAAAGCAAAATCTACAATGGAATGGTTCACAAATAAACATATCCAGGTGTTAGAATGGCCAAGTCAGAGTCCAGACCTCAATACAATCAAGAATCTGTGGAAAGAGCTGAAAACTGCTGTTCACAAATGATCTCCATCAAACCTCACTGAGCTCGAGCTGTTTGCCAAGGAAGAATGGGCAAGAATTTCAGTCTCTCGATGTTCAAAATTGATAGAGACATACCCCAAGCGACTTGCAGCTGTAATTGCAGAAAAAGGTGTCGCAACAAAGTATTAAGCAAAAGGGGCCGAATAATATTGCACGCCCCACTTTTCAGTTTTTGAATTTCCACAAAAATTTAACATAACCAATAAATTTTGTTCAGCTACACAATTGTGTTCCACTTTTTATTGATTCTTCACCAAAAATTTACATTTGGTATCTTTATGTTTGAAGCATGATATGTGGGAAAAGGCTGAAAAGTTCCAGGGAGGCGAATATTTTCGCTTGCACTGTATGAACTAGAATAAAACATGTTATAGAAAAAAAACATAAATTGCATGCTCCGCTCCAACTCCATCCTTTTTCACAAAAAGTTTTAAAATCTCCTTCATCTGTAAAAGTAGGAAATGAGACAAGTTTTTTTTTTTTAGAAAATTTGAGGTAATTTGGTAAATGTCAGACCCTTTGCATATCAGATCTGTGAGGTCCATACTTTATATTGGCTTTATTTTTTCTAAAAAATGATCTCATGTAAGAGATCTCTTGTACTAAGATATGATTCTCATTTTGATGATGAAAAGCATAGCAACTAAAGAAAAAAAGGACACTCAGCGATGCTTGTTTATAAGTAAGTAGATTCTGCCTTTTGTGTCAAAAACACATTCCACAGCCAAATCGCTAGCTCACACAATTTAATTGCAATGTGAAAAAAAGGCTGTCGGCATCTTAAAATTCCAATATTTATTTGGTTCTCTAGATAAAGCGCATGCTATAGAGGCTGGTAAGAATCATGTTAACGCATTTTGCCCGTGAATTGGTCTTAATTGTCAATTATCGTTAAGATTAAGACCAGTTTACGGTCAAAATGTGTTAGCACGATTTTGTCAGTGTCTCGGTATCATGCACTTTATAATGAGGACCAACTAAATATTGGAATTTTAAAATATTGTTAGCCTTTCCTTTTTCAATGTATAAAGACATAATCAATATGTCTTCACCTAGACCTTGCAAAAACCATGATTAAGACATTAGTCGAAACGCGTCGGAAGAACGCTGCCATGTGTGCATAATGCTGTAAGAAATGATACTTATTTACAAGTGGTGTACCGTAGGATACAACCCTTTCCTTTTTTTAAAAACAATGAAGAAATAAATTTAGTGATTTTACTACATTCCTGCTGAATTCATCGATTTTTCTGTGGACTGAGTGCTCAACTTTTCCGTGCAGGAACAGGTGTGGAATTGCCGATATTCAGGTGAGCTGACTATCTTTTGGCTTCTTGCAAAAAAAGGAACAAAATTGGCAAATTTTTTAACATAATGTCACATCAAGTAAATTATTTGTTTATTATGTCTTTTAGACACTTTTATGTCTTAGTTACAATGAAATATGGCTTATAGGAAAAGGGTTTTGACTTAAAGAGAGCCTGACATCTGATACATGCTGCCCAATTTGTGGGCAGAATATATCAGGCACTGGCCGCATGATCTCAGCCAGGTATGTTTTCCTCTGAAATTCTGCGGCATTTCAGAGAGACTTTCAGTAGCTACTGGGGACTGAGCTGCACCGTAGACTAGTCGAATAGGAGGGCACCTGACGTCTTCTCCCCATCCACTGCTTTGGATTGAGTGGTCTTTGTGTGTATAGGCAGAGACCAGTCAGTCACTGTCAGAGGGCTTGGAGAAGCCGCCGGTGACCCACCTGTCCGACTAGTCTGCGGCGCAGCTCTTAAAAGTATGTTTTTCTATGAAACGCCACCACACTGCAGAGTAAACGAATATGGGTCCAGCTCACCGTAATAGACATCCTTATATGCTTGGAGCACAGGAAACGCTGTGTCAAGGCGTAGAGCAATCACAAAACAAAAGGAAATCCAGCTTGACGAACTTGTGAACAAACTTTTTTCTTTATTTACTACAAGTGCTCAGTGGAGGATAAAACAGAATTGGCAAAGTAAGTTACATGATATGCCACATCGATGCATTTCAGGAAACTGCGCACCCTTAATCATGATCAATGGTGCGCAGTCACCTGAAACGCGTCGATGTTGCATATCATGTAACTTACATTGCCGATTCTCTTTTATCCTCCACTGAGCGCTTCTAGTGAATAAAGAAAAATTTTGCTCACAAGTTCGTCAAGCTGGATTTCCTTCTGTTTCAGACTAAACATAGTTGGCTGAGCTTGTAAAGCCAGTGCCTGACACGTGCTGTCCACGGATTGGGCAGAATGCATCAGGTGTCAGTTTTACTTTAAGGGAAAAGGAGCATGGCTTAAAATGTGCAAAAATGTAGGATAGAAAGTGGTGAAAAGCAAGCCAGGCTGTGGGAGGTATAAAGTTTATATGGGTGTCCAAAATTAATCATCTATCATGAGTCACTGTGAAAAATGTTGTGCATTTTCACTATATATCACAAGTTTGCAATAGTGGACAAGATTAGTAAATCTGCACCAGATTGCCACGGGGAAGTACCATATGGTGCCTACAGCATTGCAGCACCAGTCTGACAGCCTTGAGTTTTGTCCAATTATTACCTTGCCCTTTAAAAATGACAGGTACAATCTGGAGGCCATATATATTCCCAATGTTCTTTTCCATAACTCCTAATGTATTTTTCCTGACAGCCCCTAACACGCTGGAGATTACAGTCTATGTCCCTTAGCTCATTCCAAAGCAAAATAAACTTACTGTATATTCCAATCTAGCAATATATTCTAATGCCCACAGGATGCCCATGGAAGCTGATAGTCTGTGCTCTTGTGATCATTACCTAGTCTGAGCACCTCACTGTGCTCACTGTAAAAAAAATGGGCCACAGTGCATAATCCTAACGCAACGTGGTGTTGGAGACGTTATCCTATTGTGCAGAAAACCCTTGAAAAATTCAATGAGCAGGCAGCATTGTCACTTTGAATCATGTCATTTATAAAATATTACGCTCCATGTTGAAGTGTTCAGAATGTATAGCAGTCAATAAATTTTATGAAGAGCGGAACATTTGTCGCAGGCATTGTTTTCTGCGAATCGAACCACGCGCCCATATAAAGTGGTGTATACAAGTCATAGAAAGAAAATGGAACGGCACGAGAATAAAAACGATATTAAAGGTTCATTTCTATATATAAAAAATAAACAAGAAGCGTAAATAACTGAACATCGCTATGCTGTAATAGCTATAGTACCACAAGTGACAGGAAGAGGTCATCTCGATATGAGCGGAGTACAAACATCTCTGCCATATCAAACCAGACCATGTACAGAAATCACGAAGCCGCATCACCGGCCGATACTAAAAGCCAAGTTATAAAAGTGTAAAATTGCTACTTTCAGTAAGACAACAGACAGTAGTTAACAGTAATTATATTTCCTTCCAAAGAGCAGCAATTATATCAAGACAGTTTAATATATTATTCCCAACTGACAAGTAAGTGAACACTGATATGTGATACTTAATAATTATCCTGTGTGCTGGATTATGTTTCCTATATTATATTTAAGTACACCGGCACAGTATGGGGAGAATCTAAATTATGCTGCTTTTTAAAGGGAACCTGTCACCTGAACCATGCTGCCCAAATTACGGGCAACATCAATCAAAGCTTTGGCTGCATGATTGCAACCGGGTATATTTCAGAGAAAATATACCATACTTTAAAAATGGATATCAGATTAGTATGGCGCCACCATGGCTGGCTTTTCCCAGGGATGCAAGAGTCAATTGACAGGTCTCGCACTGGAAGAGTCTTGTCAATCACCTTCAGCAGCACTGGAAAGTGCTGGCCAGGGGCAAAGTAAGATTAGTTTCTTTTTATAGGAAAGACAAATGGTTCACTGCAAAGACACCGGAGTGTCTGCATCCTCCACGGTGCCACCAATGACTCAAGCCCGTATTCCCTGGAGACCGGCTCCTCCTGAACCCATTGCTTACACTGGGCATTGACTCTGCCGGAGCTTAATATGCTCCATGATATATTTCATTGCGGAGACACGATTTACCTGATTTTCCCATGATGCTTATTTGAAAAGGCGACTATATGATAAAGGCTATTGATTGGCCGAAACGTCTTTAAATTGTCGCTTCACCTATCAGCATCAAATAAATACTCACCTGAAGCATTATTTTTCTTGTATGTGTGGTGTGATTTTAGTCTCTTTTTTATGGCCCTAGATGGATCTTTAAAGGTAACTTGACTGTCACGTCAGGATCTCGTACTCCTTCTCAGCGCTGCCCTACTAACTACATTCACCACCTTGCTTTCCCAGGGTCAGACCATCTTCCTGTGCTGCTTTGCCATCTTTGCTCCTAGATAATCTACACATGGCTATAGGAAGACACGGTCACATTTTACAGAAATTTACCCCTGCTGTTTCCTGCAGGGTTCACCTTTCCCAGCCTATCCATAGGCAGCCGCAGGCTTATTGGGTAGCTCCTCCCACCACTCCTTCCCTGATCGTAGGTTCCTAATTGCAGTCTGTCTCTAAGTTTCCACTTTGGTGCATGCTTGATTTGACTCTTCTGCTATTGACCTAGCTCATTTTCAATTTCTCCTGACCTCTCCACTTCTGACTTAGGCTTTGTATTTTGAGCCTGTGCTGCCTATCCTGAGCCCAGATTGTCTGACCATGCCTTTGCCTTTGTCCTCCTATACCCCGTACCCATGTCTCTGAACCTTTGGTCACCTGCTGCAGACTTGGGGACTGCCCCAGAGTGGTATCTGCAACAAAGGTTATCCTTTATCATCAAAGTCTCTAGTGAATACCTAGTGGTTACTAAATTACCCCTCCATGGTAAGCCATGGTGCTGTGGTTACACATCCACCAGCATTACATTTACAGGTCACCCATGCTCTCCAACCCAACAGCATTTGTTTATTTATTTCTAAATACCTTGCTTAACAAGCTCTTTATACTGTATGACACATTAGATGTTTTAAAAAAAGTATTTCTACAGTCCATTTTTCATATGCAAATATCTTCTTGATTAGTCAATGGGGTGTTATTTTTCCAGACTAGTCTTCCCACTCAGCACTGAGATCTTCAAGATCTCCATCTGCGCATGCGCCGCCCCCAGCAGTCATGTTTCCGGAGTTCCTGGAGTGTTTCAAGTGGGAAGACTGGATGTGGCTCAAGACCATCTCTCAAAACTGAATGTGCTTTTCCAGGTAAAAAACGTTGGGGAGCACTACCGTATAGAATGATCTGTTTTTGTCCTTTTCAGAATACCATACTATACACATGGGGCAGTTTATGAAATAAAATCCGATCATTGATTGGTTGCAATGGGCAACGAAGACAATTTTCATGAGGCCCATTGCACTCATGATGGATTCTGGTTTGCTGCGTCTTGAAATTATGTTTTTGCAAATTGTACGGCATGGTCGTGCAGTGTAAAATTGAGGTACTGAATTTCGAACCTCATTTTTTCCTATCCCAGACTCAAGGACCTACCATACATTAATCGCCCTGGAGAAGTTCAGAGAAGAACATCCCAACGCGCGTTTCACATTTGGCTTCTTCAGAGCAGTGTATGTATAGAACAAGTTTTTCATTGAGGGCCTCAAATTATTCTAGTGCAATTGTTTATTTGATCCTTTGCTTCACTGGACTACTCCAAGAAGAACTAGAGAAATGCCGTTTAGGCAATCCCAAAAAATACAACTGTATTAAACCATTAAGAACAAAGATATTTATTATTGCTATTATTGCAAATTCTTTGTAAATTCAATAAAAATATAGTGCTAAAATAAAGTAAAAACTGTACTCTTCTTAATAAATATGCGCAATATAGTCATGCTTTACTGTGGCTAAGTTCATCACTGAAATGAACAGTTTTGAAGAAGATTATTTGGGGGGTTGTCTGTCTTGTTTGGCATAGAACAGTTGCATGGTTAATTAGATTTCTTTCCACCGGATAGGAAGAAAATTATAATTGTAATGCTCTGAAACAGATTAGCAAACGTTGGAACACATTATCCATCATTGTTATACTATTATCCTATTAACATAAACAATCATGGAGAGATTATTTCAGAATATGAGCATGCCCAGGTATGTCTCATTTCACAGTTATAATTGCACAAAGAAATTATGCCAGATAAAATGTCACAAATTAGCTTCACATATTTCTGTGTGCATGTGTAGCATTGTTTTTCTTACATGCATGTAGTTATATAGACCATAATAAGACTTTTATAAGATTTCTCTGCTGTGCTCCATAATTGTATTGAAAGAATATGATAAATAAAATTGCTTTTCGAAACTGACACCTACTAAATTTTTGTATTGTGGCATAAGTCGAACTCGGTCTTAACTCTTTAGGAAATTATGGACTTCCAATGGTATTTGAGTGCTCTGCAGTATGCTGGGGGAGTAGTAGTCTTAATATTGACCATATTATTGCAAAATTGTAATAAGGCTTTATAGATCAATCTGTATCTACAAGATTTATTTTCTAAGATATTTAATATTTTATATTTCATAATATATTATAAAATATTTCCTATGTATGCAATATTCAGATTATGTATATTACAGTAAATAACAAGCTGGAGAATGCTTTCAAGTCCATTAGAAAACTTGTTTGTAGCTCTTATCGATGCTTCCTGAATGCTTACTAGGTTGATACTTAGGTTTATTTTATTGTAAAATTGTGAGTTTAGATGAGTAATCCAGATGAAGGCTGCAGAAGAAAAGCCATCAGATGAACTCTCGTACTACAAACATCATTTTACAGCATGCTATGTACTGTGATAAAAGTGGAAGAAGCCAAATGGCTGTGGCCAAGTCATGCCTCTATTTTCCTGAAATAAGCATTAGATCTGAATAAAATTGTAAATGTAGCTCTAGACTTTTAAGTTTCAATATTTATAGTGTATCCCATGTCCATGTTTTTTGGTCAACACTTGACTGAGTAGATACTGTAAAAAACACTGATGCATTTCCACTTACTACAACCCCTGAGGAAAACAAAACTTATGAGTGGGGTTCTTTGTGCCCCTCACAGGGATTTTCCTTATTCATCTTGTCCTCTATTTCATTCTCTTGGATTGGTATTTATAACTGACACTTTTCCATGAGAATTTTAATACTCTGTTACTTTTGGACACACATATTTTTTTGGCATCAATGTTTTGGCAGTTGGGTTAATGTTTCATTCCTAGAAAGGCAATGTTCTCAAAATAAGTGGACAGGCAATTTTCAGTTGGAAAAGGGTATTTTTGACAAAATCTTCTCAACATCATATTCACATTCATTTAAAAGCAGGTTTGATGCTCAATTCTCTAAATTCAGAGGTCTTCCATTAGATGCATTCTCTATAAGATTTACCATCATACTTTTTAATTAACTATAAATTATCACATTTCAAAGTCTTTAGCTTCGGGAGTACAGGCACTACAATATTGAGAAGTTTTATCTGGTTGCAATGAAGAGAATATGGAACTCGCCAGAGGATTTTAGTCAGGGCTGTGAAGTCGGTAAACCAACCAAACCTCCGAAGACGACTCCTCAATTTGCCTGACTCACAGATTCATCTAAAATAAAAGCTCAGATCCTTACATAGGGACAGAACAGATATTTATAGGATGTTTCATGACTTTCCCAAATCCTTATGAAAAAAACTCACTGCATAGAGATTCTCAGTTCTTCTGCTAATTACGTTTATCAATTGAGGGAGGTCTAGCAATGGCATCCCCATAAATCAAAGGTTTTCATATGTCTCTGTCATATTTGCAAACTTCCTCATACAAAAATGACCACAAGAAAAGTAACTATATAGGCTGTAACTTCTGAAATAGAAAGTAATGGCAAATTATCATACCAATTGAACAACATGTTGAATCAATAACAATGTGAGCATACATTACGCCCTTAAAGAGAACCTGTCACCCCCAAAATCGAAGGTGAGCTAAGCCCACCAGAATCAAGGGCTTATCTACAGCATTCGGTAATGCTGTAGATAAGCCCCCGATGTATCCTAAAAGATGAGAAAAAGAGGTTATATTATACTCACCCAGGGACGGTCCCGCTGTGGTCCGGTCCAATGGGCATCACGGTCCGGTCCGGGGCCTCCTATCTTCATCAGACGATGTCCTCTTCTTGTCTTCATTCTGCGGCTCCGGTGCAGGCGTACTTTGTCTGTCCTGTTGAGGGCAGAGCAAAGTACTGCAGTGCACAGGTGCTGGGCCTCTCTAACCTTTCCCGGCGCCTGCGCACTGCAGTACTTTGCTCTGCCCTCAACAGGGCAGACAAAGTATGCCTGCATCGGAGCCGCAGCGTGAATACAAGAAGAGGACATCATCGTAAGAAGATGGGAGGCCCCGGACCGGACCACGACGCCCATTGTACTGTGACCGCCCCTGGGTAAATATAATCTAACCTCTTTTTCTCATCTTTTAGGATACATTGGGGGCTTATCTACAGGATTCCAGAATGCTGTAGATAAGCCCCTGATGCTGGTGGGCTTAGCTCAGCTTCGATTTTGGGGGTGACAGGTTCGCTTTAACGACGCAATTAAATTTCACTTTTACATTTAACATTTTTCTCACCTATTTTAAATATCAATATCATGTTTTTTGCCAACACAGACACAAGAGGGCTTGCATTTTGTGGGACAAGTAGTAGTTTTGAATTACATGATTCACTATACCAAAGAGAGTAAGGGGAAATTACAAAAAATTAAAGGTGCTATGAAATGGTGACCCCACCTGCCCCCTTCAATTCTGGCTTTGTTTTTTTATTTTTTATTTTTGTTACAACATTCATTGTGCAGTAAAAATGACCTAACAACATTATTTTCCAAGTCTGTATAATTACGATGATACTAAACATGTTTTGTTTTTAGCATTTTAGTGACTTAAAAAAAATTCAGAATGAAGTAAAAATAAAAATATGGGTTTGTGCCGCAATTATGTAAAAACAATAACTTTTTTATTTTTACATTAATAGAGCTGGCTGAATGCTTATATATTGTGTGGCAAGGTACGTTTTTATTCATACTATTTGGGTTACTTTCTATGTTTTGAATGATCCTTATTGCATTTTCTTGCAGTATTGTGGTGACTAAAAAAAGCTATTTTGGCTTTTCAAGTTTTGTTTTTCTTGACAGTATTTAAAGATCAAGTAAAAAAGAGAGGCAATTAAAATATTTATGATTTTTTTTTACTATTCACTTTATTTGTTAGTCCCCTTAGAGGACTTGAACCTGCAACCGTATGATCTTTTTCCTATATGCTATTCGTCCTTTGTAGTCGAAGATGACCATGACTTCAGGGTTCAGAGCAGGATCAGTGGCTGTGGATCTGGAGGTAACAGATGAGGCCAATCCTGGCCCTGAAGGCTCATTCACATGGCATAGAAGTGACTAGATGTGGTCAAGACAGTAGCCTCCATCATTCAGGACCTTCACCATCATACCATCATGTAGCTGCTGGATGATTGTGATGAACTAAAGGAACCGTCACCCTCAGCAACTTTGCAAAGAGAACGACAACAATCCGTGACGTTGCAGCGTCCTGGATAGCGATCTCGTTGTGTTAGACACGCAGCAGCGATCTGGATCCTGCTGTGCCATCGCTGGTTTGAGCTAGAAGTCCAGAACTTTATTTCGTCGCCAGGTCGGCGTGTATTGTCATGTTTGACATCAAAAGCAACAACACCAGCAACGAGCATAGGGCCCCTAGATGTGTGTCGGATCGGTACACACCGGCTGTTTGACATGGAGCTAACAACCCACAAGTACGAGAAATGAGTCGCCGTTACGTCACTGGATCGCTCCTGCATTGTTCTGGAGTTGCTGTGTTTGACGTCTCTACAGTGACCTAAACAGCGACGCTCCAGCGATCTAGTTTAGATCGGCTCGTTGTCTATATCGCTGCAGCGTCGCTGAGTGTGACAGTACCTTTACTTGGTCAGCCAAACTTTGCCATGATTTTCCACAGGTCCATTCTCCTGACTGTTTTGAAAACCTTGGTCAAGTCAACAAATGTTATCAAAAACTCGCTACGTTGCTCCTGGACCTTTTTTTGGAGTTGATGGGTCACAAATACGATATCTGCCGCCCCACATTCAGCACTGAAGCTGCTTTGGCTTTCAGGTAGGTGACATTGCCCAAGGTGGTGGAGGAGGCAATACTACAATATCACAGTACATAGTAAAAATCAGTGCCTCCTATGATGTCCAACCACAGGATTTACTTCAAAGGAGAGATAACATGACAGGCACAGAGACTTTCAGCAGGTCCTTGGCTGTCATGGCTAGCCATTGTCTCTCCCTGATTGCTTATATGTAATTTTTAGTGATTGACTGTGGTATTTAAGAGGTTAAAAGCAGCAATCAGTAGTAGGACTCAATGCTGCTGTTAAAGAAGATGACAAGAAATTCTTGGATGTTGCCCAAGGTGGTGGAGGAGGCAATACTACAATATCACAGTACATAGTAAAAATCAGTGCCTCCTATGATGTCCAACCACAGGATTTACTTCAAAGGAGAGATAACATGACAGGCACAGAGACTTTCAGCAGGTCCTTGGCTGTCATGGCTAGCCATTGTCTCTCCCTGATTGCTTATATGCCATTTTTAGTGATTGACTGTGGTATTTAGGAGGTTAAAAGCAGCAATCAGTAGTAGCACTCAATGCTGCTGTTAAAGAAGATGACAAGAAATTCTCACCAGATGTCATTATCAACCCATTGAATCCACACTATCAAAAGGAATGAAAAGAATTATCGGAAGAATTGTCCAAGAGCTAAGAACCACCTGTGAAGAGCTACAGAATGACTGGAATCAGAAGGTACAATTGTTTCAAAGAAAACTATAAGTAATGCACGCAACCTCCATGGTCTGTATGCACGCTCAACATGCAAGACTCCATTGCTGAACAAAAAGCATATTCAAGCGTCTTTAAAGTTTGCTCAACAACATTTAAGACATGCCTCTGAAATACTGTGAGAATATAGTTTGGTCAGATGAGATCAAAGTTGAACTTCTTGAATGCCATAATACATAACATAATTGAAGGCCAAAAGGCACTGCATATCACCCCCAAAACACCATACCAATATTAATGTCTGGAGGTGGGAACATCATCATGTGAGGATGTTTTTCTGAGACTGTCAAACTTCATATAATTGAAGGAAGGATGAATAGAAAAATGTACTGAGATATTCTTGAAAAAAATATTCTGCCATATAACAGGATTAAAAATATGAAATGAGGATAGACATTTCAGAAAGACAATGATTTCAAACACAAGGCCAAGGAAATTCTTAATTGGTTCAGAGAAATAAAATAAAGTTGCTAGAATGACTCAGCCAATCATTTGACCTGAATCCAATAGAAAATTTATAGAAGGAACTAAAGCTCAGAGTTCATAGAAGGAGCCCACGGAAGCTTCAGGATTTGAAGAGTGTTTGTGTGGAATAATGGGCCAAAATCACACCTGAGCAATGTATTGAATACTTATTTCACCCATTGTATTTAGTATGGCTAACATCTGCCTTGAATGGAGCAGTGTAAGCTACTGAGCCTGCTCCAAACACCCTGACATGATCGGTATTGTAATAGTACATCATGGAACTTTGAGAAGTTAAACGTTAAATCAAAGGTAGCAACCAATTTTCTGCTCTCACTTTAGTGAGAATGGCCACTACAAGAAAATTACACAACACCTATAAAAAGCATCCTCTCGGCCAACAGAGGGCATACCTCTAAGCCTCAACATATAAACCTATAAAACAACACCAGCCTGTGGGTCAGTAACTAATGTCAAAAGAGTTGGTATCAGTAATTAACAATATGATAGCACACAAAATCCACGCCAGAAATAGAGGTAGCGAAACATCAATACAAATTTTATTGAAATATTAAATATACATGTAGACAAAAAAATGGTGAATGGGGGGCAACAGTTTAAGACCAGCCAGTGTGCATAGATGGTAGCAGATGGTGACGGTGAAACGCGCGTCGAGGCCTTTTCTGCCTACAGCACGCCTGCACTCTTTCACAACATGTCCCAAGGTAACTATGGATCGCCATAAGTGGCGTAGACTTATATTTAATTGCCCTGGGTTACAATGTATGCTCTTTGTTATCTGCTCTATTATGAGATGAGTAATAATTGCTAGGCTATTCAGCCCAATTATCTTTTTTAATATTACTCATGTTTATAGCTGACTACTTTTCTAGTGACATTTTAGCTTATGGCAGTGTGATACTGTAGCAGGATTTTTTAGTTTTTTTTGTGTACTTTGCCAGTATAAGGCTGCCGTCACACTGGCAGTATTTCGTCAGTATTTTACATCAGTATTTGCAAGCCAAAACCAGGAGTGGGTGATAAATACAGAAGTGGTGCATATGTTTCTATTATACTTTTCCTCTGATTTTTCCACTCCTGGTTTTGGCTACAAATACTGATGTAAAATACTGACCAAATACTGCTAGTGTGACGCAGCCTAACTGTTACCATCTGCTACCATCTATGCACACTGGCTGGTCTTAAACTGTTGCCCCCCCATTCACCATTTTTTTGTCTACATCTATATTTAATATTTCAATAAAATTTGTATTGATGTTTCGCTACCTCTATTTCTGGCGTGGATTTTGTGCGCTATCATATTGTTAATTACTGATACCAACTCTTTTGACATTAGTCACTGACCCACAGCCTGGTGTTGTTTTATAGGTTTATAAGAAAATGACACAAGTACACATTATTGCCAAACTCTTTCTATTGTTTCATCTTTTGATTTGCTAACATATCCTCATGTGCTTATATAGGCATAGAAAAATGTACATTAACAGGCAGTCAGAAAAATGTGACTTATGGTGATCAAACATGTTTAGGGTATGTTCACACGTTCCTGATTTCCCTCCTTTTATTTTTCAGGACTGAAACCACAGCTCTTTGCAGAAAATGCAGGTCCTTTTTTTGGTGCTTTTTTGGTGCGTTTTTTGATGCGTTTTTTTATGCAGTTTTCTATGCAGAGTCTGTGTGTTTTCTAGGAAGTTTTTTAGGGTTAAAATGGCTGAAAATACCCTACCCTACCCCTACCCCTACCCCTACCCCTACCCCTAACCCTACCCCTACCCCTAACGCTACCCCTACCCCTACCCCTAACCCTACCCCTAACCCTACCCCTACCCCTAACCCTACCCCTAACCCTACCCCTACCCCTAACCCTACCCCTAAACCTAACCCTACCCCCAACCCTACCCCTAACCCTACCCCTAACCCTACCCCTAACCCTATTCTTAATTTTTTTTATTGTCCCTACCTATGGGGGTGACAAAGGGGGGGGTGTCATTTACTATTTTTTTTTATTTTGATCACTGAGATAGGTTATATCTCAGTGATCAAAATGCACTTTGGAACGAATCTGCCGGCCGGCAGATTCGGCGGGCGCACTGCGCATGCGCCCGCCATTTTGCAAGATGGCGGCGCCCAGGGAGAAGACGGCCGGACGGACACAGGGAGGCCAGGTAAGTATAAGGGGGGGAGATTAGGGCACGGGGGGGGCATCGGAGCACGGGGGGCGGCATCGGACCACGGGGGTGGGGGGCATCGGAGCATGGGGGGTGGGATCGGGGCAGCCACACTCCGCCCACGCACTTCCGCCCGCTTCCCCGCACTTCCTGCTGCAGCGGTTCGGCACCACAAACCGCAATAAAACCCGCAGATATATTTTTGACCTGCGGGTTTTACTGCGGGTTTGACCTCACAATGGAGGTCTATGGGTGCAGAACCGCTGCGGCTCCGAAAAAAAGAAGTGACATGATACTTCTTTTTTACCGCGGCTATTCAGCGCGGCTTTTTTTCCCGATTCCCGCATCATGTGCACAGTGGTTCCTGTTTTCCATAGGGTACATTGTACTGTACCCTGCATGGAAAACAGCTGCGGAGCCGCAGCGGCAAAAACGCTGCGGTTCCGCAGAAAAAAACGCACTGTGTGAACATGGCCTTAAGTAAATTTAACTCCCATTAAAGAGGACATGTCAAGCATCTACACACACCTATTTCTCTACACAACATTCATAGTCAAATTTCCAATAAATTGATAATTTTGCAGAATTTGTTTTTTCTTTAACTTGACAACTTGGTGTTGCTATTTGGGGATCTGTCACCATATAGTTTGACACTGTCCAACCAGTGCTGACTGTGTTGATTTACATTTTCTCCCTACATGGATATTTTTTTCCATTTTTAGTAAATTATACGGTAAAGTGAATGATGTCCTTCAAAACGACCACTTGTTCAGCAAAAAACAAAAACACATTTGGCTAAGCCGATTAAAAATACTAAATGTTATGTCTCTCGGAAGAAGATGAATAAAACAAACGTGCAAAAACAAAGGAAAAATAAAACAAAGAATGCAAGTAACCAATGTATTTTATATTGAAGGAGATACTTTGAAATAATGTTACAATGTTAATGTGGGTGGTCCAAGGCAATGTTCTTTTATGTTTTACAGATCTCTTTTTTTTCAGAAAAGATAATGTTTTGAAAATAAGTTTTGGGTCTAATTATATTTAACAAAAGATTAGTTTGTGTATTGCATTTGGCTTTCTTGCACATTGTATGGTACAGTAAATTTAATTTGTTAATGTCTCCCGACATTTCTAATAGCAAGCCATTTGATTGTAACATTCCATGTTCACAACATACTGAATGTTTCTACGGATTAATGCTTCTTGACATATCCCCAAGGAATGAATGACCAACAATTGCATTTCAGCTTTTATAGTGGTACATGGAGAAATTAATAATGTTTACTGCCAATGACATGATTGGTCTGTACATTGGTAGGGATTTTGCTTTGAAAATTTAAACTTTAGGAAGCAAACTGGTTTGTAAGAATGACGATCCATGTGCTTCTTCTACCATCAATAAGAATTACAATTCTCCTGTATTTACTGAGTATTATGATCTGACAGTGTCTGGCTGATTTCTTTTCCATTCGCCCTAAAACACTCTATATTTATGTTATATGGTGGTGACTTAATAATAATATCATGACTTATAGTTTGCTTGTATGTGCTATTTTTCAATTTATCCAAAGAACCATATCTAAGATTAATGTAATGCATGGGGAGGACAAGAAAGGAGCCCACACCTCTCAGGGTTGAAAGTATTTATGCTTCCCACATACACATACTGTAATTTTAATAAATCTTATAAAATAGGCAAAGTGTACAGGCTAAATTCTATTCTATAAAAAAAACATTTGGTTTACAAGTTTAATAGAATCGTCACTGATACAAAAATAACACAGGAAGTGCAATTAAGTTTTACTTATTGGACACAATCCCCCCCATTACACTCATCCAATAGTATTGCTACTAGAGATGGAAAAATTAATTTGCAGGATTCCGGTCCATTGACCAGGTCAGTAATCTGTGACCACTGGAAGAGAGCTCTGCTAATCTCCTCTTTGATTAGCCAGGCTGGTGTGATGTCATTAGTAGAGTTTGCTTGGGTTCCCTCTTATTGGATAAGCTTTAGTGCTTGCCGAATAAGCTGCAGAGGGAACCCGGTTTCCTGGATCGCGCCGGTTGATCAGCTGATCAGCGCCACAGCTGCATGTATCGCGGCTGTGTGACAGGCATAACACATGCATGGAGAGCCTGTTTATTGGGATCTCCGTGCATGTGCTCTGACTGTCACACAGCTGCAACACATGCAGCTGTGGCGCCGGTCAGCTCATTGGCCAGTGCTATCCAGGAAGCCGGGTTCCCTCTGCAACTTATTCGGCAAGCGCTATAGCTTACTGAATAAGAGGGAACCAAAGCAAATTCGCTCATTTCTAGTCATAAACATGACTAACACGCAACATCACAACTGATATTATCTTGAAAATCGATTCTCCAATCTCTAATAACTATTTTAAACTCATCTACTTCTGAGAGCAAAAAGGATATTAATATTAACTAATATACCAGTCTAGACCACCAGAGTGTTTTACACTATATCTTACTACATTTGGTCCACTGGCCAGTTCAGTAATCTGTTTCCAGTGGATTAGAACTCTGCAAATCTTCTCTTACCTTCTGGCATTCCCCGAAAGCAATGGAAAACTATAAAAATGGGTTAGGCTACTTTCACACTAGCGTTGTTTTCAATACGTTGCAATGCGTCGTTTAGGGGGAAAAACGCATCCTGCAAAGTTGTTTGCAGGATGCGTTTTTGCCCCATAGAGTAACATTACCGATGCATTGCGACGTATTGACATACGTCGCAAACCGTCGTGTGACGGTTGCGCCGTGTTTTGGCGGACCGCCGGGAGCAAAAAACGTTAAATGTAACGTTTTTTGCTGCCGACGGACCGCTTTTTCCGACCGGAACTCCGCCCCCACCTCCCAGCACCTCACAGTGGGGCAGCGGATGCGCCGGAGAAATGCATCCGCTGCCTCCATTGTGCAGCGCATCAAACGCTAGCATTGGAATCTCGGCCCGATGCATTGCGACGGGCCGAATACGACGCTAGTGTGAAAGTGGCCTTAATTGTGCTGCTGACAAAAAAACAAAACAAATGAAGATTCCAGAAGACAGGATAAATTGTTGTTTAATTTATTATCAACGCATCTCAAAGCCCTCCGATTCCTTCATCAGGATAAACAACAAGTACAATTTACAGCTGAATGTATGGGCTTAAATAGGACATTCATTGAAATAATAGGGCCAAAAAAGCAAAACCACATGGAGAAAAAAAGAACTGATTGAACTGAATAATAAAAACCTATTTGTGTATGTATCAAAAGGAAACATGAAAAAGAGAAAACAATGGATCAACATAATTGTATGTAATTATAAAAATGTTAAAGGATTTGTGGATTTAATCAAGTAACATAAAATTGATGGATGCGATCCAACTCGGAATTGAAGAAGTGATCACTATGAGTAAGCGGTTTTTATGAATGAGTGCATGAGGGTGTTGAGCCACAAAGGGAAACGAGAACGAAAGAAATTGTAAAGGGAAGGTGAGGAATATGTGTTTAATAAACCACTGTACAGAGGGATAGGATAAGAAAAGATATACAGAGTACGAGGATTCCAGGAGGAGGAAATCCTCAGAGTGAAAAAAGAGGGAAGTTGGCACTCCTGGTTCTTCTTTTGATTAGCCGGGGCTGGTGAGACATCATTATTGTGGCACAACTAACACACCTGATTATGTCTTGCAAATCAATTCTGCCATTTCTTATTACTATTAGAAATAATTTTAATTCTGAGAGCCCAAAGGAAATTGATATTAACTAATTTAGCACCCTAGACGACCAAGATTATTGCCATTTTATTTTAACTCCAAATGTAAAGACACAAAACCTTAGCTTGATTTAGTCCACAAGGGACATTACTATTAACCCTCTTGTATTTTTTAGTGCTGTTTGTGATTGTTCATATATTTGTTTTCCCCTTGTCAACATGTGCTAGTACTGGTTGTTTGTTAAAATCTGTTATGCGCGTGTTGCAAAATAAATGACACCTCTTGTGTTCAATCAATCTCAAGTCATGACCTAGAAATAAAAGACTGCAAAATTAAACAAAATAGATGGATAAGGAGTGTAGCAGATTCTCCAAAGTGGGATCAGACAATACAAATAGCTAATATTTCTGTATGTGGTTTTGCATTTCCATTCTTAAAGAATGATAAGAAGTTGCAAGTCTGGTTGAACTTGGGCCATTTGCAGGAAGACTCAATCTGACCTCATGTACCACTTTAAAATGGTTTCCTGATTTAACCTTTATCCTAAAAATCTCTTTCTAGCTGTTTTTTCAATATTCTTATGTAGAGCAGACATCTTTAACCCCTTCCCGACCCATGACGCCACGTAGGCGTCATGAAAGTCGGTGCCAATCCGACCCATGACGCCTATGTGGCGTCATGGAAAGATCGCGTCCCTGCAGATCCGGTGAAAGGGTTAACTCCCATTTCACCCGATCTGCAGGGACAGGGGGAGTGGTAGTTTAGCCCAGGGGGGGTGGCTTCACCCCCTCGTGGCTACGATCGCTCTGATTGGCTGTTGAAAGTGAAACTGCCAATCAGAGCGATTTGTAATATTTCACCTATTATAACGGGTGAAATATTACAATCCAGCCATGGCCGATGCTGCAATATCATCGGCCATGGCTGGAAATACTAATGTGCCCCCACCCCACCCCACCGATCGCCCCCCCCAGCCCCCCGATCTGGCCGGTACACTGCTCCGGCTCCCCTCCGTCCTGTGCTCCGCTCCCCCCCGTGCTCGTGTCCGCTCCCCCCGTGCTCCAATCACCCCCCCGTGCTCCAATCACCCCCCCTGCATTCAGATCCACCCCCCGTGCTCCGTTCCACTCCCCCGTGCTCCGTTCCAGCCCCCCATGCTCCGTTCCACGCCCCCCGTGCTCCGTTCCACGCCTGCCGCGCTCCGATCCCCCCCCCCCCCGTGCTCCGGGGTCCCCCCCGTGGTCCTCCCCCACCCCATCATACTTACCGATCCTGCCGGGGTCCCCTCCGTCTTCTCCCTGGGCACCGCCATCTTCCAAAATGGCGGGCGCATGCGCAGTGCGCCCGCCGAATCTGCCGGCCGGCAGATTCGTTCCAAAGTGCATTTTGATCACTGAGATAGATTATATCTCAGTGATCAAAATAAAAAAAATAATAAATGACCCCCCCCCCTTTTTTTTTCCACTAATGTTAGAATAGGGTTAGGGTTAGGGTTAGGGTTAGGGGTAGGGTTAGGGGTAGGGTTAGGGTTAGGGGTAGGGTTAGGGGCAGGGCTAGGGTTAGGGCTAGGGTTAGGGTTAGGGTTAGGGGTAGGGTTAGGGGTAGGGCTAGGGTTAGGGCTAGGGTTAGGGTTTCGGTATGTGCACACGTATTATGGTCCTCTGCGGATTTTTCCGCTGCGGATTTGATAAATCCGCAGTGCTAAACCGCTGCGGATTTATGGCGGATTTACCACGTTTTTTTCTGCGCATTTCACTGCGGTTTTACAATTGCGATTTTCTATTTGAGCAGTTGTAAAACCGCTGTGGAATCCGCACAAAGAAGTGACATGCTGCAGAATGTAAACCGCTGCGTTTCCGTGCAGTTTTTCCGCAGCATGTGTACAGCGATTTTTGTTTCCCATAGGTCTACATTGAACTGTAAACTCATGGGAAACTGCTGCGGATCCGCAGCGTTTTCCGCAGTGTGCACATACCTTTAGAATTAGGCTATGTGCACACGGTGCGGATTTTGCTGCGGATTGGCCGCTGCGGATTCGCAGCAGTATTCCATCAGGTTTACAGTACCATGTAAACATATGAAAAACCAAATCCGCTGTGCCCATGGTGCAGAAAATACCGCGCGGAAACGCTGCGTTGTATTTTCCGCAGCATCTCAATTCTTTGTGCGGATTCCGCGGCGTTTTACACCTGTTCCTCAATAGGAATCCGCAGGTGAAATCCGCACAAAAAACACTGGAAATCCGCGGAAAATCCGCAGGTAAAACGCAGTGCCTTTTACCCGCGGATTTTTCAAAAATGGTGCGGAAATATCTCACACGAATCCGCAACGTGGGCACATAGTCTTAGGGTTAGGGTTGGAATTAGGGTTGTGGTTAGGGGTGTGTTGGGGTTAGGGTTGTGATTAGGGTTATGGCTACAGTTGGGATTAGGGTTAGGGGTGTGTTGGGGTTAGTGTTGGGGTTAGTGTTGGATGTAGAATTGAGGGGTTACCACTGTTTAGGCACATCAGGGGTCTCCAAACGCAACATGGCGCCAACATTGATTACAGCCAATCTCGTATTCAAAAAGTCAAATGGTGCTCCCTCACTTCCGAGCCCTGACGTGTGCCCAAACAGTGGTTTACCCCCACATATGGGGTATCAGTGTACTCAGGATAAACTGCGCAACAATTACTGGGGTCCAATTTCTCCTGTTACCCTTGTGAATCTAAAAAAATGCTTGCTAAAGCATCATTTTTGAGGAAAGAAAAATGATTTTTTATTTTCACGGCTCTGCGTTGTAAACGTCTGTGAAGCACTTGGGGGTTCAAAGTGCTCACCACATATCTAGATAAGTTCCTTGGGGGGTCTAGTTTCTAAAATGTGGTCACTTGTGGGGGGTTTCTACTGTTTAGGCACACCAGGGGCTCTGCAAACGCAATGTGACGCCCGCAGACCATTCCATCAAAGTCTGCATTTCAAAAGTCACTACTTCCCTTCTGAGCCCCGACGTGTGCCCAAACAGTGGTTTACCCCCACACATGGGGTATCAGCGTACTCAGGAGAAACTGGACAACAATTATTGGGGTCCAATTTCTCCTGTTACCCTTGGGAAAATAAAAAATTCTGGGCTAAATAATTATTTTTGAGGAAAGAAAACGTATTTATTATTTTCACGGCTCTGCATTATAAACTTCTATGAAGCACTTGGGGGTTCAAAGTGCTCACCACACATATAGATAAGTTCCTTTGGGGGTCTAGTTTCCAAAATGGGGTCACTTGTGGGGGGTTTCTACTGTTTAGGCACATCAGGGGCTCTGCAAACGCAACGTGACGCCCGCAGAGCATTCCATCAAAGTCTGCATTTCAAAACGTCACTACTTCACTTCCGAGCCCCGGCATGTGCCCAAACAGTGATTTACCCCCACATATGGGGTATCAGCGTACTCAGGAGAAACTGGACAACAACTTTTGGGGTCAAATTTCTCCTGTTACCCTTGGGAAAATAAAAAATTGCAGGCTAAAAGATCATTTTTGAGAAAATAATTTTTTTTTTTTATTTTCATGGCTCTGCGTTATAAACTTCTGTGAAGCACTTGGGGGTTCAAAGTCCTCACCACACATCTAGATTAGTTCCTTTGGGGGTCTAGTTTCCAAAATGGGGTCATTTCTGGGGGATCTCCAATGTTTAGGCACACAGGGGCTCTCCAAACGTGACATGGTGTCCGCTAATGATTGGAGCTAATTTTCTATTTAAAAAGCCAAATGGCGTGCCATCCCTTCCGAGCCCTGCCGTGCGCCCAAACAGTGGTTTACCCCCACATATGGGGTATCAGCGTACTCAGGACAAACTGGACAACAATATTTGGGGTCCAATTTCTCCTATTATCCCTGGCAAAATAGGAAATTCCAGGCTAAAAAAATCATTTTTGAGGAAAGAAAAATTATTTTTTATTTTCATGGCTCTGCGTTATAAACTTCTGTTAAGCACCTGGGGGTTTAAAGTGCTCAATATGCATCTAAATAAGTTCCTTGGGGGGTCTAGTTTCCAAAATGGGGTCACTTGTGGGGGAGCTCCAATGTTTAGGCACACAGGGGCTCTCCAAACGCGACATGGTGTCCGCTAACAATTGGAGCTAATTTTCCATTCAAAAAGTCAAATGGCGCGCCTTCCCTTCCGAGCCCTGCCGAGTGCCCAAACAGTGGTTTACCCCCACATATGAGGTATCGGCGTACTCGGGAGAAATTGCCCAACAAATTTTATGATCCATTTTATCCTACTGCCCATGTGAAAATGAAAAAATTGAGGCGAAAAGAATTTTTTTGTGAAAAAAAAGTACTTTTTCATTTTTACAGATCAATTTGTGAATCACCTGAGGGTTTAAAGTGCTCACTAGGCATCTAAATAAGTTCCTTGGGGGGTCTAGTTTCCAAAATGGGGTCACTTGTGGGGGAGCGCCAATGTTTAGGCACACAGGAGCTCTCCAAACGCGACATGGTGTCCGCTAACGATGGAGATAATTTTTCATTCAAAAAGTCAAATGGCGCTCCTTCCCTTCCGAGCCTTACCATGTGCCCAAACAGTGGTTTACCCCCACATATGAGGTATTGGTGTACTCAGGAGAAATTGCCCAACACATTTTAGGATCCATTTTATCCTGTTTCCCATGTGAAAATGAAAAAATTGAGGCTAAAAGAATTTTTTTGTGAAAAAAAAGTACTTTTTCATTTTTACGGATCAATTTGTGAAGCACCTGGGGGTTCAAAGTGCTCACTATGCAACTAGATAAGTTCCTTGGGGCGTCTAGTTTCCAAAATGGGGTCACTTGTGGGGGAGCTCCAATTTTTAGGCACACGGGTGCTCTCCAAACGTGACATGGTGTCCGCTAAAGAGTGGAGCCAATTTTTGATTCAAAAAGTCAAATGGCGCTCCTTCCCTTCCAAGCCCTGCCGTGCGCCCAAACAGTGGTTTACCCCCACATATGAGGTATCAGCGTGGTTCAGTTTCTCCTTTTACCATTGGGAAAATAAAAAAATTGTTGCTAAAAGATAATTTTTGTGACTAAAAAGTTAAATGTTAATTTTTTCCTTCCATGTTGCTTCTGCTGCTGTGAAGCACCTGAAGGGTTAATAAACTTCTTGAATGTGGTTTTGAGTACCTTGAGGGGTGCAGTTTTTAGAATGGTGTCACTTTTGGGTATTTTCAGCCATATAGACCCCTCAAACTGACTTCAAATGTGAGGTGGTCCCTAAAAAAAATGGTTTTGTAAATTTTGTTGTAAAAATGACAAATCGCTGGTCAGATTTTAACCCTTATAACTTCCTAACAAAAAAAAATTTTGTTTCCAAAATTGTGCTGATGTTAAGTAAACATGTGGGAAATGTTATTTATTAACTATTTTGTGTCACATATCTCTGGTTTAACAGAATAAAAATTCAAAATGTGAAAATTGCGAAATTTTCAAAATTTTCGCCAAATTTCCGTTTTTATCACAAATAAACGCAGAATTTATTGACCTAAATTTACCACTAACATGAAGCCCAATATGTCACGAAAAAACAATCTCAGAACCGCTAGGATCCGTTGAAGCGTTCCTGAGTTATTACCTCATAAAGGGACACTGGTCAGAATTGCAAAAAACGGCAAGGTCTTTAAGGTCAAAATAGGCTGGGTCATGAAGGGGTTAACTCAGAAAAATTTACCAATATGAAAAGGTTGAATTATTTATGTACAGTGAGTTACTACTGTATTTGCCTTCTAAAATAATAAGTAGCAGACTAAAATCTGTCTTGATGAAAACAAAATAGACTGTCAGGTCACTAAGGAACAGATTACAGCTTGCTTTTGAAGTCCATGGAGAGAGGAAATGAGGGGATCAGAGGGAAACAAAGAAACAAAAAGTTAGTGCTTCTGCTTTCCAGTATTTTATCTCACCCCAGTGCTGGATTCACACCTATACTGCTCAGTAATTCTGCGTCATGCCCGCAAAGTTGCTGCTGCTTCCAAATATGGGCTACATAGTGACAAGAGCGTAGGAATCCCATATATCTCGGTCTGCTGTGTATGGGAGACATCATATCATCCTTTTCAGTCGTTAGCTGAGAGGCAATAAACAATTAAAGAAAGAGCCTGCAGAAATGAAAAAAACATTGAAAAAGGCAGAACACAATTCATACATTGGCCTCATGACTAGTGTTGAGCCACCTCCCTAGTGTTCGGGTTCGGTTCGGTTCGTCGAACTGGGATCCAACTTTGCGAACCCCATTTAAACCAATGGCAGGCAAACACAAACACATACAAACACATAGAAAACACATAGGAAACACCTTAAAAGGTGTCCAAAAACTGACAAACTGCTCAGAAGACACAACAAACACATGGAAAAGTCACAACTACATATAGTCATGCGAAAAGAAAAGAGGTGGAGGAGTAAAAGGAGGAGGAGAAACAGATATAGGCATGTCATGCCCTTCTAAAATCAAGAAAGGCTGGAGTAAAAATCTAAAATCACTCTACCAACACCCAGATGTCTTGACAAAAAAAGATTAAAAAAGAAATATCTTTAGGTAGAATGGCGTCGGGTCCATTCAGAACACTTTCCTTAGAAGACGTAGTGGTACCCCCGTTGGGAGTTGTGCCAAAAAATGAACCCAATACATTCAGACTAATCCACCATTTGTCATATCCAAGGGGCAGGTCAGTAAACGACAACATCGATGCGGAACCAAGTACTGTACCATGTACTTTACCTCTTTTGACGAGGCAATCAGGCGGTTTAAGAGGTTGGTAAGGGGCACCCTAATAGCCAAAACAGACATTGAGGGGGCGTTCCGGTTACTACCTGTGCCTCTGAATAGTGTCCTCCCACTGGGCTGCTTCTGTGAAGGAGCATACTACATAGATCGCTGTTTGCCCATGGGGTGCTCCATATCCTGCTCACTATTTGAGGCATTTAGTTGCTTCCTTCGAATGTGTCATCATGGACGTTTGTAAGGCAGCACATATTATCCATTACCTCACCGACTTCTTATGCCTGGCCCAAAAGATTTGCCACAGTGTGAAAACACGCGGTAGCCCACCTGTGAGAAGGAGAGAGCTGGAGGGAGAGTGGACACCCCAGAGCCGAGGGGTTAGATTGAGAAAGAAAGAAGGCGGTGTAGCTTGCTTCATGGGTGGGGTACGCTGCTGAGTGGCACTAAATTCTACTAGGCTCAAAAGGATTTCCTGGGCTAGATGCCATTACAAAATAGTAGTTAGGTAAACAGGCGGTGTAGCTTGCTTCATGGGTGGGGTACGCTGCTGAGTAGCACTAAATTGTACTAGGCCCAAAAGGATTTCCTGGGCCAGATGCCATTAAAAATAGTACTTAGGTAAACAGGCGGTGGGTGGCTGGGCTACTCTGCTGACCAGCAGACACTGAAACTTTGGAGCAGACCTCTGAATCCCAACCATAGTATGAGTAAACAACTCTGCAGACGACCCCACCCACCTGGAATTGACCATGGCAACGTCATGTAAAACTCAGCAAGGGGACTAAATAAAGAGTCTCCATTTTTTCAAAAAATTCGGCCACAGACACCGCTTAAGTGGCATCAATTTCGCCAGAGTTTTTTAAAACGGTTGGTGAGGTGATTTTCAAAAATCATCAAGCTTGCGGATCCAGAATTTGTTCATCTTGATGAACGTTAGTCTGTCTACATTGTCACTGGACAGCCGCGTATGCTTATCTGTCAGCACACCACTTGCAGCGCTGGACACACGTTCAGAGAGAATGCTGACTGTGGGGCACGACAAGATCTCCAAGGTGTGAGTGGTGAGCTCAGGCCATTTTTCAAGATTGGAAGCCCCCAAAATGAACAAGGGTCCAGTTCCACAGTCATGGCATCAATGTTAACTTGCAGAAACTCTTGTACTATCCTCTCTAGGTGTTGGCTGTGTGTCAGACTTCTTGTCTCCTGTGGCCTTGCAAAGGATGGTCTAAAAAAATCTTGAAACGATTGGAAAAAATTGCTGTTACCACCAGATACGATGTTACTGTTACGGTTTGAGTGATGACTCAGTAGTCCCAGGGTTGGCAAGTTAGAACTCAGAGATTCACTACGTGCACCACTGGTGTTTTGTGGAAAAGCAGATGTTAGATTCTGTAAGTCTCTGCTGATACTCCTGCATGCGTGAATCCCTTTCTATGGCAGGAATTATTTTGCCAAATTTACTTTTGTACCGGGAATCTAAGAGTGTGGCAACCCAGTAGTTGGCATTACTTTGGATTCTGACAATCCGAGGGTCATGTTGCAGGTAGTGCAGCAAGAAAGCACTCATGTGTCTTGTGCATCCAGGAGGACCAAGTCCTTGTTGTCTTGGTGGTGGTGAGGTGAGAATCATGCTTCCTTCGTCTGCACTCTCCCCCCAACCTCGCACAACAGAAATTTGATCAATGTCTCCCTCATCTGATGAGTCTTCCATGCCCAACACCAGTTCGTCCTCCACTTCTTCCTCGCCTCCTGCACCTTCCTCAACAGTTTGGCTGCTACCATGCACCCTCGGTAATCCCTCTCCCCCAGCATCTAATCCCAGCCGCCTTGGTGCTACCAACCTTCTTGCCCTTGGATATATTATCCTTTCCGCATACGACTCCTCCTGTTCCTCCTCCTCCTCTTGTTCCACCACCTGACTCCGAACACTGTTTAAGGTGTGCTCCAGCATGTAAATCACCGGAATGGTCATGCTGATAATGGCATTGTCAGCACTAAACATCTTCCTTGCTATTTCAAAACTGTGCAGAAGGGTGCATAGGTCCCTGATCTGAGACCACTCCTGAAGCGTGATTTTCCGCACCTCTTGATCTCGTTGGCCCAAGCTATACGTCATAACGTAGGGCTTGTCGCTGCTACCACAGTTGCTGCAACATGTGCATAGTTGAATTCCACCATGTGGGCACATCGCATTTCAGCTGGTGAACTGGCAGGCTCAACGACTTCTGTAGAGATGTAAGTTGTTGAGCTGCGAGATGTGAATGGCAGAAGTGAGCACACAGCGACCGTGCCCTCTGCAGAAGCCCATCTAGTCCGGTATAGTGGGATAAAAATTGCTGGACAACCAGGTTCAAAACCTGAGCCATACAAGGCACGTGTGTGACATTGTCCCGGCGAAGGGCCACACCGAGGTTTGCAGCATTGTCGCACACAGCCTTCCCTGGCTGCAGGTTGAGTGGAGACAACCATTGATGGAACTCAGTCTCCAGAGCTGACCACAACTCCTCAGCTGTGTGACTCGCATTTCCCAGGCATTTCAATGTAAACACTGCCTGATGCCGTTGAGCCCTGGTGACAGCATAGTGAGGATGTGTGCAGGATTCCTTCTGCGCAGTTACAACGCGGGTGGCATTACCAGACAGGCTTTGGGTGCAGGTGGAGGACCGAGAAGGAGGTTGAGGAGGCAGAAGCAGTGGAGGAACTTCTAGATACAGATTTGGACAGCAGCCCCTTCTCCTGATGTCCTGAAATGCACCCTGTCACACACAGAGTTTCTCAAGGAAGCAGTGATGTTGTGTGCGACATGCTGGTTTAGTGCAGGCACAGCTTTCTTTGAGAAGTAGTGGCGACTGGGCATCTGGTACTGGGGCACTGCGACAAACATAAGGTCTCAAAAATCCTCTGTGTCCACCAGGCAGAAAGGCAGCATTTCTGTAGCCAACAGCTTGCAGATGGAGAAATTCAACCTCTTAGCTTTGTCATTGCTAGGAGGAAATGGTCTTTTACTTGTCCACATCTGAGGGACTGAGGGCTGGCTGCCGTGCTTAGATGGAGTTGAGTAGGGTGTCCCCAGCACACTGCTGGTCTGTGAGGAAGGTGCAGGCGGAGATGTTATGTTGCCTTGATCAAAATGTGGTGTCGATGTCGGAGAGCGCTCAACAACAGCAGGTGTTTCCACTTGCAAATGTCCTGATGACCTGCCAATCACACTGGCTGTTGCGGGTAAAAAGGTGTAAGGTCTGCATCCAAAACCATGTACGACTGCTGTCCCCACAATCACAGAGGATGAAGAGGATGCGGATGCACTTGATGGGGTAGACGGTGGTTGACCCGGCCCACTAGGCCGCATTGTAGCACAGTGAGCTTCCCACTGCAACTTATGCCTCATATCCATGTGACGGTTCATGCATGAAGTATTGAAGCTAGTCATTTTTTGGCCTCTGCTGAGATTTTGGTGACAAATCTTACAGACAACCTGAGTTGGGTCATCCTTTGCAATGTCAAAAAATGTCCAGGCTATGCAAGGCTTAGATCCATTATCGTAGTCCTAGTTACATTTGTGGCTCAAAAAGTCACTCCAAAAGGTATGCAGGCATGTAAGAATGTGCCCACCCCCGGAAGAAGCATCTTTGCGAAACGGCGCTCGTCGGGCGTCGGGAGAGCGCAGCCACACATTCTTACATGCCTGCATGACCCCAGGGCACTTGCCTCTATCTCCTCTACAGGATTGCACAGGTAATAACACCGACTTGATATCTTTACCTATACTCTCTATAACAGCTTGTGCAGTGATTATATAGGGATTCCCTCATCAGCTTTCTGAGTAGCTTTAAACTATAAAGCACCAGCTGGTCTGGATACAGGAATACCCCTTTTAGTATATTTCTGCTTGCCTGCCATTAAACACATCATGTATGATATACTATGTTATGGTGAAAACATATGCCTGTTGGTCTAAAGCCAAATTTTGGTAGCCATACTCGTGCCTAATAGACTTTTATATCTTGTATTGGAGGGGAATTTATTCCATGCAGCACATATACAATATCACAATATTGATTACTTTTCTTGCTGGCTTCTCTCTTCCCTTACCACTTGGAGGTCACATTTTGTGTCTTTTTATTATATCGTATTTTATGTCCCCCCCTGTTTTTAACAATTGTATTAATAAACAGTAATTTTACCTCATATATTGTTCATTTCACTTCTTATCCTCTTTTTGGTATACTCCTTAGAGGATTATGTTTGCTATATGCAAGGCTTAGAGCCCGTGCGACCTGAAGAGCCACCATGACTTCTGGTCTAAGGCACAGTTGGGGTTGAGGATGCAGTTGTTGACGTGCTTCCAGTACTCTGTCTCAGTCCAGGAAGGCGCAACATAACCTTGTCGTCAGACTCGTCACTAGCATCCTCCCCCACTTCCTCTGCTGACCTCATGGACTGGTGGACTGGGGGTTGACAGTAAGTGGGGTCTACAACCTCGTCATCATCATCCTGCGTGTTCTCACAACCGTCGTCCTTAGAGCCAACCTCTTCCTGCCCTGACCGAAAACTCAAGTTTTCGTTCCAATCAGTTATCTCAGTCTCACCATCATCTTCCTCATTGTCTCCACCAACAGGAGTTACAGTTTGGTTACGAGGGTCTACATTATGCTCAGAACCTTCTTCATCTGGGCCTGGATCCGACTCACAAAGATTCTGGGCATCAGTGTAGATCATTTCCTCATCTGGATTCACAGAAGCTCTGGAGCAGACCTCTGATTCCCAGGCTATAGTATGTGTAAACAGCTCTACAGACTCAACCATGTGTGTTACCCCATGCTCAGATGGGCGGCTGGAGACTTGGGAGCTGTGAGGAAGCAAGTGCGATTGGGGGGTGACAACTCTGAGGACTGGAGTAGTTGTGATGTTGAAGTTGACATGGAGGAGAGCCCACTTGAACGAGCACTTGATATCCATTCAAGCACCTGCTGTTTTTGTGCTTCATCTGGAATTTTTGGCGATGCTTGTAGCAATGGTCGTAAGAAAGGGATCATATCAGATTGTCCACGAAAAGAAGTAGACATCTTACTTTGGCTGGAAGATGGTCTTTCTTCTGCAGATGCTACTGTTGCTTTACCACCTACCCCATGGACACAACTTTTTTTTTTCCCTTTCCAACATGCCTATTCCCCTTTCAACCAGCAGCAGGCTTTTTGCCACTCATTTTAGTGCTTAACTAATTGGCAACTCTGTATCTGTAGTTGTTGGCACAACAACCGACGGATGAAAACCGATATGAACTGAGTGGCCAAACTGTGGTACTAGGCCCAAAACTATTAACTGGGTTAGATGCAGTAAAAATTTAGATACACAGGCGGTGTAGTTAGTTTCACAGGCGGGCTTCTCTGCTGACGTGCAGACACTGCTCCTAGGCCCAAAACTATTAACTGGATTAGTTGCAGTAAAAATAGAGATACACAGGTGGTATAGTTAGTTTCACAGGCGGGCTACTCTGCTGATGTGCAGACACTGCTCCTAGGCCCAAAACTATTAACTGGATAAGTTGCAGTAAAAATAGAGTTACACAGGCGGTGTAGTAAGTTTCACAGGCAGGCTACTCTGCTGACGTGTAGACACTGCTCCTAGGCCCAAAACTATTAACTGGATTAGTTGCAGTAAAAATAGAGATACACAGGCGGTGTAGTAAGTTTCACAGGCGGGCTACTCTACTGACGTGCAGACACTGCTCCTAGACCCCAAACTATTAACTGGATTAGATGCAGTAAAAATGTAGATACCCTGAAAAGGGCTGATATTACAACTAGTCCCGACTCCTCCCGACTCCCTAAACCTATCTCTCTGAAAATTCGCTCCAAAAAAACACTCTTAGACTGTATAGCGCCCACAGCATCAGCGGTGCCGTCTAACAATAAGCTGCAGCAGTGAGGAAATGGTGGCGACGGGGCAAATGGCTTGTTCTTATAGGGCAAGGACATGTGATATACACAGCCAATGACACATGCCCTTGATTGTGTGCATCACATGCACATTGCTGTGTTTGTGTGCACTGCTGATAGGCTGAGAGACTGCACCGCCCCACTGTAAATGCGGGAAAGAAAAAAAATGGAGATCGGCATTATTTCAGCACAGATCTATCCCCCGCTCCCTGCCCACTATACACTGAAACAGTCTATTAACAATGATAAACAGTTTTAATGTGCAAATCAAGCTAGGCTTTTGGTGAACGAACAGTTATCGAACAGAAACTCGAACAGTCGAATTTTAAGCAAATTGTTCGAGTTCGTCGAATGACTCGAACACCGCCCAAAACAGCTCGAATTTGAAATTGGCGAACAGTTCGACTCGAACACCGCTCATCTCTACTCATGACTTATAGCGTATTCTGAAAGGTCATCTGGATTGACAGGGACACTTTAAATATCTTAAAATTTACTTTGTTCCTCATTGGATTTAATTGTCAATTTGTTGTAACGCTGGTTAACATCCATTGCGCCAATAAAATGCTTCAACTTGTCAGAGGTTCCCTGCCCGATCATTAACATTTTCAGAATTTGTGTCTCTACCGCTATCCACAAATTACAATTGTTCAGAGTTGTTTTTCACGCTGATAGTTTCCCTATAAAGTCACTTAACTTACTTAATTTTAGATGCCTTGAAAAAAATAGGAACATTGCCAAATTTCCTAACGGTTTTAAATATTTTTGCTACACAACAAAAACAGCAAATACTTATTATTATTATTTTTAGCACCATAGTTCATTTAGCATTTATAGCCAAAAGATTCTATTTCCCAATTCAATGTTGAAATGTAATTTTAGATGAAAGAAGGACATTTCGATGTTTATCGAGTTGTAATATTTGGAAATCACAGAGTGGCATATGATTAAACAAAGGCATAAGGCTTTTGTATTAAGACACCTTATGGATTCCAAAATACTCAAAGTTCTCAACTTTAGTTGCATGATGGTCCACTCTAATTATAACTGTTTACTTTTGGCAGCATTTTAATCCCACCAGATTTTTATTCCCTAATATTTAAGACTGCCAAACAAGTCCATCTGTAAGTACTAAAAGTATGCTAAAATTGAGTTTAACATCACATCCAGGGCTTAACTACTTGGAACTGGTATTTGATCAGAAAAGGAAGGAAACATAAGTGATCTTCAAACCTGTGCTATTACAAACAATCTTTTGGAAATTTCTATTCCAACAAACAGCAAAGGTTAAATCAGAACTGGAGGAATACATCTAACATATTTTCTCTTTTTTTTTTTGGTTTATTAGGCAGTTTATTCTGCATATGTTTCTTTTAAATTAAAATGTCAGTTTTAATTAATTGAGAAATGTCAGATACAACGTTGGCAGAGCTTCCCGCATGAAGTGCTGTCATAGAATCTGCCCAATGTGTTTGCACTTTTAAGTATACGTCTTATCAGGCTGCTGCGAACCCATCAGAGCTCCATGTACACGTCGAATGTTGAAGTATTGTAATCATAAAAGCCTAGCATTAATGACTGCTGCGGTAAAAGAAAGTCAAATCGAACTTCAGATCACAAATGAAAAACCACAGATGTCACTAATGCCAGTTTGAGACTCTAGAAGGGTAGAAGTCATATTCTTCTTCTCTTAGATCACGTCTCTGCCACCGGGTGTCTGCTCTCAGGCTTCTTTACATCATAGTCAGCCCATCAACTGGAGATATAAATTAAGGTGAAAGCGCTTTCTAGTAATTGTAATTAAAGACATAGCAGACGGTGCTAGAACTCCCACAGAGGATTGTTTGCCAGAATAGAGACCTATTTTGTGGGAGTTATTGGCAGATTTACCAAAACTCTGACATCTGCGAAGATAAATGCATTCATATTAGTCTTTTCTATCATTTGAAATAAAACAGCACTAGTCCCATTTGCAAAGGTGAAAGCCACCTGATTATTACTTGTTGGTCTTTAATGTACAAAAATACAGAAAAGAGGAAGCCCTTCTAGCTGGAGATGACAAAGAAAACAGACTTTCAATACCCAATGTGAAGCAAAGCTTCAGTCCATATCACTAGACCATGTTATGTCTGTCAGAGGTCAAAGGCTCGAAATGGCTACCTTAGACAGACTTAGCACAAAAAAACTCTGGCAGAGGAACCTTGGCCTTCACCATTTAATCCCTGTACAGGGATCTGGATTTAAAACTGGGTCCACTGGATTGCTTCTATGGAAGAGCTGCTATCCAGAGGGGCGAACCAGAGGCAAGAGAATAGTCAGCAAATTAATCAGACAGAGCCAGGTTTAGCTCCGGCAGGCAGCTTTTCCAAGGATGTCTGTGAAAGTGAAAGTAAAACCACCAAGCTCCTTGAGCATGTGAGGTCACACTAACAACAGGACAGCACAAGAGCCAGGTCAGTTTCCTGGCTCTTGTGCTGTCCCGTAGTTAGTGTGACGTCACATGCTCAGTGAGCTTGCTGGTTTTACTTTCACTTTCGTCCGGAGCTTAACCTGGCTTTGTCTGATTAATTTGCTGTCTTGCTCTACTGCTATCTGCACCTGCAATTCACAGCAATATACACTCTCCACTGAATGGTAAGGGCTTCACTGCCCATCTTATTATAAAAGGGATCTTTGTGCTAATAGTGTTGTCACCATCTGGAGCTAGTTATCTATTTATTTGTTTACTGGACGGCTACTAGATTACTATATACATTTTTTGTTCATCACTTTATTTAGCTTTTTTTTTCTATTCTCTCTTGGAGTGCCATCTGGGGCTAGTATTTGTCTTATTGGACGGCTACCAGTCTCTATATATTCTTTGTTTATTGGACCCAATTAGTTTGTTCTCTGATATTCTCCCCTGAAGTGCGATCAGTCTATTTAACAATTGTCTATTTTTCTATAAGGGTGACACCTACCCCTTATTGACCTTAGCAGCTGAGGGGATTCTAGTGGTGGTTTTCTGCTGCATGGTCAGGTAGCGCTTGTGTGTTTTTGTATTTTCAAAGTTAGGAATATGTCTGATGGACTCAGCTGTCCACTGGATGCTTGAGGAGAAGACATTTGAGGTTTTAAGCACTTGGAGGATGCTGGTGGTGTATTATAGTGGTAAATCCTGTTGACATGCTCCTTTTAAAGAATTTGCTGCTTAAATGCAGCCAGATACCAAAGCACAATTTCAGACGAGCTTGGATTGGCCCACAGGAGAACAGGAGAATCGTTCAGCAGGCCGCTGTGAAGGAGTGCTAATGAGTAGTTCTATTATAATTGATTAACAATTTGCATAAAAAGTTATCATCTAATCAATCATTAAACAAGCTAGCCAAGTTAGCTGAACAGTGGGCCCCAAGAATCAATGTTACAGGTGGGCTTTTGCCAACCCAGTCCGACACTGCCTTCAGAGGTTTCATTGAGTCCATGGCATGAAGGCTTAAGGTACCTTCACACTGAACGATATCGCTAGCGATCCGTGACGTTGCAGCATCCTGGCTAGCAATATCGTTCAGTTTGACAGGCAGCAGTGATCAGGATCCTGCTGTGATGTCGTTGGTCGCTGCAGAAAGTCCAGAACTTTATTTTGTCGCTGGACTTCCTGCAGACATCGCTGAATCAGCGTGTGTGATGCCGATTCAGCGATGTCTTCACTGGTAACCAGGGTAAACATCGGGTTACTAAGCGCAGGGCCGCGCTTAGTAACCCGATGTTTACTCTGGTTACCAGCGTAAACGTAAAAAAAACAAACACTACATACTTACCTTCTGCTGTCTGTCCCCGGCGCTGTGCTTCTCTGCACTGGCTGTGAGCGCCGGCCAGCCGGAAAGCACAGCGGTGACGTCACCGCTCTGCTTTCCGGCCGCTGTGCTCACAGTCAGTGCAGGAAAGCAGAGCGCCAGGGACAGACAGCAGAAGGTAAGTATGTAGTGTTTGTTTTTTTTACGTTTACGCTGGTAACCAGGGTAAACATCGGGTTACTAAGCGCGGCCCTGCGCTTAGTAACCCGATGTTTACCCTGGTTACCAGAGGACTTCGGGATCGTTGGTCGCTGGAGAGCGGTCTGTGTGACAGCTCTCCAGCGACCAAACAGCGACGCTGCAGCGATCGACATCGTTGTCGGTATCGCTGCAGCGTCGCTGAGTGTGAAGGTACCTTTAGAGGTGCTGTGATGGAACGAGGGAGACCTACACAACATTAAGGGGTTTTAATATTATGGCTGTTGTTCTCACAGATAGCTGATGTATATTATAATATTGAAGTAAAGGTTGACAATCTATAATCATATACTGTATGTAGTGGTTTCATAATAAATATAGAGTAAAGCTGAAAATTTGTGCGTAAAAATAAAAAGTGAAATGGTAGAAATTGTACAAAAATAAATGCATTTATGCAGACATATCCTGGGGTGACATGTTCTCTTGAGCTGATTCACTGGACAATGGGTCATGGTAACAGTAAGAAAAAAATAGAATCTAAGTGGCAAGTAAATTGAAGTAATAAATTCTTTAGATTCCTGAGGTTCCTTCTCTTAGCTGGTTTGCTTTAAATTCTTTTCCAATCTGTAATACTCTCCTTTACATTTGTATACTACATGCAATTATTTTTTCCAGGTTCTTTCTTTTTAATCTTAAAATATGAATACAAACTTTTCTATTCTCTCTTATTCTTGGAGGAATTATGGTCATGTTATGTGAGCAATTTAAAACATTAGGAATATTCACAAAACGCAATACTTTTTATTTTTTTAAATTTTTATTAATAAACATGGTATTACTGGTAACAGGATTTGATAAAAAATTTCCACCATGTACAGGTCAAGACAGAGCTAGAGAATAAAAATTCAGAGAATCTAAAGTTCCAGTTTCTATAACTATCAATTATACTAATAATGTAAATGATATAGCTGTGAAAGATGGAGAAATAGGTATCTGCAGTCACGAATAGTCAAATTAATGATCAGCAAATCCTTGATCACAATTAGCATATCCTTCATCATGATCAGCATACCCTTGATCGTGATCAGCATATCCTTCATCATGATCAGTATATCCTTCATCACAATCAGTATATCCTTCATCATGATCAGCATACCCTTGATCGTGATCAGCATATCCTTCCTCATGATCAGCATATCCTTCATCATGATCAGCATACCTTTCATCATGATCAGTATATCCTTCATCAGGGTTAGCATATCCTTTAACATGATCAGCATATCTTTCATCACGATCTGCATATCCTTCATCACGATCAGCATAATCTTCACCACGATCTGCATATCCTTCATTTGGATCAGCATATCTTTCATCACGATCAGCGTATCCCTCACCATGATGAGCCTATCCTTCATCATGATCACCATATACGTCATCATGATCAGCATGTCCTTGAAACTGGGATCAACGTGATGCATGGAATCACTGTATTGATTGGAATCATAATAAGGTTCCAAATATGTTGAATGCTTGATCAAGAGGAGTTGTCTCTAGTAATCCCCCAAGACATCTGACAGTTCCAATTTAGGTGGTCACTGCCATTTCCATAAACTTATTTATTATGCTTATTTATATATCACCATCTTATTCCAGCACTTTACAGACACCATCATCACTGTTCCAATTGCGACACACTATCTAGGTTCGCTATCAGTCTGTTTTTGGAGTGTGGGAACAAACTGCAGAATCAGGAGGCGACCCACTCAAACATGGGGAGAACATGCAAACTTCCTGTAGGTGTTGAACCCAATACTGCAAAGCAACAGTGCCAACCACTGAGCCACCATTCTGCACATTTAAACTTATGCTCAGCTGATGGGAGAATGTGCTCTATTAGCCTAAAAATAAATTTTTAGACTTAAAAATACTCCAAAGTGCTGGTCACTTGAGGTCTAAATCCTTTCTAACTTGCTGAGCATTGCCTGTTGTCAGGTTTAATCCACTTCTAGCAGCTGAGACAGCAGATGAATTACAAGAAGTGGGAAAAGGTTGTTGTCTCTCTGCTCCTGCTCATCTGTCTTTCAAACTGCATATATGCATAAAAGAGAAGGAGGCTTTCAGTTTGCAACAGGGAAGCTATTGGACAATAACAATTTTATTGTATGCTGGAAGAGAGAGAAAGGAAATTTCAGCAGTCAGCACACATAGTGCTGGCAGAATGCTGAGGAAGATGTTTTAAATTGGTATGTGCAGCAAAAGAAGAATTAACTTGTACAAATAAAAAGTAACAAGACCATGCTTTCACTCTGTCTTTGGGTGAAATGACACTTTAACAATGTGATGTTTATTCATTCATATTATAGTAATGCATAACTTGTGTATGAATAATGTCTTTAATAAGAAAAAAAGGTTGCCAGATTGAATTTTGGACTTTTGGAAAAATGTAGCAATCCTGGTCCTGAAAAAATCTCTTATTATTTAGACTGCATTCCCATGATGAGAGCCAGGGTCTAGCAAACATTCGGGCATTATTTAAACCAATTTTTGTGGTAAAAATTATGATGAATATTTTGTCCAGGCTTTGCCATGCCTAGCTCCGCCCCAGCTCTGCCCACTTTTCTAAAAGTGGGCAGAGCTGAACAGGAAGGGTGTAAAAATAGCTACCATAGAACACAATTTAACCCCTTCACGACCTTGCCCTTTTCCGTTTTTGCGTTCTCGTTTTTCGCTGCCCTCTTTCCCAGAGCCATAACTTTTTATTTTTCCATCAATTTGGCCATGTGAGGGCTTATTTTTTGTGGGACGAGTTGCACTTTTGAACGACATCATTGGTTTTAGAATTTCGTGTACTAGAAAATGGGAAAAAAGTTCCAAGTGCGGTGAAATTGCAAAAAAAGTGCAATCCCACACTTGTTTTTTGTTTGGCTTTCTTGCTAGGTTCACTATATGCTAAAACTGACCTGCCATTGTGATTCTCCAGGTCATTGTGAGTTCATAGACACCAAACATGTCTAGGTTACGTTTTATCTAAGTGGTAAAAAAAATTTGCTAAAAAACTTTGCTAAAAAAACCCCACAAATTTGCGCAATTTTCCATTACTCGTAGCGTCTGCACTTTTTGTGATATGGGGTCAGGTGAGGGCTTATTTTTTGCATGCCAAGCTGACATTTTTAATGATACTATTGTGGTGCAGATATGATTTTTTGATCACCCATTATTACATTTTAATGCAATGTCGCGGTGACCAAAAAAACGTAATTCTGGTGTTTCGAATTTTTTCCTTGCTAGGCTGTTTAGCAATCAGGTTAATCCTTTTTTTTATTGATAGATCAGGCGATTCTGAAAGTAGTGATACCAAATAAGTGTAGGTTTGATTTTTTTTATTGCTTTATTTTGAATGGGGCGAAAGGGGGGGTAATTTAAACTTTTATATTTTTTTATTTTTTTTCATATTTTTTAAAACATTTTTTTAACTTTTACCATGCTTCAATAGCCTCCATGGGAGGCTAGAAGCTGGCACAACTCGATCGGCTCAGCTATATAGCAGTGATCATCAGATCGCTGCTATGTAGCTGAATTGCAGGCTTGCTATGAGCGCCGACCACAGGGTGGCGCTCACAGCAGGCCGGCATCAGTAACCATAGAGGTCTCAAGGACCTCTATGGTTACTATCCTGACGTATCGCTGATCCCCGATCATGTGACGGGGTCGACAATGCGATAATTTCCGGCCGTGTGGCGGAGGCACCGGTTAAAAGCCCCTGTCAGCGTTTGACAGCGGCATTTAACTAGTTAATAGCGATGGGTGAATCGCAATTTCACCCTCCACTATTGTGGGCACATGTCAGCTGTTCAAAACAGCTGACATGTCCCGGCTTTGAGGTGGGCTCAGCGCCTAAACCCACATCAAAGCAGGGGATCCGACCTCCGCAGTAATAGTACGGCGGAGGTCGGTAAGGGATTAAAACAGCATCACAGAAAAAAAGATACAGCCTTACAACACCAGGTTACATTACTAATGCACCAACAGGATGCAGCAGACCCCCGTGATAAAGGCAGGGGCAGCACAGGTGCAAAATACTGATGTAAACGGTAACTAACAAACCTACCAATTCATGGAGGGGGAGGCTGTGTAGTATTAAAAATGCACCCAGATGGAGCTTGCTTAGGACGCCAGTCACAAAGATACGTGTGATGCACAGTGTCTGGCTTACCGCCTATTGATGGCGACCATACGATTAGATCAGGCAGGCTGTCCAGCATTATATAATTGCACCCCACAAGAGCAGAAACCCCAGTACAACCAACACTAATGGTCCTGCTGTATGCTCCATAAAAATGGAAAAAAAGTGCAATAAAGAAAGATGAATAATGTATAAGAAAAATACATTACATGAGGTATTGGTCGATATTTGGCCAAAATAGGTAAGCTTGCAACCAAAGTCAATGGTATTTTGCACCTGTCCTGCCCTGTCTTTATCATTCGGTCTGCTGCATCCTGTTAGTGCATTGATAATCTAACCTGGTGTTGGCAAAGCTGTATCTTTTTTCTGTGATGGTTTTTGAATTGATTTTTAGCCATTTTTCATTTTAGTGCTAGAATTCACAAGTAGAGATGAGTGATGAGTGAACCTCTCAAGGTTCGGTTCATTTCAGCGACCGTCCTGATGTTCGCCGAATGATTTTGCAAACATACCCTAACCCCATTGAATTCATGGGAGGGAAACCAAACGCATAGACAGCACCTTCAAGGGGGCCAAAAAGCTACCAAAACAGCTCAAATTAGGGGCAGATACCAGGAAAAGTTGCATCAATTGTCCCAGAGTACAAATAGTATAATTGCTCAACATGGATGCATTTCTGGCTTAAACATTGATTGGTAACAAGTGGAAGAGTGACAGGTATAGGCCTGGTGCTCTGAGGGCCCTGCCAAATTCAGGCAACACACATGAAGGAGACCAAACTTGATGTTCAAACATTTCCCAAAATTAGGGGCAGACACCAGGAAAAGTGGCATTGATTTTCCCTTAGTAGATATTTTATAATGGCACAGCAGCAGTCAGGCATGGACTATTTATGAGCTAGGATCTGGGCCACCATTTACAGCTTTGAATTTAAGTTCAAATTAAGAGGTGGGTGAGGGATCGGTGTAAGCCTGCTGAGCTGGGAGCCCTGATACCTCATGCAACAGTTCAAACTGAATTTCGGTTTAGCCACACTCAGGTGGCACAAATGTCAGCTCCGTAGGCTACTCTTATTTAAAAAATGTAAGTTGACTGAAATTAAGTGCAAGCCTGCCTGTCTGGGAGCCTTACTGCAACTGGCAACACACATGAAAAAGACTCAACTTGGAGTCCAAACATTTCCAAAAATTAGGTACAGACATCACTAAAGTGGCATCAATTTTTCCACAGTAGAAATAGTGTAATGGTTCTGACACCCCTTCCATTACAGGCAACCCACCAGATGGAGACCTAACTTGGAGTCTCCACATTTAAAAAAATTATTGCCACACACCAATAAAGTGGCATCAATTATAAATAATATAATTGAGCAGCATTTTGACAACTTCTTTTCCTGGATGGGCAATTCGACTCCCTTTCTTTGGCAGCCGCATAGCGGTATTATTATTATTATTATCATTTATTGTTATAGTGCCATTTATTCCATTACATTTGAAAAGGAATATACATAATAAAAACAAGTACAATAATCTTAAAGAATACAAGTCATCAACTGGTACAGGAGAAGAGAGGACTCTGCATGTGAGGGCTCACAGTCAACAAGGGATGGGTGGGGATACAGTAGGTGAGGGTAGAGCTGGTTGTGCAGCGGTATGGTGGAACAATAGTTACTGTAGATTGTAGGTTTGTCGGAAGAGGTGGTTCTTCAGGTTGCTTTTGAAGATTTCCATGGTAGGCAAGAGTCTGATATGTTTGGGTACAGAGTTCCAGAGTAGAGGGGATGCACGGGAGAAATCTTGTATGCGATTGTGGCAAGAGGTGATAAGAGAGGACTAGAGAATGAGATCTTGTGAGGATTGCAGTTTGCATGCAGGTAAGTACCGGGAGACTAGGTCACAGATGTATGAAGGAGACAGGTTGTGGAAGGCTTTGTATGCCATGGTTAGGGTTTTGAACTAGAGCCAGTGAAGGGATTGACAGAGAGAAGAGGCCGAGGAATAGGGGGGTAAATGGATTAGTCGGGTAGCAGAGGTTAGGATAGATTGGAGGGGTGTAAAACTGTTAGAAGAGAGGCCACAAAGCAGGAGGTTGCAGTAGTAGAGACATGAGGTGATGAGTGTGTGGACTAGAGTTTTTGCTGACTCTTGATTAAGGAATGTACGGATCTGGGAAATATTTTTAGTTGTAATTGGCAGGAAGTGGAAAGGGCATGGATATGTGTTTTGAAGGAGAAACCAGAGTCCATGGTCACCCAGATGCAGCGAGCTTGTGGAACGCCCTCATCTTCACCTTGTAGATGAGGGCTAGAAAGAGCATGTGCTCCAGTGAATGGCAAGTGCTGTGTCAAGTGGCTCCTCCATTTCTTCATCCACCTTAACATCACACACAGTACAACCCTCAGAGGTGGCACCCCAATTACCCTTGTTTCCCCCTGTGTCACAACTCTCCAACTGCCCTACTGACTGTGGGGAACCACAGATGGGTGAGTCTAAAGAGCTGTTCACACTTTCTATTCCATGGGCATCAGGGGTCTGCTCAAAAGATTCACAACTCAAAAGGAACATCTGCACCAAGGCCCAAATTTTTTTCTGTAGGATCTGAGGCCGGACAATGTAGGGGCTGAGCAGAATCCAGACCCTCATCACCAGATGTTAAACCCTGGGGGTGGAGGTGATCCTGATGAGACTCAGATACCAGATTCGCACGCAGACTGTACTGTGTTGTCAGGGCTAGAAGATGAGGAGGGTGACACTCAAGGTGAGGAGTGGTAGAACAGAGAGAATGACAATAAGGTTGTAGATCACACTTGTGAACCCAGAGGCGCGCAGCTGAGTAGCTCAGCAGAATAGGTGGAGGAGGAAAACAATGAGGTTACATTGCGGCTTGCCGCACAGACATAGAGCAATGCAACCAAAACAAGCACTGCATTCTCAGCTACAACTTTAGCAGTGGCCAGCAGTGGTCAAAGTCTGCAATTTGCATGGGTGGCAAGGGTTGCCTAGCCTGGGCCTTTTTTGAGACCAAAAAAGATGACCCAACTTACGTTATCTGCTAACTTTGTAAAAAAAGACTCAGTAGAGGCAAAAATTCCAATAATTTGACTGCTACATGCATGAACTGTAATAATACCAACAAAATACTAAAACAAAAACATGTGCATGTCCTTTCCTTCCTGCCATGTCCATACACTTTAGTTATGTGTAATAAAATATTTTTTGTACTCTGATATTATGGGATATTTGATTGTTTTTGTTTTGGTCTTTTGTTGGTGTTATTAAGGTTTCAGTGATTTATCACGTATTGTCCTTAACAGTCCTAGGCTATGCTCTATACAGATACATATTTATGTTATTGTTATTTTGATATATATATATATATGAGCACTAGTATTGTTCCCATGAGTACATGCATGAACCGGCATATGCAAGATCAACATGGGTTAGTCTGGGAATCTCACTTTGCTAAGATGTCACTAAAGGCACAAGCAGTACAGCAAGATACCAAAGTTTTTAGCAACTTTTACTAGAATGAGTAGTCCTCTTATACTTCAGGGGCTGATGCATTATATAGCAAGGTCTTAGATTTTAGAACTAATCATGAAACAGGATCCAGAACAGAGATAAGGTTCTTAAGTTCTAAAGTTTAGCTTTAATTGAGCACCAAGCTAGAATGAACCTGTACCTAGTGGCATAGCAATGAAAGAAAAAAAAACAGCGAGCCCTTTTAAGCTCAAAGGTTATGGAGAAAGTCCATTGACCCTAAAAAGTAGAAACAAACACAGAGCTGGGTGATGGTATACTTCTAGTGTTTTCCTGAATATTGCATTTTGCTAAACAGATAGCATTAGAAATATCTGCAAGGCAATAACTCATGTTGAGACCCCGAAAGCTCCAGAGTAGTAGGCTGAAGCAAGTTAAAGCAAATATGTCACTGAAGATCTGAAAAGTGATTGACCCCTAAACCTAATAACTGGTTGCGCCAACCTTAGCAGCAATAACTGCAATCAAGCATTTGCGATAACTGGCAATGAGTCTTTTACAACGCTGTAGAGGAATTTTAGCCCGCTCATCTTTTCACAATTGTTGTAATTCAGCCACATTGGAGGATTTCCAAGCTTGAACCACCTTTTTAAGGACATGACACAGCATCTCAATTGGATTAAGGTCAGGACTTTGACTAGGCCACTCCAAAGTCTTAATTTTGTTTTTCTTAAACCATTCAAAGGTGGACTTTTTGGATCTTTGTCCTGCTGCATAACCCAAGTGCGCTTCAGCTTTAGGTCATGAACAGATGGCCATTCATTTTCCTTTAGGTTTTTTTGGTATACAACAGAATTCATAGTTCCATTTACCACAGCAAGTCTTCCACACCCTAAAGCAGCAAAATGACCTCAGACCATCACACTACCACCACATTTACTATTGGTATGACATTCCTTTTCTGAAATGCTGTGTTATTTCTATGCCAGATGTAATGGGACATACACCTTCCAAAAAGTTCAACTTTTCAACCCTTTCAACTTTTCAACAAGAGTTCAACTCTTGTCAGTCCATAGAGTATTCTTCAAAAGTCTTGGGGATCATCAAGATGTTTTCTGGCAAAATTGAGACGAGCCTTTATTTCATATTGGTGAGCAGTTGTTTTCTCTTGGAATTCTGCCATGCATGCCATTTTTGCCCAGTCCCTTTGCAAGTGAGGTTTGCAGTTCTTTTGATGTTTTTTGGGGATCTTTTGTGACCTCTTGGATGAGTCGTCGCTGCGCTTTTGATAAATTTTGATCGGCTGGCCACTACTGGGAAGGTTCACCACTGTTTCATGTTTTTGCCATTTGTGGATAATAAAAAAAAAAAAACACCAAAAACAGGCAAAGATGCTTACCTGTCTAAACAGGCCTCAATACAAATGCACAAGCAGGGTGCAGCGGACCCAAACAAAATAGCAAATGCACAGGTGCGATACCTAATGAAACAGCCAGCCTTCAATAAGGGTTTGGCCGTGTGGTACACCAATGCACTAAGATAAAATACTCTGTATGTGGCGTGTTCACACAAGGAATGCAAAGCGTCTGGCTGCAGCCTATTAATGACGCCATATGGCGGGCTGCCCAGTGCTAAAATGCATCCTGTGTGAACAGAGGCCACAGTGTACAGAACAATTCGGGCCCAGCTGCACCCTGCAAAAAATATACGTGCAAAAAAACATATAAATATATGTAAGGTCTTAGTTGATATTAGGGCCATAATATGGAAGCTGGCAACCCACGCCAAGGGTCCTTACGTATTGCCAGTCCTACTCTAACATGAAAAACACCAAAAAAGGACACATTCAAGAAAAAACACCAAAAACAGGCAAAGATGCTTACCTGTCTAAACAGGCCTCAATACAAATGCACAAGCAGGGTGCAGCGGACCCAAACAAAATAGCAAATGCACAGGTGCGATACCTAATGAAACAGCCAGCCTTCAATAAGGGTTTGGCCGTGTGGTACACCAATGCACTAAGATAAAATACTCTGTATGTGGCGTGTTCACACAAGGAATGCAAAGCGTCTGGCTGCAGCCTATTAATGACGCCATATGGCGGGCTGCCCAGTGCTAAAATGCATCCTGTGTGAACAGAGGCCACAGTGTACAGAACAATTCGGGCCCAGCTGCACCCTGCAAAAAATATACGTGCAAAAAAACATATAAATATATGTAAGGTCTTAGTTGATATTAGGGCCATAATATGGAAGCTGGCAACCCACGCCAAGGGTCCTTACGTATTGCCAGTCCTACTCTAACATGAAAAACACCAAAAAAGGACACATTCAAGAAAAAACACCAAAAACAGGCAAAGATGCTTACCTGTCTAAACAGGCCTCAATACAAATGCACAAGCAGGGTGCAGCGGACCCAAACAAAATAGCAAATGCACAGGTGCGATACCTAATGAAACAGCCAGCCTTCAATAAGGGTTTGGCCGTGTGGTACACCAATGCACTAAGATAAAATACTCTGTATGTGGCGTGTTCACACAAGGAATGCAAAGCGTCTGGCTGCAGCCTATTAATGGATAATAGCTATCACTGTGGTATGCTAGAGTCTCAAAGCTTTAGAATTGGCTTTATAACTTTTTCCAGACTGATAAATCTCAATTAGTTTGTTTCTAATCTGTCCCAGAATTTCTGGTCTACTTCACTTTGTCACACATATCCTGTAAGTGATTTCTTGATTGAGAAAAAGTGTGACAATAATTAGGCCTGGGGTTGGCTAAGGAACTTGAACTCAGCTTGTAAAAGATTTGATAAACCACAGTTAATTTATGTTTTGGGGGGCTATCCGCCCTGTTGGTGCATTGCCGCTGTGGCGATGGTCGCCGCATGCCTCCGCTCCGTTAGGGTGGTAGGACCCACTGCGAGGTTTGCCATGACGTAGCAGTGGGCTTCATACAGTCTGATCGGAATGTTAAACTGAAAACCTCATGTTCAGTTCTATAAATTTTTGCCTAGCGGCTTTAGATCAACTTATGATTTTTGGAGGTGCTGTTCATGCCTTTTTTTTTTCCTTTTTGTGCAAAGCATGTTCTAGTCTCTTTCTTGGACCAGCATTTTTGCTCTCACTGTAGAGCTGGAGGAAGGTGAGTTTCAGTGCTCCTTTCATTTTGGTGCTGGTGCTGTGTGCTTTGTGCTGATGGGGTGGCGCGGTCTGGAGTCATGGGGGCTCAGTCTCGCAGCATGGGTGCTGTGGGGCAACAGGCCGTCCGCCTTGCTGGTGCATTGCCACTGTGGCGGTGGTCGCCGCACGGCTCCGCTCTGTTAGGACAGTAGGACCCACTACGAGGTTTGCCGTGAAGTGGCAGTGGGCTTCATACAGTCTGATCAGAATGTTAAACTGAAAACCTCATATTCAGTTATATAAATTTTTGCCTAGCAGCTTTAGATCAAATTATGCTTTTTGGAGGTGCGGTCCATGCCTTTTTTTTTTTTTTTTCCTTTTTTCTTTTTTAATATTTAAATTTGTTTGGTGTTCTGAAACATTTAAGTGTGGTAAACATGCAAAAGAATATGAAATTAGGTAAGGGGCAAACAATTTTTCACACCGCTGTACATGGTGGTAGTCAGCCCCTTTATACCTGTATATCATTTGGATTTTACAAACACCTATTCCTCAAAAGAACACTAGAAAAGCGTGCTTGGGCTTGATCTATTGATATGGATCCCAGTGTATGTTCCCGCAATAAGGAAATAATATTGGAGTTTCTATTCTAAATATATTCTAAAAATATAGAAATATTCTAGACCTCTATATGTTAGAACATAACAGACCCGTAGCAATTAATGCTCTGGTCAATAGAAGTGCTACAACTATATAATCAATATAAATCTTTATTAAGGTATAAAAATACACAATACATAAAACCACAAGGGCACTTGCGAGTTTACTTTGTTACATCCACTATTTATGCACTCTTAGTAAGTCGTAGCTCGTGGACTCAGCAATGTGGGTGGCATATTGGACTCATTAGAGTTTATAGGGATTACATAGAATTATATGTATCTTTTTACAGCATGCCGTGGTTGAATTTTTAATTCCTGTTATTGCCTGTCCACATAGCAGCAATTGCTAAACTTACTGTTTTCAAGGGCCTCTTTGGCAAAGATTTCTTACTCCATGTGCAATAATTATTACCTGTGTACCTAAGCTCCAGTTGACCCTACATATTTGTGGTTTGTTGTAGGCACCTTATTCTATGTCTGTTTGTGGTTTTATGTATTGTGTATTTTTATACCTCAATAAAGATTTATATTGATTCTATAGTTGTAGCACTTCTATTGACCAGAGCATTAATTGCTACGGGTCAGTTATGTTCTAGCTATATATGAAGTGTCTGCCTATTCCCCTGTTTGGGATTATGGGCTTGGGTATTATTCTTACCTCTATATGTTGTAGATTTCTAATCAAACCATATCTAAAGTGATACAAAAGAACTGTGTATGTGAAATATACGTTATTGAATTGGCCATCGTGTTTATCATCTCATCAGTAGCTGTTATCCAGGAGCTGGAGAGTCTCGGGTAAGTCTAGTGCATCATGTTCCTCATTGCTTCCTGACACAACAGACAGAACACCTTTCCTGGATGGCTAGTTAACATCAACAGGATTAGCACCTTACTTCACGCATTAAATTGGTTGTGACTAGAACAATTAGAACATTAAAACGATTAGGAGACATGCACTGGTCTTATCTGTGGCTGTCAAGAATGTTTCCTCTGCTTTACAGTCTTATGGGTCATAGGAGTTGGAGGAATGCTGCCCTCGTGTGGAAAATCAACATGTCTATGCCGGAGAATGTGATCACTGGAGGACACCGATTATGTAATCTCAGCTTTCATTCTTATGGCTAGAAAATATGATCTTACCTAAATGTTCTTCTTTTCACAGCTCCGTCAAGATCAGTTTTTCTAAGAGTGCAACATTTTCTTACTATCAGCTGCTCGCTTATTCTGCAGAAAAATTAATATATTCTTATTTCTTTTATCTGGAACATTGCATTGTTTAGGATGAAAAATATATTACTGCATGAGAGAACATCCAGTTCTACAGTGAAATTATATTATGTTTTTTCAAGGTGAATTTTTTAGATGTAGTAGAGAGCCAGTACAAAGTGTGTGATGTAGGGTTATAGCTAGTGTTGAGCGATACCGTCCGATACTTGAAAGTATCGGTATCGGAGAGTATCGGCCGATACCCGAAAAATATCGGATATCGCCGATACCGATATCCGATACCAATACAAGTCAATGGGACATCAAGTATCGGAATGTATCCTCATGGATCCCAGGGTCTGAAGGAGAGGAAACTCTCCTTCAGGCCCTGGGATCCATATTAAAGTGTAAAATAAAGAATTAAAATAAAAAATATTGTTATATTCACCTCTCCGGCGGCCCCTGGACATCAGCGGGAGGATCCGGCGTCCGGCACGGCTTCTTTCTTCAAAATGCGCGCCTTCAGGACCTGTGGAATGACGTCCCGGCTTCTGATTGGTCGCGTGCCGCCCATGTGACCGCCACGCGACCAATCAGAAGCCGCGACGTCATTCCTCAGCTAAAGTCCTAGAATGAGCGCCTTCTAGGACCTGAGGAATGACGTCGCGGCTTCTGATTGGTCGCGTGGCGGTCACATGGGCGGCACGCGACCAATCAGAAGCCGGGACGTCATTCCACAGGTCCTGAAGGCGCGCATTTTGAAGAAAGAAGCCGTGCCGGACGCCGGATCCTCCCGCTGATGTCCAGGGGCCGCCGGAGAGGTGAATATAACAATATTTTTTATTTTAATTCTTTATTTTACACTTCCGATACCGATACCCGATATCACAAAAATATCGGATCTCGGTATCGGAATTCCGATACCGCAAGTATCGGCCGATACCCGATACTTGCGGTATCGGAATGCTCAACACTAGTTATAGCAGGTACTTTTGTGTGAGCTGCATCGCTCCTATGAGGAAATGTCACATTAGTAGAATAATAACATTTATTTACAATTAAGTTAGTGGTTCTTCAATGATTGTGCCTAGGCACAGAAAGGATCCAAACTTGCCAGGAAATTATGTACTTCCTAGACTGAAATAATCTTCATCCTGTATTAGGCTCTCAAGAGCCACTGGTGGGAGAAAATACAGGGTGATGTCTTGTCTACTTTACCTTAAAAATTGCTTTATCATCTAAAAGAGATGGTTGACAGTATTGAAAATTGGACTGTACATACTTTGGTTCATGAGAAGTGAGAGTGCAATGAATATTAGCGATTGCGACGAGAAACATCCTCTCGACGAGTGGTCTCTCCGACTTGTTGCCCCACCGGTCATCTCCACTACAAGATAGACTTGCTGCACGCCTTTCTGCAAATCAGTACTTTATGTGTTTTGCTTGTATTTCAGTCCTGTCGAATTCCTTCTTTTTTTTGTTAACAGTGTACAGATACAGTTTGGAGGAGCATGTTTTCTCTGAGAAAACTTATTGGAAAACTGGGTCCTTAAAGAGGTGCCAAAGTTTGTTTCTAAAGAAGCTTGGAAGTCGAAATCTGCTGTCCAAACCGTGTATTCTGTCCTTGGTGAATAAGTTGAAACATACACCCACATTACTGGATAGGCATAATGGAGGACATCCGAAAATGTCTGAGTAAATAATTCAAGATGTGAAACAGAGACTTCAAGCATCTCCACCTAAATCATTGCACAGGATTTCCCAGGAGACAGGCATGCCGTATTCCACAAGGCAACAAACAGACAAGAAAGGTTATGTTCACCTATACAGACTCATTGTACTGATTTAACATCACTGGATTTTTTACTTTGTGGCCATTTGAAGGGTTGGGTGTACAGTAACAAGCCTCGAATATTACAGGCAGTGTGAGGGAACATACAGCAAGAAATTAAGTCTGTCATCCCAGACGTCCTGTGGAATACATTCAACAATACGGAACGGCGTGTGCAGGCAAGCTTTGATGCGAATGGTGGTCATTTTCAACACCTGCTTTAAAGCATCGTATTCTTATGAACCACAGTATATACCAACCAAATTTCAGTACAATACATTGTCTCTTTTAGAAGTTACAGCTTTTTCTTTGGGTAAAGTAGTGAGCAATTCTGCTTGCACCAGATTGGCCTCAGATGGCACTGCGCTTGTGCCTATCCTTTTATTTAGGTCATTGTTTAGCAAGAAGATTCTTTCACTATCGACTCTGGGTGGTCATGCACTAGTGTTTCACTACATTAACAATATACAGTCTCTTTACAGTTCTTTTGTGGCCATCACAGCTGACACGCATCAACACCTGACTGATGTGACTTGGAAACCCATGTTTGAATCTTTCTCTATTCTGCGTCTTTCAAGATTCTGTGTCTCTGCAGTTTCTCTCTCTCTCTTCTCTGCCTCATACTTCGCATCTGGCTTTGGCAAGAGGATTGACTTCCAGACAGTCCACACACTCCACTGTTTCTTGGTAGCAACCAACTATCCATACATTTCATCTGGATTCTGTTCATTTCATTGTCATGGTTTAATTTCCCTGCACCTCAACATTCCCACACCAAAAATAATCACAAGGTTTCTACATGGAGAACACCATGTGTATGACCAGCTTCTAGCAGAGCATCACTCAGAGTTACAAATGTCCACTATCATTTCTCTGAAACAGAACCAGAGGTTACCTTCTTGAGTCTATGTCCAACCAGGAAAGCCACTATGTGGATGAAGTAAACTGCATTATATTTTGGACATTGGCTTTCAATGGAATTGCAGATACATTACACATATTTTAAGAGTCATAACATAAGAACAATCATTTGGTATGCATCCACCTTTGTGTCTCATGAGCCTCCAATGTGTGACTTATTGTGACTTAAATTAGGACTATAGTGCTGGGTGTAGCCTACAGACATGAGCAGGACGAAGAGGAGTTGGAGGATGAGTGGTGTAATGGCTGTAAAGTGGTGTCATTGCAACTACTTCCACCTTGCTAGTGATGTGACCTTCCTCAGTATGTGGCTGTCTCTGCCTCCTCCTAGCTTGGTCAGTCTTCCACAGCGCTGCGGTTCCCTTGGCCACCTCCCGGTTGCCTGCTCCAAATTGCAAACTCCTCTAACTCTTAGCAAAATGCATACACTTGACTCCCATTGATTCCAAAATTCTATCCCCTTCCACATCTTCCTTCAGTGAGAGTTATTTAGTGAGAGGTAGTTCATAAGAATGGTCATTTTACATAATTACGGTTAATTGTTAAATGATAATTTCGGCTCCGCTTACTTCAATTTCAGGAAGTGAAGAGTTCATCTTACCGATGAGAAGTAGAATAATCCTTTACACATGAATCTGAGTTTATTGTAAATTCTGTACCATTCGAACAGCCTTTTGGATTATTCATCTCCATTCACCTCTGTATCAGGAGATGAGAAATACTGGTGATGTCATGTCTACAGATGCATACATACTCCATAAATACTTCTACTACTACAAACTTGAACATGTGAGCTATTAGCAGGTTTCATGCACTAGTCCTACTCAATAGAAAGGGACAGATGCACTATACTTGCTGAACATGCACACATCTCTGAAAGTATTGTACCTGTGGATCTGATATTAAAACTTTGAAAGTCATAACAGTTTAGCGCAACCCAATATTTAGTGATGAGCGAATATACTCGTTACTCGAGATTTCTCGAGCATGCCTGGGGTTCCTCCGAGTATTTTTTATTTCGCCAGCATAAGTACTTGTGGGGGTTCCATAGCAACCAGGCAACCCCCACATGTACTTATGCTGGCTAACAGATGCAAATCATTCAGCTGCAGCAAGAAAAACTAAATCTCTGAGCACTAAAAAATACTCAGAAGACCCCCGAGCATGCTCGAGAAATCTCGAGTAACGAGTAGGTTCGCTCATCACTACCAATATTGCAATAAAATTTTGCCAGTTTTGGCATTCTCATGCCATTTTCGACAAAGTAGGTGAAGCTGGAGTGGGATGGGGGCATGGCAATCATCACTTATCAAATTCATGATGAGCAATGGCATTCACTACTGTTATAGAACCCCCCAGCACCAAGAATGTTATGCAGTATATGTATGTATAATAGTTTCCATGTGAAATGCATCAGTCCACAGGCTGCGCCCCTGGACAAGATATTCTCTTTCTGACCTCCCCCCACCTTTGTAATTCCCACAGTAAATAGCGGCAGGCTCCGGCCCCCTGCGGCTATTGTAATGTATGTCTGGCCAGCTGTTTTCCTATTGGCCTGTCCTGTGTATCTGTGTTATATATTCTGTGTGCTGAAAATAAAGTGTGTTTCTTTAGACTGGAAATACGTGGGGTAGCAGTCAGCTTTTATATGCTCTCACGTAATCAAGGAATTCCAGCCAGCACTCTTCATTCAGAATCCAGCAAAAGCAGCGTGGACCTCCTGAAACACGGGGTGGTACTGAAAGAGGTACCCCAGCTTGGTAGACACCGTTGCAACTACATTTAAAATAAATCTTAGTCTGGCAGGGACTGGAGTAGGATTTGTGGTGAGGGGCACCTGGAGGAACATGCCACTTGACTGACTCTCTTCATTCATTAAGATGCGTGTGTCTCTTAATAAATCAGAAGTGGCTGACTCCAGCACATCGTCTCATCAAGACTAGTGTGAACAATGCTGGTCTTGATGAATCTGGGCCATAAACTTAACTAAACTTGATTATTTCAATTAGCCTTACAGTTGGTTTAAAAGAATCAAGAGTTTTTCTACCTGTGGTAAATAATGAACTGGCAAAGACTTATTATTGAACAATTTGTGTAGCACACGCTTTCTTCTCAAAATTATTCATCAACTCTTTTTTAATCTCATACATTTTGAACTATTTCACCTGCATGGCCAGAAATACGTCTTTGATGTGTATATACCATGTCAACAAGTAAAAAATAAAAACTTCCATGAGTGCCAGATCAGATTTTGTTTTGAAAAATATGTCTGTCCTTAATGACCTTACGCCACAAAAGCTTGGAGTTTCCATGACTTAAGTTATCTGTCATTAGTAAAGTATATTCCAAATTGAAAACTTTAGGAAATTTCAAAATATGTTTTCGGTGGCCACTTAACCATGGCACCCAGCCACTCTTTGTGATCAGAACCTCATTAGGCCATGGCATTACGTAAAAAAAACAAATGATTGCACTGCTGTAACTCTGTCTCTGTCAAACAAATTATCGGAAATTACCTACCACCTATTCTAGCTTCAAATATAGAATGACTCATCCAAGATAGTCTATGAATTTTCTTGATTTTCCTGCCTAGTTACATCCCTAGACTTGGTCAACATTACACAGATTTTTCTATCATTTCCCTTTTGCTCTTTTCCATTTTCCCACAGGGAAGTTTTCTCTGTTAGTATTGAAATAAGTGTATGTTAAAAATTACTTAAGAAGTATAGTTTCCATGACTTACTTTGTTCGATGTTAAGGGCTCATATAGTGCAGTGGATTCTGTAAGCTGCTGGTCAGGGTGAGCAACATGGACCAAAGTCAATGAAGCAGCAGGGCGGAACTTGCCACCATAAATCAGTTACAACTAGGGCAACGGGACATGCAGAACAGCAGGCAGACAAGTGGAGCAGGAAACACCAGAAGACACGGAGTAAGTAATATAGACATACACAGGAACTGTAGATATATAGTTGACCCAGGACTCTCTGCTGACAATTGGTTAATGGCATAGTTGTATGCTATCAGCAGACAGATGGTCAATGGCAGAGATGTGTAAAATTGGTAAACAAATGGATAACCACAGAATGCAGTGATGAACAGGCAAACTAGATACTTAATTGCAGAGAAGATAACTCAATCTTGCAGCTGAGTTGTAGTGTGAAAAACACCAGTAATAGCAGAGAAGAATTTGCGATGCTTATAGCAGACAAATAGTTAACAACAGTGAAGCAGTGATAGCAAGGCAAACTTGATACTTGATTGCAGAGAAGATAACTCACTGTTGCAGTCGAATTGTAATGTGAACAGCACCAGCATTAGCAGAGAAGAGTTTGTTATGCTAACAGCAGAGAGATGCCTAACCCCAGGGCATAATTATGAGCAAGTAAACTGAATACCTTGTTGCTGAGAAAACAACACACTGGTGCATTATATTTGTAGTGTGCATACCACTAGCATTAGAGAAGACTTTGCTATGCTTTTAGCAGACACATAGTTAGCTACTGGTCATAGGTAGGAAGTAAATGCAGATAATTGGTAGAAAAGCAGGACTTTGATGAAGAGATGATTAGCCAGCTGAGAGAAATGGATGATGGGGAAAACTCCAGTTGTTAAATGAAGTAAATACTGAGTGTAAAGCCTACTGAATTCTGAGAATATAGCTGTCTGAGTCAGTCTTAACCCCTTAAGGACCAGGGGTATTTCTGTTTTTGCACCTCCGCTTTTTTGCTCCCCTTCTTCCCAGAGCCATAACTTTTTTATTTTTTCTGTCAATATGGCCATGTGAGGGCTTGTTTTTCGTGAGACGAGTTGTGCTTTTATTTAGGGCATCCATTTTTCGTGATCTGGGGCTGGGTGAGGGCTTATTTTTTGCATACCGAGCTGATGTTTTTATTGCCACCATTTGGGGGTAGATACGATGTTTTGATCGCCCGTTATGTTAGGTCTCGAGTTCCCGCTTCTGCACAGGGGGAATCTCGAGCCATCTCCGCTGCGGTCTCCCATTCTTATCCAGCCGCAGTGGAGTCTGCTCAGCAGGGACGTCGGTCCCAGCGTCTTGCTCAGTCTCACTCTGTACAGAGAGTTACTGCTGCTTCTTCAGCTTCTGCCATTAAAGCCAGTGCTGGTCAGCAGCGAGCGGACTTCTCTGGGACTAAGTCCTTGTCTGCACACACTGAGCATGCCCAGGGCAAGATCTCCCGTTGGAGATCGAGGGTCATGTGCTCAGGCCCTGCCGCACATTCCATTGGTCCTCTTGGCAGGTCTTGGAAGGGCAAAGTTTCTGTGGCCACTTCCTGTGCTGCAACTATATAAACTGCGCATGACCGCACGGCCATGCGCTAGTGTACATTTGCTTACGTGTGTTTGTTGTGAGTGCAAGTCGTCCTTGGATACCCCTTCCCTATTGAATGTCTGTTCGCGGAAGGTGTATGGTTGCTATCTAGCGCCCGACTTATCCTACAGCACTAATCACACATTACAGCGTCCAGTTGCTGTGACCGCCAGTACGGCGCCGTGCACTTCCTCTGTGCTTTCCTTACCCAAGCCTGGGTGGTTAGTGGCGTTCGTCAGTGCGGCACCGCATGCACTCTTGTGCCCTAATATTGTTATTGAGCTTCCTTACACACCCAGTTGCGGTGTTGTGCCAGCAAGGGTCTAATCGGACTTCAATCCTAGTTGGGGTTGAGTTCGCTGACTACTTGCTCACCCTCTATGTGCGGTACCGCGATCCTGTGACGCAACAGGATCGCTTCCTTCATGCTGGGTGAAGTTTAACCCACGTGTGTATACTTATGAGTACCGCCATATAGTCCGTCATTACTTGGCAGCAGGTTCCATCTCTGCACGGTGGACCCCGGGCTGCGAACGTACCATACTCTATCTGTCTTATTATTTGGTGCGTTCCGCTAGCCCTAACACGTTATTGCATTTTACTGCAATGTTGCGACAACCAATGAAATGTAATTTTGGCGTTTTTATTTTTTTTTTCTCGTTACGTCTTTTATCGATTGGATTTTTTTTTAAATATATTGATAGATTGGGCATTTCTGAATGCGGCGATACTAAATATGTGGGTTTTTAATTATTTTATTGTTTTATTTTGAATGGGGCAATTGGGGGTGATTTGAACTTTTATATATTTTGTTATTTTTTAATATTTTTAAAAACTTTTTTTTCATTTTTCACTTGCTTTAATAGTCTCCATGGGAGACTAGAAGCTCTGATCATCCAATGCTCACTTGCTATGAGCGCCGACCTCTGGGTGTTACTCATAGCAATCCATCAATGACAGCCATAGGGGTCTGCTCCAAACCCCGGGTCGTCATGCCAACAAATTGGCGACCCACGGCGTGGTTGGTGATGCGCTTCTGGGGTGTTTATATTAAATATCTCTGCCAGAGATTGATAGTGGCATTTAACATGTTAACAGCCAAGGGTGGATCGTGATTCCACTCAAGGCTGTTAGGGGCATATGACAGCTGATCAGATCAGCTGTCATGTGTCCGGAAAAGGTGCAGGCTCATCACCGTAGCCCACACCAAACAGGGGGAGGCACCCAATGATGTGCAGTGTCCGTCATAGGGTGTTACTTGGTTAAAGGGCCTTGTGTGATTACTGTTACATGTTACAGAACCACTCAGCACTCAGAAAATGTTGTGCAGTTATATGCATGTATAGTAGGTTCCATGTGAGATGCATCAGCCCACAGGCTGCGCCCCTGGGCAGAGGGGACAAGATATCCCCCTTCTGTCCTCCCCCACCTTTGTAATTTCCACAGTAAATATCGGCAGGCTACGGCCCCCTGCGGCTATTGTAATGTATGTCTGGCCTGCCCTCTGTATCTGTGTGATATATTCTGTGTCCTGTGAATAAAGTGTTGTCAGACTGGAAATACATGGAGAAGCAGTGATATTTTATATGCTCCCAGGTAACCAAGGAATTCCAGCCAGCGTCCTTCATTCAGACTCCAGCTAAAGCAGAGTGGACCTCCTGAAACACGGGGTGGTACTGAAAGAGGTACCCCAGCTTGGTAGACCCCGTTACAATTACGTTAAAAGTATTTGCAAGGTCACAGCAGAAATATCTGGACCTACACAAAGAGACTGGCCCATGGAGAAGGAACCAAGAGCTGGTACATCAACCTAGAAAGATGAGTATCAACCAAAGTTTTGGCTTCACTCATCTTATGGACTTTAATCTTCAGTGTTCAGGGGGTAATTTTAAATGATGTGCATACCTTTTTTAATTATTTTAAAGACAAATTTAAAATAGAAAAGTAAGCAGTCTTGAATAGATTACTTATCAAAGTGACTTGGTTGATAAAATTACCGCTTTATGGTCACTGACTATCAAACCCTATTTATGGCTTCATTTTACAGCCATGTACTGCTCCTCTGCCTTTAGCTGATACACTCTTGAGTGTTGTAGTGTCATTTGGGGTCAAAGCAGGTCAGTTTTGCACTACAAGCCCCATAAGACTTAGGTAAGCAAAACCTACTGATATCAACCAACAGTCTTATGTATATGACTTTCCCTTGACAGATCATATGAAAGGAGAGAATAATCTGCCTTGTTGGATTTTCAACTTTCGATTCCATTTTTCTCCCAAGAGATAAACTGTCAAAAGTCTCATAGAGAACACAGGATTGCTCAGCTGAACCAAGCATTCCTGTGCATGTGGAAACCAGTCAACAGATATCTAATGTTTATGGGGGCCATGAATATTGGCTACAGTTGTGAGGAATTTTCTGAATTGCATTATGTTACAGTCAGAGTGTAAAACAATGACCAAAAAGTGTGGGCAAAGATATATTGGTTAGAGCTTGGGAAGGATGTAAGGGAAGGGTAAAAATAGGATTCATGTGTATCATCTAGTTAGCCTAAATCTTGCAGCACACGTGTGAAAAAGGTCTTGAAAATGTAAAAATTTATACAAAAATGCAACCTAAAGTTCTAAAAGGTACACGGATATATTTAATAAATATGCATAAATCATTCTAAGCAAGATGTTAAGTAATTTGTACCTATTTTCTTTCTTCCAATGATCAACTTGAGAACGTTTAAATACAGCTCTGGCAAAAATTAAGAGACCACCACATCAAAACCCTGTTATGGGCAGCCCAATCTCCAGACCTGAACCCCATTGAAAACTTCTGGAATCTAGTCAAGAGGATGATGGATAGTCACAAGCCATAAAAACAAAGAACTGCTTACATTTTTGTGCCAGAAGCAGTGTGAAAGACTGGAGGAAAGCATGCCAAGACGCATGAAAGCTGGGGTTAAAAATCATGGTTATTCCACAAAATATTGATTTCTGAACTCTTCCGGAGTTAAAACATTAGTATTGTTGTTTCTAAATGATTATGAACTTGTTTTCTTTGCATTATTTGAGGTCTGAAAGCACTGTTTGTTTGTTTTTTATTTTGACCATTTTTGTTTGTCAGAAAAAAATACAAAATGTATTGGTTGGAAATTCGGAAACATGTTGTCAGAAGTTTATAGCATAAAAGAACAATTTACATTTTACTCAAAAATATACCTATAAAGAGAAAAATCAGACGAACTGAAAATGTTGCAGTGGTCTCTTAATTTTTTTTCAGAGCTGTATTTATCCATTTCACAATAGTCAGCACAAAGGAAATATCAAAGCAGCAACCTTCTATCTCCTGACCATGGAAATAAGTAAAAAATAATAGATCATCTAGTAAGTAGAATTGATTGACTAGTTTCAAGATTTGCAACAAACCAGGATTAGTTTCATCTTGGAAAACCAGTGGAAAAGAGAAGTTTTTAAATAATCACTCAACTGTAGCAGATGGAAAATACAACTCATCAAATTTGCAGAAAACTGGGCATTTTATCTCTTGGAAAATCAATAAGATAATTTTGAAAGATTTGCTCATTTGTACCCAAGTATTGATCAAGGAACCTAGTTGTGAGACTGGCTGCCAATGTATTGTTCTTTGGATATTGAAGAAGGAAAATACTCTAAAATTACTCATGATTATCGGTCTTTATAGTCATTTTGTTAAATGTCCACCTAGAAAATGTTGGTTGTAAAGTTCATATTGTTGGTAGGAATGGTACCCTTCCTGTAATAATCAGTGGCTAATGGGAAAAATAAAAAGCAAGAACTAATGGGATTACCGTCTGAGATTAAAAAATGCTAGTCAAATCTTTTTGCCATAGATAAGTGATAAAAATAATGGTTAAAGATATGACGGTGCCTTGTATTTAACCAAAAAGATCTCAGCAATGCTACTGCAGGTAACATTCTTCCCAGCACAGTATTTCTGCTGAATTTAATCTACATGTACTCACTGAAGCAATGCTCCTTCATTTGATACACTATGGAATGACAGCTGCTCAATGACCAGTGCTCTGCAAAGTTCAGAAGTTAAGTGTTGTGTAGTTATTTCAGTAAGAACAACTATCATTGGGCGGAAGGATAAGGAGTCTTCTAGGGATATTACAAGTCCATTGCAGAAGGTTAGGGGTTAAGCCTGTTTCCAAGACCTGTCGTAAAACTGATGCAAACCGATGCATTTTAAAGCAGTTATTTGCACCTTTTTGCATGTTAGTCGCCTCATTTTGCAGTTTTTATAAATTGCATGGGGACAGGAAGTGTCAGAAGATCATGTGACTAGTTTTTGGGGAGATATTAAAAAGTCTATCTATCTATCTATCTATCATCTATCTATCTATCTATCTATCTATCTATCTATCTATCTATCTATCTATCTATTTATCTGTCTATTATCTATCTATCTATCTATCAAATCAAATCAAATCAAATGAGCTTTATTGGCAGGACTAAGTACCTATTAGCATTGCCAAAGCATATGGTAAAAATACGGGGGTGGGGGAGGGGGGCATATAGAGGTCCAGGGAATATCACATTCCTTTTAGAGGATAGGGGATGTGTTGTGAATTCTGTGGCTGAATTCACTCCTGTGGTCACAAGTGGTACTGCAGCTTCTGAGCTTCCTCCCTCAGGGGTTCTGGTGAGCTCGTTAACTGCTTTGTTATTTAACTCCGCCTGATTCTGTCTTCCTTGCTCCTTGTCAATGTTCCAGTGTTGGATCTGAGCTTCTGGATCTTTCCTGTGGCCTGCTGCTCTGCTTAGATAAGTGCTTCTTTGCTTTTGTTGCTACTTTTTCTGTCCAGCTTGTCAATTCGTTTTGCTGGAAGCTCTGAGACGCAAAGGGTGTACCGCCGTGCCGTTAGTTCGGCACGGTGGGTCTTTTTGCCCCTTTTGCGTGGTTTTTTGCTTTAGGGTTTTTTGTAGACTGCAAAGTTCTCTTTGCTATCCTCGCTCTATCTAGAATATTGGGCCTCACTTTGCTGAATCTATTTCATCCCTACGTTTGTCTTTTCATCTTGCTAACAGTCATTATATGTGGGGGGCTGCCTTTTCCTTTGGGGTATTTCTCTGAGGCAAGTCAGGCTTGTTTTTCTATCTTCAGGCTAGTCAGCTCCTCAGGCTGTGCCGAGTTGCATAGGTAGTGTCAGGCGCAATCCACAGCTGCCTTTAGTTGTGTTTAGGATAGGTTCAGGTATTGCGGTCTACAGAGATTCCACGTCTCAGAGCTCGTTCTATTGTTTTTGGGTTATTGTCAGATCACTGTATGTGCTCTGATTGCTGGCACACTGTGTCACTGGATTGCCTACATAACAGTACAAGGAGCCAACCTAATGATTCTCAATAGAGGGAAAAAAGAAGTTCTGACATCATTTTTTTTTCTCAGCTCTGTGTTCAGTCTTTTTTTTCCCCTAGACATTTGGGTGTTTCAGGACACAGGTGTGGACATGGATATTCAGGGTCTGTGCTCTTCAATGGATAATCTCGTTACAAATGTACAAAGGATTCAAGATACTATTGATCAGAAATCTATGTTAGAACCAAGAATTCCTATTCCTGATTTGTTTTTTGGTGATAGAACTAAGTTTCTTAATTTCAAAAATAATTGTAAGCTATTTCTGGCCTTGAAACCTCATTCTTCTGGTAATCCTATTCAACAGGTTTTGATTATTATTTCTTTTTTGCGTGGCGACCCTCAGGACTGGGCATTTTCTCTTGCGCCAGGAGACCCTGCATTGAGTAATGTCAATGCGTTTTTCCTGGCGCTCGGATTACTTTACGATGAGCCCAATTCAGTGGATCAGGCTGAGAAAAATTTGCTGGCTTTGTGCCAGGGTCAGGATGATATAGAAGTATATTGTCAGAAATTTAGGAAGTGGTCAGTACTCACTCTGTGGAATGAATCTGCGCTGGCAGCTTTGTTCAGAAAGGGTCTCTCTGAGGCTCTTAAGGATGTCATGGTGGGTTTTCCTATGCCTGCTGGTTTGAATGAGTCTATGTCTTTGGCCATTCAGATCGGTCGACGCTTGCGCGAGCGTAAATCTGTGCACCATTTGGCGGTATTGTCTAAGATTAAACCTGAGCCTATGCAGTGCGATAGGACTATGACCAGAGTTGAACGGCAAGAACACAGACGTCTGAATGGTCTGTGTTTCTACTGTGGTGATTCCACTCATGCTATTTCTGATTGTCCTAAGCGCACTAAGCGGTTCGATAGGTCTGCCATCATTGGTACTGTACAATCCAAATTCCTTCTGTCCATTACCTTGATATGCTCTTTGTCATCGTATTCTGTCATGGCGTTTGTGGATTCAGGCGCTGCCCTGAATCTGATGGATTTGGATTATGCTAAACGTTGTGGGTTTTTCTTGGAGCCTTTGCGGTGTCCTATTCCGTTGAGAGGAATTGATGCTACACCTTTGGCCAAGAATAAACCTCAGCACTGGACCCAGCTGACCATGTGCATGGCTCCTGCACATCAGGAAGTTATTCGCTTTCTGGTGCTACATAATCTGCATGATGTGGTCGTGTTGGGGTTGCCATGGCTGTAAACCCATAATCCAGTATTGGATTGGAACTCTATGTCGGTATCCAGCTGGGGTTGTCAGGGGGTACATGGTGATGTTCCATTTTTGTCTATTTCGTCATCCACTCCTTCTGAGGTCCCAGAGTTCTTGTCTGATTATCAGGATGTATTTGAAGAGCCCAAGTCCGATGCCCTACCTCCGCATAGGGATTGTGATTGTGCTATCAATTTGATTCCTGGTAGTAAATTCCCTAAAGGTCGATTATTTAATTTATCCGTGCCTGAACACGCCGCTATGCGCAGTTATGTGAAGGAATCCCTGGAGAAGGGACATATTCGCCCATCGTCATCACCACTGGGAGCAGGGTTCTTTTTTGTAGCCAAGAAGGATGGTTCGCTGAGACCGTGTATTGATTACCGCCTTCTTAATAAGATCACTGTTAAATTTCAGTATCCCTTGCCATTGTTATCTGACTTGTTTGCTCGGATTAAGGGGGCTAGTTGGTTCACTAAGATAGATCTTCGTGGTGCGTATAATCTGGTGAGAATCTGGCAAGGAGATGAATGGAAAACTGCATTTAATACGCCCGAGGGTCATTTTGAGTATCTAGTGATGCCGTTCGGACTTGCCAATGCTCCATCTGTGTTTCAGTCTTTTATGCATGACATCTTCCGTGAGTATCTGGATAAATTCCTGATTGTTTACTTGGATGACATTTTGATCTTCTCAGATGATTGGGACTCTCATGTGAAGCAGGTCAGAATGGTTTTCCAGGTCCTGCGTGCTAATTCTTTGTTTGTGAAGGGATCAAAGTGTCTCTTCGGTGTGCAGAAAGTTTCATTTTTGGGGTTCATCTTTTCCCCTTCTACTATCGAGATGGATCCGGTTAAGGTCCAAGCCATCCAGGATTGGACTCAGCCGACATCTCTGAAAAGTCTGCAAAAATTCCTGGGCTTTGCTAATTTTTATCGTCGCTTCATCTGTAATTTTTCTAGCATTGCCAAACCATTGACCGATTTGACCAAGAAGGGTGCTGATTTGGTTAATTGGTCTTCTGCTGCTGTGGAAGCTTTTCAGGAGTTGAAGCATCGTTTTTGTTCTGCCCCTGTGTTGTGTCAACCAGATGTTTCTCTTCCATTCCAGGTCGAGGTTGATGCTTCTGAGATTGGAGCAGGGGCGGTTTTGTCACAGAGAGGTTCTGGTTGCTCAGTGTTGAAACCATGTGCTTTCTTTTCCAGGAAGTTTTCGGCTGCTGAGCGTAATTATGATGTGGGCAACCGAGAGTTGCTGGCCATGAAGTGGGCATTCGAGGAATGGCGTCATTGGCTTGAAGGAGCTAAGCATCGCGTGGTGGTATTGACTGATCATAAGAACCTTACTTATCTCGAGTCTGCCAAGCGCTTGAATCCTAGACAGGCCCATTGGTCGTTATTTTTTGCCCGCTTCGATTTTGTGATTTCGTACCTTCCGGGCTCTAAAAATGTGAAGGCGGATGCTCTGTCTAGGAGTTTTGTGCCCCACTCTCCGGGTTCATCTGAGCCGGCGAGTATCCTCAAGGAAGGAGTCATTGTGTCTGCCATCTCCCCTGATTTGCGGCGAGTGTTGCAAAAATTTCAGGCGAATAAACCTGATCGTTGTCCGGCGGAGAAACTGTTCGTCCCTGATAGGTGGACTAGTAAAGTTATCTCTGAACTTCATTGTTCGGTGTTGGCTGGTCATCCTGGAATCTTTGGTACCAGACAGTTAGTGGCTAGATCCTTCTGGTGGCCATCTCTGTCACGGGATGTACGTACTTTTGTGCAGTCCTGTGGGATTTGTGCTAGGGCTTAGCCCTGCTGTTCACGTGCCAGTGGGTTGCTTTTGCCCTTGCCGGTCCCAAAGAGGCCTTGGACACATATTTCGATGGATTTCATTTCTGACCTTCCCGTTTCTCAAAAGATGTCAGTCATTTGGGTGGTCTTTGATCGCTTTTCTAAAATGGTCCATCTGGTGCCCTTGGTTAAATTGCCTTCCTCCTCTGATTTGGTGCCTTTGTTCTTCCAGCATGTGGTTCATTTGCATGGCATTCCTGAGAATATTGTTTCTGACAGAGGTTCCCAGTTTGTTTCAAGATTTTGGCGAGCCTTTTGTGGTAGGATGGGCATTGACCTATCTTTTTCCTCGGCTTTCCATCCTCAGACTAATGGCCAGACCGAACGAACCAATCAGACCTTGGAAACATATCTGAGATGTTTTGTTTCTGCAGACCAGGATGATTGGGTGTCCTTTTTGCCGTTGGCTGAGTTCGCCCTTAATAATCGGGCCAGCTCGGCTACCTTGGTCTCTCCATTTTTCTGCAATTCTGGGTTCCATCCTGGTTTCTCTTCAGGACAGGTTGAGTCTTCGGACTGTCCTGGTGAAGATTCTGTGGTGGACAGGTTGCAGCAGATCTGGACTCAGGTAGTGGACAATTTGACCTTGTCCCAGGAGAAGGCTCAACTTTTCGCTAATCGCAGACGCCGTGTGGGTCCCCGACTTCGTGTTGGGGATCTGGTTTGGTTATCTTCTCGTCATATTCCTATGAAGGTTTCCTCTCCTAAATTTAAACCTCATTTTATTGGTCCGTATAGGATTTCTGAGATTCTCAATCCTGTGTCTTTTCGTCTGACCCTCCCAGACTCCTTTTCCATACATAATGTATTCCATAGGTCGTTGTTGCGGAGATACGTGGCACCTATGGTTCCATCTGTTGAGCCTCCTGCCCCGGTTTTGGTGGAGGGGGAATTGGAGTATTTTGTGGAGAAAATTTTGGATTCTCGTGTTTCTAGACGGAAACTCCAGAATCTGGTTAAATGGAAGGGTTATGCTCAGGAAGATAATTCCTGGGTTTTTGCCTCTGATGTCCATGCTCCAGATCTTGTTCGTGCCTTTCATGTGGCTCATCCTGGTCGGCCTGGGGGCTCTGGTGAGGGTTCGGTGACCCCTCCTCAAAAGGGGGGTACTGTTGTGAATTCTGTGGCTGAATTCACTCCTGTGGTCACAAGTGGTACTGCAGCTTCTGAGCTTCCTCCCTCAGGTGTTCTGGTGAGCTCGTTGGCTGCTTTGTTATTTAACTCCGCCTGATTCTGTCTTCCTTGCTCCTTGTCAATGTTCCAGTGTTGGATCTGAGCTTCTGGATCTTTCCTGTGGCCTGCTGCTCTGCTTAGATAAGTGCTTCTTTGCTTTTGTTGCTACTTTTTCTGTCCAGCTTGTCAATTCGTTTTGCTGGAAGCTCTGAGACGCAAAGGGTGTACCGCCGTGCCGTTAGTTCGGCACGGTGGGTCTTTTTGCCCCCTTTGCGTGGTTTTTTGCTTTAGGGTTTTTTGTAGACTGCAAAGTTCTCTTTGCTATCCTCGCTCTATCTAGAATATCGGGCCTCACTTTGATGAATCTATTTCATCCCTATGTTTGTCTTTTCATCTTGCTAACAGTCATTATATGTGGGGGGCTGCCTTTTCCTTTGGGGTATTTCTCTGAGGCAAGTCAGGCTTGTTTTTCTATCTTCAGGCTAGTCAGCTCCTCAGGCTGTGCCGAGTTGCATAGGTAGTGTCAGGCGCAATCCACAGCTGCCTTTAGTTGTGTTTAGGATAGGTTCAGGTATTGCGGTCTACAGAGATTCCACGTCTCAGAGCTCGTTCTATTGTTTTTGGGTTATTGTCAGATCACTGTATGTGCTCTGATTGCTGGCACACTGTGTCACTGGATTGCCTACATAACAGGGATGTTTCCAGGGTGAGGTATAGGAGTCCATGACATATCGGGCTCTTTAGTCGGGGGGATAGGGATTTGTCCAGTGTTGGGATACAGGAGTCCATGACATATCAGGCTCCTCTTAGTCTGTGGCAGGCACTGACATATTCCGCTGCTACGGCCACTGCACTTTCCTCTTCCCCCAGTATTATCGGCAGTTTCTCTTCCTCCTCCTTGGAGGTGAAGTCTGGGAGGAGATCAGACAGTCTCTTGAAGTGAGTGTCCCTCACTGCGGAGTATTTGGGGCACCTCAGCAGGAAGTGGGCCTCATCCTCCACGGCCTCCTGGGGGCACTGCTGGCAGAGTCTGCTCTCTCGGGGCTTGTAGTTCTGTCGGTGCCGCCCGGATTCGATGAGTAGGCTGTGGGCGCTCAGTCTGTACCGGCTCAGGATCTTTCGATCTTTGGGGTTTTCTAGTTTCTCTAGATATGGGGCCAGTTTGTACTCCCTCTGTAGATTCCGGTATATTGTCAGTTTCTGGGATTTGTTTATGTCGTTCCCCCAGATGCTGAGATATTCCTCTTTGACTTTTTGTACCATTTTCTGGATTTCACCTTTTGTCAGGCCATGGAGGTTGATGGCTTGGTCAGACTGGCTTTGGGTACTATTTCTTGGGAGGCTTTCTGAGGCTTCCTGGTGTAGGAGGACTTTGTGATGGTAGGAGCTGGGACTGCTACTTTGTAGATGAGCCTTGAATGACAGTGCCTTCTTCTTTATTGCGATGTGTAGTGGGAATCTGCCCAGCTCTGCTCGGCAGGCGCTATTTGATCTGCTCCGATGGACTTGGAGAAGATGCTTGCAGAACTCTAGGTGGAATATTTCTGTCGGCCCAGCGTCCCACTTTGACCAGTTTGGGTATCTATCTATCTATCTATCTATCTATCTATCTATCTATCTATCTATCTATTATCTATCTATCTATTATCTATCTATCTATTATCTATCTATCTATATAATTAAAAAGGAACAGCACAATAGTTCACGGCAGGTGCCAAGCCTCCAGGCAAACAGTCCAATACTTGCCAAACTGCACAGAAGAAAAAATAAAGGCAGCACTCCAATTGTGTCAGGTGGAAAAAAGTGAAAAAAACTTTATTCTGCCGCACTCATCTATCTATCTTTTCATTTATCTATTATCTATCTTTTCTATCTATCTAGCTTTTCTTTTTATCTATTTTCTGTCTGTCTATCATCTATCTATCTATCTTTCTATTTATTATCTATCTATCTATCTATCTATCTATCTATCTATCTATCTATCTATCTATCTATCTTTTTCTATCTATTATCCAGCTATCTAGCTGTCATATATCTATCTTTTCTATCTATCTATCTATCTATCTATCTATCTATCTATCTATCTATCTATCTATCTATCATCTATCTATCTATCTATCATCCAGCTATCTAGCTATCATCTATCTTTTCTATCTATCTATCTATCTATCATCTATCTATCTATCTTCCTATCTATCTATCTATCTATCTATCTATTTTCCAGCTATCTAGCTATCATCTATTTATCTTTTCTATCTATCTATCCCATATCTATCTATCTATCTATTTATCTATCTATCTATCTATCTATCTATCTATCTATCTATCTATCTTTTCTTTCTATTATATATCTATCTATCATCTATCTATCTTCTCTTTCTACTATCTATCTATCTATCTATCTATCTATCTATCTATCTATCTATCTATCTATATCTATCTATTATCTATCTATCTATTATCTATCTATCTATTATCTATCTATCTATTATCTATCTATCTATCTATCTATCTATCTATATCTATCTATTATCTATTATCTATCTATCTATCTATCTATCTATCTATCTATCTATCTATCTATCTATCTATCTATCTATCTTTTCATCTATTATCTATCTTTTCATCTATTATCTATCTTTTCTATCTATCTATCTATCTATCTTTTCTTTCTATTATCTATCTATCTATCTATCTATCTATTATCTATCTATCTATCTATCTATCTATCTATCTATTCTTTCTATGAATTATAGTTTCTTACTTCACACAACCCATTTCTTTACCTTCTCTTGTGCTGATTTACATCGTCAGAACATTTTGGAAAAATCTGTACAAAATATTGTGGGTGTGAAAATGTGATTGACAATTCCACCTCCTCCACGTGGGTGCAAAAATCATTACTGTGCTCATCTTGATATGCAGAGAAAAATGTGTTTGCAGCTTCTCCCACCGTGCGTTTCAGGAAAAACAGCGAAGCAGCTGAAAGCTAACTCTCTATTCACTACACAAAACAAGATCTGAACCCCGGCAATATGTGCATGTTATGTAATCTTATTCAACTATTGACTCGCGCGTCGTTCCGGTTTACATTTTTTTCTTTTTTAATTGTAGACACTTCTTACCTTTCTTCCAAACTTGCCAATATTTGCCGTACTTCCCTAAGAGATCAGACAAACATTTACTTTATAACGAAACAGGGCTAAGAAGACTCTAGAGCTGCGTTTTGCTCGCTTTGTATGTGAGCTGCATAGTAATGATGAAACAAGACTCTAGTGACTGTATAACACTATTGATGTGAAAGTCGGCCCCTGATTGGTCCAGAGCGCTCTACTCTGCTCCGAGGACCAGGGGTGATCCAACATTGGAATCGTCTCATGTCAGCATAATTCTTCAGCTATTGAAGCGACTGCCAGGATGCTAAAATATGTGCTGCCTGCATGAGAAAGAAATTCATCCTTTTATGGGTTGCTGAGTTCAGGATGGATGCTGGAGGATTATATTTGCTTCATGTTATTCCTTTGCTTATATAGCAAAAAAAAATAAATAAAAAGTCCATGTATTATCTTTAAGCAGTTATTCTAATAGAGATGAATCTGGGTTTGGGGCTGGAGCTCAACATTTATAATGAGACATACGCAATTTCAGGAAATTGTTTAATACAAATGACTAGGGTTGAGCGACTTTTCTTTTTATAGGATTGGGTCGGGTTTCACAAAACCCGACTTTTTCAAAAGTCGAGTCGAGTGAAATCGGCCGATCCTATAGAAAAGTCGGGGTCGGGGTCGGCCGAAACACAAAACCCAATGCAGTGCATTGGGTTTCTAATGGTTCCCAGGGTCTGAAGGAGAGGAAACTCTTCTTCAGGCTCTGGGATCCATATTTAAGTGTAAAATAAAGAATCAAAATAAAAAATACTGATATACTTACCCTCGGACGCGCCCTGGTTCTCACCGGCAGCCTTCCTTCCTAAGAATGAGCGCCTGAAGGACCTTCGATGACGTCGCGGCTTGTGATTGGTCGCGTGAGCGGTCACATGGGCGTCACGCGACCAATCACAAGCCGCAACGTCATCTAAGGCCCTTCAGGCGCTGATTCTTAGGAAGGAAGGCTGCGGGTTAGAACCAGGGCGCGTCCGAGGGTGAGTATATACCTATTAGGAATATACTCACCCTCGGACGCGCCCTCGGACGCTTCCTTCCTAAGAATAAGCGCCTGAAGGACCTTAGATGACATCACGGCTTGTGATTGGTCGCGTGACCGCTCTCGCGACCAATCACAAGCCGCGACGTCATCAAAGGCCCTTCAGGCGCTCATTCTTAGGAAGGAAGGCTGCCGGTGAGAACCAGGGCGCGTCCGAGGGTGAGTATATCAATATATTTTTTTTTTATTCTTTATTTTACACTTAAATATGAATTCCGATACCGATTCCCGATATCTTAAACATATCGGAACTCGGTTTCGGAATTCCGATTCCAGATCAGAAGATCGCCGACCTCATGGCCGACCCCACACAGGGGTCGGGTCGGGTTTCATGAAACCCGACTTTGCCAAAAGTCGGCAACTTCTGAATCTGGCCGACCCGTTTCGCTCAACCCTACAAATGACACTCTTTATACCTCATTTGATATAAGAAGACAGTTTTTCTTGTAGATGTAGACAGCGGTGTAACTACAGTTCTGTGGACCCTGGTGCAAATTTTGTACTTGCATGTTGGTCAGATGTATGGGCCCTTATATACGATTCTGTATAGCATAAAGACATACGTGTTCGCCCCCTATGTAATAATGTCCCCATCCTGACCCCTTCCAGTAATCATGCCCCCCATCCTGGGCCACAAGCTATAACAGTTTCCCCCATCTTGGGCCGCTTCCTGGTATAATGTCCACATTCCAATGTAATGCCTCCATCTTGATGTTATTGCCATATGCCGCATATCACTGGTAAGTCAACATTAGCAGCAGCCTCTGATTAGCCCAAAGTGTGTATTGTGGTGTAGGGAGCAGGAGAGTCTCTTTGGCACAATACTTTTCACCTGAATGTGCGTCGGAGGACACACGTCCAGGTGAAATTGTCATCGGTGGGTCCATCTCCCACACAGGCCTTATCACAACCGGGATCATGGATGTAGAGACAATTATGGCATGTGCACTTGTTGCGGATATGCTGCAAATTTTTTGTTCCAATCGGCAGTGTCCAAATCCGCAGAATACTACATTAGTAGCAAAGAGGATTACATTTTAGTGAAACTGATTCACACCCTGTAAATGAAAACAAACACAGACAATAACATGAAGTATGTACCTAAAATCCGAAGCATATAAATTCGTGAAATCTCCAATAAAATCCACATTTAATGCAAATGTTTTTTTGCCAGGGCAGACAGAGTTGTGCAGAGGGCTGAAGAGGAAAGTTTGGCAACCGGACAGGTGAGCAGCAAGGTATCTTATTTTCCATCCTATGTTTATTATGCTCTTGGGTTTGGAGAGACAGCAAAATAATGAACATTCGATTGACACCAAATAAATTTGATGCAAATTGAATTTCTTGGCCAAGTTTGAGTGAACTGCTGAATTCAAATTGTGGCAGATTTGCTCATCACTGACATCTGCCATAGACATAGATATGTACTTTAAGATTATGAAAGTAAGACTAGAATGAATATTTTAGGAAAGTCCATGAACATATTATAGCTAGTGGTGAACAGATTGATCTGTGGATGTACTTTAAGATTTAATTGATCTGAAGCATCAGAGATTAGGTTATTTTTTTTTGCATGTCTGCATGGACCTCCCCATAATGCTCTGCAACTATGACACCTTGTACCTTGTACAGTGGTGGTCAGTACCTGGGTCCTCATAGATCAGCATTTCCTTGTGGAGCACAGATTGTACTGCAGAGTTGTTTTGCATTTCCAGAGTTACTGAAAAAGTCTCTCTCTTTTGTAGTGAATACATTCTCATGGTTAGAGGGGTCCTCTCTCTCCTGTAAAGTGTAAGCTCTTATGGTCAGTAAGGTCCTCTCCCTTCTCTAGTGTTTAAGTTCTTATGGTCAACAGGGTAGTCTTTCTGTCTACTGTAGATTGTAAGTTGTTATGGTCAGCATGGTCATCTCTCTCTTTTCTATAAAGTATGAGCTCTTATGGTCAGCGGAGTCCTCTCTTTCTTTTCTATAAAGTATAAGTTCTTATGGTAAACGAGGTCCTTTCTCCTCTAGAGTGTAAGTCCTTAAAGTCAGTGGAACTTGTAGAAAACTTGGCAGTCAGGTAAATGTTGTAAGCAGGACATTTTACTTTGTGCAGGCAATCCAAAAATAAAGAAACATTTTGGTCCTACAATAATGTGATGGATTATACAGGGAAAGGTGGTGTCGACTTCACTCACCTTGGGGCCGGGGAGAAAAGGACCCAGCAGGGATCGTCTCTCTGGCGCCACCACTTGCCTCAGGCCAGTCAGGGAACTGCTCCGAGGGCAAATAGTCACCGGAAAGGCTTCCCTTAGGCTACTTTCACATTAGTGTCATGTGACGGACATCGCAATGTGTCGCTTTGGAGAAAAAACGCATCCTGCAAAGTTGCCCTCAGGATGTGTTTTTTTCTCCATAGACTTGCATTAGCGACGCATTGCGACGTATTGCCACACGTCGCATCCGTCGTGCGATGGATGCATCCTGTTTTTGGCACCCGCGATGCACAAAAAAGTTCATTGCAACTTTTTTGTGCGTCAGGTCCGCCATTTTCGACCTCACATGCGCGGCCGAAACTCCGCCCCCTCCTCCCCGACAATCACAATGGGCAGCAGATGCGTTGTAAAACTGCATCCGCTGCCCACATTGTGCTAATTAATCACACTGTCCATTGGTACGTCGGGCCGACGGTTTGCGACGGCCCGTACCGACAGACTAGTATGAAAGTAGCCTTATAGGTACGAGTTATTGAGGTGCTCCCAGTGAGGGAGGATATATATCACCAGGCCAGGCTGGGCATATATATATATAAACCTTCTGGCCATCACTGCCAGAGTTTCTCACTAACCCAGTACGGCATGCTGCCACCAGTTCCTCGTTATACATAAGCCCCGTCCAATAACAGGCTTATGTCGGGTCAGAAACCAACCCAGGGTAGCGTATAATTGACCAACCGAGTGTGCGGACATGGGGATTCATGAATCAAGATAAAAGAGCAGCCCAAGATTAATTTTGTATTTAATCGCCAAAAGGCGCACTAGAAATATACAGATATATATATACAGAACAATATACAGGTATGCAGTCAAGAGTGTAGTACAAGAGTAGGGTATAGATAGGTTGTAATTTGTAATTACCATGTTATGCAACATGTGACCATAAGGAGGCACTGATGGGTCACAGATCCAAATCTTAGTTACAGGCTTTCCTGGCTGCATCAGCTAACTGATCCTCCTGCCAGTAGAAAACTCAGTCCAAAATGAGGGGCTGCCTTATATCTCCTAGGCTCACTCAGGATATGCAACACATGCTGCACCACACACTGCAGCAGGATGTGCTGCATATCCTGAGCTTTCATTTCAGCCTGTAACCCTCTGCACACTGCAATCTGTCTGACTGCTGAAGGTCATTGTAGGACCGAAATCTTTCTTTAACCCCTTTCTGACATTAGACGTACTATCCAGTTGAGGTGGGGTGGGCCCCTATGACCACCGACGGGATAGTACGTCATATGCGATCGGCAGCGCTCACGGGGGGAGCGCTGCCGATCGTGGCCGGGTGTCAGCTGCCTATCGCAGCTGACATCCGGCACTATGTGCCAGGAGCGGTCACGGACCACCCCCGGCACATTAACCCCTGGCACACCCCGATCAAAGATGATCGCGATGTGCCGGCGGTATAGGGAAGCTTCCCGCAGGGAGGGGGCTCCCTGCTGGCTTCCCTGAGCCCCCCGCAGCAACGCGATGTGATTGCGTTGCTGCGATGGTCTTACCTCCCTCCCTGCTTGCTCCAGGCCCGGATCCAAGATGGCCACGGATCCGGGTCCTGCAGGGAGGGAGGTGGCTTCACAGAGCCTGCTCAGAGCAGGCACTGTGAAGCCTGCAGTGCTGCATGTCAAATCGGTGATCTGACAGAGTGCTGTGCAAACTGTCAGATCATCGATCTGTGATGTCCCCCCCTGGGACAAAATAAAAAAGTTAAAAAAAATTTCCAAATGTGTAAAAAAAAAAAAAAAAAATTCCTAAATAATGAAAAAAAAAAAAAATATTATTCCCATAAATACATTTCTTCATCTAAATAAAAAAAACAAAAACAATAAAAGTACACATATTTATTATCGCCACGTCCGTAACGACCCAACCTATAAAACTGGCCCACTAGTTAACCCCTTCAGTAAACACCGTAAGAAAGAAAAAAAACGAGGCAAAAAACAACGCTTTATTATCATACCGCCGAACAAAAAGTGGAATAACACGCGATCAAAAAGACAGATAATAATAACCATGGTACCGCTGAAAACGTCATCTTGTCCCGCAAAAAACGAGCCACCATACAGCATCATCAGCAAAAAAATAAGAAAGTTATAGTCCTGAGAATAAAACGATGCAAAAATAATTATTTTTTCTGTAAAATAGTTTTTATCATATAAAAGCGCCAAAACATAAAAAAAGATATAAATGAGGTGTCGCTGTAATCGTACTGACCCGAAGAATAAAACTGATTTATCAATTTTACCAAACGCGGAACGGTATAAATGCCTCCCCCAAAAGAAATTCATGAATAGCTGGTTTTTGGTCATGCTTCCTCACAAAAATCGGAATAAAAAGCGATCAAAAAATGTCACGTGCCCGTAAATGTTACCAATAGGGTTGAGCGACTTTTGATTTTATCGGATTGGGTCGGATTTCATGAAACCCGACTTTTTCAAAAGTCGGGTCGAGTGAAATCGGCCGATCCTATAGAAAAGTCGGGGTCGGGGTCGGCCGAAACACGAAACCCAATGCAGTTCATTGGGTTTCTAATGGTTCCCAGGGTCTGAAGGAGAGGAAACTCTCCTTCAGGCCCTGCGATCCATATTATTGTGTAAAAAAAAAAAAAATATTGCTATACTCACCCTCGGACGCGCCCTGGTTGTAACCGGGAGCCTTCCTTCCTAAGAATCAGTGCTTGTAGGACCTTTCGATGATGTTGCGGCTTGTGATTGGTCGCGTGAGCGGTCACATGGGCGTCACGCGACCAATCAGAAGCCGTGACGTCATCGAAAGGTCCTTCAAGCGCTGATTCTTAGGAAGGAAGGCTGCGGGTTACAACCAGGACGCGTCCGAGGGTGAGTATATACCTATTAGGAATATACTCACCCTCGGACGCGGCCTGGTTGTAACCCGCAGCCTTCCTTCCTAAGAATCAGCGCTTGAAGGACCTTTCAATGACGTCACGGCTTCTGATTGGTCGCGTGAGCGGTCACATGGGCGTCACGCGACCAATCAGAAGCCGTGACGTCATCGAAAGGTCCTTCAAGTTCAAGCGCTGATTCTTAGGAAGGAAGGCTCCCGGTTACAACCAGGGCGCGTCCGAGGGTGAGTATAGCAATATTTTTTATTTTTATTCTTCATTTTACACTTAAATCTGAATTCCGATACCAATTCCCGATATCTTAAACATATCGGGAATCGGTATCGGAATTCCGATTCCAGATTCAGAAGATCGCCAACTTCATGGCCGACCCCACACAGGGGTCGGGTCGGGTTTCATGAAACCCGACTTTGCCAAAAGTCGGCGACTCCTGAAAATGGCCGACCTGTTTCGCTCAACCCTAGATACCAATAAAAACGTCAACTCGTGCCACAAAAAACAAGACCTCACATGACTCTGTGGACCAAAATATGGAAAAATTATAGCTCTCAAAATGTGGTAACGCAAAAAATATTTTTTGCAATAAAAAGCGTCTTTCAGTGTATGATGGCTGCCAATCATAAAAATCCGCTAAAAAACTCGCTATGAAAGTAAATCAAACCCCCGTTCATCACCCCCTTAGTTAGGGAAAAATTAAAAAAATGTATTTATTTCCATTTTCCCATTAGGGCTAGGGTTAGGGCTAGGGTTAGGGTTAGGGCTAGGGTTAGGGCTAGGGTTAGGGCTAGGGTTAGGGCTAGGGTTAGGGTTAGGGCTAGAGTTAGGGCTAGGGTTAGGGCTAGGGTTAGGGCTAGGGTTAGGGCTAGGGTTAGGGTTGGGGCTACAGTTAGGGTTGGGCTAAAGTTAGGGTTAGGGTTTAGATTACATTTACAGTTGGGAATAGGGTTGGGATTAGGGTTAGGGTTGTGTCAGGGTTAGAGGTGTGGTTAGGGTTACTGTTGGAATTAGGGTTAGGGGTGTGTTTGGATTAGGGTTTCAGTTATAATTGGGGGGTTTCCACTGTTTAGGCACATCAGGGGCTCTCCAAACACGACATGGCGTCCGATCTCAATTCCAGCCAATTCTGCGTTGAAAAAGTAAAACAGTGCTCCTTCCCTTCCGAGCTCTCCCGTGTGCCCAAACAGGGGTTTACCTCAACATATGGGGTATCAGCGTACTCAGGACAAATAGGACAAAAACTTTTGGGGTCCAATTTCTCCTGTTACCTTTGGGAAAATACAAAACTGGGGGCTAAAAAATAATTTTTGGGGGAAAGTTTTTTTTTCACGGCTCTGCGTTACAAACTGTAGTGAAACACTTGGGGGTTCAAAGCTCTAACAACACATCTAGATGATTTCCTTAGGGTGTCTAGTTTCCAAATGGTGTCACTTGTGGGGGGTTTCTACTGTTTAGGTACATTAGGGGCTCTGCAAACGCAATGTGACACCTGCAGACCATTCCATCTAAGTCTGCATTCCAAATGGAGCTCCTTCCCTTCCGAGCCCTCCCATGCGCCCAAACAGTGGTTCCCCCCCACTTATGGGGTATCAGCGCACTCAGGACAAATTGGACAACAAATTTTGGGGTCCAATTTCTCCTGTTACCCTCGGGAAAATACAAAACTGGGGGCTAAAAAATAATTTTTGTGGGAAAAAATTTTTGTTTTATTTTTACGGCTCTGCATTATAAACTTCTGTGAAGCCCTTGGTGGGTCAAAGCGCTCAAAACACATCTAGATAAGTTCCTTAGGGGGTCTACTTTCCAAAATGGTGTCACTTGTGGGGGGTTTCAATGTTTAGGCACATCAGTGGCTCTCTAAACGCAACATGGTGTCCCATCTCAATTCCTGTCAATTTTGCATTGAAAAGTCAAACGGCGCTCCTTCCCTTCCGAGCTCTCCCATGCGCCCAAACAGTGGTTTACCTCCACATATGGGGTATCAGCGTACTCAGGACAAATTGTACAACAACTTTTGGGGTCCAATTTCTTCTCTTACCCTTGGGAAAATAAAAAATTGGGGGCGAAAATATAATTTTTGTGAAAAAATATGATTTTTTATTTTTACGGTTCTGCATTATAAACTTCTGTGAAGCACTTGGTGGGTCAAAGTGCTCACCACACCTCTAGATAAGTTCCTTAGGGAGTCTACTTTCCAAAATGGTGTCACTTGTGGGGGGTTTAAATGTTTAGGCACATCAGTGGCTCTCCAAACGCAACATGGCGTCCCATCTCAATTCCTGTCAATTTTGCATTGAAAAGTCAAACGGCGCTCCTTCCCTTCCGAGCTCTCCCATGCGCCCAAACAGTGGTTTACCTCCACATATGGGGTATCAGCGTACTCAGGACAAATTGTACAACAACTTTTGGGGTCCAATTTCTTCTCTTACCCTTGGGAAAATAAGAAATTGGGGCAAAAAGGTAATTTTTGTGAAAAAATATGATTTTTTATTTTTACGGTTCTGCATTATAAACTTCTGTGAAGCACTTGGTGGGTCAAAGTGCTCACCACACCTCTAGATAAGTTCCTTAGGGGGTCTACTTTCCAAAATGGTGTCACTTGTGGGGGGTTTCAATGTTTAGGCACATCAGGGGCTCTCCAAACGCAACATGGTGTCCCATCTCGATTCCAGTCAATTTTGCATTGAAAAGTCAGACGGCGCTCCTTCGCTTCCGAGCTCTGTCATGCGCCCAAAGAGTGGTTTACCCCCACATATGGGGTATCGGTGTACTCAGGACAAATTGTACAACAACTTTTGGGGTCCATTTTCTCCTGCTACCCTTGGTAAAATAAAACAAATTGGAGCTGAAGTAAATTTTTTGTGAAAAAAAGTTAAATGTTCATTTTTATTTAAACATTCCAAAAATTCCTGTGAAGCACCAGAAGGGTTAATAAACTTCTTGAATATGGTTTTGAGCACCATGAGGGGTGCAGTTTTTAGAATGGTGTCACACTTGGGTATTTTCTATCATATAGACCCCTCAAAATGACTTCAAATGAGATGTGGTCCCTAAAAAAAAATGGTGTTGTAAAAATGAGAAATTGCTGGTCAACTTTTAACCCTTATAACTCCCTAACAAAAAAAAATTTTGGTTCCAAAATTGTGCTGATGTAGACATGTGAGAAATGTTACTTATTAAGTATTTTGTGTGACATATGTCTGTGATTTAATTGCATAAAAATTCAAAGTTGGAAAATTGCAAAATTTTCATAATTTTCGCCAAATTTCCATTTTTTTTCACAAATAAACGCAGGTACTATCAACGAATTCTTACCATTTTCATGAAGTACAATATGTCACGAGAAAACAATGTCAGAATCACTGGAATCCGTTGAAGCGTTCCAGAGTTATAACCTCATAAAGGGACAGTGGTCAGAATTGTAAAAATTGGCCCGGTCATTAACGTGCAAACCACCCTTGGGGGTAAAGGGGTTAATTTTGGATGGCCTGCACAAATTAAAATTATCTGCTTACAACATTTACCAGAGTGACAAGTTTTCTACAAGATTTACATGGGATAGGATCCTACATGGGCACCATCCACAGGAGTGCCGTAATTTCCATTTTTGATCTTAAAGTCAGTGGAATCCTATTTCTTCTGTAGAGTGTAAGTTGTTATTGTCAGTCGGGTTCTCTCTCTCTCCGTCTCCTCTCATCCACATATATTCTCCGAACAATCAGAAGCTTTCCAGTATTGAAAATTGCTGGAATTTATTAGCCGCAAATTGACTTTTTTTTAAAAAAAATTGGCAAAGCTGGTGAATTTGAATTTCAAGTGATCCCCTCATCTCTACCTGCAGCTAATATGGTGTTATTATACAGTACTTACCTCTTACTTTTATTTTACTGACCAGTGATTCCCAAAGCAGCACCAGACAAGCCCACAATGGGATTTCAGGATTTAGCAACTTTACACTACTCTACCCTTCCTTGAATCTCTAATATAAGGTTTGATAAAGACCAGGGACATGGTCGAAATGTTATGGAATAGTTTGCATTTCTCTACTGCGGTGAAGCAATTTTCTTTTATCTGGTGATTGAAGTAAATCCTTTGTTTGTAAATTATATGAGACTCTCAGTGCGACTGTTTATCCTCTGGATTGCTGTATTTTATACATGTCTGTAATCCCTCTTCACATGTACAGCACTTTGAAATTAAAGGGGTTTTGCAGTCTTAACCTAGAAGTCTGCAGTCTCTCTGTGTGACTGCAGACTTGTGAATCCTCACACCATGTGCACTGAATGCTGTGAGGATTCACCTTGAGTGGGTGGGCACGTGACTACAAGTATGTGATTTGCATACATGCCACCACAAGCCGATTAGATGGGTGAAGCCTCACTTAATACAAATTATTTTTTTTATTATTATTTTTATTGGGGGGCACCCATTCAGTCTTTTTCTATATATGCCCCTGAGTATCACTATTAAGAATCAGCAAACCCGACACTTGAGTACTAGGTATGATATGGACATTGAAAGGGTACAATGGTTGACTGAGATCTTGGCCAAGTCAAGGGTTTTCCAGAGCCATCTCATTTGTATACAATAAATAATTTTTTTTTCGAGAGAATAATCAATATATACTACAGATAATATTTTAATAGAGGCGCTACATTCCTGTATAAATGGTTTATTTAGCATTGTGGGGGTGATCGACGTCCTTTAAGCAGTGGAAAACTCCTTTGATCATGCCCCTGACAGAGTTTATTTTTTTCCATTCCGTAAGGTCACATTTTCTAACTTTGCAAGGTTTGGCCTATTTCTGAGACCAGTGTTCTAATGTTATGCTTAATATATAATTTTTACCTATATTTGTGGCCACCTGTCATACCCCACACGCTTGCCTGACTTGTTCCATACATGACTTTCATTCATGCTTAGAGGCTTGTTTTTTTCTTTAGCCTCTTATACTTTTTTCTTTCATGTATATTCACCAGTGTTTGTATTTATTGTGCTCTCTCATTACCTTAGCATTACAGATTGAAAAACGATTGTTGTTTATTGCCTTATGCTGACTTTGGGGCATTATTATACTCTAGACTAATTTGCATCAAGTAATTTTGTTTTGTCCATTTCTTTTAAAGTTTGCATGTGACCTAAATAATCAATTTACATCAACAATGATGCCGTTAACAAAAACTACTCCAATTTTATTAAAAAAAATGGAAATTTGTACATAACATTTACCAGGTTGCGGTTTCATATACAGAAAGGTAGATTATAGGGAAACACCACCTACCTTTTCTTTAAGACATTTTTCAAAGCCTACAAGCTATGATCTTTGCTGCTTATGGTTGTCATCAGGGTTCAGTGACGAAATTGCTATATTCCTTGGAGTTTTCTCAGGGTTAACAGTAAAGGGCTGGAAATAAAACAGTCATTGCCTCAGAGTTGAGCTGCTCTGAGGCCATGACTGTAATCCTGATATGTCAAGGAGATTACTGTTCCTAACCGCAGTCTACACAATAGTAAATGGATTAGTCTGTAAGACAAACCAAAAGAAGAAAAAAAATCAGCCAATGAAGGGCATATTTAGTATATGGGATCATGAAAGCAAAAAAAATCATTCTAAATGTTATTTGTGCACATTTTTGTTGCTGTAACAGTTACAAAGCTAAAAATACAGGAGTACTTACTAATTTATAGATGTCTTTTAAGCTTAGGTCTAGAAGTCATATGCTGGATGAGAAGAGGAGCTAATTAAAACATCTGCAAAGGATACAGCATCAGTCATATTAGCAAATCTGTCAATATTGGACAGGTCACTAGCATTTGGCCACAAAAATCAATTCACATCGTAATAATTCTATTTGGAACAAATATTCATAATAATGTTTTAAAGTACCTGCAAAATCTAGGGCAGAAAAAAAAATTATTCTCACTCGGCCCACCAAAGCAGCTTCGGACAGGTTGTCGTCTTCGATCCAGTCACTGGACCAGTCTCCACTGGGCCATCTTCTCCATCTTCCGGTGTATCTTTTGCCCCTACAGGTTTGACTATTTGGTGGAGTTATGATGTCCAGAATAATCTTACAAAATAAAATGGAAAAGGGTGAAGTACAAACTTGGCTCAGTGAAGATGTGACTAAATCAAACTACTGAAAACAGACTTGTATCCTTAGGACTTATATAAGTCTATGATTTCCGTATTTTGATTTAGTCACCTCTATATGCTGGTGTTCCAGCATTAAACAGGGAGGATAGAACAATAGAATGATCCCTTAATGTTTATAGATCTTCTCCTCTGGTCTTCTGAATCTTGTATTGTTATTTTAATGCACTTTTGCACTTTCATTTGGTGGGTTGTATTTTATATATTTATCCAATAAAAGTTACATTTTAAGAGTTTCTTCAGTGAGCGGAGTTATGATGTCCTACAACATATGTCATGATGTACCGACTTATTCAATGTAGGCGATGATTTTCGGTCATTGAAAGGCGCTGAAGATGGCCTAGTGAAGACTGCATCGGTGACCGAACTGAAAAGTCAGTTGAGGGCTGAGTAAGTATTGATATTTTTTAATTTTTTTAACTCAGCTAGCCACCATTTTGCTAAATTGTAGAGTGCCAGTATGAAAATTAAAAAAAAAAATAGTCATCTTGACATTACCTGTACTGCCACAGCCTACCATCTGGTTCTCTGTGCCGTCTGGCCTCCTCTTTACACCTTCCACCATAATGTGGTATTCTCTTCAGTCTTCTTCATTCTGTGACAGCATTTCTGGTGCAAACATCATGGTGCATTTTGTGATGTCACACTGTTTGACATCACAGGTTTACACCGTTCAGAGTACAGAAAGCTGAAGCCGATGTTTTATGCTAGGGAAAGATGATAGAAAAGAAGGTTGGCGTTGCAGAAGACTGGACGTCAGGCTGTGGTGGCGGAAGAACAGGTGTGAATTGAATTGAGGTTTTCTTTAGTATATGTTTGCTAAGACTTCAGAGAATAATAAAAAACATGAAACTTACATTAAATAACAATGACGCAAATCAAATTTGTCAAAGTCAAATGATCTTCCAAATTCGAATCTCAGCAGATTTGCTCACCAGTAGGGTTGAGCGAAACGGTTCGTTCATTTTCAAAAGTCGCCGACTTTTGGCAAAGTCGGGTTTCATGAAACCCGATCCGACCCCTGTGCGGGGTCGGCCATGCGGTACGCGACTTTCGCGCCAAAGTCGCGTTTCAATGACGCGAAAAGCGCCATTTCTCAGCCAATGAAGGTAAACGCAGAGTGTGGGCAGCGTGATGACATAGGTCCTGGTCCCCACCATCTTAGAGAAGGGCATTGCAGTGATTGGCTTGCTGTCTGCGGCGTCACAGGGGCTATAAAGGGGCGTTCCCGCAGACCGCCATGTTACTGCTGCTGATCTGAGCTTAGGGAGAGGTTGCTGCCGCTTCGTCAGAAGCAGGGATAGCGTTAGGCAGGGTCCATTAACCACCAAACTGCTTGTGCTGTAGCGATTTCCACTGCCCAACACCACCTTCGGTGTGCAGGGACAGTGGAAGCTACATTTTTTTTTTCCCCCCCTCAGCGCTGTAGCTCATTGGGCTGCCCTAGAAGGCTCCCGATAGCTGCATTGCTGTGTGTACGCCGCTGTGCAAACCAACTGCTTTTTTCAAAGCACAAATCCTCTTGTTCCTTCCTTTCTGCACAGCTATCTTTTTGGTTTGTACACACTTTTTATTTAATTTGTGCATCAGTCCACTCCTTATTGCTGCCTGCCATACCTGGCTGAGATTACTGCAGGGAGATAGTAATTGAAGGACACTCCCTGTTTTTTTTTTTTTTTTTGTGGGAGATTAAGATTGACATTTCTGCTAGAGTGCCATCCCTGTCTGTGTCATCTCTCACTCAGTGGGCCATAGAAAGCCTATTTATTTTTTTGCTTGATTTGGGTTATAAAATCTACCTGAAAAAATCACTACATCAATCAGTGGGAGAAAAATATTGGCCTCAGGGCTTGTGTGCCACTCTTGACTCCTGTGTGCATCATCACTCACTCAGTGGGCCATAGAAAGCCTATTTATTTTTTTGCTTGATTTTGGTTCTAAAATCTACCTGAAAAAATCACTACATCAATCAGTGGGAGAAAAATATTGGCCTCAGGGCTTGTGTGCCACTCCTGACTCCTGTGTGCATCATCACTCACTCAGTGGGCCATAGAAAGCCCATTTTTTTTTTTTTTGCTTTATTTGGGTTCTAAATTCTACCTGAAAAAATCAATAAATCAATCAGTGGGAGATTAATATTGGCCTTTGGGCTTGTGTGCCAGTCCTAAGCGTGCCATCTCTCTCTCTCAGATAGTGGGCCATAGAAAGCCTATTTTTTTTTTTTATTGGGTTTATAAATTTTCCCTGGAAAAAAAAAAAAAAATTGGGAGATTAATATTGGCCTCTGGGCTTGTGTGCCAGTCCTGAGCGTGCCATCTCTCTCACAAATAGTGGGCCATAGAAAGCCTATTTATTTATTTTTTTTTGGTTTTATAAATTCTCCCTTAAAAAAAAAAGGGAGATTAATATTGGCCTTTGGGCTTGTGTGCCAGTCCTAAGCGTGCCATCTCTCTCTGTCTCTCAGATAGTGGGCCATAGAAAGCTTATTTATTATTTTTTTTATTGGGTTTATAAATTTTCCCTGGAACAAAAAAAAAAAGTGGGAGATAAATATTGGCCTCTGGGCTTGTGTGCCACTCCTGACTCCTGTGTGCGTCATCTCTCACTCAGTGGGCCATAGAAAGCCTTTTTTTGTTTTATTTGTTTTCTAAATTCTCCCTGAAAAAATCATTTTATTTTCTTTGGTTTCTAAATTCTTCCTGAAAAAATCATTTTATTCTATTTTTTTTTCCTAAAGTCTCCCTGAAAAAAAAAAAAAAAATCAGTGGGAGATTAATATTGCCCTTTCTGCTTGTGTGCCAGTCTTGACTCCTGGGTGTGCCATCTCTCTCTCTCTCTCCAATTGTGGGCCATAGAAAGCCTATTATTTTTTTTAGCTTGATTTGGGTTCCAAAATCTACCTGAAAAAATCACTACATCAATCAGTGGGAGATAAATATTGGCCTCTGGGCTTGTGTGCCACTCCTGACTCCTGTGTGCGTCATCTCTCACTCAGTGGGCCATAGAAAGCCTTTTTTTGTTTTATTTGTTTTCTAAATTCTCCCTGAAAAAATCATTTTATTTTCTTTGGTTTCTAAATTCTTCCTGAAAAAATCATTTTATTCTATTTTTTTTTCCTAAAGTCTCCCTGAAAAAAAGAAAAAAAAAACAAATCAGTGGGAGATTAATATTGCCCTTTCTGCTTGTGTGCCAGTCTTGACTCCTGGGTGTGCCATCTCTCTCTCTCTCTCCAATTGTGGGCCATAGAAAGCCTATTATTTTTTTAGCTTGATTTGGGTTCCAAAATCTACCTGAAAAAATCACTACATCAATCAGTGGGAGATAAATATTGGCCTCTGGGCTTGTGTGCCACTCCTGACTCCTGTGTGCGTCATCTCTCACTCAGTGGGCCATAGAAAGCCTTTTTTTGTTTTATTTGTTTTCTAAATTCTCCCTGAAAAAATCATTTTCTTTGGTTTCTAAATTCTTCCTGAAAAAATCATTTTATTCTATTTTTTTTTTCCTAAAGTCTCCCTGAAAAAAAAAAAAAAAAAACAAATCAGTGGGAGATTAATATTGCCCTTTCTGCTTGTGTGCCAGTCTTGACTCCTGGGTGTGCCATCTCTCTCTCGCTCTCCAATTGTGGGCCATAGAAAGCCTTTTATTTTTTTTTAGCTTGATTTGGGTTCCAAAATCTACCTGAAAAAATCACTACATCAATCAGTGGGAGATAAATATTGGCCTCTGGGCTTGTGTGCCACTCCTGACTCCTGTGTGCGTCATCTCTCACTCAGTGGGCCATAGAAAGCCTTTTTTTGTTTTATTTGTTTTCTAAATTCTCCCTGAAAAAATCAATTTATTTTATTTGGTTTCTAAATTCTTCCTGAAAAAATCATTTTATTCTATTTTTTTTTTCCTAAAGTCTCCCTGAAAAAACAAAACAAAAAACAAATCAGTGGGAGATTAATATTGCCCTTTCTGCTTGTATGCCAGTCTTGACTCCTGGGTGTGCCATCTCTCTCTCTCTCTCCAATTGTGGGCCATAGAAAGCCTATTATTTTTTTTAGCTTGATTTGGGTTCCAAAATCTACCTGAAAAAATCACTACATCAATCAGTGGGAGATAAATATTGGCCTCTGGGCTTGTGTGCCACTCCTGACTCCTGTGTGCGTCATCTCTCACTCAGTGGGCCATAGAAAGCCTTTTTTTGTTTTATTTGTTTTCTAAATTCTCCCTGAAAAAATCATTTTATTTTATTTGGTTTCTAAATTCTTCCTGAAAAAATCATTTTATTCTATTATTTTTTTTTCCTAAAGTCTCCCTTAAAAAAAAAAAAAATCAAATCAGTGGGAGATTAATATTTACATTTGTGCTTCAGTGACAGTCCTGCGTGTGTGGCATTTCTCTCATTTGTTGCCACCAACAACAGAGTGTGTAACATTGTGCCTGATTTTCGTTGTGGTCTCACTCACCTGTAAAGGGGTAGCTAAATCATACTGAAGTTATAGCTCACCGTGTAATTTGTGTGACAGCAACAAATACCGTTAGTTTGTTTACGTTTTTAAAACAATGAGGAAGTATGGTGGAAGAGGTCGTGGCCGGGGGCGTTCATTGTCAGCTGGTAATGAGGGTAGTGGTAGTGGTGGAGCATCAGCTGGTCGTGGGAAAAAAAATATTGCACCTAAGTCTGGAGCTGTGGAGCCAGGTTCGTCGTCTGGCTACACAAGGCCTCGAACGCTCCCTTTTCTGGGAGTAGGAAAACCGCTTTTAAAGCCGGAGCAGCAAGAGCAAGTTTTGGCTTATCTTGCTGACTCAGCCTCTAGCTCTTTTGCCTCCTCTCGTGAAAGTGGTAAATGTCAATGCAGCGCGTCGTTAGTGGATGTTCACGGTCAGGGACAAGTCGCTTCTTGTCCTCTTCAGCAAAAACAACAACAGAGAAGAATGCAGCAGGCGACACAACGGGTTACTCCATGGAGCTCTTTACACATACCATCCCTGGCTTAGAAAGTGAAGCAGTTAACAGTCCATGCCCATTACAAGTTGAATCTGACATGGAGTGCACTGATGCACAGCCACAGCCAGACTACTATGCTGGTCCTTTGACTCAGACCACAACATTGCCCTCGCAGGGTGCTGATCAAGAATCAGACCCTGATGAGACTATGTTGCCCCATCACGAACGCTATACCACCGACCGACATGGTGACACAGACGAAGTTGCACACGAGCTACAAGAAGAGGTAATAGATGACCCAGTTCTTGACCCCGATTGGCAGCCATTGGGGGAACAGGGTGCAGGCGGCAGCAGTTCTGAAGCGGAGGAGGAGGGGCCGCAGCAGGCATCAACATCGCAACAGGTTCCATCTGCCGGGCCCGTATCTTGCCCAAAACGCGTGGCAAAGCCAAAACCTGTTGGAGGACAGCGTGGCCATCCGGTTAAAGCTCAGTCTGCAATGCCTGAAAAGGTATCCGATGCTAGAAAGAGTGCAGTCTGGCATTTTTTTAAACAACATCCAATTGATCAGCGCAAAGTCATCTGTCAAAAATGTTCAACTACCTTAAGCAGAGGACAGAATCTGAAAAGTCTCAATACAAGTTGCATGCATAGACATTTAACCACCATGCATTTGCAAGCCTGGACTAACTACCAAAGTCCCTTAAGGTTGTAGCACCCTCGGCCAATGAAGCTAGTCAGCAACGCAACATCCCTTCCGGCAGTGTAGGGCCACCATTTTCCGCACCACCTGCAGTATCTGTGCAGGTTTCTTTGCCAGGCCAAAGCAGTCAGGGTCAGGGAATCACCAGTTTCGTAGTAGGAAACACTGCATCTAGGGCACCGGTGGCAACAATACCATCTCCCACTGTCTCTCAGTCTGCCATGTCCACCGGCACCCCCGCTAGTTCCACGATCTCCAGCTCTCCAGTCCAGCTCACCCTACATGAGACTATGGTTAGAAAAAGGAAGTACTTAGCCTCGCATCCGCGTACACAGGGTTTGAACGCACACATAGCTAGACTAATCTCGTTAGAGATGATGCCCTACCGGTTACTTGAAAGCGAAGCTTTCAAAGCCCTAATGGACTACGCTGTACCACGCTACGAGCTACCCAGTCGACACTTTTTTTCCAGAAAACCCATCCCAGCCCTCCACCAGCATGTTAAAGAGCGCATCATCCATGCACTCAGGCAATCTGTGAGCACAAAGGTGCACCTGACAACAGATGCATGGACCAGTAGGCATGGCCAGGGACGTTACGTGTCCATCACGGCACACTGGGTGTAGATGTGGTGGATGCAGGGTCCACAGGGGACAGCAAGTTTGGGACAGTTCTGCCTAGCCCACGGTCTAGGAAACAATTGGCTGTAGCCGTTCGCACCCCCTCCTCCTCCTCTTCGTCCTCCTGCAGAAGCGAGAGCTCGTCCACAGACCGCAGTCGCACAACCACTCCATCCGCAGCTGCCACTGTTGCACACCAGGTCTCCCATTATGGGGCAGCTACTGGCAAACGTCAGCAGGCTGTATTGGCTATGAAGTGTTTGGGCGACAACAGACACACCGCGGAAGTTCTGTCCGAGTTCTTGCAGAAAGAAACGCAGTCGTGGCTGGGCACTGTAGATCTTGAGGCAGGCAAGGTAGTGAGTGATAACGGAAGGAATTTCATGGCTGCCATCTCCCTTTCCCAACTGAAACACATTCCTTGCCTGGCTCACACCTTAAACCTGGTGGTGCAGTGCTTCCTGAAAAGTTATCCGGGGTTATCCGACCTGCTCCTCAAAGTGCGTGGACTTTGCTCACATATCCGCCGTTCGCCCGTACACTCCAGCCGTATGCAGACCTATCAGCGTTCTTTGAACCTTCCCCAGCATCGCCTAATCATAGACGTTGCAACAAGGTGGAACTCAACACTGCACATGCTTCAGAGACTGTGTGAACAGAGGCGGGCTGTTATGTTTTTGTGGGAGGATACACATACACGGGCAGGCAGTAGGATGGCAGACATGGAGTTGTCAGGTGTGCAGTGGTCGAAGATTCAAGACATGTGTCAAGTCCTTCAGTGTTTTGAGGAATGCACACGGCTGGTTAGTGCAGACAACGCCATAATAAGCATGAGCATCCCCCTAATGCGTCTGCTGATGCAAAGTTTGACGCACATAAAGGATCAGGCGTCTGCAGCTGAGGAAGAGGAAAGCCTTGATGACAGTCAGCCATTGTCTGGCCAGGGCAGTGTACAGGACGAGGTAGCGGGCGAAGAGGAGGAGGAGGACGAGGAGGATGATGGGGATGATTATATTTTTAATGAGGAAGCTTTTCCGGGGCCACTGGAAATTGGTGGCGCGGCAAGGCCGGGTTCTGGTTTTTTGAGGGACACAAGTGACGTGGATTTGCCTGAAACTGCCCCTCAACCAAGCACAACCGCAGATTTGAGAACTGGAACTTTGGCCCACATGGCGGATTATGCCTTACGTATCCTCAAAAGGGACACACGCATAACTAAAATGATGAATGATGACGATTACTGGTTGGCCTGCCTCCTTGATCCTCGCTATAAAGGCAAATTGCAAAATATAATGCCACATGAGAACTTGGAACTAATATTAGCAACCAAACAATCAACTCTTGTTGACCGTTTGCTTCTGGCATTCCCTGCACACAGCGCCCGTGATCGTTCTCACACGAGCTGCAGGGGCCAGCAGACCAGAGGAGTTAGAGGGGCAGAAATCAGAAGTGGCGTTGGCCAGAGGGGTTTTCTGACCAGGTTGTGGAGTGATTTTGCTATGACCGCAGACAGGACAGGTACTGCAGCATCAATTCAAAGTGACAGGAGACAACATTTGTCCAGTATGGTTACAAACTATTTTTCATCCCTTATCGATGTTCTCCCTCAACCGTCATTCCCATTTGATTACTGGGCATCAAAATTAGACACCTGGCCAGAATTGGCAGAATATGCATTGCAGGAGCTTGCTTGCCCGGCAGCTAGTGTCCTATCAGAAAGAGTATTCAGTGCTGCAGGTTCAATACTAACAGAAAAAAGGACTCGTCTGGCTACCCAAAATGTAGATGATCTAACCTTCATTAAAATGAACCACAACTGGATTTCGAAATCTTTTGCCCCACCTTGCCCGGCTGACACCTAGCTTTCCTATGAAAAGGTCTTGCGTGTGGACTATTCTGAATGCCTTTTCCAATCTTGTAATTTTCTGCACCTGATTGTCCAGCATACGACATGTTTACACCTCACTAAATGGCCAAACTCCCCACACGGGGCCGTGGTATCGACACTTGGCGACAGCACCCGTGAGAGTGCAGTTTGTCTGAAGAGGTGGGTGAGCCCGCTTTTGGTCGACGGCACTGCCACTGGGTCCCTCCTAGTACAATAAAGTGTCTCTGGCGGTGGTGGTGCACACCCAACGTCAGACACACCGTTGTATATATGAGGGGCCCTGGGCCTGTACCGCCGGCCACAAGACAGTTTCCCCCCACCCCAGCTCAAACAGTGCTCTACCACTTGCAAAATTATCTCACAGCTCCACCAATGTTTAGTCTATGCGCTGACATCCTTCAATGCCTGCCACTGACAATACCATTGTATTGACATTTTTGTTATGTTAGGCCTTCGATGCCTGTCTGTGGTCACTCCTTCCACTAGGCCTCCACTGACCACACCACTGCTGCCCGTGTACCCCTGTAACCAATTTAAAATTGCCTACAGCCATGTGTTATTATTTTAGGCCTTCGATGCCTGTCTGCGGTGACTCCTTCCACTAGGCCTCCACTGACCACACCACTGCTGCCCGTGTACCCCTGGAACCAATTTAAAATTGCCTACAGCCATGTGTTATTATTTTAGGCCTTCGATGCCTGTCTGCGGTCACTCCTTCCACTAGGCCTCCACTGACCACACCACTGCTGCCCATGTACCCCTGGAACCAATTTAAAATTGCCTACAGCCATGTGTTATTATTTTAGGCCTTCGATGCCTGTCTGCGGTCACTCCTTCCACTAGGCCTCCACTGACCACACCACTGCTGCCCGTGTACCCCTGGAACCAATTTAAAATTGCCTACAGCCATGTGTTATTATTTTAGGCCTTCGATGCCTGTCTGCGGTCACTCCTTCCACTAGGCCTCCACTGACCACACCACTGCTGCCCGTGTACCCCTGGAACCAATTTAAAATTGCCTACAGCCATGTGTTATTATTTTAGGCCTTCGATGCCTGTCTGCGGTCACTCCTTCCACTAGGCCTCCACTGACCACACCACTGCTGCCCGTGTACCCCTGGAACCAATTTAAAATTGCCTACAGCCATGTGTTATTATTTTAGGCCTTCGATGCCTGTCTGCGGTTACTCCTTCCACTAGGCCTCCACTGACCACACCACTGCTGCCCGTGTACCCCTGGAACCAATTTAAAATTGCCTACAGCCATGTGTTATTATTTTAGGCCTTCGATGCCTGTCTGCGGTCACTCCTTCCACTAGGCCTCCACTGACCACACCACTGCTGCCCGTGTACCCCTGGAACCAATTTAAAATTGCCTACAGTCATGTGTTATTATTTTAGGCCTTCGATGCCTGTCTGCGGTCACTCCTTCCACTAGGCCTCCACTGACCACACCACTGCTGCCCGTGTACCCCTGGAACCAACATCAGAAAATATAAAAATAAGTATTTTGCTTATAAAAAAGAAAATACTGGAGAGATATCAAATGCAGACATTTTAACATTAAAAACAAACACATACAACAAAAATCTGGTACAGTACTAAAAATGGCCACCAGCTACAATAACTTTCTCCTGCAAGTAGTTAACTGAAAGGTTTTTTCAATTTTAAACACAGATATGGCATCCACCGAGTGTTGTCCTGTCGCGTCTTCTTTATATTATTGCCAAGAAGATGCAAAACAATGAAAATAATAAAATCATTATTTACCAAAAAAATAGAGTAAGTCAAAACCACATTGCAAATAAACATTCATTACAAATAAAGAAGCAGGGCGCGTCCGAGGGTGATTATATACCTAATAAGAATATAATCACCCTCGGACGCGCCCTGCTTCTTTCCGACAGCCTTCCTTCCTAAGAATCAGCCCTTCCGTGGTGTAGAGAGAGGGTTTGTTACACTCCAAGGTGTTCCCCAGGTTGCCATTCCTGAGCTTCGATCTTCCGGCTCTCGTTTAGTAGTTGTTGGAAACTACGCTGCATTGGGCCTACAAATTGGGTATGGGGTGTAGAGAGATGGTGTGTTCCACTCCAAGGTGTTCCCCAGGTTGCCTTTCCTGAGCTTCGATCTTCCGGCTCTCGTTTAGTAGTTGTTGGAAACTACGCTGCATTAGGCCTACAAATTGGGTATGGGGTGTAGAGAGATGGTGTGTTCCACTGTAGAGAGAAGTTGTGTTCCACTCCAAGGTGTTCCCCAGGTTTCCTCGCCAATGCTTCGATCATCATGCTCTCGTTTAGTAGTTGTTGGAAACTACGCTGCATTAGGCCTACAAATTGGGTATGGGGTGTAGAGAGATGGTGTGTTCCACTCCAAGGTGTTCCCCAGGTTTCCTCTCCATTGCTTCGATCTTCATGCTCTCGTTTAGTAGTTGTTGGAAACTACGCTGCATTAGGCCTACAAATTGGGTATGGGGTGTAGAGAGATGGTGTGTTACACTCCAAGGTGTTCCCCAGGTTTCCTCTCCATTGCTTCGATCTTCCGGCTCTCGTTTAGTAGTTGTTGGAAACTACGCTGCATTAGGCCTACAAATTGGGTATGGGGTGTAGAGAGATGGTGTGTTACACTCCAAGGTGTTCCCCAGGTTTCCTCTCCATTGCTTCGATCTTCCGGCTCTCGTTTAGTAGTTGTTGGAAACTATGCTGCATTAGGCCTACAAATTGGGTATGGGGTGTAGAGAGATGGTGTGTTACACTCCAAGGTGTTCCCCAGGTTTCCTCTCCATTGCTTCGATCTTCCGGCTCTCGTTTAGTAGTTGTTGGAAACTACGCTGCATTAGGCCTACAAATTGGGTATGGGGTGTAGAGAGATGGTGTGTTCCACTCCAAGGTGTTCCCCAGGTTTCCTCTCCATTGCTTCGATCTTCCGGCTCTCGTTTAGTAGTTGTTGGAAACTACGCTGCATTAGGCCTACAAATTGGGTATGGGGTGTAGAGAGATGGTGTGTTCCACTCCAAGGTGTTCCCCAGGTTGCCTTTCCTGAGCTTCGATCTTCCGGCTCTCGTTTAGTAGTTGTTGGAAACTACGCTGCATTAGGCCTACAAATTGGGTATGGGGTGTAGAGAGATGGTGTGTTCCACTGTAGAGAGATGGTGTGTTCCACTCCAAGGTGTTCCCCAGGTTTCCTCGCCAATGCTTCGATCATCATGCTCTCGTTTAGTAGTTGTTGGAAACTACGCTGCATTAGGCCTACAAATTGGGTATGGGGTGTAGAGAGATGGTGTGTTCCACTCCAAGGTGTTCCCCAGGTTTCCTCTCCATTGCTTCGATCTTCATGCTCTCGTTTAGTAGTTGTTGGAAACTACGCTGCATTAGGCCTACAAATTGGGTATGGGGTGTAGAGAGATGGTGTGTTACACTCCAAGGTGTTCCCCAGGTTTCCTCTCCATTGCTTCGATCTTCCGGCTCTCGTTTAGTAGTTGTTGGAAACTACGCTGCATTAGGCCTACAAATTGGGTATGGGGTGTAGAGAGATGGTGTGTTACACTCCAAGGTGTTCCCCAGGTTTCCTCTCCATTGCTTCGATCTTCCGGCTCTCGTTTAGTAGTTGTTGGAAACTACGCTGCATTAGGCCTACAAATTGGGTATGGGGTGTAGAGAGATGGTGTGTTACACTCCAAGGTGTTCCCCAGGTTTCCTCTCCATTGCTTCGATCTTCCGGCTCTCGTTTAGTAGTTGTTAGAAACTACGCTGCATTAGGCCTACAAATTGGGTATGGGGTGTAGAGAGATGGTGTGTTCCACTCCAAGGTGTTCCCCAGGTTGCCTTTCCTGAGCTTCGATCTTCCGGCTCTCGTTTAGTAGTTGTTGGAAACTACGCTGCATTAGGCCTACAAATTGGGTATGGGGTGTAGAGAGATGGTGTGTTCCACTGTAGAGAGATGGTGTGTTCCACTCCAAGGTGTTCCCCAGGTTTCCTCGCCAATGCTTCGATCATCATGCTCTCGTTTAGTAGTTGTTGGAAACTACGCTGCATTAGGCCTACAAATTGGGTATGGGGTGTAGAGAGATGGTGTGTTCCACTCCAAGGTGTTCCCCAGGTTTCCTCTCCATTGCTTCCATCTTCATGCTCTCGTTTAGTAGTTGTTGGAAACTACGCTGCATTAGGCCTACAAATTGGGTATGGGGTGTAGAGAGATGGTGTGTTACACTCCAAGGTGTTCCCCAGGTTTCCTCTCCATTGCTTCGATCTTCCGGCTCTCGTTTAGTAGTTGTTGGAAACTACGCTGCATTAGGCCTACAAATTGGGTATGGGGTGTAGAGAGATGGTGTGTTACACTCCAAGGTGTTCCCCAGGTTTCCTCTCCATTGCTTCGATCTTCCGGCTCTCGTTTAGTAGTTGTTAGAAACTACGCTGCATTAGGCCTACAAATTGGGTATGGGGTGTAGAGAGATGGTGTGTTCCACTCCAAGGTGTTCCCCAGGTTGCCTTTCCTGAGCTTCGATCTTCCGGCTCTCGTTTAGTAGTTGTTGGAAACTACGCTGCATTAGGCCTACAAATTGGGTATGGGGTGTAGAGAGATGGTGTGTTCCACTGTAGAGAGATGGTGTGTTCCACTCCAAGGTGTTCCCCAGGTTTCCTCGCCAATGCTTCGATCATCATGCTCTCGTTTAGTAGTTGTTGGAAACTACGCTGCATTAGGCCTACAAATTGGGTATGGGGTGTAGAGAGATGGTGTGTTCCACTCCAAGGTGTTCCCCAGGTTTCCTCTCCATTGCTTCCATCTTCATGCTCTCGTTTAGTAGTTGTTGGAAACTACGCTGCATTAGGCCTACAAATTGGGTATGGGGTGTAGAGAGATGGTGTGTTACACTCCAAGGTGTTCCCCAGGTTTCCTCTCCATTGCTTCGATCTTCCGGCTCTCGTTTAGTAGTTGTTGGAAACTACGCTGCATTAGGCCTACAAATTGGGTATGGGGTGTAGAGAGATGGTGTGTTACACTCCAAGGTGTTCCCCAGGTTTCCTCTCCATTGCTTCGATCTTCCGGCTCTCGTTTAGTAGTTGTTGGAAACTACGCTGCATTAGGCCTACAAATTGGGTATGGGGTGTAGAGAGATGGTGTGTTCCACTCCAAGGTGTTCCCCAGGTTTCCTCTCCATTGCTTCGATCTTCCGGCTCTCGTTTAGTAGTTGTTGGAAACTACGCTGCATTAGGCCTACAAATTGGGTATGGGGTGTAGAGAGATGGTGTGTTCCACTCCAAGGTGTTCCCCAGGTTGCCTTTCCTGAGCTTCGATCTTCCGGCTCTCGTTTAGTAGTTGTTGGAAACTACGCTGCATTAGGCCTACAAATTGGGTATGGGGTGTAGAGAGATGGTGTGTTCCACTGTAGAGAGAAGTTGTGTTCCACTCCAAGGTGTTCCCCAGGTTTCCTCGCCAATGCTTCGATCATCATGCTCTCGTTTAGTAGTTGTTGGAAACTACGCTGCATTAGGCCTACAAATTGGGTATGGGGTGTAGAGAGATGGTGTGTTCCACTCCAAGGTGTTCCCCAGGTTTCCTCTCCATTGCTTCGATCTTCATGCTCTCGTTTAGTAGTTGTTGGAAACTACGCTGCATTAGGCCTACAAATTGGGTATGGGGTGTAGAGAGATGGTGTGTTACACTCCAAGGTGTTCCCCAGGTTTCCTCTCCATTGCTTCGATCTTCCGGCTCTCGTTTAGTAGTTGTTGGAAATTACGCTGCATTAGGCCTACAAATTGGGTATGGGGTGTAGAGAGATGGTGTGTTACACTCCAAGGTGTTCCCCAGGTTTCCTCTCCATTGCTTCGATCTTCCGGCTCTCGTTTAGTAGTTGTTGGAAACTACGCTGCATTAGGCCTACAAATTGGGTATGGGGTGTAGAGAGATGGTGTGTTACACTCCAAGGTGTTCCCCAGGTTTCCTCTCCATTGCTTCGATCTTCCGGCTCTCGTTTAGTAGTTGTTGGAAACTACGCTGCATTAGGCCTACAAATTGGGTATGGGGTGTAGAGAGATGGTGTGTTCCACTCCAAGGTGTTCCCCAGGTTTCCTCTCCATTGCTTCGATCTTCCGGCTCTCGTTTAGTAGTTGTTGGAAACTACGCTGCATTAGGCCTACAAATTGGGTATGGGGTGTAGAGAGATGGTGTGTTCCACTCCAAGGTGTTCCCCAGGTTGCCTTTCCTGAGCTTCGATCTTCCGGCTCTCGTTTAGTAGTTGTTGGAAACTACGCTGCATTAGGCCTACAAATTGGGTATGGGGTGTAGAGAGATGGTGTGTTCCACTGTAGAGAGATGGTGTGTTCCACTCCAAGGTGTTCCCCAGGTTTCCTCGCCAATGCTTCGATCATCATGCTCTCGTTTAGTAGTTGTTGGAAACTACGCTGCATTAGGCCTACAAATTGGGTATGGGGTGTAGAGAGATGGTGTGTTCCACTCCAAGGTGTTCCCCAGGTTTCCTCTCCATTGCTTCGATCTTCATGCTCTCGTTTAGTAGTTGTTGGAAACTACGCTGCATTAGGCCTACAAATTGGGTATGGGGTGTAGAGAGATGGTGTGTTACACTCCAAGGTGTTCCCCAGGTTTCCTCTCCATTGCTTCGATCTTCCGGCTCTCGTTTAGTAGTTGTTGGAAACTACGCTGCATTAGGTCTACAAATTGGGTATGGGGTGTAGAGAGATGGTGTGTTACACTCCAAGGTGTTCCCCAGGTTTCCTCTCCATTGCTTCGATCTTCCGGCTCTCGTTTAGTAGTTGTTGGAAACTACGCTGCATTAGGCCTACAAATTGGGTATGGGGTGTAGAGAGATGGTGTGTTACACTCCAAGGTGTTCCCCAGGTTTCCTCTCCATTGCTTCGATCTTCCGGCTCTCGTTTAGTAGTTGTTAGAAACTACGCTGCATTAGGCCTACAAATTGGGTATGGGGTGTAGAGAGATGGTGTGTTCCACTCCAAGGTGTTCCCCAGGTTGCCTTTCCTGAGCTTCGATCTTCCGGCTCTCGTTTAGTAGTTGTTGGAAACTACGCTGCATTAGGCCTACAAATTGGGTATGGGGTGTAGAGAGATGGTGTGTTCCACTGTAGAGAGATGGTGTGTTCCACTCCAAGGTGTTCCCCAGGTTTCCTCGCCAATGCTTCGATCATCATGCTCTCGTTTAGTAGTTGTTGGAAACTACGCTGCATTAGGCCTACAAATTGGGTATGGGGTGTAGAGAGATGGTGTGTTCCACTCCAAGGTGTTCCCCAGGTTTCCTCTCCATTGCTTCCATCTTCATGCTCTCGTTTAGTAGTTGTTGGAAACTACGCTGCATTAGGCCTACAAATTGGGTATGGGGTGTAGAGAGATGGTGTGTTACACTCCAAGGTGTTCCCCAGGTTTCCTCTCCATTGCTTCGATCTTCCGGCTCTCGTTTAGTAGTTGTTGGAAACTACGCTGCATTAGGCCTACAAATTGGGTATGGGGTGTAGAGAGATGGTGTGTTACACTCCAAGGTGTTCCCCAGGTTTCCTCTCCATTGCTTCGATCTTCCGGCTCTCGTTTAGTAGTTGTTGGAAACTACGCTGCATTAGGCCTACAAATTGGGTATGGGGTGTAGAGAGATGGTGTGTTCCACTCCAAGGTGTTCCCCAGGTTGCCTTTCCTGAGCTTCGATCTTCCGGCTCTCGTTTAGTAGTTGTTGGAAACTACGCTGCATTAGGCCTACAAATTGGGTATGGGGTGTAGAGAGATGGTGTGTTCCACTCCAAGGTGTTCCCCAGGTTGCCTTTCCTGAGCTTCGATCTTCCGGCTCTCGTTTAGTAGTTGTTGGAAACTACGCTGCATTGGGCCTACAAATTGGGTATGGGGTGTAGAGAGATGGTGTGTTCCACTCCAAGGTGTTCCCCAGGTTGCCTTTCCTGAGCTTCGATCTTCCGGCTCTCGTTTAGTAGTTGTTGGAAACTACGCTGCATTAGGCCTACAAATTGGGTATGGGGTGTAGAGAGATGGTGTGTTCCACTGTAGAGAGATGGTGTGTTCCACTCCAAGGTGTTCCCCAGGTTTCCTCGCCAATGCTTCGATCATCATGCTCTCGTTTAGTAGTTGTTGGAAACTACGCTGCATTAGGCCTACAAATTGGGTATGGGGTGTAGAGAGATGGTGTGTTACACTCCAAGGTGTTCCCCAGGTTTCCTCTCCATTGCTTCGATCTTCCGGCTCTCGTTTAGTAGTTGTTGGAAACTACGCTGCATTAGGCCTACAAATTGGGTATGGGGTGTAGAGAGATGGTGTGTTACACTCCAAGGTGTTCCCCAGGTTTCCTCTCCATTGCTTCGATCTTCCGGCTCTCGTTTAGTAGTTGTTGGAAACTAGGCTGCATTAGGCCTACAAATTGGGTATGGGGTGTAGAGAGATGGTGTGTTACACTCCAAGGTGTTCCCCAGGTTTCCTCTCCATTGCTTCGATCTTCCGGCTCTCGTTTAGTAGTTGTTGGAAACTACGCTGCATTAGGCCTACAAATTGGGTATGGGGTGTAGAGAGATGGTGTGTTCCACTCCAAGGTGTTCCCCAGGTTGCCTTTCCTGAGCTTCGATCTTCCGGCTCTCGTTTAGTAGTTGTTGGAAACTACGCTGCATTAGGCCTACAAATTGGGTATGGGGTGTAGAGAGATGGTGTGTTCCACTGTAGAGAGATGGTGTGTTCCACTCCAAGGTGTTCCCCAGGTTTCCTCGCCAATGCTTCGATCATCATGCTCTCGTTTAGTAGTTGTTGGAAACTACGCTGCATTAGGCCTACAAATTGGGTATGGGGTGTAGAGAGATGGTGTGTTCCACTGTAGAGAGATGGTGTGTTCCACTCCAAGGTGTTCCCCAGGTTTCCTCGCCAATGCTTCGATCATCATGCTCTCGTTTAGTAGTTGTTGGAAACTACGCTGCATTAGGCCTACAAATTGGGTATGGGGTGTAGAGAGATGGTGTGTTCCACTCCAAGGTGTTCCCCAGGTTTCCTCTCCATTGCTTCGATCTTCATGCTCTCGTTTAGTAGTTGTTGGAAACTACGCTGCATTAGGCCTACAAATTGGGTATGGGGTGTAGAGAGATGGTGTGTTCCACTGTAGAGAGATGGTGTGTTCCACTCCAAGGTGTTCCCCAGGTTTCCTCGCCAATGCTTCGATCATCATGCTCTCGTTTAGTAGTTGTTGGAAACTACGCTGCATTAGGCCTACAAATTGGGTATGGGGTGTAGAGAGATGGTGTGTTCCACTCCAAGGTGTTCCCCAGGTTGCCTTTCCTGAGCTTCGATCTTCCGGCTCTCGTTTAGTAGTTGTTGGAAACTACGCTGCATTAGGCCTACAAATTGGGTATGGGGTGTAGAGAGATGGTGTGTTCCACTGTAGAGAGATGGTGTGTTCCACTCCAAGGTGTTCCCCAGGTTTCCTCGCCAATGCTTCGATCATCATGCTCTCGTTTAGTAGTTGTTGGAAACTACGCTGCATTAGGCCTACAAATTGGGTATGGGGTGTAGAGAGATGGTGTGTTCCACTCCAAGGTGTTCCCCAGGTTTCCTCTCCATTGCTTCGATCTTCATCCTCTCGTTTAGTAGTTGTTGGAAACTACGCTGAATTAGGCCTACAAATTGGGTATGGGGTGTAGAGAGATGGTGTGTTACACTCCAAGGTGTTCCCCAGGTTTCCTCTCCATTGCTTCGATCTTCCGGCTCTCGTTTAGTAGTTGTTGGAAACTACGCTGCATTAGGCCTACAAATTGGGTATGGGGTGTAGAGAGATGGTGTGTTACACTCCAAGGTGTTCCCCAGGTATCCTCTCCATTGCTTCGATCTTCCGGCTCTCGTTTAGTAGTTGTTGGAAACTACGCTGCATTAGGCCTACAAATTGGGTATGGGGTGTAGAGAGATGGTGTGTTACACTCCAAGGTGTTCCCCAGGTTTCCTCTCCATTGCTTCGATCTTCCGGCTCTCGTTTAGTAGTTGTTGGAAACTACGCTGCATTAGGCCTACAAATTGGGTATGGGGTGTAGAGAGATGGTGTGTTACACTCCAAGGTGTTCCCCAGGTTTCCTCTCCATTGCTTCGATCTTCCGGCTCTCGTTTAGTAGTTGTTGGAAACTACGCTGCATTAGGCCTACAAATTGGGTATGGGGTGTAGAGAGATGGTGTGTTCCACTCCAAGGTGTTCCCCAGGTTGCCTTTCCTGAGCTTCGATCTTCCGGCTCTCGTTTAGTAGTTGTTGGAAACTACGCTGCATTAGGCCTACAAATTGGGTATGGGGTGTAGAGAGATGGTGTGTTCCACTGTAGAGAGATGGTGTGTTCCACTCCAAGGTGTTCCCCAGGTTTCCTCGCCAATGCTTCGATCATCATGCTCTCGTTTAGTAGTTGTTGGAAACTACGCTGCATTAGGCCTACAAATTGGGTATGGGGTGTAGAGAGATGGTGTGTTCCACTCCAAGGTGTTCCCCAGGTTTCCTCTCCATTGCTTCGATCTTCATGCTCTCGTTTAGTAGTTGTTGGAAACTACGCTGCATTAGGCCTACAAATTGGGTATGGGGTGTAGAGAGATGGTGTGTTACACTCCAAGGTGTTCCCCAGGTTTCCTCTCCATTGCTTCGATCTTCCGGCTCTCGTTTAGTAGTTGTTGGAAACTACGCTGCATTAGGCCTACAAATTGGGTATGGGGTGTAGAGAGATGGTGTGTTACACTCCAAGGTGTTCCCCAGGTTTCCTCTCCATTGCTTCGATCTTCCTGCTCTCGTTTAGTAGTTGTTGGAAACTACGCTGCATTAGGCCTACAAATTGGGTATGGGGTGTAGAGAGATGGTGTGTTACACTCCAAGGTGTTCCCCAGGTTTCCTCTCCATTGCTTCGATCTTCCGGCTCTCGTTTAGTAGTTGTTAGAAACTACGCTGCATTAGGCCTACAAATTGGGTATGGGGTGTAGAGAGATGGTGTGTTCCACTCCAAGGTGTTCCCCAGGTTGCCTTTCCTGAGCTTCGATCTTCCGGCTCTCGTTTAGTAGTTGTTGGAAACTACGCTGCATTAGGCCTACAAATTGGGTATGGGGTGTAGAGAGATGGTGTGTTCCACTGTAGAGAGATGGTGTGTTCCACTCCAAGGTGTTCCCCAGGTTTCCTCGCCAATGCTTCGATCATCATGCTCTCGTTTAGTAGTTGTTGGAAACTACGCTGCATTAGGCCTACAAATTGGGTATGGGGTGTAGAGAGATGGTGTGTTACACTCCAAGGTGTTCCCCAGGTTTCCTCTCCATTGCTTCGATCTTCCGGCTCTCGTTTAGTAGTTGTTGGAAACTACGCTGCATTAGGCCTACAAATTGGGTATGGGGTGTAGAGAGATGGTGTGTTACACTCCAAGGTGTTCCCCAGGTTTCCTCTCCATTGCTTCGATCTTCCGGCTCTCGTTTAGTAGTTGTTGGAAACTACGCTGCATTTGGCCTACAAATTGGGTATGGGGTGTAGAGAGATGGTGTGTTCCACTCCAAGGTGTTCTCCAGGTTGCCTTTCCTGAGCTTCGATCTTCCGGCTCTCGTTTAGTAGTTGTTGGAAACTACGCTGCATTAGGCCTACAAATTGGGTATGGGGTGTAGAGAGATGGTGTGTTCCACTGTAGAGAGATGGTGTGTTCCACTCCAAGGTGTTCCCCAGGTTTCCTCGCCAATGCTTCGATCATCATGCTCTCGTTTAGTAGTTGTTTGAAACTACGCTGCATTAGGCCTACAAATTGGGTATGGGGTGTAGAGAGATAGTGTGTTCCACTCCAAGGTGTTCCCCAGGTTTCCTCGCCAATGCTTCGATCATCATGCTCTCGTTTAGTAGTTGTTGGAAACTACGCTGCATTAGACCTACAAATTGGGTATGGGGTGTAGAGAGATGGTGTGTTCCACTCCAAGGTGTTCTCCAGGTTGCCTTTCCTGAACTTCTATCTTCAGGCTCTCATTAAATTGTGGTTAAACGGAACAACTGCATTTGGCGTACTAGTTGGTTTGGGGCCTACTATCGGTGTCTGCCGCTCCTTGCTGTTCTCCTGGTTTCCTGTCCTGAAATTCCGTTTTCAGGCGCTCGTTAAGTAGTTGTTAATGTTAGACTGCATTTGGCCTACTAGTTGGGTTGGGGCCTACTATCGGTGTCTGCCACTCCTTGCTGTTCTCCTCCACTGAACAAAGCTGTGCCGCCTGTTTACTACTGTTGCCAATTTTGAACTGCATTTCGACTACTTACTGATTTGGGCCTACTCTCTGTGTCAGCCTCTCATTCCAGTTGTCCTCCACTGCAATGCCCCCTGATTAGTCCTGTGTTACCAATTTTGAACTGCATTTAGCCCACTTTATTCTTTGGGCCTATATCTGTGTTTCCTCCTCATCCTGCCCATTGCCCAGCCAGTGATAGATGAGTCTGCTGGTACATTGACCCATAACGCAACATTTCCCGTGCACGCTACACTGCAAGATTGTGACCCTGCTGAAAGTCAGGTCCCCCTTCCCGCATACCATACCACCTTACACGGGGACAAACAGGAAGGTGCAGATGAAAGTGCAGGTTCCTTCATCAGGTGGGGGGAGGAATACTAGTTGGCGACATCACTGGCACAGGGCCTCTCATGGTACGCAAAAGTGTTGCTGCCGGTGGGAGGCGCCCCCGCCGTGCAAACACACCGCTGTACTTTGAGGGGCCCTGTGCCAGTGCCAATGCCAACGAGTGGGCCCCCCCTGCTTGCTCAGGTTCACAGCACTTGCAAAGTTGAAATACTTACCTCTCCCTGCTCCACTGCCGTGACGTGGTCCAGATTTCCTGGGCCCACTAATTACTTGAACCAGCCCTACCCACCACAACTTTAGCCAAATGACCCCCAATTTCAAATGCTTTCCAATTATTATAAGGTAAATTACGCTTGACAAGCTTCATTAAGAAGAATGGATGGTTTTGACATTAAAATGGGCACTCTAGGTGTTTTCCTGGCCCCCACTCACTGCCGACTATGCTGCCCCATTGACTTGCATTGGGTTTCGTGTTTCGGTCAATCCCGACTTTACGTCATAATCGGCCGATTTCACTCGACCCGACTTTTGAGATAGTCGGGTTTCGCGAAACCCGGCTCGACTCTAAAAAGGTCAAGGTCGCTCAACTCTACTCACCAGTATTAGTCACTGTTCTTTGATTGAACCAAACTTGGATGCATGTAATGAAAGATGACAAAGCTTTCCGCATACAGATATAGCCAAGTTTAACTTTATACAGATAACATAGCACTGGAATAACATAGCACAAAAAAGAGTAATTTGTCACAGAGCCTGACATCAGTCAATGGCTTGTGCAATCTGAAATTATCTTACAATAAGGGAGATAACTTGTCACAGAAAGTTATCAAGATGTTGCCATATTTGTCATGTTAAATTTGGCTACATCTGTAGTAAATTAAGAAGACTTGTCAGGAATCCTTCAACATAGTAATGGGCTTGCATGGATAGACTTAATGCAAGTCACTCAGTTAATCAAGATCCAGGATCTAGAATCTGGATTGCAACCCTTTCATGCCTATATAAGAATCTGTCCTTCACTGAAGGGGTCTCTAGGTGATGTCAACAGAGTAGCTGCTGGTCAGTGGAGGAAGTTGACAGTAAAGGTGTGTTATGAGAACTAGAAAGATGGGAGCAATGAAAAAAATGCAGCCGTAAACTTAGTCTCAACAAGTTGGGTCAAAATCCAGGAGATCAGGCTATAACAGGCATAAATAGATGTCAAACAGTTCAAGGGTCAATCGATAAGGGCATCAGAGAGACCTACAAGAATGCAGCTGGATCAGAAACAAATGACGTTTATTCTAATCAAAATTCACAAGTGTATTAATACATTAACTGTCAGTGGCAGAAGGAAAACTGGGGATTTAAACAGGAACAAAACTGATTTCTGGTAAATCCGCTGACTGGCACTTGGTACTTTTTAGCCTATAGGACTCTCCTTAACACTCATAGACATGACCATCATGTTGGATGGGTGGTGCACATACTATTGTGCGATTAGGGATGCGCCAGCTTGTAATCAGGTACGGGAATGCAGAACCGGGCTCTATAACAAGATTGTTTAATTGAGCAAAAAAAGGGAGAAGCCAGCGCAGCCTAAGGTTAAGACGCAATACATAAAGTGCAAATGCACATATTAATTTCTAACTGTATTTTCAAAATGAGACATTTAGCAAACAATTGATCAATTCTTTGAGCCACCCCGCCTCTTCACAGCAATCTCATATTGGGGCAGTCCTACACTATGTTTTTTATATTCGCTGTGCCATAAAGGCCTCCTAAATGAACTAAATGCAAGACCACATTAAAAACTGTACCTGGAGCATATACTGAGTCACCCCCATGGGTGAGGCCTTATGGCACAGCGAATATAAAAAACGTAGTGTAGGACTGCCCCAATATGAGATTGCCATGAAGAGGCGGGGTGGCTCAAAGAATTGATCAATTGTTTGCTAAATGTCTCATTTTGAAAATACAGTTAGAAATTAATATGTGCATTTGCACTTTATGTATTGCGTCTTAAGGTACCTTCACACTAAACGATATCGCTAGCGATCCGTGACGTTGCAGCGTCCTCGCTAGCGATATCGTTTAGTTTGACACGCAGCAGCGATCAGAATCCTGCTGTGATGTCGTTGGTCGGGGCTAGAGGGCCAGACCTTTATTTGGTCGCTGGCTCTCCCGCTGACATCGCTGAATCGGCGTGTGTGACACCGATTCAGAGATGTCTTCGCTGGTAACCAGGGTAAACATTGGGTTACTAAGCGCAGGGCCGCGCTTAGTAACCCGATGTTTACCCTGGTTACCATCTTAAAAGTAAAAAAAACAAACGCTACATACTTACCTACCGCTGTCTGTCCCCGGCGCTGTGCTCTGCACTCCTCCTGCACTGGCTGTGAGCGCTGGGCAGCCGGAAAGCAGAGCGGTGACGTCACCGCTCTGCTTTCCGGCCGCTGTGCTCACAGCCAGACCAGAGAAGCAAAGCGCCGAGGACAGACAGCGGTAGGTAAGTATGTAGCGCTTGTTTTTTTTACTTTTAGGATGGTATCCAGGGTAAACATCGGGTTACTAAGCGTGGCCCTGCGCTTAGTAACCAGATGTTTACCCTGGTTACCGGCATCGTTGGTCGCTGGAGAGCGGTCTGTGTGACAGCTCTCCAGCGACCAAACAGCGACGCTGCAGCGATCCGGATCGTTGTCTGGATCGCTGCAGCGTCGTTTAGTGTGAAGGGACCTTTAACCTTAGGCTGCGCTGGCTTCTCCCTTTTTTTGCTCTAAGATTGTTTAATTGGCTAACAAAGAAAAGGGTAGCAATGGTCTCCTCGCAGGGAGCTAATAACATTAACCAATGGATAGTAACGAGGGAAGTAAACAAAGGGATAATGCGACAGTCTGATATGTAAATTGAACTTATTGTGGTCTTCTCTGGTCCTCATTCGAATACAGTATGATGGGAGTTGTAGTACTGGCAAGGGCTGGCGTGGCGTCCTTAGGTGGATCCAGCGAATCATGGCGGCAAAGGGCGGTCACTGGTTTTACCCGTTGAGCCCCTAGTTCATAAATCTGTGCAGCCAAAGTAGGGAGCGCTACAGGAGTTTCTGTCTAACATGTGTGCTGCTGCTCATCGATAAAGGTGGATATGCCTTGGGACCCTGCCCCTGGCACACACTCTCCCGCACGAGCGCAGCCCTCTGTGTAGCCAGGCATGCGGCGCTCTGCACACCCACTGTCTGTCTGGAGCACTCACTTAATCTCTGCTGCGGCTCATCTCCGTGTTGTCTGCCACTCTGCGGAGCGCGCTTTATGCCTGCTTCTGCTCGCGTTGCTAGCGGGAAACTGTTACTTTGCACGCTTTTTGCTCTGTTTCTGGCTTAAACATGCCCCTCTTACCGGGTTATGTGACCTGTCTGGTCCTCTATTCCTTTCCCCGGGCAACATGGGATGCAGCCCTGACAGTTCCGGACACGGCTCAATACAGGTACCCGCAGCCCGGTCTGCCCCCTTACGAGCACACGACTCTTGGTGATGCTATCAGTGGTTTTGTTAAAATGTGAATTCTATCAATTAGCCTCCAATAAATGTATTTATTTTTTCATTTTCCTTACTTATACCTAACTTATTCTATAGCACTTACAGTTTATCATTGTCCGCACTGGGGTTCACAATCTTAATTCCTTATCAGAAAATATATTTATTTACATTTTTTATTTGCTCTTAAGGTGTATGTTGGTGTTATTATATGATTGTTATGTTATGAAATTTTGTCTAGATAGGCACAGTATGCAATGGAAAGACCATAATTGCTTTTCTTCCGAAACAGATACAAGTTTGCTTGCACCTATAGGAAATACCTTACAGAATGACGTACAATTTAATTAAATGGACAGAGATTTGGCTGTCCAGCCGACATGTCGAAACGAAATGGCAGGATAAAGTACCTTGTTATTTTTCATGGAACTTCAAAAGCTTTAGGATTAGCTGATGACGCTTGAAAGATATTGAATAGAATATTTCTGTAAATGACCTTTAGATGATACCCATAATTCTATAAATTAAATGCCATTCATATTATTTTTACTTCCAGGTTCATAGAAAAAGATCATTAATTATGAATTAAAATATTTTTGGAAATTGTAAAGATCGAATGAATGAGCTGATGAAGAGGAGTGTCAATTTAAGTAGACACATGTAGCAATAGAAAACATTTTAATGAAGTACTAAAATGAAAACTTTTTTTCTGGTGGTGTAAAATGTGATACTTTGAACATTTTCATCTATGAATTAGTATTTGATTGAATAAAAAAATTAAGTATTTCTCAGTAATTACATCCCCAATTTTCAATTACAATATTTAGCACATTTTGGGCTAGTTTATGGAGGGATAGTAATCAAAGTATATTTTCAAATTCCGAGTAACAGAAAAAAGATAGACATTTTAATTTTTACATTAAAAAAAAGTAAAAGGAATATTGTATGCTCTAGATGCTTTTTATAACCAGTGACAATTTCTCCTATGTACAACAGCATGAAAAATAGAATCTGAATTCGTAAATTGAAAACCATATTCTTATGGAAACAACTACCAGGGTAGCAGACTTATAACAGTCCATATAAAGCCCCAAACCCAAATGTCCCCATACATGTTATACCAAAGTTGGCCAAATGCTTAGGTATCAGCGGAATCAGCTGACTTTACCCAGACAGATGATGTTGTGAGAGAAAGATCTGGCACATTGGATTTCCAATGGTCAATAACTTTGTTCTCTGCTGCCAGAGAACATAGGAATATTTGGCTGATCCTTGTGTTCCTGTGTATGGGGGAGTCTGAAAAGATAGCAGTTGAGTAGAGATGAGCAAATAAATTCAAGTGGAATTGAATTTTACTTGAATTTTGCATTTGTCAAAATGTGGATTTTTGTTGTTGTTTGCTTTCACATAGCGTCAGCAAAATTGTGGCTGCTGGCCACCATTTTTGGGAGCCGTAAAAGGCTATCACAATGTTAAAAAGTAAAAAAAAAAGTATACTTTCCTTACCGCTCACTTCTCTGGCCACTCCACATCTCCAGGCTGTCTTTGACGCATCTTCAGATTGCTGCTGATCACAGTGAAGTCACCAGGCTTCTCATGCTGGGTCAGAACTTCTGGGAGGATTCTGTGCAGATGTGTAAAAGCTCACAGCATCATGACATTATGGTTCTGATCTGTAGATGCAGCGAGAACCAGACAGGAGGAGCAGAAGGGCTAGAGAGGTGTGTGGTGAGGCAGGTAAAAGTGTGGGTTGTTTTTTTTTTCACATCTTGCAGTTATTATGTTTTGGGATATGGAGAGACCCTAGAACATAAGTAGAGATACTACATTCTTAGAGAATAACTTCTATGAAAATCAAATTTCCTCGGAAAATCCACTCAAACAGGAACATTTTCATTTTGCTTCATCAGCTCACCTCTACAGTTGACCAAATGATAATTTCAGCTGGCAGCTATCTAATGTGTATGGAGACTTATATCCAAGATCCCATCCCAATATGTAGTAGGTGTAATGGTAATAATATTAGCAAATCCCTCCAATTAGAAATGTAGTATAGCTTTTCTGATTCGCTATGTCTCTTTCCTCATGTGCAGGCATTGCAGGACCTTAGATATCCATGGTTACGACCACTGGTATAGTGACAGTTAGTTTGCTAGCTGCTAGTGGCCGTAACCATGGATACTTAAGCTCTTGCAATGCCTGCACATGAAAAAAGAATCATAGCAAATTAGAAAAACTAGACTGCATTTCTAATTGGAGGAATTTGCTAATATTATTATTACTACACCTACTACATATTGGAATAGGATCTTGGAGATGGGAATACCTATTTTAGGTGCCCATATTCACATGGAAGTAAAATATAGTTTGTAATTCTTGCAAATGAAAAACATTGTACTCCCTTGTGCTGAAGCATCATGTTTTGCATTATTACTGTACAGTGACATCACTATGTGCGTTACTCTTGCATTGTGCCATCGTTATAGAGTTTTTCCTGTTATATGACAATACATTGTTGCATGTGTTATTCTTATATTACTTTGTTATCACTAGGTGCATTATCCCTATACTTGTATTATTAATACCATAATAACCTCATTGAATGGATTATACTGTGAGAATTATCCTTTAGTTGTAACTCTACTGTTTGTATCATCCTTCTACTGTGTTATCAACTTGTGCATTACGTTTCCGTGATTTCATTTTTTCCTCTCCTTCTTCCAAGAATAATAACTTTCTTACTTTTACAGCGTTCATGGTTTGGCACAAATGACTTGGCAACATTATTCTTTATATAAATGAAATTACAGCAATACCAAGGTTGTGTAATATTTGTATTATTTTAATGGCTTAAAAAGTTTTGAAGTAAAAAAAAAGTAGTTTGTTTCATAATTTTCGGAGAATTTTAACTTGTTTTTTATGGGCCAAGCTGTGATTTTTAATGGTATCATATTTGGATAAATATGATGTTTTGATCCCATTTTATTTCTTTTTTTTGTGATGACCGAAGACGTGGTATTTCTCTGCGGTGACCTCTAATAAACAATAGAAATATTCCGCAATATTCTGTGGGGAACCTATTAATTTTACCACAAGAGAAATGATGAAGAACTAAACAGTAGGGTTGAGCGAAACGGGTCGAAATTTTTCAAAAGTCGCCGACTTTTGGCAAGGTCGGGTTTCATGAAACCCGACCCGACCCCATTGTGGGGTCGGCCATGAAGTCGGCGATCTTTTGAATCTAGAATCGAAATTCCGATACCGATTCCCGATATGTTTAAGATATCGGGAATTGGTATCGGAATTCAGATTTAAGTGTAAAATAAAGAATTAAAATAAAAAATATCGCAATACTTACCCTCTGACGCGCCCTGGTACTAACCGGGAACCTTCCTTCCTTAGAATCAGCCTTCCAGGACCCTGCGGTGACGTCGCGGTGACGTCGCGGCTTGTGATTGGCCGCGCGGCCGCCCATGTGACCGCTCGCGCGGCCAATCACAAGCCGCGACGTCACCCGCGACGTCACCGAAGGTCCTGGAAGGGCTGATTCTTAGGAAGGAAGGCTGCCGGAAAGAAGCAGGGCGCGTCCGAGGGTGAGTATATTCCTATTAGGTATATACTCACCCTCGGACGCGCCCTGCTTCTTTCCGGCAGCCTTCCTTCCTAAGAATCAGCCCTTTCAGGACCTTCGGTGACGTCGCGGGTGACGTCGCGGCTTGTGATTGGCCGCGCGAGCGGTCACATGGGCGGCCGCGCGGCCAATCACAAGCCGCGACGTCACCGCGACGTCACCGCAGGGTCCTCGAAGGCTGATTCTAAGGAAGGAAGGTTCCCGGTTAGTACCAGGGCGCGTCAGAGGGTAAGTATTGCGATATTTTTTATTTTAATTCTTTATTTTACACTAAAATATGGATCGCAGGGCCTGAAGGAGAGTTTCCGCTCCTTCAGACCCTGGGAACCATGGAAACCCAATGCACTGCATTGGGTTTCGGGTTTCGTCCGACCCCGACCCCGACTTTTTTATAGGATCGGCCGATTTCACTCGACCCGACTTTTTCAAAAGTCGGGTTTCGTGAAACCCGACCCGATCCTATAAAAGTAAAGGTCGCTCAACCCTACTAAACAGTTCTTAATGCAATCAATGTGTAATGCATAGACATATGGGGTGGTCATTTAGAAATTAACCTCGTAGTGACATAGCCAGTTAGAACCTTAATTACCAAGCCAATTTTTACAATTCTGGCCACTGTCACTTTATGAGGTTATAGTTCTGAAACGCTTCAACGGATCCCGGTGATTCTGAGACTGTTTTTTTCTTGACGTATACTTCATGTTAGTGGCAAAAGTTCTTTGTTAAGACTTGCCTTTATTTATGAAAAAAAATGGAAATTTGGCAAAAATTTTGAAAATTTAGCAATTTAAAATTTTTTTATTTTGTGTCCTAAAACGCTTTACTCCCGAGGGTTGTTTGTATGTTAATGACCGGGACGATTTTTACAATTATGACCGCTGTCTGTTTATGGGGTTATAATTCTGGAACGCTTCAACGAATCCTGGCGATTATGACAATGTTTTCTCATGACATATTGTACTTCATGAAAGTGGTAAAATGTATTTGATATAGCCTGTGTTTATTTATGAAACAAAACGGAAATGTCGAATGTTTCAATTTTTCAATTTTCAAACCTTTAATTTTTATGCCATTAAATAAGAGAGTTATTTTGCACAAAATAGTTACTATATAACATTTACCACATGTCTATTTTACATCAGCACAATTTTGGAACCAAAATACTGTAGTTTTGTTAGGAAGTTATAAGGGTTAAATTTGACCAGCGATTTCTCATTTTTACAACACCATTTTTTTAGGACCACATCACATTTGAAGTCACTTTGAGGGGTCTATATGATAGAAAATACCCAAAAGTTAAACCATTCTAAAAACTGCACCCCTCAACGTGCTCAAAATTACAATCAAGAAGTTTATTAACCCTTCAGGTGCTTCACAGGAATTTTTGGAATGTTTAAAAAAAATGAACATTTAACTTTTTTTCACAAAATATTTACTTCAGATCCAATTTTTTTATTTTACCAAGGGTAACAGGAGAAATTGGAACACAAAAGTTGTTGTACAATTTGTCCTTTGTATGTAGATACTTCATATTTTGGGGGGAACCACTGTTTGGATGCACAGCAGAGCTCAGAAGGGAAGGAGCGCTGTTTGACTTTTTCAACGCAGAATTGGCTGGAATTGAGATCGGACGCCATGTTACATTTGGAGAGCCCCTGATGTGCCTAAACACTAGAAACTCCCCACAAGTGAAACCATTTTTGAAAGTAGACCCCGTACGGAACCTATCTAGATGTGGGGTGAGCATGAGCACTTTGAACCCCCAAGTGCTTCACAGAAGTTTATAACTTAGAGCTGTAAAAATAAAAAAATCACAATTTTTCCACAATCACCCCAATTTTTTAATTTCCCAAGGTTAACAGGAGAAATTGGACCCTAAAAGTTGTTGTGCAATTTGTCCTGAGTACGCTGTGGGGGGGGGGTAAACCACTGTTCGGTTGCATGGCAGACGCTTTTATTGCAAAAAAGTTTTTGCATCACCACATTTTGAGAGCTACAATTTTTCCATATTTTGGCCCACAGAATCATGTGAGGTCTTGTTTGTTGCGGTTGACGGTTTTATTGGTACCATTTTCAGTCACATGACATTTTTTGATCACTTTTTATTCCGGATTTTGGGAGGCAGAATGAACAAAAATCGTCGGGTCATTACAATTACAGCAATACCTCATTTATATCTTTTTTTATGTTTTGGTGTTTTTTATACAATAAAAACTATTTTATATAAAAAATAATAGTTTTTTGCATCGCTTTATTCTGAGAGCTATAACTTTTTATTTTTTCGCTGATAACACTGTACGGGAGCTTGTTTTTGTGGGACAAGATGACATTTTCAGCGGTACCATGTTTATTTATATCTGTCTTTTTGATCGCGTGTTATTCCACTGTTTGTTCAGTAGTATCATGATAAAGCATTTTTTTTGCCTTTTTTATGGTGTTCACTAAAGGGGTTAACTAGTGGGACAGTTTTATAGGGCGGATCGTTACGGATGCAGGGATACTAAATATGTGTACTTTAATATTTTACTATTATTATTTAGGCTTTTTTCACTAAAATATTTATTTATTAATGAAAAAAATATTGATTTTTTAATTATTTTTTAAAATTATTTTTTAAATATTTTTACAATTATTTAAAACATTTTTTTTCATTTAATTCTTATTTTTACACTTTGTTCCACTATGGGATACTCATTTTCTGCAGGCTGATTGCTTCTATAGCATGCAGATGAAGTAGCATCTACATGCTATAGAAGCTTGCAGCACTGCTGCTTCACTGTGCACTATCCTGAGACTTCCTGACATGCACTGTGCATGTCAGGAAGTCTCTTTGCTCTGGAGACCCGATGTCTTTGTGACTACAATGGGTCTCCATGGGAGCGATCGAGACCCCGCGGCCATGCCGTGGGGTCTCCGATCCAAAGGCAGAAGGTCCTCTGCAGCCGCAGGAACAATGCAATCATCTTTGATCGCAGTGTGCCAGGGGTTAAAGTGCCGGGAGCTGTCCGTCACCGCTCCTGGCACTTAGTGCCAGGTGTCAGCTGTGAGAATCAGCTGACACCCGGCCGCGATCAGATGCGCTCACCCCGTGAGCACGTCCGATCGCGTGTAACAGCATTTGACGTACTATCCGGTCCCTGGGAATTAAAGCCCAGGTCACATGGACGGGATAGTACGTCAAATGGTAGAAAGGGGTTAAATGAGAGAGTCATATCAAACAAAAAAGTTAATAAACAACATTTCCCACATGTCTACTTTACATCAGCATAATTTTGGAAACATATTTTTTTGCTAGGAACGAAGCAGGAGATCCGAGGATTGCAGAGGTACCGGGGGAGCCCGAGGGACTCCATTTTTCTATCCTTTGGTATGCTAGATCACATCAGAGGAGAGAGAAATTAATGGAAATTCAGACTTTTGTCTGAATAACGGCGATCATGTGACAGGGGACGGTAAAAACCAACCCAAATCATGTTCCCTGGGGTCTTAGCTATCCCCAGTAGCCGAGATCTCGGATACTTTTGTCTTATACACTTATTTCTGACTGCCATTAAAAAGCATCACTGAGGAACAAGTCCCCTTAACTGCCACCATTAAAAGGCGCATCAGCAGTAGGTAAGGGGTTAAATAAAGATGAGCAGATGAGCAAATCTGACAATATTAAAATTTGTCATATTTGAGTTAGGCTGGGAAACTTATTTGATGTAAATTAAAGCTGCATTACTTTGCTCATAGTTATTCAGTCCCTTGAGCATAATAAAAATACGTAAAACAATATATAAAAAATAAAATGATCTGACCATCATCTGTCTCACTGCACAGACCTGCTCTGGTCCAGTGGATGTCTTTGGTCTGATTCAGCTTTTTTGTTCTATATGACATTTTACTCCGACTTCCATAATTTTCAGTGATGACTAAGTATTACACACCTGTTACAGGGTGGAAGCTTTACTCCCCTCACCTCTGTCAGCTGACCTCTATTGTGCTGCAACTCGGGCTGTGCAAGTGGCTTGGAGTGCTCCAATGAGATCATTTGCCTAAGCCTATATAAGGCCCACCAAGTCACACACCAGTGTCTTGGCCTTAAGCCTCTTAGTTTTCCTTTGTCCTGTCTGCCTGCAGCCTCATTTGCTTCTTGTACCTGCTCCATACATTCATTCCAGCGTCCTGTCTGCCTTTGACCTCCAGTACTTGTAGTACCTGCTCCATAGCTGCTTTCCGCTGGTGTCCTGTCTACATGCGGCCTCCATTGCTTTTGGTACCTGCTCCATATCATTTTTCCAGTGTCCTGTCTGCCTGAGGCCTCCAGTGCATCTAGTACCTGCTCAAAACTTTCTTTCTGTGTTCTGTCTGCCTGTTGCGTTCAGTGCTTCTAGTCCTTATTTCTCGAGTTCCTTACCTGCCTGCTGTACAATGCCAGTGGCCCTTGAACCCATCTGGACTTGGGGGTTATTGGATCCACTTCACCAGGTGAGCCGAAACACTAGGTCACATGTCATCATAATGTTGAGACACAAAGTCATGACTTGTGATTTCTCACTTGCATCCGGCATGGGGTCAAATCAATGCCAGAGACGCTGCAAGTTGGAGGAAGATACTGCATTAGACAGAAGAGGCCAAAGAAGATCAAGAAATCAGAGAAGAGCTGCATTGCAGAACAAAAGAGCATAAACATTGTGGAAGGTCGGCTCACTTAGCTGCTCCTCGAGATAAACACAGGTCCACGTTTGGTTAAAGTGTCTGGGCGGTTTATTAATTCATAAATCAAAAACCCAAACTGGTAACAGAAATACAGACTTCCTGGCTCAAAAGAAAGTAAACAGTTTATACAGTGTTCTCCCTAGTACTTATGGAACATCACATATGGCAGCTCTCTCGGGAGCTTCAGTATGGAGGCTTCCTTTCCTCCACAAAACACAGACCCAGAAAAAAAAACTAGCTGGACATTTAACTCCCTCCAGTCACACCCTGGAGGTGGAGATATGGTGGGTAGGCGTCCCGCCCATCTCTGACCTACCCACCATGAAAGCCTGACCCATATAGTGACTGGATTGCTCTCAGCACATATCATGCTGGAGAAAACACTTATGGCTTTCACATCATGCAGGAAAGCAACCTTTGTGACACATATCTTTCTTCACGTATGGCAGCAGCGACTCTGTCACAACATATATATGTATTCATTCTCCAACCCTTTCCCAGGCATCTATAAACAAATAAAATGGCAAAAGACTGGATTCATATACAGTGAATAACCAAAAATTATCCTTTTTTGTAAAATTCAGGGCAAATTTTACTCTCGTATATATAGGAGGATGGAGTGCAAGGCTTCTGATTCATTAATAGGCGCATGTCTCTTAATGAATCAGGCAAGGCACAAAGTGGTGAGTGCCTCTATGTGTGTCTCACTACAAATCTTACTCCAGATTGAAGAACGATTTGTGACATATAGAATTCTGTAGATCATTATGAATTTGACAACTGGAGGTCTTCAAACCCTGTCACACCTCCATCCCACCCCCAGCCCTGCCTATTTTGTTGGAAATGGGTGAAAATGCCGTCAAAATAATAAAAGTCGCAAACTATTTGCGCAGTCTCAAGCTGTGGAAACATTTTGCGCTTTTGAAACCTTTTTCTGCATAATTCTAGCATAAACATTTTCATGAATCAGGGTCTATGTGTACTAGGATACTGAAGGAAACTGCAGATGAAATTTACTTCATCTAATAACTTGAATAGCTTTTTTTCAGGCACAACAACAGCCACATTTATTTAGGCAAAAAAAAAAATAAAGAAATAAAGTGAAATAATTATTAAAAAGTTTGTTTTGCTAATTCAATCATACTTAAATGAAGGAAAATTACTATCTAATGTATTCATTTATAATGGTAAATTATGGTAAATGAAAATGTAGATGATATAAAAGAATATTTTTGGTTTAGCCTAATTTTTATACCATAGAGATAAAGGAATCTTAAAAAAAATATATATCTTCAAATTTCTTATCACTCTAATTTACTAAATGTTGAACCTAATATATCAATTCTTTCACATTTATGATGTACAATCTTATAGATTACATTAAATGACATTTAAGAAGAAATATGTTTGATTATGAAACTTATTACATTATATCACAAGCACTGTAATCTGGAAAGATAAATCTCCACCAAGCTTGAAACAGTGAGTTTCTTTTTTTCTATTTGTACAGCATTCTGTATTGTATGTATTTGGTTATGGAAATTTTAATCTGTATTCTATATTTATATTTGAAACGGAATTTTTGTTATTTTTAATAAAACAAAGTTGAAATATTAAATTACAAAGTTATTTTCATTAGAAAAACATTAATTCGGTTTTGGATTTTCTTCATTTTTTGTTGTTGCAAACTTCAGATTGAATTTGCTTCTTTTCAGCCCTTTCTTTAATCCTTAAGGGAATGGTTTAGAGATCTACACCAGTGTTTTATATGCACGACTATTGAGTTTGACTAGAGAACAGTTTGTATAATGCTGACAATGCCAAATAAAGTGTTTTCTCAACTTCTTTAAACAAGATATTTGATTTATAGTTGTAGATTTGATGAAGCTAAAATGTCATTTGTGGTTTCAAGGGGAACAGTCACTGAGAATGTCTAGAAACTGTAAAATGTAAACAGATGGATAATCTAATGTCATATGGATTGATGATATTTTTAGAGTTCATACAGCAAACCCAAAGAATCTGAAATCTGTCCACTCAAGCTAACATTAACCAACTTCCCTTCATCATGATTGAACTTTCTTCGAAATGTAGCAAAATATTATGCGCAATGCTTTTAAAACCCACTTCTCTATTGATTCTCCAGAGGGTGAATGAGTCTGATTAGTGACTAATATTGAATATAATGGATTATCTTTTGTATCCTATATAGAGGAATACTTAACAATTCCATCTTCCATTTAGATGTGAATAATCTCAATTAGAAAAGGATATCAAACCCTGAAAATCAATTCTGCCCTCTCTAGGTTTTACATGTAAGACGATGAAGTACATAACATTTTGACACAATATTGCATTATATGTAATTAAAGGGAACCTGTCACCAGGTTTTTCCCATTTCCCATTTCACCTTTAATCCCTCTTTAACAACATGCTAGTATGCTGTGTATATGTCGCTAACCCCCTACTCAAAGCACAAAAAAGACTTTTTATTATACTGAAAGATGGCACATTCTGGTCCGAGGGGAATCTCTGGTCTTGTTTCGGATGACACTTCCAACATAATCCACTCTGTGTGCCCCTATCATGCTCCTGTACAGCCACTTGTCTCTCTGCCCTGTCGAGGGCAGAGCACAGCACTGTAGTGCACTTGTGCCAGCTTAACTTATGGATCATCAGCACTCTTTGGCCTTTCTCGGCACATGCACATTACATTACTTTGCTCTGTCCTCGGCAGGGCAAAGAAAAGTTTGCCTACACAGGAGCGTCATGGGGAACACTGAGCGCGTGACATAAGATGCATCATCCACATGAAGCAGGTAAGGAGGATGGCGATCATAAGAAGAGAGGAGGTACCGAATCAAGTCCAGAGACACCCATTGAACCGGACTGCGCCATTATTGAGTATAATAAAAGGTCTTTTTGTGCCATGCAGAGTTGATTGTTGACATACATACAGCATACTAGAATGCTGTAAAAGAGGGCTTAAAGGTGCTGGCCGTACTTTATACAGATAAACCTAATGACAGTTTCCTTTTAAAATGAAGTCATAAACAACAATCTGAAATCAAAAGCATAATTAATTTTATACAGATATTTGTAGAATTTGCTCCAAAAATATATGGGGCTTCATTGGGCCGCCTAATGTGATGTCCGAGGCATCTCCCCGATGGCTGCATTTTGCTGCCTCCTGTATTGGGAGTCAGTAATTCCCTGAGCCAGCTTTCAAGCCAACTGCCAGCTCAGAAAAAGTGCAGCACATTAGCTCCCAGGTGCGAGTGCCATTGAAACTCTGACCTCCGGCATTTCCGGGTCAGGGCTCCTTCAGCAGCGTGATCAGGTCATGTGATCACTCTACTGACATCACTCCTCGACATTGCATAATTGGCAGAAGTTTGGTGTAGAAAATGCTACAATGGAGCTGAAGACATTGAAGATTTATTGTAGTTAGAGGAAGAAATTTGAGTACACAGTATGGGGATTGTAGGTGTGGGAATGTATGCAGACACAATATGGTAACCAAAGGGGGATGGATGCAGACACAGTATGGGAACTGAGTGGGAGTGTATGTGGACACAGTATGAGAGCAAACATGGAAGAAATTTGAGGACACAGTATGGAGAATGAGAGAAGGGATGGGTGCAGATACAGTATGAGGAGTGAGGTGGGAAATTTGAGAACACAGTATGGGGAGCGAGGGGGAATGGTTGTGGACACAGGATGGGGAATGAATTGAGAATGGATGCAGACAGTATGGGGAGCAAGAAATTTGAGGACAGCATGGGGAGTGAGGGGTAAATTTGAGGATACAGTATGGGGAGTGAGGGGGCAGGATGGATGCTGATGCAGGATGGGAAGCGAGGGAGGAATGTAAGCAGAAACACAATGAGGAGTAGGGGGATAGGTGTGGACACAGAATGAGGAGTGGGGGTGGGTGTGGACATAGTATGGGGAGTGAGGAAGGATGAGTGCAGACACAATGAGAAGAAATTATTTATTTATAGGCACAGCATAGGGCAGATATTTTTATTCAGGAGCATTATAATGACACTGCTATTTTTAAGTGTATCATATAGGGATTAGCTGCACAAGACCAGAGAAGACGTAAGTCAGCAGAGACAAGCTGTGGCGGTGAAATGTCATCATGGCATCTGGACAAGATGAAAAAAAGAAAAAGAACGACTCCAATGAGAGACAATGTAATCTATAAGATACCTGCTTGTAAATTATTATTTGCATTCCACTGTTTCTACAACCGGATGTGCGTGCCATGACATAACTGCGGCTAGACCATTTAAATCTTAGCTGTGGCAAATGGATACCACCATCATTTTCACTGTGAAAGCATGATGGGCTATTAATGCCACTGCGACTTCTGTCCCTGAGGAACCCTCTTGAATATAGGAGGGGTAAATGCATAGAACCGCTACCTCAGACCTTGGACCGATATATCCGACCTGTATAGACCCAGATCATTTCATTCAGGGAGGGTTGACTGGCTATTGTCTTTATTTAGTTTGGTCTGACTGTCCTTAATTAACTATATGGATTTCATTTTCCCTTAATAATAAAGACCTTCATTTAAAAACTGCTTTTTGTGATTACTTCTGTTATCTTTGTCTTATATATAAATGTGTTTGATGATCTGAAAAATTTAAATGTGACAAACATGCAAAAGAATAGGAAATCAGGAAGGGGAGGAAACAATTTTTCAAACCACTGTATGTGCCTGTAATAAGTGAATGAGTGAGTAATGCATGAACGTATTTCTCATGTTTATATCTTTGTATGATTAATGTGAATATACATGTGTATGAGTTGTAGGAAAGCAGCTGGAAAAGTCCTGGATGGGAGATATGTGTCACTGTCATGGCTAGCCTCAGCGATATCGGTCCAGAAGATGAATACTCCAACAGCGGTAAGCTTTTTTTTAATGGGCCCAGGTTGTAGAGTGACCAGGCTTGAATGGCAGCTCCCATACCTCCATTCCAGGTTTTAATAGGACAATTTAGGGCAGCTGAGCTGCATCAGTGATGTCTGTGTGTGGGACATGGAAAGACCGTTCATGGCGGCCGGACTGAGTCTCAGCAATGCTTTAACTGTGTTGACCCTGATGAAGGACTATATATTTTGTTTTGAAGATTGCGGTTGAAAAAAAGCTGTTTATTTTTGTTTTGAAAGTTTATGCACAGAAAATAAACTTTACCCTATTTTCACTACAAGAACATTGTGCCTTAGTGTAATGCTGCCCGATAGCCAGGTCCCCTAACAGTGTGTACTGTGTGTCTGTACGTGTGTGTGTACACGGATGGGGTATGACATCCAGACACACATTCAGTACAGGAATCCTTTACTATCAGTAATTGCTATTGCGGTAATGTGCTTATGAAATAAAATACATTTGGGTTTAGTTCAAAAAGTTACACTTCATTTAACCAAGTTAACAAAGTAAAATTCTGCAAATATATCTTCTCAATAAGTTATGCCTAACATGCTTTTTGAATTGTAATATAGCTGCAGGGAATATTAAAACCAGTAGTAAATCTTTTACGATTGGCTTGTATTCCATAGGAAGCCATCACTTCCTCAGAAATGCTTACCAGCCATAACATCTTTAATTTAACATGATAGTAAATACTAGTAACAATGCCTCATTAAGCAGACATTAACGACCATAGAACAGACATTTACTTTGAAAGGTGAATGCTTACTTAGAGCAGCGCTTCGAGAAACTGCCCCTCAAACCATTAAATAATGGACCCTAATATAATATTTATCCGCTAATAGATCCTATCAAACGTGTCTCTGATTTAGTATGGGATAATTCAGCTAGGCATATCAGTGACCAGCAAAATGAATGATAGATTATCTTGGATTTTAGAGAATAAATCACATTGAAAATGCTAACCTTTCTGTCTTCTTGACACACATCCATGTTATTTGTCCACCTGCTCCTTTAGCCTCTGTGGCATAAATATAACTGATAGCCCAAAGTAGGATTAGATTCTTATCCTCCCAGGTTCTGTCGTTGAACATTCACAAATCATTCTAAGATTTGGCTCTTCTGAGTGATGGATTGTACAATCTGATGAACGATTGCACAAGAGATATTGTTCAGACTTGAAAATAAAATACTTGTATCTTCTTGCCACATCAACTTCTAGACTCTAACAAATATTTTCAATTTTTATTTTAAATTTCTTTTATAAAGTTCCTTACCAGTTTTGGAGTTTAAAGGGAATCTGTCAGTAGGATCAACCCTTCTAAGCCGTCAATGTAGGCATCTACTGTAGGTCATTTGAAGCTGAATAAAATTATATCTGGATATTTGCAATCTGATGTTTTTTCCAGAGAAATCCACATTTTTTTAAATATGAAAATGAGCTGTTCAGGGCTATGGGCTGGACATAGTTCTAAATGAAAAAGGAGCCTCCAAAGCTTATTTTTCATAAAAGGAGTGTTACATGTATAACTAACACAGAACAGTAGAACTGAATTTTTGTCTCCTTACAAATATATTTGCTGCAGCTCTCACAGCTCTGCTGCTTTGCAACAATATTGCTGCAGCTGTCATCCTCTGAGATGGAAGCTGAAGCTGAGAGCAACCTGCAGATGTGTCCGGTATAATCACACGTACCTCTGCAGTGAGATCATGAGAGCAGAAAGCAGCCATTACACATCACACTGGTAACACCCCTTTCACGTAAAATAATCCCTGGAGGCAGATTCTCATGCAGATCAGTGTCTGGCCCATATCTCTGAATAGCTCATTTACATATAAGAAAAATGTTGATTTCTCTACAATAAGACATCGAATCGATATGAATGCAGCATTTTTTTCAGCTTCCTATTACCTGCATGACCATGTAGACAGCTTAGAAGGGTGGATTCTAATCACAGATTCCCTTTAAGAAACCTTGAATACAGGTGAGGGGTGCACAAGGGAGGTATATTAGCTGTGATATAAGTAATTAGAAAAATAAAAAAAAAATAATTTCAGATGTCTGATGGATTCCAATGTTGACCACCCAAAAACGCTACTGCCCCATTGTTAGAATAGATAGTTTTATCAAACTCTGGATCACATGCATCTGTAGTTGCTAACAAGGACAACTACCAGTCTATTCAAACTGGCGCTGGCTCAGACACTGACCGCTCTTGCTAGTGAATTAGCAGCTTCATGCCCATGTCAAAAGAGCAGTTCTTTTTCTTCCAGTCTGCTCTGTCTACAGGGCGTGACTGCCAACATCATACTGATTGACAACTGGCTCCCCGCAGTTAGGCAGTGGGGAGCCGGCTGTCAATTATGATGTCAGCAGTCACACCCAGTTAGCAGAGCAGAGTGGATAAGAAGCTGCTACTCTGTTGACATTTTGTCAGAGGAAGCCACTGAATCAGTGGCAAGAGTGGTCTGTGACCACTCTATGCTAGCAGAGACTGGCACGGGGCACAACAGGCAGGTAGTTAGCAACTACCTGCCTGTTAATTCTTTGTCCTACAGTGAAAAAATTTAATAGTCCTGAATAGTCCCTTTAAGGGCTCATTTAGACATCCATTTTTTACCAAATGTAACATCGGCCAATTGAAAAGATAGCCATAAATATAAAAAATATAGGGAAGCCTCAACAAATGTTGTAGACAATAATGAGCCATTAGCTATCCCAGGTGAACAAAAGCATTTGTAGCATTTTAATGATCTTTTCCTATTGCATTTATGGCTCTTATTCCTCATATTAGGTAGTTAGAAAAAAAAGAAATACATCAACACTTTTCAACCTGACTCAATTATTCTACATGGTAAAATGTTCCTAATCCTATTAAAAACGTTGTGCTGTACCTATTTATGAGCACATTATAAGGGTGTTAGTCACACACATGCTGCGTATTAAAATTCAACTGTTTACATAGCGTGATTAGTTAGTAGCTGGGAATGCTCAATGTGACATATCAGTGTAATTGGTATTTTGCTACTTAGATTTTCAATTCGATGAGATTTTTTTAAATTATTTTTTTCATTATCATCATTATTATTGTCATTTTACACTTCACCTTTTGTATAATACAGGTAATACTCGGTGACTCTCCAGGTTTGAAAGTAGCTAAGTATATACTGTCATATCTACTACCGAGTTGTGTGCACATTAAAATAAACCTATTTGTAGAAAATAATTAGATTCCAGTGGCTAAGAAAAGAAACTGTTTTTGTAAAGTTATTTAGTTGTAGACACAAGAACTTTGCTGCATTAATTGTGAGCAGAGAATATTAAATCTACTCAGATGTATAAAATTTACCAATTCATGATTAAATATTTATCATTATAAGCAATATACAAAAAATATGCATCAGTGATTTGGAGAACAATCACTACATTTAACATACTTGTTTATTGTCTCTTCAGAGAGGAAGAGGACTAGAACTCTAGTGCCACCTATTGGAAGTAGCAATCCTAACAGTCAATGTTGACCCTTTAACGAGCCTTGTCACATGACTTAGGATAATAGCCAAACCAGAATCTCAATTTGCAGACACTGTGTTTCGGGGTACTGCCCCCTCATCAGTGCAAAGTGGAGATCTGGTTTGGCTGATTGTGAGGCATCTGACCGGGATCCAAGAAGTATCGTTTCTCCTTGCGAAGAGTGACATGATAAGCATGTCGAGGTGAGGAGACTTAAAGCCCCAATGCTCCTCTGGGAAATATGTAAATTGTCTCTTCAGAGAAGAAGAGGACTAGAACTCTAGTGCCACCTATTGGAAGTAGCAATCCTAACAGTCAATGTTAGGAGTGACTGTTAGGATTGCTACTTCCAATAGGTGGCACTAGAGTTCTAGTCCTCTTCCTCTCTGAAGAGACAATTTACATATTTCCCAGAGGAGCATTGCGGCTTTAAGTCTCCTCACCTCAACATGCTTATCATGTCACTCTTCGCAAGGAGAAACGATACTTCTTGGAACATACTTGTTTAAAAGTTATTCTCAAAATCATAATTTGGTTTCGTTTTTCTGTACATACAAAAATATATGGAAAGAAACTTAATTTTAAATCTTCCCTTATTTGCAGCTACCATTTCTCTAGTAATACCCCACAAAATCTCTCTTTACCCTTCAATGCCACTGGATCCATGCTGTGTAATAAAACACGCTCACGGCATCCTAATTGATCTGACAATCAGTTTATAGCACATATCAGCTGTGTTTTGCTCCCAAGATTCCAGCAATATCAGTGGCAGATGCACCTAATGACCCTTACTACATCATGAAAAACAGATGTACCTATTCACCCTAATATAACACCCTCAGTACACCTTAATTGCTCTAACTGCCAGGTTGTAGCATAGCTCAGCTGTGCACTACTCAACTCAGGTCTGTTGTACATGCAGGAGACAGCAAATATTGAAGGGCACATTGAAAGTACAAAAAATGTTTACGCAAAATTGTACACCAACCCATTAGCTTGATTACATATCAGATTTATTATTTCATGTGTATATATATTTTTTTACCAAAAAGTATTTTATGAAATTTTTATAACAATATACTTGTACTAATATTGATAACCTAGTACAATAACTAAAGTACACTGCTTCTTTCTCTTCTCCCTCACTCGTTTTTGTGTACCTTTCTATCTTCTCTATTTCCTTATCTCTGTTTTGTTGTTCTTTCTCTCTTTCTTCTTTCTCAATCTTTGCACTCATTATTTATCCCATTCTCTCTTTTTCTCTTTGCCTTACATCATTTTGCATATTTCGATCTCTATATATGTCTATCAGGGAGGATACAGAAGAGCAGAAGGGGAAGGGTGCTTGCAGCACTGAGAAGAAGCAGTGTGCTGCTGAGAAATTTAAGTTTAGCAGATAAGAACAGGACCTCCCATTCAGCTCTGTGAAATTGGATTTACAGAGGAGCAGAAGTAGATGAAGGCGACACAAAGGTACAAAAAGGAGCAGGTATTTGAGGATTTAAAGGAATATAATTATCTGAAAAAAGTAATGGTATATTGCTAGGGTAGGCCATTACGCAAAGTTGATCCTCCACTGTTCGATCTGCTCATCTCTAGTTGCAGGAGAACCAAAAACAAAGGTTACTTTTAGGAAAAACTATTCTTTTATGTAAACATAGATTATAGACAAATAACTGTAACACTAAACAGAACAATACTAAGTTTACTCTATTAAGTACAATATATGGTTGGAAATATGTATGGCATATGATCTTGATTAAGTAATTGATGATTTCTTCCTTACCGTTATTTCTCTTAAACTACAAATTTTGCTGAACAGGGAGTCATATTCAACACCATAACAGTCATCCATACAGACCCAGCTCACATCTTCATGTCGATCAATAATAGAGAGATGCCTTTTTCTGCTGCTACCCTTACTTACATCAAGCTTAGACAGCAGCCAATTACCACAGCTACAGTACAATTGTTTTCTCCTCAGGAAGAAGAAAAGATTGGCCTTCATCTCTCCTATGTGAATTTGTCTTCTACTCATACAGCTCTTCTTATCAAGCTGCAGTTTGCAACGATGAAAACATACAGCTCGACATTAGAAAATAAACTTAAGTAAAATAAACTAAAACCTACTAAGGTGAACTTGACAGCGTTACCTTTAAAAAAATCCTACGTTCTAGAGGGAATATAACTGCAGGTTTTTGGATAAACTTCACAAGGAAATTGTCCAAAACCTAAATATCACTCAATGTCTTTGCTTAAAAATGTCATTAAGTCACAGCTCATCAAACCACTCAATTTAGCAGAAGAACAGTTGATAAACACCTCTGATTTTCACCTATGATCCACGGCTCCATTCCTGAAATTTTAAGGAATAAACTGTACACTACATCATATGTTTAATACAAATATTTATTGGTTAGATGCATCAAATATTAGTCCCTGGAAGTGATGCTATATCTATATATATAATCTTAGGTTTTGCCCTGGGCTCCACTCTGTCTAAAACCAGCCCTGTTGGGAGTACTTGATATTGGCTGCTACATATTGATGAGCGCATTGTAATTCAGCCCCATTCAATGCTTACAACTAGCAGCTATCAGAACTGATAGCTGTAATATCTGTGCAAGTGTCCGTTTCGGCCACCAGGCAGCGTTGCTCCTTTGTTGTGGGTGCTACTTGACAGTCTTAGTCCTGTTTTATTCCTGGAACTGTTGATGTCATGAGAACAGGGAACTATGGTGTTAATTGGTTTTGATTTCTCCTTTCTGAGAGCCGTGGGCAGGGCTGCCTGCTATTTAAACCCCTGGGCCTCTGACTTTCACTGCCAATAAATAAGCTTTACTAAATTACTTATGTTCCTTTCCCTGCTTATGGTGTTTTCCTGTTTTCTGAGCTTAGTGTGAATTTTGACTACGTTTTGTTTTACGATTCTGTTCCTGACTTGACCTCTTGGCGTTGACCCTGTTTGGTGATCCTTCCTACTTCTCCTTCACTCTTCCAGTTGTCAGCTTTTCTGTGGAAGCAATTCACTGGACTCCATTGTGAGACAAGGTTCCTGTATAGATGTTAAAGGGTGAAGGTTTGGGCTTCTCTGGAATCTGTCAGACAGAGGGGTTTGTGCCAAGTCTGTCTGAGGTAGCCTTTTAAAGCCTGTAGCCTCTGACAGACGTGACAATAGATGATCTGTTGTGAGGTTAGGTGTTGAAACCCCTTTGATCTTATATTATCCATGGAATGGGCTATCAATCAGCTATGCCCTAAGAATCTCTTTAGATATTCCTTAACAACAGGCAATATGGTCAATACCCCTGTAGTTTTCTAAAAGTCTAGTCATATACAGTATACAAAGGTAGCAATTATATATTAAAATCATGTTTTTAACCTTGTAAATTTTTCAAAATATTTTTTGGCCACCTAAAAGCTATGCTGAATAACTGGTACCAGAATTTATCAGCTAAACCATGTACAAAAGACTGCACTCAGCTCATTAATAAACTGACCTTCCCGATCAGGGTCACCTTGTCGAGAATGGGATGGCTTTTATGCTATTTTTGCTCAAAAACATTATTACTAAGAACCCTGTGTTATTTAAATGCACTCCTGCTTTTAACTTATTTAGTTACAGCAGAGTTTATGTTTATTTTGCTTCTTGTAGGTTTTATATGCTTTATGTCCAAAGTGAACATGCGTTTATGTGCTGCATGTATACTAACTTACACCAAGCTCAATTTTTGTGTTTTTTCTTTGTGTTTTTGCATTCTGTGCAAGCCGGGGTTTGGCCTCCCTCCCTTGAGCTTGTCGACAGTGGGATGGCTTTTATGCTATTTTTGATCAAAAACAGCATTACTAAGAACCCTGTGTTATTTAAATGGACTCTTGCTTTTTACTTATTTAGTTACAGCAGGGTTTATGTTTATTTTGCTACTTGTAGGTTTTGTAAGATTTGAAACTTGCCTGATTTACTAAGTGGCGGGCACTTCTTAAGTAATCAGGCACATCGTACCCTACCCTACATGCTCATCAAGACCAGAGAAAAAATGTTGGTCTTGATGAATCTGGGCCTTAGGCTTTCTAGTCTGTCTGCTCTCATGTATTAGCCAACTGTTCTTGCCCTGTGATTTAAATGATCAGGGGGATCTTTGGACACCTACTGATCAACAGGGCTTTTAAAGGACTATCAAAAAATGTGTAATTATACATTAGTTGTATACAAGTTTAAAGACATATCTTTGCAGTTTGGGTTAATTTGCAGGTTAATAGTATTTTGGCATTGAGAGCCCCACTGCCAGGAGGAAATTAACTTTATTTCCCTGGACAGCCTTCAGAGTCCAATCACAGGGGTGGCACGTCATGGTCTCAGTCACCATACTGTGCATAGCGAGCAATGTCTGTAACTGGGCCCCCGACACTGACTGACAGCCGTCTCTAATGTTGAACCTGCTGTCAGTCAGTGCTAGGGGCGCAGTTACATCCCCTGCTCTCTATACATATAGCAGTGACTAAAATTGTGCTGGCGCCACCCAGGGGACTGGAAGCAGGATGCTGTCAGGGGAGAATAAAGTTAATTTCCTCCTGGCAGTGAGGCTCTCAGTGACATGACAGATTCTCTTTAATGTTGGCTATACTTCTCAATGATTGTGTATCCTCTCATGCCCAAGACAAGTCTTGGGTTATTTTTGTACATAGAGCCACCATGCAAACCTATGAGTTTTATGGTTACAGACAACTAAAATCCTTTGTGTAGTGCAATCCCACAGTCATGGATTACTTTCTTTCATCTATAAGTTGCTTCTTCCACAAAGTTAATTGCTAGGAAAGCTGCTACCATACCATGCGTTTTTAAAACACCCCAGCATTATTACACATTTTCTGCGGGATTGAAGGGTGTCCTACAGTACACAAAATAAAGTATGAAATGATAAAAATGCCCCTACTGCTTTTGTATTTTGGAACCCTACTAAAGACGTGCACGACCCTTACAACTTATTATTGTGCATAGTAAGTATTTTTCCCTAATGCTTCAGAAGAACGGACTTATATCATTCATTTGTTACATCACGTACACTGCAATAACATATTTATCTGACAATAAAATGACACGCAGATCAAAAATAGCCTTATTTTACTTTCCAATATGAATGAAATAGTTAATTCTGTTTCCTTGGAAACTAACAGCTATAATGAAAAGCTAAAGGTCTTCCACATAATGCCTGATACAAGGTCTCTCTAATTCTAAAGCTGATTTTCTTTGCTACAATAGGGGTGATGTGTGTTTTCAATATCATCTTAAGCTTTCATGGCAAATCCTTGAAGCTAATCCAATAAATAGAGCAGTGGAATAAAAAGCATATATGTTTGCACATTATAAAGTAGGTTTAGTGTACCTGTGCTCCATCTTTAAAGAAGATTTAAAGAGCAAACATATATACATATAATACCATGAAGTCTGCCACCGAAAAAAACAACATCTATGTTATTTACAAGGTTAAAAGCACTGACATGGCAATTAATTGATAGAAAAATAGTTTACATAAAGTGCATACTGCATATCCTATGTACGTCACGGACCAGAAAATTCTTTGTTTTTCCCTCTAACAGCCATAACTTTTTTTTTCATCCAACATACCTGTATGAGGGCTTGTTTTTTACGTAACACTATTGCTGTAGATGATGGGCTCACATGAATTGGCCAATGTGAACTCTAAGTACCTTCATTTTACAAATATAATCTACAGTTCCTTAAAAAAGTATTCATACCCCGTGAATGTTTTCACTTTTTTTCACGTTACACCCACAAACTTAAATTTATTTTATTTAGATTTTATGTAATATACCAACACAAAGTAGCAAGTATTTGTGAAGTGTAAAGGAAATGATACATGGCTTCTAATTATTTTAAAAATATTAATCTGAAAATTGTGATGTGTCTTTCTATTTAACCTGCTGTAGTCTGATATCCTTAAATAATATCCTCAGTGACCAATTGCCTTCATAAGTTACACAATTAGTAAATTGATTCCACCTGTGTGTAATTTATTCTCAGTATAGCTACAGCTGTTCTGTGAAGAAAACTGAAGTGTGTTGGAGAACATTAGGGGGGATCAAACAGCATCATAAAAGGCAAGGAACACACCAGTGAGGTCAGAGATAAAGTTGAGAAGAAGCGTAAAGCAGGGTTAAGTTAAGAAAAAAATTCTCAAACTCTGAACATCTCATAGAGCACTGTTCAATACATCACCCAAAAATGAAAGGAGCATGGCACAAATGTAAATCAACCAAGACTTGGCTGTCTACTAAACTGACATCCCAAACAAGGAGAACACTAATTAGAGAAGCAGCCAAGAGGTCCATGATCACTCTGGAGGAGTAGCAGAAATGTACAGGTCAAGTTAGAGAATCGGCTCACAGGGCAACTATTGGTCAAATATTCCACAAATCTGATATTTATGGAAGAGTGGTAAGAAGAAAGTCATTTTTGAAAGCAAGCTGTAAGAATTCCCTTTGCAGTTTGCAAAAGCCATGTAGGGGACATAGTTAGCATGTGGAAGAAGGCGCTCAGATCAGATTAGACCAAAGTAGAACTTTTTAGACTAAATGCAAAACGCTATGTGTGGTGGAAAACTAACACTGCACATCACTGTGAAAACACCATCCCCATCTTCAAACATGGTTGTAGCAGTGTAAGAATGGTGGATTGTACTGTCATATATCTAACCCTAAAGCCACCAATCGCATTGTAATATTGTGAATAATTTTATGCATCTTTTATATGTATTGTGATATAGTAATGTATAAAGTATAGAGTAGGACCTAGGTTAAGCTTTAAGAAAATAATGTAGTGACTAAAGACTAAGTTAGAAATTGGTAGGCATTGCAAGTGTAATAAATCTATCATTCGAGTCAGTAGGAGGCCTTTGCCTAAATTCCCTAGGGACAGACCTACAATGTCCAGAGCTCAAGGCTCGGAACAGGTGCTACGAAGAGTGCCTTATCCTCTGATGGAGAGAATAACATGGACATGAAACCACTGCGGAACTGGAACGAAAATTCCTGAGGCTGATGGAATCAGTAAGCGTGGGGATAGTCCAGTAGGAATGGATAGTGAGGCTGAATATGTACTGTATTAAGGAAGCAAGAAGCGTTGTGCCCAATACTGCGTGTTGCAATCTGATGAACTTGAACTGTCCAGTAAACTTCTATTTGTTGAAATGAACTGTGAGTCCCCTGAGTTACATGTGGCGGTCCTGGACGATGGAGGCCTTGAAACAACAGAGAGTTGTTTAAACAATGGAGAAATACCGCGCTACAAGTGGCTGAAATAGAACCCAAAAACCAACCGCAATGGTAAATATAAATAAAACCGGAATAAAGCTTCCTTATATATTAAAGGTTAGGCAAAGCTCCTGCCTGCTATCCCCCTAAGCAATGTGCACAATGAAACAAGACTCTGTCCTCCCTGCAGTATACATGTGCTAATCAAAGAAAAGTATGTGCAGGCCAATATAATTCCTAAGGGTCTAATTATTTATAAGAGTTTAGCAAGCGATTTTGGCGATCCAAAAATCAGGGAGGAATGGAACAGGATGTTTCATGACTTCTCAATACGAGCTCTACAGTTTATCATTGATAAACGGACATTGAATTTAGAGAACACGAGTCATCAGATAATCAAAATCTTCGATGAGCTTAAACGATATAAACTTACACAGGAAAATATGACCCTTATCGAGAATATTCTACAAAGGTTAAAAGAAAAGGAAAGAGATATTATAAGAAAATAAGGAAATTTAAGAGGGATAATTTACCTAACAGAATACCTTCAAATCCTGCGGTTGTAAGTAACCTTGTAAGAATACCATCGAGCACTGAGCAAACTGGAAGGGACCAATTCATAACATTGGACGAATACAATGGCACTCCCAGCATTGACAATGTCTCGATGGAGTTCTCAATTTATGCAAATTCCAATTCTACCCAATATACTCCAGTATCTGTATGCAGGAGAGATACTTGGAATAAGGATCATTCCCCTCATCAGGTATTAAATACCTCAATAGAGACAATGAACCTGGTGTCTATGGCCAATGAGTCCCCCCTCCTCCCGTACAATACACATATTGAGGAAAACACTAGCCTACCAGTAACAGATATACTCCCTAAACACTAAGTATGGAGGTAGAGACTATAGTATTGAACCGAATGAATGAGGAGCCACACTCTAGTAACATTCTGAACATTAGTTCAGGCCCACCCAATACCTATAGGGGGGCTATTCCTAAAAAAGGTAAAGATACAATTAGCAGTAAAGAAGGGGCTAAAGGTAAACTAAGCAAAATGAATCCTAGTAAAGGAAGAAACCCGGTGGTGTCTAAAACTAGGGGGGTTGGAACCCAACAAAGCATCAACCGGGATTTTTTCCGGGTCAGACCCGCAAAACAAAAACAAAAAGAGGTACCCGGGGTGGAAAACTCTCTAAAAAGAAGGTAACAAGCACTGATAAATTCCCACAACGGATATATAACCTTAGCTCCCATACGCTATCAACCAATGAAATCTCTCTTCTGCAAAAAGGGCTCAAGTTTGCACCAACTAGACAGGCGAAACCATTCAACTTATACATAAGTATGAAAAAGTACTTGAGGAATTTAGCCATTAAAAAATATTTTATTAAAAAAGGACCCTCTTTCACCAACTATAATCGTAATGGGGCATCAGAATATGTGCATACCTCGCTAGCAAATCCATCAGCATTCAATCCTACCCATGAGTATTCAAATGCTTCTTGGGTTTTTGACTCATTGGTTTCGCGGGACATTAGGAAACTCAACCAAAGCAATTATAAATATACAATGCATAATTTAACCCCACAAGAAAGAAAAGCAATTAAAGACCTACAATCTAATAATAACATTATTGTGCGACCCGCTGATAAAGGCGGGGGGATTGTGGTATTGAACCATACTATGTATCATCAAGAGTCCATGAGACTCTTGGGAGACCATATTACATACCAAAAATTAAGTTATGATCCTACCAATCGTTTCATTGCGAAACTGAACATTCTGACTCAAAAGGGTAAAACCGGAGGGATTATTAACAAAAAGGAATTTGGCTACATTATGAATAAAAATCCTAGTGTAGCGATTTTTTATCACATACCCAAATTACACAAAAATACAGTCAACCCTCCTGGCAGACCAATAATATCAGGAATTAACAGTTTAACGGCAAATTTATCCAGATATGTTGATGTTCATTTGCAGAAATGCATGCGGTTGATTCCAGCCTATTTGAAGGATACAGGCCATACATTGGAAGTGTTGGAAAAGACCAAGTGGAAACAAAATTATATAATGGCCACCCTTGACATTAAGTCATTATATACAGTCATAAACCATGAGAAAGGGTGTCAGGCATCAGAACACTTCCTTCAAGGCCTTGATACATACACAGACAAACAGATACAATATATTCTGGAGTGTATCAAATTTATATTACAACATAATTATTTTGTATATGAGGGCCAGTTTTATATCCAAATGTGGGGCACCGCGATGGGGACGAGATTCGCGCCCAGTTACGCAAACATCTACGTCGCGTGGTGGGAGTCCCTATATATTCATAAGGGAGGGTCACTGTATCCGGGCCTAGTGGCCTGGCATCGTTTCATAGACGATATCTTTTTTATATTGGAGGGTTCTTGTGAAGACCTCAACGTCTTTATTACAGGACTGAATAGTAATCAATTTGGGCTAGAGTTCACTGCTACCATCAGTACTACTAGCGTAAATTTTCTGGATCTGAATATTTATGTTGAGTGTAATCAATTGTACACTAAATGCTATAGAAATGAAGTTGATTCTAATAGCTTTATAAATGTAACCAGTTGCCACCTACCGGTATGGCTAACAAACATACCCAAAAGCCAGTATACCAGAATTCGTCGCAATTGCTCAAATATGGCTGATTTTAATGAAGAAGCTGAACATCTAACCCATCAATTCCTGGAGAAAGGATATCCCAAGTCATTACTTATGAAAGCACAAAAAGAAGTAGTAGAAGTACCCAGGGAATCAATATTACAAAATAGGAATAAGTTCACGAGTGTTGGGGAAGGGACCTTGGAACAACAAATCAAAAATCTACCATTCATAACGCAATTCCATGCTGGCCACAACAAGTTTGTGAACATTATACGCAAACACTGGGCAATTCTACAAGGGGATAAAGTGGTTGGTGAACATCTTCCCGGCAACCCCAGGTTCATATATAGAAAAGCCCAGTCGTTGGGCCAGTTGATAGCCCCCACAACAAAAATGGTCCTCACGGAGGCAAAAGAAGGTAAACCCACCTTGAATCTACCAAAGGTGGGTTTCCTGCCATGTGGAGGCTGCTATGGGTGTGTACATACTTCTTTTAGGAAAATTAGACAACTAACCTTTTTGGATGCCGATGGAACAAGGGAGTTTGTGATCAAGGACAGCTTGTCATGTAATACTACCGGTGTAATATATGTGATCCAATGCCCTTGTAAGAAGTTATATGTAGGCCGCACAAAGAGACAACTAAAGGTGCGCATTCAGGAACACTTTAGGAACATCCAAAAAGGGTTTTTAGCACATCCCCTGTCGAGACACTTCAAGGAAAAACATGGGAAATCACTTAAAGGAATAATTTTTTATGGCATCCAAGTTGTACGCCCTAACAAAAGGGGGGGGGTGATTTTTTAAAGCAGATGTCCAGATGCGAATCCCAATGGATTTATACCTTGAATAGTTTAAAACCCACAGGTCTCAATTGTGAATTAGAATTATATGGTTTTTAATGTCGCTTGTTTTACACATCTTGTAATTTGTATTATCTATCCATGGGGGTACCAGGGAGTTCTATTATGATCCCTAAATGTATCTAGCATAGTATGGGAATTAATCAAGTATGGGTGACTTTAGGTTATTAAGTGCACCATAACGGCAGTTAGGTTTTTCAGCGAATAATATAGTAGCCTGTCAGATACAGCAGAACCACGCCATTAATAGGGAATACATTCTTAAATTCTATTTAATATTAGTGGGTTTTAGCCACATTTTAGTGATATTTTAACATATTAATATAATATATATATAATTTTTTACATATTTTTCATGTATTATGTATTGTAATTCTATGTTTTTAGGATTTTTAATAATAAAAGTTAAGTTTTATATAATTCTATATGGGAGGCGTTCCATTGCAGCATATATTGCAGGTCAAGCAATTAGCATATTTTGAGAGGGCTATAGGTGCATTAGAGTACAATGGGGGCTTATAGCACCTATTGGGATTGAATAGAGTAACATTTTATAATGCGGAATGTGCATTCGGTTATCATGGATGGTGCCTCTTAATTAGAGGATTGTAGCATTAATATCATCCTCCTTTTTGCCGGCACATATGGGGTTAAGTGTGTAACTGCACCGTGGGCGGTATACATGTGGAGCCTTTATAGAGGGAGCATTGTACAACGGGTGGTAACCCTGACGAAGGAGTACGTTTCCACTCCGAAACAAGTTGGTTTGAACTGTCCCCGCCGAGGCTCCATAGGCCAGTGACGTCACGCGCTGATCTCAGCGCCTCTCGTGCATCCAGAGACGCCTCCGGCCGGGACGTCTCTGGCGCTGCACGCAGCTCCACCTGTCCCCGCTCAGTGTCTACCACTACAGGATTGGGTCAAGTACGTTTACCCCACATGTGTATAGGCAACATCTCTACCTGTGAATATTCCATCACCGTGCACCTTCACCTATTGGGCAGGTAAGCGCATTCACTACTAGCAGGCACTATTCAATGTCGCGATGTCTCGGCAGTCATTTGATTAGCACATGTATACTGCAGGGAGGACAGAGTCTTGTTTCATTGTGCACATTGCTTAGGGGGATATCAGGCAGGAGCTTTGCCTAACCTTTAATATATAAGGAAGCTTTATTCCGGTTTTATTTATATTTACCATTGCGGTTGGTTTTTGGGTTCTATTTCAGCCACTTGTAGCGCGGTATTTCTCCATTGTTTAAGTGTTCTATTTTATTGACAGATTAGGTACAGTATCTGTCTGATATACCGGCAGCACCTGTGTAGCTTTTATTTATTTATTGTTTTACATAGCGCCAGTGTATTCTATCATTTAACAGAGAGTTGTTGCCTACAAGTGACTGTGGTACACCTCACACATGACTACACCCCAGATATGACAGTACATTGAGAATGAGACATGATTTTCCTATTAAGAGCCAGGGCATTACGGAGCAGCAGCTCGCTCATGGCTACTGCCCTCCAGAACCTTAGAGCAGCATCATCTGTGGAGATCCTTTTCTTCAGCATGGACAGCGAAGCTGGCCAGAGTTGATGGGAAGATGGATGGAGTGAAATACAGGGAAATCCTGGAGGAAAACCTGTTAGAGGCTGCAAAAGACTTGAGACTTGGGGCATGGGTTCATTTTCCAGCAGGTCAATGATGCTAAACATACTGCCAGAGCTACAATGGAATGGTTTAGATCAAAGCATATTCATGTTTGAACGGCCCACTCAAAGTCCAAACCTAAATACCATTGAAAATGTGTGGCAAAACTTGAAAATTGCTGTTCACAAATCCTTTCCATCAAATTTCAGTGAGCTAGAGTTACTTTGCAAAGAATGGGCAAAAATTTCTGTCTGGCAGAGATATACCACAAAAGACTTACAGCAGTAATTGAAGCGAAAGGTGGTCGTCTAAAGTATTGACTCGGGGGGTGAAAACAAATGTACATCACAATTTTTGGATTTATAATTTTTAAATAATTAGAAAATCATGTATCATTTCCTTTACACTTCACAAATAGCTTCTACTTTGTGTTGGTACAGTGACATGTAAAAGTTTGGCCACCCCTGATCAAAATTACTGTTATTGTGAATAGTTAAGCAAGTTAAAGATGAAATGATCTCTAAAAGATCTAAAGTTAAAGATGATTGAAGATATACTTTTTAAAATGTAAAATATGAAAATATATATTTCCTTTTGCTCAAAATGCAAAGGAAATGTGTCATTTTCAACTTTAGGTGTTTTAGAGATCATTTCATCTTCAACTTGCTTAACTGTTCACAATAACAGTAATTCTTTCCAGGGGTGCCTAAACATTTAAATGCCACTGTATAGCACATAAAATACAAATTAAAAACCTTTAAGTTCGTGGGTGAAATGTGAAAAGATGTGGAAAAATTCAAAACAGAATGAATACTTTTTAAAAGAAAAAAGAGAAAATGCTGTCCCAGTGTGTTACCCCAATATACGACACAGAAAACAAAGGATTGTATATGCTCATCAGCCTGGGTTGTGACCTGGAACAACTCCGTAGTGGTAGGAACAATGACGGGCTGCTGCTCTGACCACTGACGGACATGCCGCTGGGAAGAAACTTAAGGTACCATCACACTAGACGATATCGCTAGCGATCCGTGACGTTGCAGCGTCCTGGCTAGCGATATCGTCCAGTGTGACAGGCAGCAGCGATCAGGCCCCTGCTGTGATATCGCTGGTCGGGGAAGAAAGGCCAGAACTTTATTTCGTCGCTGGCTCTCCCGCTGACATCGCTGAATCGGCGTGTGTGACGCCGATTCAGCGATGTCTTCGCTGGTAACCAGGGTAAACATCGGGTTACTAAGTGCAGGGCCGCGCTTAGTAACCCGATGTTTACCCTGGTTACCATTGTTAAAGTAAAAAAACAACCACTACATACTTACCTACTGCTGTCTGTCCCCGGCGCTCAGCTTCTCTGGTCTGGCTGTGAGCGCCGGGCAGCCGGAAAGCAGAGCGGTGATGTCACCGCTCTGCTTTCCGGCCGCTGTGCTCACAGCCAGACCAGAGAAGCCCAGCGCCGAGGACAGACAGCAGTAGGTAAGTATGAAGCGTTTGTTTTTTTACTTTAACGATGGTAACCAGGGTAAACATCGGGTTACTAAGCGCGGCCCTGCGCTTAGTAACCCGATGTTTACCCTGGTTACCGGCATCGTTGGTCGCTGGAGAGCTGTCTGTGTGACAGCTCTCCAGCGACCAAACAGCGACGCTGCAGCGATCCGGATTGTTGTCGGTATCGCTGCAGCGTCGCTTAGTGTGACGGTACCTTTATTCAAACCAACAATTTGTACAAGTCACATGTGTAAAATTTGCAGCAAAGCATCATTTATTATATATAAAAATGAGTTATATTGAGTATATGTCTGATGTCTTAAAATTGTAAACAAATAAAAAGAAATAAAAAAAATAATAATTTTCAAATTAAAGGACAACAATTTGTGGATGAACTAAAGAAAAATCACTGGGAAATAAAATTTACCCATTTTTTTCCCAACATAGTATAGATTTTTTAGATCTCAAAATACCAAGAGACATTAACGGGAATATTGTAACTGTGGCACACTTCAAAAATGTCAATGTCTTCTAAATATTCCATATGGACAATATTGGAGAAATAGGAAGAACTGTACTCTACATACAGATTTTTTTAGCGATATTCATAAAGATGCGTTTAATCACGCAAAAAATCTCAAACAGTCAGAATGCCTTTCCCCTGAAAAAAATCAACAAAATGAAAAATCTAATAAAAAACGACTTCAGTACAATGGGAAACAATAAGAAGGTCAAATCTGAACCTGATGATAGTAAATTCAAATACAGCTTTATAACAACCTTCATCGAGTCCTTCAAATCAATCAGAACTGCTTTGTCCAAACATTGGTCCATTATTAAAAGTGACCCTTTACTGTCAAAGGTTCTACTCCAAATCCAGAGGTCATTTTCAGGAAGCATATGACTCTTAAAAATCATGTAGCCCCCAGTTATATCAAACCAATGAATAATACAACTAAAATCAGACCAACGGGATTATAATTTTTTTAAGTGCTAAAAGAATGTTTTCTGTGCAGCAATTCTAAATGTAAATGCTGCTAGATTATAAAGCATTGGCTGCTCAAAATTTACATCAATGACAACCAGAGACAATTTTAATATTGATCAGTTTTTTAAATGTGGAACATCCTTTGTTATTTTATCTGCTTGAAAGTGATTGCAATTTGTAGTATGTGGGAAAGACTATACAACTTCTTCATTGTAGAATAAAGAACATAGATGTAATTTTAAAAATTGGTTTTGAACCATAATCTATATAGACATTTTTTTTTATCAGAACCCGAGAAAGACAGTACAAGTCTAAGACTTACTATTAGTAATGAGTAGTGTTGAGCGATACCTTCCGATATCGGAAAGTATCGGTATCGGTTTGGATCGGCCGATATTCAAAAAATATCGGATATCGCCGATACCGATACCCGATCCCAATGCAAGTCAATGGGACCAAAATATCGGAATTAAAATAAACCCTTTCTTTCCTTGTAGGTTCATTCTACATGAAGGAAAACAACTAAGAATAATGCCGGATGTATTTGGGGAGGTGGCGGAGACATTAAAGTCATAGAGGTTTATCCCAATCAAATAGAATAGCATGTTTTTTGTTTTTTTTTAAGACGTTCGGAGTGACAAAGATATTGACTATGTAAATTTTTTTTTTATTTTGTCAGATATTGATGTTTCACTATTCCACGCCCTTCCCCTTCTTTTTTTTCTTTTTTTTTTTCTTTTCCCACACTTTCATCTTCATCATCATCAGCATCTTTGACATCAACTTCTTCACCTTATTCATCTTCTTCTTCATCTTCTACCTATTTTTTTTTTTTTATTACATTCTTCATATTCATTTTATTCAACTATTATTATTCTTCTTATTCTACATATTCTTTTTATTCCACTGTTATTATTCTTCCTATTCTACTTCTTCATCATATTCTCATTTGTGACAGGCATTCCCGTAGTTGTTATCTATAAAAGTTTGAAGATTACACCTTCCGTTCTGCCAGTCACAAAAGTTACATTTGTCCGCGTTCAGTTTGGCCTGCAGCATCAGGCTTTATCCAGGGGCACCACGAGGAGGAACGGACTCACCCCCATACACTGCTTAGTCTTCTTCTGCATATAATTTAGATAATATCTTTTGCTCTGATATTAAGTCTTATGCTTAATGTTCTTCTGCTCTTTGTTCTGCAGCCTCTTGTTCTTCTGCTTCTCGGTCTTCCATGTTGTCGTCTCCAGGGTCGTCGTCTCCAGTGTCGTCATCTCCGCCGTCGTCGTCGTCGTCATCGGGGTGGTCTTCCGTGTCGTCGTCATCGTGGTGGTCTTCCGGGTCGTCGACGTTAGGGTCTTCAACTTGGAAATGTAGCAGAAGGTACAAGAAGGCTGAGAAAATGCCAAGAACCAGCTGATGGAACTGGAACTCGGATGGCTACCCGAAGGTTCAAGAGCCTATGGAACTACCGAGGACCAGCTGACGTTACTGGAACCCGGTTACTAAGCAGGAGGTACCCGTGCTAAAAAGCACTACCAAGGACCGCCTGACGTTGACGGAACTCGGATACCCAGAAGGAGGCACCTAAGCCAAAGGCTCTGCCCGGAACCAGCTGACGTTACTGGAACCAGGATGGGGAGCAGAAGGTACAAGAGCAAAAGACACTGCCGAGAACCAGCTGACGGTACTGGAACCCGGATGGGTAGCCGAAGGTCCAAGAGCCAATGGAACTACCGAGGACCAGCTGACGTTACTGGAACCCGGTTACTAAGCAGGAGGTACCCGTGCCTGAAAGCACTACCAAGGACCACCTGACGTTGGTGGAACTTGGATACCCAGAAGGAGGCACCTAAGCCAAAGGCTCTGCCCGGAACCAGCTGACGGTACTGGAACCAGGATGGGGAGCAGAAGGTACAAGAGCAAAAGACACTGCCGAGAACCAGCTGACGGTGCTGGAACCAGGTGGTGGACCCGAAGGCCCACAGGAGAGGAGAGAACAGCTAGGCCGCGAGGCAGCCGCAGTTACCGAACCCCAACAGTCCTACAGGGGGAGCTGGGCCTACTGGCACTACAGAACCAGCCTTGACTACCAGTTCACGCAGCCCACATAGGAAGCTCCTAAACTGGAGGCACCCTGGAGTTGGCTAACCCGACCGCACCACGACGAGGCAAGCATAGGTGTCTCAGTGAGCTTGACACAACCCGGAAACAGCTGACGGTGCTGAAACCAGGCTTGGCACGAGGGAGTACCTGTGACAAAAACACTGCCGAGAACCAGCTGGCGGTGCTGGAACCCGGATGCGTTGCCCCAGTGTGCAAGAGCCAATGGCACGACCGAGGACCAGCTGACGGTGCTGGAACCCGGTTACTAAGCTGTAGGTGCCCGCGCTTAAAAGCACTACCAAGGACCGCCTGGCGTTGGCGGAACTCGGATACCCAGGAGGAGGCACCTAAGCCAAAGGCTCGGCCCGGAACCAGCTGACGGTGCTGGAACCAGGTGGTGGACCCGAAGGTCCACAGGAGAGGAGAGAACAGCTAGGCCGCGAGGCAGCCGCAGTTACCGAACCCCAACAGTCCTACAGGGGGAGCTGGGCCTACTGGCACTACAGAACCAGCCTTGACTACCAGTTCACGCAGCCCACATAGGAAGCTCCTAAACTGGAGGCACCCTGGAGTTGGCTAACCCGACCGCACCACGACGAGGCAAGCATAGGTGTCTCAGTGAAGTTGACACAACCCGGAAACAGCTGACGGTGCTGAAACCAGGCTTGGCACGAGGGAGTACCTGTGACAAGAACACTGCCGAGAACCAGCTGGCGGTGCTGGAACCCGGATGCGTTGCCCCAGTGTGCAAGAGCCAATGGCACGACCGAGGACCAGCTGACGGTGCTGGAACCCGGTTACTAAGCTGTAGGTGCCCGCGCTTAAAAGCACTACCAAGGACCGCCTGGCGTTGGCGGAACTCGGATACCCAGGAGGAGGCACCTAAGCCAAAGGCTCGGCCCGGAACCAGCTGACGGTGCTGGAACCAGGTGGTGGACCCGAAGGTCCACAGGAGAGGAGAGAACAGCTAGGCCGCGAGGCAGCCGCAGTTACCGAACCCCAACAGTCCTACAGGGGGAGCTGGGCCTACTGGCACTACAGAACCAGCCTTGACTACCAGTTCACGCAGCCCACATAGGAAGCTCCTAAACTGGAGGCACCCTGGAGTTGGCTAACCCGACCGCACCACGACGAGGCAAGCATAGGTGTCTCAGTGAGCTTGACACAACCCGGAAACAGCTGACGGTGCTGAAACCAGGCTTGGCACGAGGGAGTACCTGTGACAAAAACACTGCCGAGAACCAGCTGGCGGTGCTGGAACCCGGATGCGTTGCCCCAGTGTGCAAGAGCCAATGGCACGACCGAGGACCAGCTGACGGTGCTGGAACCCGGTTACTAAGCTGTAGGTGCCCGCGCTTAAAAGCACTACCAAGGACCGCCTGGCGTTGGCGGAACTCGGATACCCAGGAGGAGGCACCTAAGCCAAAGGCTCGGCCCGGAACCAGCTGACGGTGCTGGAACCAGGTGGTGGACCCGAAGGTCCACAGGAGAGGAGAGAACAGCTAGGCCGCGAGGCAGCCGCAGTTACCGAACCCCAACAGTCCTACAGGGGGAGCTGGGCCTACTGGCACTACAGAACCAGCCTTGACTACCAGTTCACGCAGCCCACATAGGAAGCTCCTAAACTGGAGGCACCCTGGAGTTGGCTAACCCGACCGCACCACGACGAGGCAAGCATAGGTGTCTCAGTGAAGTTGACACAACCCGGAAACAGCTGACGGTGCTGAAACCAGGCTTGGCACGAGGGAGTACCTGTGACAAGAACACTGCCGAGAACCAGCTGGCGGTGCTGGAACCCGGATGCGTTGCCCCAGTGTGCAAGAGCCAATGGCACGACCGAGGACCAGCTGACGGTGCTGGAACCCGGTTACTAAGCTGTAGGTGCCCGCGCTTAAAAGCACTACCAAGGACCGCCTGGCGTTGGCGGAACTCGGATACCCAGGAGGAGGCACCTAAGCCAAAGGCTCGGCCCGGAACCAGCTGACGGTGCTGGAACCAGGTGGTGGACCCGAAGGTCCACAGGAGAGGAGAGAACAGCTAGGCCGCGAGGCAGCCGCAGTTACCGAACCCCAACAGTCCTACAGGGGGAGCTGGGCCTACTGGCACTACAGAACCAGCCTTGACTACCAGTTCACGCAGCCCACATAGGAAGCTCCTAAACTGGAGGCACCCTGGAGTTGGCTAACCCGACCGCACCACGACGAGGCAAGCATAGGTGTCTCAGTGAAGTTGACACAACCCGGAAACAGCTGACGGTGCTGAAACCAGGCTTGGCACGAGGGAGTACCTGTGACAAGAACACTGCCGAGAACCAGCTGGCGGTGCTGGAACCCGGATGCGTTGCCCCAGTGTGCAAGAGCCAATGGCACGACCGAGGACCAGCTGACGGTGCTGGAACCCGGTTACTAAGCTGTAGGTGCCCGCGCTTAAAAGCACTACCAAGGACCGCCTGGCGTTGGCGGAACTCGGATACCCAGGAGGAGGCACCTAAGCCAAAGGCTCGGCCCGGAACCAGCTGACGGTGCTGGAACCAGGTGGTGGACCCGAAGGTCCACAGGAGAGGAGAGAACAGCTAGGCCGCGAGGCAGCCGCAGTTACCGAACCCCAACAGTCCTACAGGGGGAGCTGGGCCTACTGGCACTACAGAACCAGCCTTGACTACCAGTTCACGCAGCCCACATAGGAAGCTCCTAAACTGGAGGCACCCTGGAGTTGGCTAACCCGACCGCACCACGACGAGGCAAGCATAGGTGTCTCAGTGAAGTTGACACAACCCGGAAACAGCTGACGGTGCTGAAACCAGGCTTGGCACGAGGGAGTACCTGTGACAAGAACACTGCCGAGAACCAGCTGGCGGTGCTGGAACCCGGATGCGTTGCCCCAGTGTGCAAGAGCCAATGGCACGACCGAGGACCAGCTGACGGTGCTGGAACCCGGTTACTAAGCTGTAGGTGCCCGCGCTTAAAAGCACTACCAAGGACCGCCTGGCGTTGGCGGAACTCGGATACCCAGGAGGAGGCACCTAAGCCAAAGGCTCGGCCCGGAACCAGCTGATGGTGCTGGAACCAGGTGGTGGACCCGAAGGTCCACAGGAGAGGAGAGAACAGCTAGGCCGCGAGGCAGCCGCAGTTACCGAACCCCAACAGTCCTACAGGGGGAGCTGGGCCTACTGGCACTACAGAACCAGCCTTGACTACCAGTTCACGCAGCCCACATAGGAAGCTCCTAAACTGGAGGCACCCTGGAGTTGGCTAACCCGACCGCACCACGACGAGGCAAGCATAGGTGTCTCAGTGAGCTTGACACAACCCGGAAACAGCTGACGGTGCTGAAACCAGGCTTGGCACGAGGGAGTACCTGTGACAATAACACTGCCGAGAACCAGCTGGCGGTGCTGGAACCCGGATGCGTTGCCCCAGTGTGCAAGAGCCAATGGCACGACCGAGGACCAGCTGACGGTGCTGGAACCCGGTTACTAAGCTGTAGGTGCCCGCGCTTAAAAGCACTACCAAGGACCGCCTGGCGTTGGCGGAACTCGGATACCCAGGAGGAGGCACCTAAGCCAAAGGCTCGGCCCGGAACCAGCTGACGGTGCTGGAACCAGGTGGTGGACCCGAAGGTCCACAGGAGAGGAGAGAACAGCTAGGCCGCGAGGCAGCCGCAGTTACCGAACCCCAACAGTCCTACAGGGGGAGCTGGGCCTACTGGCACTACAGAACCAGCCTTGACTACCAGTTCACGCAGCCCACATAGGAAGCTCCTAAACTGGAGGCACCCTGGAGTTGGCTAACCCGACCGCACCACGACGAGGCAAGCATAGGTGTCTCAGTGAAGTTGACACAACCCGGAAACAGCTGACGGTGCTGAAACCAGGCTTGGCACGAGGGAGTACCTGTGACAAGAACACTGCCGAGAACCAGCTGGCGGTGCTGGAACCCGGATGCGTTGCCCCAGTGTGCAAGAGCCAATGGCACGACCGAGGACCAGCTGACGGTGCTGGAACCCGGTTACTAAGCTGTAGGTGCCCGCGCTTAAAAGCACTACCAAGGACCGCCTGGCGTTGGCGGAACTCGGATACCCAGGAGGAGGCACCTAAGCCAAAGGCTCGGCCCGGAACCAGCTGACGGTGCTGGAACCAGGTGGTGGACCCGAAGGTCCACAGGAGAGGAGAGAACAGCTAGGCCGCGAGGCAGCCGCAGTTACCGAACCCCAACAGTCCTACAGGGGGAGCTGGGCCTACTGGCACTACAGAACCAGCCTTGACTACCAGTTCACGCAGCCCACATAGGAAGCTCCTAAACTGGAGGCACCCTGGAGTTGGCTAACCCGACCGCACCACGACGAGGCAAGCATAGGTGTCTCAGTGAGCTTGACACAACCCGGAAACAGCTGACGGTGCTGAAACCAGGCTTGGCACGAGGGAGTACCTGTGACAAGAACACTGCCGAGAACCAGCTGGCGGTGCTGGAACCCGGATGCGTTGCCCCAGTGTGCAAGAGCCAATGGCACGACCGAGGACCAGCTGACGGTGCTGGAACCCGGTTACTAAGCTGTAGGTGCCCGCGCTTAAAAGCACTACCAAGGACCGCCTGGCGTTGGCGGAACTCGGATACCCAGGAGGAGGCACCTAAGCCAAAGGCTCGGCCCGGAACCAGCTGACGGTGCTGGAACCAGGTGGTGGACCCGAAGGTCCACAGGAGAGGAGAGAACAGCTAGGCCGCGAGGCAGCCGCAGTTACCGAACCCCAACAGTCCTACAGGGGGAGCTGGGCCTACTGGCACTACAGAACCAGCCTTGACTACCAGTTCACGCAGCCCACATAGGAAGCTCCTAAACTGGAGGCACCCTGGAGTTGGCTAACCCGACCGCACCACGACGAGGCAAGCATAGGTGTCTCAGTGAAGTTGACACAACCCGGAAACAGCTGACGGTGCTGAAACCAGGCTTGGCACGAGGGAGTACCTGTGACAAGAACACTGCCGAGAACCAGCTGGCGGTGCTGGAACCCGGATGCGTTGCCCCAGTGTGCAAGAGCCAATGGCACGACCGAGGACCAGCTGACGGTGCTGGAACCCGGTTACTAAGCTGTAGGTGCCCGCGCTTAAAAGCACTACCAAGGACCGCCTGGCGTTGGCGGAACTCGGATACCCAGGAGGAGGCACCTAAGCCAAAGGCTCGGCCCGGAACCAGCTGACGGTGCTGGAACCAGGTGGTGGACCCGAAGGTCCACAGGAGAGGAGAGAACAGCTAGGCCGCGAGGCAGCCGCAGTTACCGAACCCCAACAGTCCTACAGGGGGAGCTGGGCCTACTGGCACTACAGAACCAGCCTTGACTACCAGTTCACGCAGCCCACATAGGAAGCTCCTAAACTGGAGGCACCCTGGAGTTGGCTAACCCGACCGCACCACGACGAGGCAAGCATAGGTGTCTCAGTGAAGTTGACACAACCCGGAAACAGCTGACGGTGCTGAAACCAGGCTTGGCACGAGGGAGTACCTGTGACAAGAACACTGCCGAGAACCAGCTGGCGGTGCTGGAACCCGGATGCGTTGCCCCAGTGTGCAAGAGCCAATGGCACGACCGAGGACCAGCTGACGGTGCTGGAACCCGGTTACTAAGCTGTAGGTGCCCGCGCTTAAAAGCACTACCAAGGACCGCCTGGCGTTGGCGGAACTCGGATACCCAGGAGGAGGCACCTAAGCCAAAGGCTCGGCCCGGAACCAGCTGACGGTGCTGGAACCAGGTGGTGGACCCGAAGGTCCACAGGAGAGGAGAGAACAGCTAGGCCGCGAGGCAGCCGCAGTTACCGAACCCCAACAGTCCTACAGGGGGAGCTGGGCCTACTGGCACTACAGAACCAGCCTTGACTACCAGTTCACGCAGCCCACATAGGAAGCTCCTAAACTGGAGGCACCCTGGAGTTGGCTAACCCGACCGCACCACGACGAGGCAAGCATAGGTGTCTCAGTGAGCTTGACACAACCCGGAAACAGCTGACGGTGCTGAAACCAGGCTTGGCACGAGGGAGTACCTGTGACAATAACACTGCCGAGAACCAGCTGGCGGTGCTGGAACCCGGATGCGTTGCCCCAGTGTGCAAGAGCCAATGGCACGACCGAGGACCAGCTGACGGTGCTGGAACCCGGTTACTAAGCTGTAGGTGCCCGCGCTTAAAAGCACTACCAAGGACCGCCTGGCGTTGGCGGAACTCGGATACCCAGGAGGAGGCACCTAAGCCAAAGGCTCGGCCCGGAACCAGCTGACGGTGCTGGAACCAGGTGGTGGACCCGAAGGTCCACAGGAGAGGAGAGAACAGCTAGGCCGCGAGGCAGCCGCAGTTACCGAACCCCAACAGTCCTACAGGGGGAGCTGGGCCTACTGGCACTACAGAACCAGCCTTGACTACCAGTTCACGCAGCCCACATAGGAAGCTCCTAAACTGGAGGCACCCTGGAGTTGGCTAACCCGACCGCACCACGACGAGGCAAGCATAGGTGTCTCAGTGAAGTTGACACAACCCGGAAACAGCTGACGGTGCTGAAACCAGGCTTGGCACGAGGGAGTACCTGTGACAAGAACACTGCCGAGAACCAGCTGGCGGTGCTGGAACCCGGATGCGTTGCCCCAGTGTGCAAGAGCCAATGGCACGACCGAGGACCAGCTGACGGTGCTGGAACCCGGTTACTAAGCTGTAGGTGCCCGCGCTTAAAAGCACTACCAAGGACCGCCTGGCGTTGGCGGAACTCGGATACCCAGGAGGAGGCACCTAAGCCAAAGGCTCGGCCCGGAACCAGCTGACGGTGCTGGAACCAGGTGGTGGACCCGAAGGTCCACAGGAGAGGAGAGAACAGCTAGGCCGCGAGGCAGCCGCAGTTACCGAACCCCAACAGTCCTACAGGGGGAGCTGGGCCTACTGGCACTACAGAACCAGCCTTGACTACCAGTTCACGCAGCCCACATAGGAAGCTCCTAAACTGGAGGCACCCTGGAGTTGGCTAACCCGACCGCACCACGACGAGGCAAGCATAGGTGTCTCAGTGAGCTTGACACAACCCGGAAACAGCTGACGGTGCTGAAACCAGGCTTGGCACGAGGGAGTACCTGTGACAAGAACACTGCCGAGAACCAGCTGGCGGTGCTGGAACCCGGATGCGTTGCCCCAGTGTGCAAGAGCCAATGGCACGACCGAGGACCAGCTGACGGTGCTGGAACCCGGTTACTAAGCTGTAGGTGCCCGCGCTTAAAAGCACTACCAAGGACCGCCTGGCGTTGGCGGAACTCGGATACCCAGGAGGAGGCACCTAAGCCAAAGGCTCGGCCCGGAACCAGCTGACGGTGCTGGAACCAGGTGGTGGACCCGAAGGTCCACAGGAGAGGAGAGAACAGCTAGGCCGCGAGGCAGCCGCAGTTACCGAACCCCAACAGTCCTACAGGGGGAGCTGGGCCTACTGGCACTACAGAACCAGCCTTGACTACCAGTTCACGCAGCCCACATAGGAAGCTCCTAAACTGGAGGCACCCTGGAGTTGGCTAACCCGACCGCACCACGACGAGGCAAGCATAGGTGTCTCAGTGAAGTTGACACAACCCGGAAACAGCTGACGGTGCTGAAACCAGGCTTGGCACGAGGGAGTACCTGTGACAAGAACACTGCCGAGAACCAGCTGGCGGTGCTGGAACCCGGATGCGTTGCCCCAGTGTGCAAGAGCCAATGGCACGACCGAGGACCAGCTGACGGTGCTGGAACCCGGTTACTAAGCTGTAGGTGCCCGCGCTTAAAAGCACTACCAAGGACCGCCTGGCGTTGGCGGAACTCGGATACCCAGGAGGAGGCACCTAAGCCAAAGGCTCGGCCCGGAACCAGCTGACGGTGCTGGAACCAGGTGGTGGACCCGAAGGTCCACAGGAGAGGAGAGAACAGCTAGGCCGCGAGGCAGCCGCAGTTACCGAACCCCAACAGTCCTACAGGGGGAGCTGGGCCTACTGGCACTACAGAACCAGCCTTGACTACCAGTTCACGCAGCCCACATAGGAAGCTCCTAAACTGGAGGCACCCTGGAGTTGGCTAACCCGACCGCACCACGACGAGGCAAGCATAGGTGTCTCAGTGAAGTTGACACAACCCGGAAACAGCTGACGGTGCTGAAACCAGGCTTGGCACGAGGGAGTACCTGTGACAAGAACACTGCCGAGAACCAGCTGGCGGTGCTGGAACCCGGATGCGTTGCCCCAGTGTGCAAGAGCCAATGGCACGACCGAGGACCAGCTGACGGTGCTGGAACCCGGTTACTAAGCTGTAGGTGCCCGCGCTTAAAAGCACTACCAAGGACCGCCTGGCGTTGGCGGAACTCGGATACCCAGGAGGAGGCACCTAAGCCAAAGGCTCGGCCCGGAACCAGCTGACGGTGCTGGAACCAGGTGGTGGACCCGAAGGTCCACAGGAGAGGAGAGAACAGCTAGGCCGCGAGGCAGCCGCAGTTACCGAACCCCAACAGTCCTACAGGGGGAGCTGGGCCTACTGGCACTACAGAACCAGCCTTGACTACCAGTTCACGCAGCCCACATAGGAAGCTCCTAAACTGGAGGCACCCTGGAGTTGGCTAACCCGACCGCACCACGACGAGGCAAGCATAGGTGTCTCAGTGAAGTTGACACAACCCGGAAACAGCTGACGGTGCTGAAACCAGGCTTGGCACGAGGGAGTACCTGTGACAAGAACACTGCCGAGAACCAGCTGGCGGTGCTGGAACCCGGATGCGTTGCCCCAGTGTGCAAGAGCCAATGGCACGACCGAGGACCAGCTGACGGTGCTGGAACCCGGTTACTAAGCTGTAGGTGCCCGCGCTTAAAAGCACTACCAAGGACCGCCTGGCGTTGGCGGAACTCGGATACCCAGGAGGAGGCACCTAAGCCAAAGGCTCGGCCCGGAACCAGCTGACGGTGCTGGAACCAGGTGGTGGACCCGAAGGTCCACAGGAGAGGAGAGAACAGCTAGGCCGCGAGGCAGCCGCAGTTACCGAACCCCAACAGTCCTACAGGGGGAGCTGGGCCTACTGGCACTACAGAACCAGCCTTGACTACCAGTTCACGCAGCCCACATAGGAAGCTCCTAAACTGGAGGCACCCTGGAGTTGGCTAACCCGACCGCACCACGACGAGGCAAGCATAGGTGTCTCAGTGAGCTTGACACAACCCGGAAACAGCTGACGGTGCTGAAACCAGGCTTGGCACGAGGGAGTACCTGTGACAATAACACTGCCGAGAACCAGCTGGCGGTGCTGGAACCCGGATGCGTTGCCCCAGTGTGCAAGAGCCAATGGCACGACCGAGGACCAGCTGACGGTGCTGGAACCCGGTTACTAAGCTGTAGGTGCCCGCGCTTAAAAGCACTACCAAGGACCGCCTGGCGTTGGCGGAACTCGGATACCCAGGAGGAGGCACCTAAGCCAAAGGCTCGGCCCGGAACCAGCTGACGGTGCTGGAACCAGGTGGTGGACCCGAAGGTCCACAGGAGAGGAGAGAACAGCTAGGCCGCGAGGCAGCCGCAGTTACCGAACCCCAACAGTCCTACAGGGGGAGCTGGGCCTACTGGCACTACAGAACCAGCCTTGACTACCAGTTCACGCAGCCCACATAGGAAGCTCCTAAACTGGAGGCACCCTGGAGTTGGCTAACCCGACCGCACCACGACGAGGCAAGCATAGGTGTCTCAGTGAAGTTGACACAACCCGGAAACAGCTGACGGTGCTGAAACCAGGCTTGGCACGAGGGAGTACCTGTGACAAGAACACTGCCGAGAACCAGCTGGCGGTGCTGGAACCCGGATGCGTTGCCCCAGTGTGCAAGAGCCAATGGCACGACCGAGGACCAGCTGACGGTGCTGGAACCCGGTTACTAAGCTGTAGGTGCCCGCGCTTAAAAGCACTACCAAGGACCGCCTGGCGTTGGCGGAACTCGGATACCCAGGAGGAGGCACCTAAGCCAAAGGCTCGGCCCGGAACCAGCTGACGGTGCTGGAACCAGGTGGTGGACCCGAAGGTCCACAGGAGAGGAGAGAACAGCTAGGCCGCGAGGCAGCCGCAGTTACCGAACCCCAACAGTCCTACAGGGGGAGCTGGGCCTACTGGCACTACAGAACCAGCCTTGACTACCAGTTCACGCAGCCCACATAGGAAGCTCCTAAACTGGAGGCACCCTGGAGTTGGCTAACCCGACCGCACCACGACGAGGCAAGCATAGGTGTCTCAGTGAGCTTGACACAACCCGGAAACAGCTGACGGTGCTGAAACCAGGCTTGGCACGAGGGAGTACCTGTGACAAGAACACTGCCGAGAACCAGCTGGCGGTGCTGGAACCCGGATGCGTTGCCCCAGTGTGCAAGAGCCAATGGCACGACCGAGGACCAGCTGACGGTGCTGGAACCCGGTTACTAAGCTGTAGGTGCCCGCGCTTAAAAGCACTACCAAGGACCGCCTGGCGTTGGCGGAACTCGGATACCCAGGAGGAGGCACCTAAGCCAAAGGCTCGGCCCGGAACCAGCTGACGGTGCTGGAACCAGGTGGTGGACCCGAAGGTCCACAGGAGAGGAGAGAACAGCTAGGCCGCGAGGCAGCCGCAGTTACCGAACCCCAACAGTCCTACAGGGGGAGCTGGGCCTACTGGCACTACAGAACCAGCCTTGACTACCAGTTCACGCAGCCCACATAGGAAGCTCCTAAACTGGAGGCACCCTGGAGTTGGCTAACCCGACCGCACCACGACGAGGCAAGCATAGGTGTCTCAGTGAGCTTGACACAACCCGGAAACAGCTGACGGTGCTGAAACCAGGCTTGGCACGAGGGAGTACCTGTGACAAAAACACTGCCGAGAACCAGCTGGCGGTGCTGGAACCCGGATGCGTTGCCCCAGTGTGCAAGAGCCAATGGCACGACCGAGGACCAGCTGACGGTGCTGGAACCCGGTTACTAAGCTGTAGGTGCCCGCGCTTAAAAGCACTACCAAGGACCGCCTGGCGTTGGCGGAACTCGGATACCCAGGAGGAGGCACCTAAGCCAAAGGCTCGGCCCGGAACCAGCTGACGGTGCTGGAACCAGGTGGTGGACCCGAAGGTCCACAGGAGAGGAGAGAACAGCTAGGCCGCGAGGCAGCCGCAGTTACCGAACCCCAACAGTCCTACAGGGGGAGCTGGGCCTACTGGCACTACAGAACCAGCCTTGACTACCAGTTCACGCAGCCCACATAGGAAGCTCCTAAACTGGAGGCACCCTGGAGTTGGCTAACCCGACCGCACCACGACGAGGCAAGCATAGGTGTCTCAGTGAAGTTGACACAACCCGGAAACAGCTGACGGTGCTGAAACCAGGCTTGGCACGAGGGAGTACCTGTGACAAGAACACTGCCGAGAACCAGCTGGCGGTGCTGGAACCCGGATGCGTTGCCCCAGTGTGCAAGAGCCAATGGCACGACCGAGGACCAGCTGACGGTGCTGGAACCCGGTTACTAAGCTGTAGGTGCCCGCGCTTAAAAGCACTACCAAGGACCGCCTGGCGTTGGCGGAACTCGGATACCCAGGAGGAGGCACCTAAGCCAAAGGCTCGGCCCGGAACCAGCTGACGGTGCTGGAACCAGGTGGTGGACCCGAAGGTCCACAGGAGAGGAGAGAACAGCTAGGCCGCGAGGCAGCCGCAGTTACCGAACCCCAACAGTCCTACAGGGGGAGCTGGGCCTACTGGCACTACAGAACCAGCCTTGACTACCAGTTCACGCAGCCCACATAGGAAGCTCCTAAACTGGAGGCACCCTGGAGTTGGCTAACCCGACCGCACCACGACGAGGCAAGCATAGGTGTCTCAGTGAGCTTGACACAACCCGGAAACAGCTGACGGTGCTGAAACCAGGCTTGGCACGAGGGAGTACCTGTGACAAAAACACTGCCGAGAACCAGCTGGCGGTGCTGGAACCCGGATGCGTTGCCTTGCCTATTAAAGATTGTCTTCCTAGAGCCCCAACTAGCGGTGTTGGAGCAAAGGGTAAGCAGGGGGAGATGAGTGTAGGCCGAAGCCTGCACTGGAGGCAGCTTTGTGTCTGCGTTGCGTTTGCAGGACACTTTGCCGGCTACACACTGGGGGAACAGCTGGCGTTGCTGAACCCCACTAACACAATGGCGTGTGTTTTTCTCTGTGCAGCTAGCACTTGCGGGCAAAAACTAGCGATGTTAGAGCCCGTGTTGAAGCAGGAGGAGGAGGAGAGGAGCAGAGTGTAGGCCGAAGCTTAGTTGAACCAATTTCAAAGGAAACCTTTAACCCCCCCCTCAGGTGTTACAAAGTACAAGAGACACACCTTGTGCAGTATTAATGCTGCACAAGTGAAAGGTTGCTCTATTAATTTGTCTACTTGCACACGCTGAATGAAAGACATACACAATTTACCCCATTCTACAGTCAAACTGTAGTGGATGCGTGACTTGGTTTTTTGATGAGACGCAGCACAGGTGTCCAAAATAACGCCTTGGTGCTTGGAGCAGCTTCCTGAGCGTTGTTATTTGCTGTACAGGAGTCTGCGCTCTTGTGTTATCCCTTGGCAATGCCCTGTTAGCGCTGCCCATCTTATGACATCATTTCATGTTGGCCGGTGCGGTTAACGATGGCCATAAATCCCAGACCCACAGTGTCTTTTCATAAAGCCACACTGCGGTGCTGGGATTCGTGGCCTTGAGCAGTAAATATTTTGGCCGCTCACACACGTCCTTACACCTGCTTCAGACTGGGCGGCCTCTGCTGATCCCTTCTTGCATGCCGCGGCCATGAGGCTGCACAGTCTGAAGAAGGCTGAAGGAGATGAGTTAAGACAGGCGAAGATATGCACTGCTCGTGCCCATCAATCACACCCTCGCAGTCAAAATAATTAAGACAACGAGGAGCATTTTATTCAGGCAGGGCGGACGAACAGGCGCAAGTAGCCAACCAATGATGTCAGAAGACGGGAAGCGCTACCAAGGGGGGTGCTGCGTATCATTAGAAAGGAAAGTCACACCTCAGGGACAGTGGAATGGTCTCAAAGAGACACATTTTGTACGTGTTGAGTTCCACGTGGGCAACGAGAAAACATCAGCCACCTTGTACAAATGCAGCAGTACTGCTGTACAAGGTGGCTGTTATACATAGAAACACCTGGGGGTGGGGGCCAGGCTCCCTTCAATTTCAGTTCATGTGCCTGCGTGGCGTTTGCAGGTCACGTTGCAAGCTGCACAGCAGGGGAACAGCTGGCGGTGCTGAACCCCACTAACACATTGGCTGGTGTTTTTCTCTGTGCAGCTAGCATTTCCGGGCAAAAACTAGCGGTGTTTGAGCCCAGGGTCAGCAGGAGGAGGAGGAGAGGAGCAAAGTGTAGGCCGAAGCCTGCACTGGTGGCAGCTTTTGGTCGGTTGTGCCAGCGTGGCTTGTGCTGGACACGATGCCGGCTACACAGCGGGGGAACAGCTGGCGTTGCTGAACCCCACTAACACATTGACTGGTGTTTTTCTCTGTGCAGCTAGCATTTCCGGGCAAAAACTAGCGGTGTTTGAGCCCAGGGTCAGCAGGAGGAGGAGGAGAGGAGCAAAGTGTAGGCCGAAGCCTGCACTGGTGGCAGCTTTTGGTCGGTTGTGCCAGCGTGGCTTGTGCTGGACACGATGCCGGCTACACAGCGGGGGAACAGCTGGCGTTGCTGAACCCCACTAACACATTGGCTGGTGTTTTTCTCTGTGCAGCTAGCATTTCCGGGCAAAAACTAGCGTTGTTAGAGCCCAGGGTCAGCAGGAGGAGGAGAGGAGCAGAGTGTAGGCCGAAGCCTAGTTGAACCAATTTCAAAGGTTACCTTTAACCCCCCCCCAGGTGTTACAAAGAACAAGAGCCACTCCTTCTGCAGCATTAATGCTGCACAAGTAAAAGGTTGCTCTATTAATTTGTCTACTTGCACAAGCTGAATGCAACACGTAGACTATTTAGCCCATTATACTGTTTAACAGTAGTGGAGGCGTGACTTGTCTTTTTAAAGAAAAGCAGCACAGGTGTCGAAAACACCTTTTTGCATGGGCGCAGCTTCCTGAGCGTTGTTAGTTGCTGTACAGGAGTCTGCGCTCTTGTGATCCTTTGGCCATGCGATGTGAGCGCTTCCTGTCTTATGACCTCATTTCATGTTGGCCGTTGCGGTTAGCGATGGACATGAATCCCAGACCCACAGTGTGTTTTTAAAAAATCACACTGCGGTGCTGGGATTCGTGCCCTGGTGCAGTAAATATGTTTGCCGCTCACACATGTCCTTACACCTGCTTCAGACTGGACGGCCTCATCTGATCCCTTATCGCCTGCCGAGGCCATGAGGACACCCAGTCTGAAGAAGGCGGAAGGAGATGAGTGAACACAGGCAAACATATGCACTGCACATGCCCATCAATCACACCCTCGCTGTCCAAAAAAATAAGACACCGAGGGGCGTTGTTTCGAGCAGGGGAGATGCACAGGCGCAGCCAGCTAACCAATGATGTCAAAAGACGGGCAGCGCTAACAAGGGTGGTGCTGCGTGTCATTACAAAGGAAAGTCACACCTCAGGGACATTGTAATGGTCTCTAATGAGACACATTTTGTACGTGTTGAGTTCCACGTGGGCAAGGAGAAAAAGTCAGCCACCTCGTACAAATGCAGCAGTACTGCTGTACAAGGTGGCTGTTATACATAGAAACACCTGTGGGTGGGGGGCAGGCTCCCTTCAATTTCAGTTCATGTGCCTGCGTGGCGTTTGCAGGTCACGTTGCAAGCTACACAGCAGGGGAACAGCTGGCGTTGCTGAACCCCACTGACACATTGACTGGTGTTTTTCTCTGTGCAGATTGCATGTCCGGGCAAAAACTAGCGGTGTTAGAGCCCAGGGTCAGCAGGAGGAGGAGGAGAGGAGCAAAGTGTAGGCCGAAGCCTGCACTGGTGGCAGCTTTTGGTCGGTTGTGCCAGCGTGGCTTGTGCTGGACACGATGCCGGCTACACAGCGGGGGAACAGCTGGCGGTGCTGAACCCCACTAACACATTGGCTGGTGTTTTTCTCTGTGCAGCTAGCATTTCCGGGCAAAAACTAGCGGTGTTTGAGCCCAGGGTCAGCAGGAGGAGTAGAGGAGCAGAGTGTAGGCCGAAGCCTAGTTGAACCAATTTCCAAGGTTACCTTTAACCCCCCCCCCTCAGGTGTTGCAAGGTACAAGAGCCACACCTTGAACAGCATTAATGATGCACAAGTCAAAGGTTGCTCTATTTAATTTTGCTCCTTGCACACGCTGAATTAAACACGTACACTATTTAGCCCATTATACTGTCAAACAGTAGTGGAGGCGTGACTACTAGTCTTTTTAAGGAGACGCAGCACAGGTGTACAAATTTACACCTAGGTGCTGTGCGCAGATTCCTTACCGTTGTTATTTGCAGTACAGGAAACTGCGCTCTTGTGTTATCCCTTGGCAATACCCTGTTAGTGCAGGCCGTCTCATGACCTCATTTCATGTTGGCCGGTGCGGTTAACGATGGCCATAAATCCCAGACCCACAGTGGCTTTTCCTAAAGTCACACTGCGGTGCTGGGATTCGTGGCCTTGTGCAGTAAATATGTTCGCCGCTCACACATGTCCTTACACCTGCTTCAGACTGGGCGGCCTCAGCTGATCCCTTATCGCATGCCGCGGCCATGAGGCCGCACAGTCAGAAGAAGGCGGAAGGAGGGGAGTGAAAACAGGGGAACATATGCACTGCTCGTGCCCATCAATCACACCCTCGCAGTCAAAATATATGAGACAACGGGGGGCGTTGTGTCGGGCAGGGGGGACGCACAGGCACAGCCAGCCAACCAATGATGTCAGGAGACGGGCAGCGCTAACAATGGGGGTGCTGCGTGTCATTAAAAAGGAAAGTCACACCTCAGGGACATTGTAATGGTCTGTAATGAGACACATTTTGTACTTGTTGAGTTCCACGTGTGCAAGGAGAAAAAGTCAGCCACCTTGTACAAATGCAGCAGTACTGCTGTACAAGGTGGCTGTTATACATAGAAACACCTGGGGGGGTGGGGGGCAGGCTCCCTTCAATTTCAGTTCATGTGCCTGCGTGGCGTTTGCAGGTCACGTTGCAAGCTACACAGCAGGGGAACAGCTGGCTTTGCTGAACCCCACTGACACATTGACTGGTGTTTTTCTCTGTGCAGATTGCATGTCCGGGCAAAAACTAGCGGTGTTAGAGCCCAGGGTCAGCAGGAGGAGGAGGAGAGGAGCAAAGTGTAGGCCGAAGCCTGCACTGGTGGCAGCTTTTGTTCTGTTGTGCCAGCGTGGCTTGTGCTGGACACGTTGCCGACTACACAGCAGGGGAACAGCTGGCGGTGCTGAACCCCACTAACACATTGGCTGGTGTTTTTCTCTGTGCAGCTAGCATTTCCGGGCAAAAACTAGCGGTGTTTGAGCCCAGGGTCAGCAGGAGGAGTAGAGGAGCAGAGTGTAGGCCGAAGCCTAGTTGAACCAATTTCAAAGGTTACCTTTAACCCCCCCCTCAGGTGTTGCAAGGTACAAGAGCCACACCTTGAACAGCATTAATGATGCACAAGTCAAAGGTTGCTCTATTTAATTTTGCTCCTTGCACACGCTGAATTAAACACGTACACTATTTAGCCCATTATACTGTCAAACAGTTGTGGAGGCGTGACTTGTCTTTTTAACGAGACGCAGCACAGGTGTCAAAATTTGCACCTAGGTACTGGGCGCAGATTCCTGAGCGTTGTTATTTGCTGTACAGGAGTCTGCGCTCTTGTGTTATCCCTTGGCAATACCCTGTTAGTGCAGGCCGTCTCATGACCTCATTTCATGTTGGCCGGTGCGGTTAACGATGGCCATAAATCCCAGACCCACAGTGGCTTTTCCTAAAGTCACACTGCGGTGCTGGGATTCGTGGCCTTGTGCAGTAAATATGTTCGCCGCTCACACATGTCCTTACACCTGCTTCAGACTGGGCGGCCTCAGCTGATCCCTTATCGCATGCCGCGGCCATGAGGCCGCACAGTCAGAAGAAGGCGGAAGGAGGGGAGTGAAAACAGGGGAACATATGCACTGCTCGTGCCCATCAATCACACCCTCGCAGTCAAAATATATGAGACAACGGGGGGCGTTGTGTCGGGCAGGGGGGACGCACAGGCACAGCCAGCCAACCAATGATGTCAGGAGACGGGCAGCGCTAACAATGGGGGTGCTGCGTGTCATTACAAAGGAAAGTCACACCTCAGGGACATTGTAATGGTCTCTAATGAGACACATTTTGTACGTGTTGAGTTCCACGTGGGCAAGGAGAAAAAGTCAGCCACCTCGTACAAATGCAGCAGTACTGCTGTACAAGGTGGCTGATATACATAGAAACACCTGTGGGTGGGGGGCAGGCTCCCTTCAATTTCAGTTCATGTGCCTGCGTGGCGTTTGCAGGTCACGTTGCAAGCTACACAGCAGGGGAACAGCTGGCGTTGCTGAACCCCACTAACACATTGGCTGGTGTTTTTCTCTGTGCAGCTAGCATGTCCGGGCAGAAACTGGCGTTGTTTGAGCCCAGGGTCAGCAGGAGGAGGAGAGGAGCAAAGTGTAGGCCGAAGCCTGCACTGGTGGCAGCTTTTGGTCGGTTGTGCCAGCGTGGCTTGTGCTGGACACGATGCCGGCTACACAGCGGGGGAACAGCAGGCGGTGCTGAACCCCACTAACACATTGGCTGGTGTTTTTCTCTGTGCAGCTAGCATGTCCGGGCAGAAACTGGCGTTGTTTGAGCCCAGGGTCAGCAGGAGGAGGAGAGGAGCAAAGTGTAGGCCGAAGCCTGCACTGGTGGCAGCTTTTGGTCGGTTGTGCCAGCGTGGCTTGTGCTGGACACGTTGCCGACTACACAGCAGGGGAACAGCTGGCGGTGCTGAACCCCACTAACACATTGGCTGGTGTTTTTCTCTGTGCAGCTAGCATTTCCGGGCAAAAACTAGCGGTGTTTGAGCCCAGGGTCAGCAGGAGGAGTAGAGGAGCAGAGTGTAGGCCGAAGCCTAGTTGAACCAATTTCAAAGGTTACCTTTAACCCCCCCCTCAGGTGTTGCAAGGTACAAGAGCCACACCTTGTGCAGCATTAATGCTGCACAAGTAAAAGGTTGCTCTATTTGTTTTGCTCCTTGCACACGCTGACTAAAACACGTACACTATTTAGCCCATTATACTGTCAAACAGTTGTGGAGGCGTGACTTGTCTTTTTAACGAGACGCAGCACAGGTGTCAAAATTTGCACCTAGGTACTGGGCGCAGATTCCTGAGCGTTGTTATTTGCTGTACAGGAGTCTGCGCTATTGTGATCCCTTGGCCATGCGCTGTGAGCGCTTCCTGTCTTCTGACCTCATTTCATGTCGGCCGTTGCGGTTAGCGATGGACATGAATCCCAGACCCACAGTGTGTTTTCAAACAATCACACTACGTGGCTGGGATTCGTGGCCTTGTGCAGTAAATAGGTTTGCCGCTTACACATGTCCTTACACCGGCTCCAGACTGGGCGGCCTCAGCTGATCCCTTATCGCCTACCACGGCCAGGAGGCCGCACAGTCTGAAGAAGGCGGAAGGAGATGAGTTAAGACAGGCGAACATATGCACTGCTCGTGCCCATAAACCACACCCTCGCTGACAAAATAAATATGACAACGAGGGGCGTTGTTTCTAGCAGGGCGGATGCACAGGCGCAGCCAGCTAACCATGATGACAAAAGACGGGAAACGCTACCAAGGGGGGTGCTGCGTATCATTACAAAGGAAAGTCACACCTCAGGGACAGTGGAATGGTCTCAATGAGACACATTTTGTACGTGTTGAGTTCCACGTGGGAAGGAGAAAAAGTCAGCCACCTTGTACAAATGCAGCAGTACTGCTGTACTAGGTGGCTGTTATACATAGAAACACCTGGGGGGGTGGGGCCAGGTTCCCTTTTAATTTCAGTTCCTGTGCCTGCATGGCGTTTGCAGGTCACGTTGCCGGCTACACAGCAGGGGAACAGCTGGCGTTGCTGAACCCCACTAACACATTGGCTGGTGTTTTTCTCTGTGCAGCTAGCACTTCCGGGCAAAAACTAGCGGTGTTTGAGCCCAGGGTCAGCAGGAGGAGGAGAGGAGCAGAGTGTAGGCCGAAGCCTGCACTGGTGGCAGCTTTTGTTCTGTTGTGCCAGCGTGGCTTGTGCTGGACACGTTGCCGACTACACAGCAGGGGAACAGCTGGCGGTGCTGAACCCCACTGACACATCACCTAGTGTTTTTTTCTGTGTAGACAACACTTCCAGGTGGCAACTGACAGTGTTGAAACCCAGGGAATCAAAGAGGAGCAGAGTGTAGGCCGAAGCCTGCAGTGGAGCAAGTTGAAAGGGAACCTTTAACCCCCCCCCCCAGGCATTTGTTGCTGAAAGAGCCATCTTGTACAGCAGTAATACTGCACATGGAAAATGGTGGCTCCGAAAATTATGCTCCTTGCAAACGCTGAAGTACACACTCATATAATGTGTCCCCTCACACCGTCAAACCATCCCGGAAGTGGGACTTTCCTTTGTAATGTGACACAGCACAGCCGTCATTCCAACCCCCTTGGTGCCGGGCACCACCTCCTCAACGTTGTTTGGTTCTGTCACGGAGCCCGCACTGTAATGTTATCCCTTGGCCATGCACAGTTAGCGGTGCCCGTCTTCTGACATCATGTAGGTGTCAGGCTGGCAGTGCCTGTGCGTCCAAGCTGCCCGAGATCCAACCTTGCAGTGTCATCTAATGTAGTCCCACTGCGGGCCAGGGATCCATGGGCATGCGCAGTGCATATCATCGCCTCTCACTCACCTCCTTCCTGCTTCTTCAGACTGTGCGGCGTCACGGCCGTGGCATGCTATTAGGGATCAGCTGACGCCGCCTAGTCTGAAGAAGCGTGAAGAAGGGGAGTGAGAGGCTAGTATATGCACTGCGCATGGCCATGGATACCAGGCCCACTGTGGGATCACATTAGACGACACTGCGAGGTGTGATTTCGGGCAGCGTGGACGCACAGGCGCAGCCAGGACGACAACAAATGATGTCAGAGGACGGGCAGCGCAAACTGTGCATGGCCAAGGGATAACATAACAGCGCAGGGTCCATGACGGAATCAAACAACGCTAAGGAGGCAGCGCACGGTGCCAAGGGGGTAGCAATGACGGCTGTGCTGTGTCACATTACAAAGGAAAGTCCCACCTCCGGGACGGTTGGACGGTGTGAGGGGACACATTACATGAGTGTGTAGTTCAGCGTTTGCAAGGAGCATAATTTCAAGAGCGACCTTTCCCTTGTGCAGTATTAGTGCTGCACATGGTGGCTCTTTCAGTAACAAACGCCTAGGGGGGGGGGGGGACAGGTCCCCTTACATTTTAGTTGTGCCAGCGTGGCGGTCGCATGACACGTTGCCGGATACACAGCTGGGGATCAGCTGACGTTACTGAACCCCAATAACAGAGGAGCGACTGTTGACTGTGCACACAGCACTTCCAGGCACCAACTGGCGGTGTTAGAGCCCAGGGACAGCAGGAGGAGCAGATTGGAGGTATTGCCGCACACACAGCTGGGGATCAGCTGACGTTACTGAACCCCAATAACAGAGGAGCGACTGTTGACTGTGCACACAGCACTTCCAGGCACCAACTGGCGGTGTTAGAGCCCAGGGACAGCAGGAGGAGCAGATTGGAGGTATTGCCGCACACACAGCTGGGGATCAGCTGACGTTACTGAACCCCAATAACAGAGGAGCGACTGTTGACTGTGCACACAGCACTTCCAGGCACCAACTGGCGGTGTTAGAGCCCAGGGACAGCAGGAGGAGCAGAGGAACAGAGTGTAGGCCGAAGCCTGATTGGAGCAAGTTGAAAGGAAACCTTTAACCCCCCCCCCCAAGACGTTTGTAGCTGAAAGAGCCATGTTGTGCAGCACTAAGGATGCAAAAGGAAAAGGTTGCTCTTTTAATTATGCTCCTTGCAAACACCGAAGTAAACACTAAAAATGTGTCCCTTTATACCGTTAAACCGTTCCGGAGGTGCGAATTTCCTTCGTAATGGGACACAGCACAGCTGTCATTCCTATCCCCTTGATGCCGTGCGCTGCCTCCTCAGCGTTGTTTTAAGCTGCCACGGAGCCTGCGCTGTTCTGTTAGCCCTTGGCCATGCCCAATTAGCGCTGCCTGTCTTCTGACATAATTTGGTGTCAGGCTGTCAGTGCCTGTGCGTCCACGCTGCTCCAGATCCCACCTCGCAGTCTCATCTAACGTAATCCCACTGCGGGCCTTGGAACCATGGGCATGCACAGTGCATAACCTCGACTCTCACTCCCCTCCTTCCCTCTTCTTCAGACTGTGCGGTGTCACGGCCGTGGCATGCTAGGGATCAGCTGACGGCGCACAGTCTAAAGAAGGCGGAGGGAAATGAGCGAGAGCCCGAGGGGAAGATATGCACTGCGCATGCCCATGGATCCCAGGCCCGCAGTGTGACTCAATCAGAAGACACTGCGAGGCGGGATCTCGGGCACCGCGGCCGCACAGGCGCAGCCAGCCTGACACCAAATTATGTCAGAAGACAGGCAGCGCAAATAGGGCATGCCCAAGGGATAACAGAACAGCGCAGGCTCCGTGACAGCTTAAAACAACGCTGAGGAGGCAGCGCATGGCACCAAGGGGGTAGGAATGACGGCTGTGCTGCGTCACATTACGAAGGAAAGTCCCAGCTCCGGGACGGTATAACGGTATCAGTGAACACATTTTATAAGTGTTAAGTTCTGCGTGTGCAAAGAGCTAAAAAAAAAGAGCTACCTTTTCCTTGTGCAGCATTACTGCTGCACAAGATGGCTCTTTCAGTAACAAACGACGGGGGGGGGGGGGGGGACAGGTTCCCTTACATTTAGGTTGTTGTGCCAGCGTGGCGGTCGCAGGACACATTGCCGGCTACACAGCTGGGGATCAGCTGACGTTACTGAAACCCAATAACACTGGGTCGTATGTTTTTACTGTGCAGCCTGCACTTCTGAGCCGCAACTGGCGGTGTTGGAGCCCAGGAATAGCAGTTCAGGTGGTAGAAAGATGAACACAGCAGGAGACCTGGATGACACCCAATTACTTAATCAGGCAGAGGAGTGGCAAATTCCTGCGAGATCCAGGCCTGGTTCATTTTCAGGAAAGTAAGCCGGTCAACGTTATCGGAGGATAGTCGCATGCGACGGTCTGTTAGTACACCACCTGCGGCACTAAAGACACGTTCCGATAAGACACTAGCCGCAGGGCAAGCCAGCACCTCCAATGCATACTGGCTTAGCTCTGGCCATGTATCCAGCTTAGAGACCCAAAACTTGAACGGGGAAGAGCCGTCTGGGAGTACAGTAAGAGGGCAAGCCATGTAGTCTGTCACCATCTGACGGAACCGTTGCCTCCTGCTGACTGGAGCCGCCGGTGATGGTGTAGACATTTGGGGCGGGCACACAAAAGTGTGCCAGAGTTGTGCCATACTGGGCTTGCCTTGGGCAGAGGCACTGCTTCTGCTCCCTCTTTGGGCAGAGCCTCCCCCACTGCCTCGACGCACTGAGCTGCTTTGTAAAGCACTAGCAGCACTCCTCTCAGTTGGACAGGAGAAGATGATGGAATTCACCAGTGTGTCGTGGTACTCCCGCAATTTACGCTCCCGGGTCAACGCAGGGATGAGGTTTTGGACGTTGTCCCGGTAGCGAGGATCGAGGAGGGTGAACACCCAATAATCAGGCATGTTGAGAATGTGGTCGATGCGGCGGTCGTTTCTCAGGCACTGCAGCATGAAATCCACCATGTGCTGCAGAGTGCCAACCGGCCCAGAAACGCTGTCCCCTGCTTGAGACATGATCTCTGCCCGCTCGTCATCACCCCACCCTCGCTGTACACACTGACCACTGGACAATTGTGTCGCTCCCTCCTCTGGACGGAGCTCTTCCTCCTCCATTGACTCCTCCTCATCCTCCTCACAAATTGGCCCCTGCGTACCCCTTTGTGAGGAACCACGTGGCGCTGACTCTCCAGAAGCTGATGGAAAAGGTGACTCCTCATCCTCCACCTCTTCCACCACATCATCCCTTAACCCTTGCAAAGTTTGCTGAAGCAGGCAGATAAGGGGGACAGTCATGCTGACTAGTGCATCATCTGCACTTGCCATCCGCGTGGAATAATCAAAAGGACGCAAAACCTGGCAGACGTCCTTCATAGTGGCCCACTCTGTGGTTGTGAAGTCTGATCGGCGCTGACTGCGACTTCTTTGCGCCTGATGCAGCTGGTACTCCATAACTGCTTGCTGCTGCTCACACAACCGCTCCAACATATGTAACGTGGAATTCCACCGGGTAGGTAGGTCACATATGATGCGGTGTTCCGGAAGGCGGAATCGGCGCTGCAGAGCAGCAATGCGGGATCTGGCCAAGCTGGAACGCCGCAAGTGAGCACACTCTAGGCGGACCTTGTGCAGCAGGGCATCAAGATCCGGATAGTCCCTCAGAAAACTCTGCACAACCAAATTGAGCACATGTGCCAGACATGGGATGTGAGTGAGGTTGCCAAGGGCCAAAGCTGCCACCAGATTTCGGCCATTGTCACACACTACCATGCCTGGCTGGAGATTCGCTGGCAGTAACCACACATCGCTCTCCTGCTTGATGGCATTCCAGAGCTCCTGCGCTGTGTGGCTTCGATGCCCCAATGAAACTAGTTTCAAGACGGCCTGCTGACGTTTGGCCACGGCTGTGCTCATGTCGGTCATAGGTAAACGTTCACGGGTCCATGTGGAGGTGGACTGTGACGGATCCTGCAGAGAGGAATCAGAGGAACTGGTGTAAGAGGAGGAGTCGATGCGTACAGACTGGATTCCTGCAATCCTTGGAGTGGGCAGGACACGTCCTGCGCCACTCGCACGATCTGTACCTGGCTCAACAACATTAACCCAATGGGCAGTGAGGGAAACATATCGCCCCTGTCCATGCTGACTGGTCCACGCATCGGTGGTGAGGTGGACCTTGCTACTGACGGCGTTCAGTAGCGCATGTTTTATGTTTGCCTCAACATGCCTGTGCAGGGCAGGGACAGCCTGCCTGCTGAAGTAAAAGCGGCTGGGCACCTTGTACTGTGGGACTGCCAATGCCATCAAGTCACGGAAGCTGTCAGTCTCCACCAGCCTGAACGAGAGCATTTCCAGGGACAACAGTTTGGCAATGCCTGCATTCAGAGCCTGTGCTCGGGGGTGGTTGGCCGAGAATGCCCGCCTTTTCTCCCATGCCTGTACTACCGATGGCTGTAGAGTAGACTGGGAGTGTGAGGATGACTGGGAAGGTGGTGCTGTGGGTGGAATTACACAAGGTCTCTGGGAGGAAGCCAAACCAGCTGTGCGTGAGCTGGAGGAAGAGGCAACACGAGCTGAAGAGGTGGTAGCTGCCGCTGTTGGTTGGCCTACATCTTCAGTGTGTTTCTGTAACTCCACCGCGTGCCTGGTCCGCACATGTTTCCACATATTTGTGGTATTGAGGTTGCTGACATTTTTCCCTCTTTTTACTTTATGATGACACAGCTTGCATTTGACAAAACAAATGTCATCTGCAACTGTGTCAAAAAAGGACCAGGCACTGCAAGTCTTGGGAGCGCCCTTTTTGGCTTTGGAAAGAGACAGGCTCCTAACGGGTGCCAAAGTGGAGGCTACAGGCTCCGCAGTCTTCCCCCTCCCTCTCCCTCTTTGGCCCGTAAGAGGAAGCTCTTCCTCTGAGCTGCTCCCACCACCTTCCTGTTCCTCACGCCACGATGGGTCAAGGACCTCATCATCTCCACTACCCTCTGCCACCAACTGCTCCTCCTGGGTAGTCTCAGCAGCACAGTACGCACGAGAAAGCGGCACCTGAGTTTCATCATCAGATGCGTACTGCGCTGTGGTCACCGGAGGCACTGGCCCACCTGCCTCTTCAGAGTCAGAGAGAAAAAGGTGTTGGGCATCACTGCACACTGCCTCTTCTTCCATTTCTCCAATGCTGCTTGGCTGGCCCCCTGTTTCCAAGCCAAGAGATTCAGAGAACAGAAGTAGAGACGGCTCCTGTCCTGGGCTCTCTGACTGCCTGGCCAATTTGGCAGGTGGTGAAGAGACAGATGGCTGCTCTCCAGTGCTCTGTGCCTGAGAGGATGTGGCACTAACTGAAGTCGATGCCGAGGCGTTAGCTGCCATCCACCCGACAACGGCTTCAATTTGGTCTTCACGCAGCAGCGGTGCACGGCGCTCTCCGACAAAGCTGCGCATGAAGGACTGTTCCCTGCTGAAACTGAGTGACGACGAGTCACCGGCGCCCGCAGCAGGCACAGAATCACCACGTCCTCTCCCTGCTCCTCTCCCTGCTCCGCGCCCACGCCCACGTGCCTTACTCCCTGCCCTCTTCATCTTGGTTGACAGATAAAGATAAGCAGAAAAGTACTAAGGCCTTAGTGTGCTTATTCCTGTAATGCTCCTCCTAACAGGTGTAAGAAACACTAATGTTGTAAATTGTGGACTAAACTTTATTATTTTTCAAATGTGGCCTACACAAGTGTAAGTTGTGTTTGGTGAACTTAACCTTTTTTTTGGTGCAGATCGGGCTACAGAGCTAGTTTAAATCACACGGAGACCGTGCAGACAGCCGTAAACGGCGCTGCAAGGCCAAGAAACCCTCCTCTAGGTTATCCTATATAGTGTTTTTCCACTATTTAGCTGGATACAAGTGGAAAGACACTAATAGGAATTTTTTTTTTCAAATTTTAAACTGGCTGCACTATTTGAAAAAAAGGAAATTGTTTTTCAAGGTATGAGGCAGTAACGCACCCTGAGCTGAATCCAACCGGCTATGGCTGCACACAGACTACAGGGCGAGCTGGGCTCACACGGAGACCGTGCAGACAGCCGTAAACGGCGCTGCAAGGCCAAAAAACCCTCCTCTAGGTTATCCTATATAGTGTTTTTCCACTATTTAGCTGGATACGAGTGGAAAGACACTAATAGGAATTTTTTTTTTCAAATTTTAAACAGGCTGCACTATTTGAAAAAAAGGAAAATTTTTCTCAAGGTATGAGCCAGTAACGAACCCTGAGCTGAATCCAACCGGCTATGGCTGCACACAGACTACAGGGCGAGCTGGGCTCACACGGAGACCGTGCAGACAGCCGTAAACGGCGCTGCAAGGCCAAAAAACCCTCCTCTAGGTTATCCTATATAGTGTTTTTCCACTATTTAGCTGGATACGAGTGGAAAGACACTAATAGGAATTTTTTTTTTCAAATTTTAAACAGGCTGCACTATTTGAAAAAAAGGAAAATTTTTCTCAAGGTATGAGCCAGTAACGAACCCTGAGCTGAATCCAACCGGCTATGGCTGCACACAGACTACAGGGCGAGCTGGGCTCACACGGAGACCGTGCAGACAGCCGTAAACGGCGCTGCAAGGCCAAAAAACCCTCCTCTAGGTTATCCTATATAGTGTTTTTCCACTATTTAGCTGGATACGAGTGGAAAGACACTAATAGGAATTTTTTTTTTCAAATTTTAAACAGGCTGCACTATTTGAAAAAAAGGAAAATTTTTCTCAAGGTATGAGCCAGTAACGAACCCTGAGCTGAATCCAACCGGCTATGGCTGCACACAGACTACAGGGCGAGCTGGGCTCACACGGAGACCGTGCAGACAGCCGTAAACGGCGCTGCAAGGCCAAAAAACCCTCCTCTAGGTTATCCTATATAGTGTTTTTCCACTATTTAGCTGGATACGAGTGGAAAGACACTAATAGGAATTTTTTTTTTCAAATTTTAAACAGGCTGCACTATTTGAAAAAAAGGAAAATTTTTCTCAAGGTATGAGCCAGTAACGAACCCTGAGCTGAATCCAACCGGCTATGGCTGCACACAGACTACAGGGCGAGCTGGGCTCACACGGAGACCGTGCAGACAGCCGTAAACGGCGCTGCAAGGCCCAAAAACCCCCCTCTAGGTTATCCTATGTAGTGTTTTTCCACAATAGAGCTGGAGACTGGTGGAAAAACACTAATAGGAAATTTGAGAAAAAATGTGCAGCAGGCTGCACTAAGAGCAAAAAAGAACAACTGTGTGAGGCAGTGTGAACCCCCCCTGAGCTGAATACAACCGGGTATATGGCTGCACACAGACTACAGAGTGAGCTGCACACACACACACACAGAGACCTTGCAGAACGCTGTTAAAACAGCGCTGCAAGGCAAGAGCAAGGTGAACAGTGAAGAACACACAGCGTTTTGCTAAATTAGCCTTTGGAAAGGAAAATAAAGCAATTAGCTAGCTCAACTGGCCCTCAGTTAGAACACAGCGTCCTGTCCCTAACTGAAATCACAGCAGAGTGAGCGCAAAATGGCGGCAGCGCTTTTTTATAGTGCAGAGTGACATCATTTCAGCAGCCAATCCAAGCCTTGCCAGTACTTACATGCCCACCATGCTAAACAGGATGTGCCCACACTTTCATTCATTCCTCATTGGCTGCTGCGTTCAATTTGAATTCTGGGAACTTCCGATTTCGGTATCCGATACGCGGGAAGTATCGGAATTCAGTATCGGAATTCCGATACCGCAAATATCGGCCGATACCCGATACTTGCGGTATCGGAATGCTCAACACTAGTAATGAGCAAATGCGTGAATGTTACGGTCTGGTAGATTCTTCTGAACAACTCAACAAAGTTTCATTCGGGTTCCAGAATGGTACCCAAACCAGGACTCCATTCAAATAAATGTGGGACCAGAACATCCGTTGTTTGCCACGTTGTCAACTGCATGACAGCATTGCAAACACTGGCTCTGATCGGTGGTAAGATCATTACCACCGGTCAGAGACCTGCAGTTTACACACTGTCAGATGATAGCGTGAGCCGGCAGCTGTGACCGGCGGTGAAAAGTTTATCTCAGGTCATAGCCATCGGCTGATGAGAGAATACTACTCCCTTCAGCCTACGCCTATAGTCACTGATAACAGCGAGACCAGATGCTGCTGATGGGATTATTAATCAGTCGGCACTTGTGCTATAATTAAATAAATTTAAAAAAATGACATGGGGTCTCTACTATTTTTGATAACCAGTGCAGGCAAAACTGACAGCTTCTGGATGCAACCCTGAGCTGTCAGCTTTATCCTAGCTGGTTATCAAGAATAGAGAGGTCCCCACTCTGTTTTTTTAAATTATATAAATAAATAATGAAAAAAAGGCATGGGGTCCTTCCAATTTTGGGGACTGGTATGTTTAATCTGGTAGGGGGTAATGGATATTGGCCCTTTCCAGCCTAAAAAAGCAGCTCGCAGACACCCCTGAAAACTTGCATCTATTAGATGCACCAATTTTGATGGGACTTTACCATGCTCTTCCCAGTTGCCCTGGGGGTGACAAGTGGGTTAATGGTTGTGGGTAGGGTTGAGCGAAACGGGTCGAAATATTTCAAAAGTCGCCGACTTTTGGCAAGGTCGGGTTTCATGAAACCCGACCCGAACCCTGTGTGGGGTCGGCCATGAAGTCTGCGATCTTTTGAATCTGGAATCGGAATTCCGATACCAATTCCCGATATGTTTAAGATATCGGGAATTGGTATCGGAATTCAGATTTAAGTGTAAAATAAAGAATTAAAATAAAAAATATCGCAATACTTACCCTCTGACGCGCCCTGGTACTAACCGGCAGCCTTTCTTCCTTAGAATCAGCCTTCCAAGACCTTGCGGTGACGTCGCGGCTTCTGATTGGTCGCGCGGCGGTCACATGGGCGGCCGCGCGACCAATCACAAGCCGCGACGTCACCGCGACGTCACCGAAGGTCCTGGAAGCGCTGATTCTTAGGAAGGACCTTCGGTGACGTCGCGGTGACGTCGCGGCTTGTGATTGGTCGCGCGGCCGCCCATGTGACCGCCGTGCGACCAATCAGAAGCCGCGACGTCACCGCAAGGTCTTGGAAGGCTGATTCTAAGGAAGAAAGGCTGCCGTTTAGTACCAGGGCGCGTCAGAGGGTAAGTATTGCGATATTTTTTATTTTAATTCTTTATTTTACACTAAAATATGGATCGCAGGGCCTGAAGGAGAGTTTCCGCTCCTTCAGACCCTGGGAACCATGGAAACCCAATGCACTGCATTGGGTTTCGCGTTTCGGCCGACCCCGACCCCGACTTTTTTATAGGATCGGACGATTTCACTCGACCCGACTTTTGAAAAAGTCGGGTTTCGTGAAACCCGACCCGATCCTATAAAAGCAAAGGTCGCTCAACCCTAGTTGTGGGGTTGATGTCAGCTGTTTTATGGCCGCTGACATCAAGCCCACAGGTAAGTAATGGACATTCGTTTATGAAACGCCCCCATTTCTAACTCCATAGTTAGATTGTAAAAAGACAGAGCCAGAACAAACTCTTTATTTTGAAAGAAAAAGAGTCCTTTATTTCATCTGTGCGACGTGAAGATAATCTATACTGTCCCACACTGATTCGGATGATATCATTTCATCTTCAACTAGCTTAACTATTCCCAATAACAGTAATTTTGACCAGGGGTGCCCAAACTTTTACATGCCACTGTATTAAGTGGTGCCTGGTCTAGGGTATGTGTACATGGTGACCAGACTTAGAGCCCTATTCATCAAAGATTTTATGCCTGTGTTCTGTTGTAAAAATCTTTGAAACATCGTATAATTTTGGCGCAACTCACGGTTGCTCTAAAATTTTTCAACTTTGTAGTTCTCACGCCGTTCATGCCCCACTCAGACAAAGTGCCAAAGCAGGATCAGGGGCTCAATGACTGACACAGGTCAGATTCATGATGACTGGCAGCATTTGCTAAGCCACAAACTCCAGACTGGAGTAGGATTTGTGGCGAGGCACACACAGGTGTTTGCCTCTCATCGGTAGTTCCTGATTCATGAAGAAGCTTATACCTCCTGGTTCATGAAGAAGGCTTAAACCTCTTCATGAATCATGGAGCATCTAACTCCTGTCTTGATGAATCTGACCATCAGATTGTCTATAGAAGAATTTATCTTGAGATTGTATAAAGAGGGGTTTGAGGTCTTTCTTTTTAGGGGGTAAAGTCTAGGCTTCATATTGGTTTAGATAATTTGGTCTAAGGTCAAACTTAGAAGCATAATCTACATAGCAGTAATGTAGTAAAGCAAAATTAATTTAGTCTTTGTTTGCATATATTAAAGTAGGCTCAGATTATAGTTTGTATTTGTTTTGCATGCTAGTGTGCTGCAATCACAGCAACCTGTACATTTATTTAATTTTGCAAGGAGGTGCATGTCGATTTTGCATTTCTGGAGTCTACATTTTTTTTCTTCATTTCCTAGAGTGTAGATAGGGGAGAAGGGGAACCCAAATTCTTGATACATAGGAGACAGGTAAATGGAACAAGCACATTATTAGGTATATAGCACACATATATACATATGTTTTATTATGGACCTTGGGATTCAATATGGCTACATGTTCCTCAGACAAGAAAATGTTGTACTCCCCTGGTTTCGAGGGTCTGACTTGTGGCCTGAAATCATTGGGATGCGCTAAAGGGGTACTATATGTGATTCAAATGCTCTAAGCTAAAGGGGTTGTCCATTACTTGGACATCCCTGTCTCAATCAATATGTTTGCCATTAGGAAAAAAAAAAAACATTTATACTCACCTCTGGTGCCAGTGTCATTCCAGTGGTGTTGACACTCACTCTCCCGGGGCTGTAGTCACATTGTAATATCACCTGCACCCAATCAGCACTAGCTTCACTCTCCCCACGTTTGGATGCATCAGAGATCAAGAGGAAGTCAGAGGCGCGGTTGGCCGCTCAATTCCTCTTGTGTTTGATTCATTCCAAGGTTGGGAGAGTGATGGTAGCAACTGATGGGTTGCAGGGACCACGCAACATAACATCGAGACGCAAGCCTCAAGTGAGACACTGCCGACACCATTGGAACAGTATCGACACTGAACATAAGGGCAGAGACAGACTGCCGTATTTCTCTTGCAAGAATCGCATCGTAAACCTCGTACTGGCCGTTGGTTCTCGTGACCTGACCTTGACAGCTGCATAGTAATCCATCACGCTGTCTTGCTCAGGTCAGGAGAGGTGCCAGGTCAATCCATGCAGTGTGATGTGATTCTCACACGAGAAATACGGCAGTCTGGCTCTGCCCTAAGAGTTGTTATTTTATTGTGGCAAACATGCTGATTAGGACGGGGTTGTACGAGTAGTGGACAACCCCTTTAGGGTGTAGGGCCAACACTTATGTTTCATGCGTTCGGTGCAATCTAAAGCATCACACTGTGAGAGCAGCTAGATAACGCAGAGTCACTTATGCATATACACCATATGTCACATCGAGGCACTGTGATCCAAGGAAAATGTACGTTATGCTAAATGTTTAAGTGCTTTTCTAGACAAACAAAAACTAATAGAGAAGAACTGTAAGGACAACATATGGGCGCATTAGTAAACAGAGCAGGTTCATTTAAAATGGTTAATAATGCTATGCCGAACGGTGCCCATTATAAGCCCTAATGTACTAGGGATTAAGAAATACATTATGTTTTATCAGTGGACGCACTGCACAAAGTACTTAATCCAGTGTTAAATCCTAATTGTAAATCTACTGTCTGTATACAAACAGTAATTCTTCCCTTAATGCTTTGTTTTTTTTCTCCCAAATAACTAATTATGTCTGACAATTTTCAGCTACAAAGGAAATATGAAGAGAGGAAGGCACTCATACCGTATTATGTGATGGATTTATTTACCGCTCTGCTACAAAATTAACCGTTTTCAAGTTACTATTGCAAACACCAATACATGCGTATACGATAAAAGCACATAATCATCAAACGAGCCTCCAACTAACGTAACAGAATTTTTTCATAATATGATAATTAAAAGTTTGCTATCTTTGCTTTATCATTTTTATCTGATGATTGGATTTCAAATGATGTATGATAATGAGGCAGTAATCCAGCCGTGGCATCAGCGAAGTTCGCCACATCATTTGCTGAACTAACGACCTTAACACACTGGATTCACGGTGAGAGGAAGGCCTCTTTTTGGTACATAAGGCGTTGTCCTGGTAACCATTCTGATGCAGTCAATAATAGGGCACACGCTGAAGCACAGAGTGCAGCCCGTACAGCTGTCAGTGACGGTGGGCAAGTGGGTCTTGGGATCAAACTCGATAGCCTGGAAGAAGAAATAAATGGTTTCAATGTCAATGTAACAAAGGTCACCGGTGTCCCAATTTGTGTCCACATTTTCATTAAAAAGCCTGTTTGAGACTAATGTAGGAGCTTACACTGTCGTCATGGAAACAATTTAGTTGCAGAAAAAAATAAGATTTCTGCTAAATGTGTATGTTGGGGGAACAACGTCATAAACTATAGATAACTATAATAATCACATCAACAGAAAATAATAATAATGAGAGTTTGGTGTTTTATGAAATAGCTATAAAATAATATAAGAAAATTATATTCTTCAATGAAAAGATCCTTTTCTGTTCTTATTCATTAACAAATATATTAAGTAACGACTTTGCATGCTAAAGTAAAGGCATAGCCATAGTGGTACTGTGATACAGATTATATAGATAATTTTAGTGAAGAAATCATTGGTTATTCTTTAATCAGTATTGAAGTTTTGGTGTATTAAAATGTAGGTGGAAAGGGGACAGGACTGTGGGTAGAGACTTTGGGTATTTCTGGTCCCTCTGTCTGCCTCTGATTTCTGTGTGACCAGTCATTGCTTTGTAAGTGACCCTCCTAATGTTTGAAAGTTTTGCTTGCGCAAATTGATCTCCCAGTGGTCTTCAATAAATTGGTGCTGATGGCAATGCATGTGCAGATCGACCTTCCGGCTATCTTCAGTAAAATAGTGCTGGGGTGATGGCACATGCACAGATTGACTTCCCAGTAGTGTTAAAAAAAAAAAATTGCCACTGGTGGCGTCACATGCTTATATTGAGATGTAAGCTCAATGACGTCCTTTAGAAATTAAGTTGAGCCAAGATGTCAATCTGCACATTTGTCAACGGCGCCATTTGACTGAAGCCCACCAGAAGATCAATATCTGCAAGACTCACCCGGTGTGAACTTTCAAACAAGAGGCAGGTCACTCACAAATCAGTGACCTGTCATACAGACACCAGGGACAGGCAGAGAGGCCAGTGCAGTAGTTGAAGGCTACACCCACAATGCTGATTATTAAACAACTACCATGCATATTTCTTTACTGAACGTATATATTTAACCACTTTTCGACGTTGTAATAGTACGTCCATGTCGGAATCCCTCCCTTTGATGTGGGCTCCGGCGCTGAGCCCACATCTTTACCAGCACATGTCAGCTTAGATGTGTCTCTAACAGCCGCGGGTGGATTTGCGATCCTCCCGTGGCTGTTAACCCATTAAATGCTGCTGTCAAACTCTTGACAGTGGCATTTAACTCTTGCTTCTGGTAAGCTCGCCAGAAATCCCGCCCATCAGTGACCCCATCAAGTGATTGCAGAGGTCACTGATGGGTCGGTGTAGCAACCAGATGTTAGGTGTCCAGTTCCCGCCGCTGCACAGAGGGAATCTCGAACCACCAGCTATAAAAGGTTCGCATGGCAGCACGGCCATGAGCTAGTATCAGCTTATGTTATGAGCTTTGCTATTTGGTGGTCATGTCTGCTTGTGGTCAGGTTCGGCTGAAAAAAGCCCCTAGAATACCGGCACCTCCGGTGAGGAGTTTTGTGTGTTTGAATTCAGGGCAGGCGTATAGCCACAAGAATTCCTGCTCCACCGGAGAGGAGCTGTTTGTGTGCTAGGCTGACTGCATGACCACTAATTGCTTTCTGCTCCGATAGGTAGTTGTGATCCTCTGTGAGGTTAACAGAGCACAGCGTTTTCCTATCTAGGCGACTCTGTGATTGGCGCTCTTAGCAATTGAGCATTTCTGCTACACACAGGCGATCTGATCATCGGCTCTGTGTAGCAGAGCCGATAAGACAATTGCAGCTTCTAGTCTCTCATGGAGACTACTGAAGCATGCAAAAAGTAAAAAAAAAAAAGTAAAAAAAAAATAAAATAAAAAAAAAATAAAAGTTCAAATCAACCCCCCAAGCCATCTACTGTATATAGGCATGCAGGTCATAGGAAGCTGAATAATATGATACCTTGATATCTGCGATCTGATGTTTTATTCCAGAGAAATTCATGTTTTTTTAATATGTAAATGAGCTGTTAAGATTTATGTACCAGACAACGATCTCTCTAAAGGTACCGTCACACTAGACGATATCGCTAGCGATCCGTGACGTTGCAGCGTCCTCGCTAGCGATATCGTCCAGTGTGACAGGCAGCAGCGATCAGGCCCCTGCTGTGCTGTCGCTGGTCGGGGAAGAAAGTCCAGAACTTTATTTGGTCGCTGGACTCCCCGTAGACATCGCTGAATCGGCGTGTGTGACACCGATTCAGCGATGTCTTCGCCGGTAACCAGGGTAAACATCGGGTAACTAAGCGCAGGGCCGCGCTTAGTAACCCGATGTTTACCCTGGTTACCATCGTTAAAGTAAAAAAAACAACCGCTACATACTTACCTACCGCTGTCTGTCCTCCAGCGCTGTGCTTCTCTGCTCTGGCTGTGAGCACAGCGGCCGGAAAGCAGAGCGGTGACGTCACCGCTCTGCTTTCCGGCTGCCCGGCGCTGACAGCCAGACCAGAGAAGCACAGCGCCGAGGACAGACAGCGGTAGGTAAGTATGTAGCGTTTGTTTTTTTACTTTTTAGGATGGTAACCAGGGTAAACATTGGGTTACTAAGCGCGGCCCTGCGCTTAGTTACCCAATGTTTACCCTGGTTACCGGGGACCTCGGGATCGTTGGTCGCTGGAGAGCTGTCTGTGTGACAGCTCTCCAGCGACCAAACAGCGACGCTGCAGCGATCCGGATCGTTGTCGGTATCGCTGCAGCGTCGCTTAGTGTGATGGTACCTTAAGAATCTGTCTCCAGAGCTTATTTTTAATGAGGTGTTACCACTGTAACGCATAATGACTGACATTCTCCTCTCCTGATCTACATATGTAAATCTAGAAATGGGGATCAGAGTGCACAATAGGGTGATAACATATCGAGGAAGAGTAGGAGAGTGCTGGTTAGGCTCACCTGATGGAGTTGTGACAGGCACAACTCCTGTGTAGGCATGAAGAAAACTAGCTGCTGCTGCCACGTGGTTGGTGGATAAATTCATTAGATCCAGTTTTATGAACACGTAGGTGGGCTGTGTTTTTGCTTCTGCTGCTCTGGTGACTGTTCACAGAAAGATGTGGAAAAGTCATGAAGACAAAACTTTGTCTTGATGACATTTCCACAGCCGTCTGTGAACAGTCACCAGAGCAGCAGCAAAAACACAGCCCACCTATGTGTTTAACCTCCTGATCTGCATGTCTCACACTGGTCACTCCCCCTTTCATTTAAAATAATCTCTGGAGGCAGATTCTCATGGAGATCCATGTCCGGCCCATAGACCTTAAAAGCTTATTTACATATTAAGAAAAACATAGATTTCTCTGGTAAAAAACATTGCAGTTATCAAGGTATCATGTTATTCATCTTTCTATGACCTGCATGCTCATAAAGACGGATTAGTAGGGTTGACCCTACTGACAGATTTCCTTTAAAGGGTCCGTGTCGCAATTTGTATTTTTGCATTAATAATTATAGATTACGGAATCATTTATTTTTAAAACAAAATGAAATATACATTTATATATTTATTTATTTGGCACAACTTAAAAGAATACAAACTCGGGTAGTTTGATATGAATAGAATGCAGCCACATTTTAGGGTCCTTATTATGGCTGCTATTAGATTATAACATGGTCCCATGTTGATTTCAATTTGATTGTATAGAACGAGGATAGGAGTTACAATATAAATGTTAAAATACCGCCTAGCTCCAGTTTTAAGTAGCAGTTTGTTCCATTGCTGCTAAGTTGTATTAAAAGTTCTTAATCTATTCTAAAATTTCACACGTTAACAATTGTAAAAAATAAGAAAACTAGCAATACCTGATAGCCAGAGTCATTGCAGGTCATGTAGCACTTGCCACAGTTAATACACATCTCTTCATCAATCAGAGCCACAACTTGTTCTCTTATGTTTAATTCACCATATGATCCAATATACTGCAATGCTCTGCCAATTACATCCTGGAGAAGAAGACAGAGTACATATTAAACTGATTTACTTTTTCTTCTGTAGGGTAATTAAACTACACACAAAATCACATTAAATGGAAATATGTTCACTTGTGGCTTATTTTAAGTAGATTGACTTAAATTTAACTGCTTAGATGCCATAACTGCAAACAAAGAAGAGGAAACCACAAGCGCCAGTTTCACCCAACCTCCTATCCTGACTTGTTGAAGAGCTATAAAAGCCCTGTCCTTGGTCCTGAAGTCTATTATTGCTATCCCTAGATACACTAGCTCCGCCAAAGATTGAAATTCTATAGTTCTAATTACAGGGATATGAAACAATTTTTCTATTTTACAAGCTATTGAGCAACAATGGGGATGAGACTTTTATACTAAATACATAAAAAGTAGAAATGAGCAAATATACTTGAGTGGAATTAAATTCTACTTGAATATTACAAAAATCTGTATCTGCCAAAATGCAGATTATTTAAAATCGCTTCTTTGTGGATGCAGCAAAATGGTGGCCTCTGGGCTCCATTTATCTGAACCGTACAGAACTCTTAAAAAGTTAAAGGGTAAAAAAAATCCTTATACTTACTTTACCGCTCACCTCTGTGGCTCCTCCAATCTACTGTAAAACATTCAGTTCTCGTCATATTTTGTTATCACTGTGTGCACTGAAATCCCTGAAGGGTTGTGCTGCACGTTGTGATGTCATGGCGTCACTTTTTGTGCGCTTGTAGCGAAAACTCTTGGGCCTCATTAGCGCTAACAGTTTATAACGATTGTGAGACTGCTCGGAGATGGGGTATTCAGCGCTTGCGGCGGTGATAAGAGGATGAGAACCGGACGGGGGACGGTAAGGAGATAGGGGCCGAATAGATGAGCGGGAAGGTGAACAAAAACATTTTTTTATTTTTTACATCTTGTGCTTCCTTTCTCTGGGGTCTGGAGAGACCCCAAAACATAATAAAGGACCCTGGAATTATGGAAAATAAGTTCTCTGAAAAACAAATTTCCTTGGAAAATCTGTGTGAATGGGTGAATTTGAATTGTTCTTGATCTGCTCATCTCGCGTTCTTCACAACCCTCTCCTGGACATCACAAAGATCTTGTCACGATTCCTCCTATCAGTGTGTCTAGACGCCTCCCTGTTTCTTTCATTTCATATTTCCCAACCCCCCCCCTTTTTTTCCCCTTTTTTCCCCCCTTTTTTTATGCTTGGTTCTTTATTGTTTTTCCCGTATTTTCTTTTTCCTTTTTTCCACCCCCTTTTTCCTGGTTTTCTTTGCACTTAAACTCCTTTGTCTTTTGTTTGGACTCCTACAAATGCCGTTTTTTTTCATTGTACCATTGCATATTATACTGTTTGCCTAATGTACCATACATTAATTAGCATACAACTAATATTGTCTTTAGATATTTATATTCTGCCTACATTGTTCCTGATATACAGGGACGCAGTGTTTTGACTTCCAGAATTTGGACTTTCACATCCCCATTAGAAGTCTCCTTTCCTCCTAAGCAGCAATGATGCTGCTTGTCATCCACGCAGGCGCAGACATGCCTACCAACGCTGGCGCCATACGATCGGCATTCTCCCTCCCCTCTGACCGCAATCTGTCAGGACATTCTACACCACCGCATAGAGCGGGCGCCGAATGTCCACGCATGCGCAGGTGTCTATGAACACCAGGCTGGCCACAACGCACGCGCAATTGCTCCGGATCCATTTCCGGTCACATGACCGGACAGCGCGCAGCCAAAAGGGTTCCCCCACTCGTGCAGTACACACACACTGCACCAGCACGCCTGTGCTCCCGCAAGACCGCTGCGCCACCAATATTTGTAAGTACTTTCGCTGCACACATCTGCCTACCCACAATAAAGCCTTATATCATGACCTATCCTCACGCTAATTATGTTACCCCCTATAGCCCAAGGTGCCACTGTCAGGACATTGCTCCCCTGACCTGCTGCAACCCCCTACTGGATCATCCACCAAGCTGGTACCTACGTGTTTCCTTTTTTTCTTTTTTTTCCTTTTTTCCCTTCTTACTTCTCTTTTACCCTGAGTCACATTACGTTACTCTGAGGTGCACCAGTACAGACCACATTCATTTTTCTTCCAATTGTTCTGCACTTGTTCCCTATATCAATGGCAGTTATATAAACCTTCCTAACACCGCCTCCCCTTATCCTTACCTTTAGGATACATTGCGTCCAATTGGAAAAATTAACATATACGGTGCCAATATTTTCTAGATGACCATAAATGGTATGTTTAGTTTATCTCTATTGTTTGTAACTCTATATTCTATCCCAATTCATGTACTGATCGATACCCAGTACCTTTTGCTCCTTGATGTCTCTAGCCTTAGTGCATCTGTATAATTGCACCTATACAAACCCGGATATGCTGGCTCTCTTTTGATGTATATATGTTGTGTAAATAATTTTTTATATATGAAGTATTCTGATTGTATATATTCTTTATTTTTTTCTAGCGACTTTATGATAAAGGCCGGAGTTCGGCCGAAACGTTTAACTGTCGCCTCACCAATCATCACAAATAAAATTTATCCACTTGAAAGCATACCTTTCTACTGAGTGCAGTGATTCTATATCTGACTTATGTTTATGGAACATTGGGTTCCCTTTCACTGGCACCGTTACTCTAATTAGTCGAGTGCTAACCATCTATACTAGTATTAGACGCAATGAATGACAGTTCTGCAGTCCAATCTATGACAAGGGAATGCTGAGCTGTCAGTATGGTGATAGACAGCTCAGCCGTTCAGTTGGATGCTGGGGCATGCTGAGTTGTCAGTGTCTTAAGTGACAGTTTAGCCATCCAATCAGGCCCAGGGTGTGTGGCTTTATCCAAGTGTCTCCTGTTCAGAGTAATTCCCAGGTTATTTAACCCCTTCCCGACCCATGACGCCACGTAGGCGTCATGAAAGTCGGTGCCAATCCGACCCATGACGCCTATGTGGCATCATGAAAAGATCGCGTCCCTGCAGATCGGGTGAAAGGGTTAACTCCCATTTCACCCGATCTGCAGGGACAGGGGGAGTGGTAGTTTAGCCCAGGGGGGGTGGCTTCACCCCCCCGTGGCTACGATCGCTCTGATTGGCTGTTGAAAGTAAAACTGCCAATCAGAGCGATTTGTAATATTTCACCTATTATAACAGGTGAAATATTACAATCCAGCCATGGCCGATGCTGCAATATCATCGGCCATGGCTGGAAACACTAATGTGCCCCCACCCCACCACACCGATCACCCCCCCAGCCCTCTGATCTGTCCGGTACACTGCTCCGGCTCCCCTCCGTCCTGTGCACCGCTCCCCCCGTGCTCTTGTCCGCTCCCTCCGTGCTCCAATCACCCCCCCTGCACTCCGATCCACCCCGTGCTCCGTTCCACCCCCCGTGCTCCGTTCCACCCCCCGTGCTCCGTTCCACCACCCCGTGCTCCGTTCCACCCCCCCGTGCTCCGATCCACCCACCCCATGCTCCGATCCCCCCCCCGTGCTCCCCCCCACCGCAACATACTTACCGATCCTGCCTGGGTCCGTCCGTCTTCTCCCTGGGCGCCGCCATCTTCCGCCGGCCGGCAGATTCGTTCCAAAGTGCATTTTGATCACTGAGATATAATCTATCTCAGTGATCAAAATAAAAAAAATAATAAATGACCCCCCCCCCTTTGTCACCCCCATAGGTAGGGACAATAAAAAAATAAAGTATTTTTTTTCCCACTAATGTTAGAATAGGGTTAGGGTTAGGGCTAGGGTTAGGGTTAGGGCTAGGGTTAGGGGTAGGGTTAGGGGTAGGGTTAGGGTTAGGGCTAGGGTTAGGGCTAGGGTTAGGGCTAGGGTTAGGGCTAGGGTTTCGGTATGTGCACACGTATTCTGGTCCTCTGCGGATTTTTCCGCTGCGGATTTGATAAATCCGCAGTGCTAAACCGCTGCGGATTTATGGCGGATTTACCGCGGTTTTTCTGCGCATTTCACTGCGGTTTTACAACTGCGATTTTCTATTTGAGCAGTTGTAAAACCGCTGCGGAATCCGCACAAAGAAGTGACATGCTGCGGAATGTAAACCGCTGCGTTTCCGTGCAGTTTTTCCGCAGCATGTGTACAGCGATTTTTGTTTCCCATAGGTTTACATTGAACTGTAAACTCATGGGAAACTGCTGCGGATCCGCAGCGTTTTCCGCAGTGTGTGCACATACCTTTAGAATTAGGCAATGTGCACACAGTGCGGATTTGGCTGCGGATCCGCAGCAGATTGGCCGCTGCGGATTTGCAGCAGAGTTCCATCAGGTTTACAGTACCATGTAAACCTATGGAAAACTAAATCCGCTGTGCCCATGGTGCGAAAAATACAGCGCGGAAACGCTGCGTTGTATTTTCCACAGCATGTCAATTCTTTGTGCGGATTCCGCAGAGTTTTACACCTGTTCCTCAATAGGAATCCGCAGGTGAAATCCGCACAAAAAACACTGGAAATCCGCGGGAAATCCGCAGGTAAAACGCAGTGCCTTTTACCCGCTGATTTTTCAAAAATGATGCTGAAAAATCTCACACGAATCCACAACGTGGGCACATAGCCTTAGGGTTAGGGTTGGAATTAGGGTTGTGGTTAGGGTTGCGATTAGGGTTATGGCTACAGTTGGGATTAGGGTTAGGGGTGTGTTGGGGTTAGTGTTGGAGGTAGAATTGAGGGGTTACCACTGTTTAGGCACATCAGGGGTCTCCAAATGCAACATGGCGCCACCAGTGATTCCAGCCAATCTCGTATTCAAAAAGTCAAATGGTGCTCCCTCACTTCCGAGCCCCGACGTGTGCCCAAACAGTGGTTTACCCCCACATATGGGGTACCATCATACTCAGGATAAACTGCGCAACAATTACTGGGGTCCAATTTCTCCTGATACCCTTGTGAAAATGCTTGCTAAAACATCATTTTTGAGGAAAGAAAAATGATTTTTTATTTTCACGGCTCTGCGTTGTAAACGTCTGTGAAGCACTTGGGGGATCAAAGTGCTCACCACATATCTAGATAAGTTCCTTGGGGGGTCTAGTTTCTAAAATGGGGTCACTTGTGGGGGGTTTCTACTGTTTAGGCACACCAGGGGCTCTGCAAACGCAACGTGACGCCCGCAGACCATTCCATCAAAGTCTGCATTTCAAAAGTCACTACTTCCCTTCTGAGCCCCGATGTGTGCCCACACAGTGGTTTACCTCCACACATGGGGTATCAGCGTACTCAGGAGAAACTGGACAACAACTTTTGCGGTTCAATTTCTCCTGTAACCCTTGGGAAAATAAAAAATTCTGGGCTAAATAATTATTTTTGAGGAAAGAAAACGTATTTATTATTTTCATCGCTCTGCATTATAAACTTCTATGAAGCACTTGGGGGTTCAAAGTGCTCACCACACATCTAGATAAGTTCCTTTCGGGGTCTAGTTTCCAAAATGGGGTCACTTTTGGGGGGTTTCTACTGTTAAGCCACATCAGGGGCTCTGCAAACGCAACGTGACGCCCACTGTTGTGAATTCTGTGGTCGAGCTCCCTCCTGTGGTCACAAGTGGTACTTCGGCTGATTCTGTCTATGGGCTTCCGTTGGTGGATGTGAGTGGTACTGCGGCTTCTGAGTTTCCTTCCTCAGGTGATGAGGTTAAGTTGTTCGGTGCTGCTCTATTTAACTCCACCTAGTGCTTTGATCCTGGCCTCCAGTCAATGTTCTAGTATTGGTCTTGCTTCCTCCTGGATCGTTCCTGTGGCCTGTCTGCCCAGCATAAGCTAAGTTCTGCTGGTGTTACTTTTGTTTGCTATATTTTCTGTCCAGCTTGCTATATTGGTTTTTCTTGCTTGCTGGAAGCTCTGAGACGCAGAGGGAGCACCTCCGTACCGTTAGTCGGTGCGGAGGGTCTTTTTGCCCCTCTGCGTGGTTGTTTGTAGGTTTTTGTGTTGACCGCAAAGCTATCTTTCCTATCCTCGGTCTATTCAGTAAGTCGGGCCTCACTTTGCTAAATCTATTTCATCTCTGTGTTTGTATTTTCATCTTGCTCACAGTCATTATATGTGGGGGGCTGCCTTTTCCTTTGGGGAATTTCTCTGAGGCAAGGTAGGCTTATTTTTCTATCTTCAGGGCTAGTTAGTTTCTCAGGCTGTGCCGAGTTGCATAGGGAGCGTTAGGCGCAATCCACGGCTACCTCTAGTGTGGTGTGATAGGATTAGGGATTGCGGTCAGCAGAGTTCCCACATCTCAGAGCTCGTCCTATGTTTTTTGGTTATTGTCAGGTCACTTGTGTGCTCTGAACTTCAAGGTCCACAGTGGTTCTGAATTACCTATTCATAACAGTACTGGAGGCCCAAAGTACTATGCTTCTCAATAGAGGGAAAAAAGAAGTTCTGAGACCATTTTTTTTTCTTTGCACTGTGTTTTGCCTTTTTTTCCCTAGACATTTGGGTGGTTCAGGACACAGGTGTAGTGATGGACATTAAAGGTCTGTCTTCATGTGTGGATCATCTCACTACAAGAGTACAAAATATTCAAGACTTTGTGGCTCAGAATTCTATGTTAGAACCAAGAATTCCTATTCCTGATTTGTTTTCTGGAGATAGAGCTAAATTTCTGAGTTTCAAAAATAATTGCAAACTGTTTCTGGCGTTGAAACCTCGCTCCTCTGGTGACCCAGTTCAACAAGTTAAGATCATTATTTCTTTATTACGTGGCGACCCTCAAGACTGGGCATTTTCCCTTGCGCCAGGAGATCCTGCATTATGTAATATTGATGCGTTTTTTCTGGCGCTCGGATTACTGTACGATGAACCTAATTCAGTGGATCAGGCAGAGAAAAATTTGCTGGCTCTGTGTCAGGGTCAGGATGAGATAGAGATTTATTGTCAGAAGTTTAGAAAGTGGTCCGTGCTCACTCAATGGAATGAATGTGCGCTGGCAGCTATTTTCAGAAAGGGTCTCTCTGAAGCCCTTAAGGATGTCATGGTGGGATTTCCTATGCCTGCTGCTCTGAATGAGTCTATGTCTTTGGTCATTCAGATCGGTCGATGCTTGCGTGAGCGTAAATCTGTGCACCATTTGGCGGTATTATCTGAGCATAAACCTGAGCCTATGCAGTGCGATAGGACTTTGACCAGAGCTGAAAGGCAAGAACACAGACGTCAGAATGGGCTGTGTTTCTATTGTGGTGATTCCACTCATGCTATCTCCGATTGTCCTAAGCGCACTAAGTGGTTCGCTAAGTCTGCCACCATTGGTACGGTACAGTCGAAATTTCTTTTGTCCGTTACTTTGATCTGCTCTTTGTCTTCCTATTCTGTCATGGCATTTGTGGATTCAGGCGCTGCCCTGAATTTGATGGACTTGGAGTTTGCTAGGCGCTGTGGGTTTGTCTTGGAGCCCTTGCAGTGTCTTATTCCATTGAGAGGAATTGATGCTACGCCTTTGGCCAAGAATAAGCCTCAGTATTGGACCCAGCTGACCATGTGTATGGCTCCTGCGCACCAGGAGGATATTCGCTTTCTGGTGTTGCATAATCTGCATGATGTGGTCGTGTTGGGGTTGCCATGGCTACAAGTCCATAACCCAGTATTAGATTGGAAATCTATGTCTGTGTCCAGCTGGGGTTGACAGGGGGTACATAGTGATGTTCCATTTCTGTCTATCTCATCATCCACCCCTTCTGAGGTCCCAGAGTTCTTGTCTGATTACCAGGATGTATTCGATGAGCCCAAGTCCAATGCCCTACGTCCGCATAGGGATTGTGATTGTGCTATCGAGCTGATTCCTGGTAGTAAGTTTCCTAAGGGTCGACTGTTTAATTTATCTGTACCTGAGCATGCTGCTATGCGGAGTTACGTAAAAGAATCCTTGGAGAAGGGTCATATTCGCCCGTCGTCATCGCCATTGGGAGCAGGGTTCTTTTTTGTGGCCAAGAAGGATGGTTCGCTGAGACCTTGTATTGATTACCGCCTTCTAAATAAAATCACGGTCAAATTTCAGTACCCCTTGCCGCTGCTGTCTGATTTGTTTGCTCGGATTAAGGGGGCTAGTTGGTTCACCAAGATAGATCTTCGTGGTGCATATAATCTTGTGCGTATTAAACGGGGCGATGAATGGAAAACTGCATTTAATATGCCCGAGGGCCATTTTGAGTACCTAGTTATGCCATTCGGACTTGCCAATGCTCCATCAGTATTTCAGTCCTTTATGCATGACATCTTCCGAGAGTACCTGGATAAATTCCTGATTGTATACTTGGATGATATTTTGGTCTTCTCGGATGATTGGGAGTCTCATGTGAAGCAGGTCAGAATGGTGTTCCAGGTCCTGCGTGCTAATTCTTTGTTTGTGAAGGGATCAAAGTGTCTCTTTGGTGTTCAGAAGGTTTCATTTTTGGGGTTCATTTTTTCCCCTTCTACTATCGAGATGGACCCTGTTAAGGTCCAGGCCATTTATGATTGGACTCAGCCGACATCTCTGAAGAGTCTGCAAAAGTTCCTTGGCTTTGCTAATTTTTATCGTCGCTTCATTTGTAATTTTTCTAGTATTGCTAAACCATTGACTGATTTGACCAAGAAGGGTGCTGATGTGGTCAATTGGTCTTCTGCTGCTGTGGAAGCTTTTCAAGAGTTAAAGCATCATTTTTCTTCTGCCCCTGTGTTGTGTCAACCAGATGTTTCGCTTCCGTTCCAGGTCGAGGTTGATGCTTCTGAAATTGGAGCGGGGGCTGTTTTGTCGCAAAGAGGTTCTGATTGCTCGGTGATGAAGCCATGCGCCTTCTTTTCCAGGAAGTTTTCGCCTGCTGAGCGAAATTATGATGTTGGCAATCGAGAGTTGCTGGCCATGAAGTGGGCATTCGAGGAGTGGCGTCATTGGCTTGAAGGAGCTAAGCATCGCGTGGTGGTCTTGACTGATCACACGAACTTGACTTATCTCGAGTCTGCCAAACGGCTGAATCCTAGAGAGGCTCATTGGTCGCTGTTTTTCTCCCGTTTTGACTTTGTGGTTTCGTACCTTCCGGGCTCTAAAAATGTGAAGGCGGATGCCCTGTCTAGGAGTTTTGTGCCCGACTCTCCGGGTTTGCCTGAGCCGGCGGGTATTCTCAAAGAGGGAGTAATTGTGTCTGCCATCTCCCCTGATTTGCGGCGGGTGCTGCAAAAATTTCAGGCTAATAAACCTGATCGTTGCCCAGCGGAGAAACTGTTTGTCCCTGATAGGTGGACGAATAAGGTTATCTCTGAGGTTCATTGTTCGGTGTTGGCTGGTCATCCTGGAATCTTTGGTACCAGAGATTTAGTGGCTAGATCCTTTTGGTGGCCGTCTCTGTCGCGGGATGTGCGTTCTTTTGTGCAGTCCTGTGGGATTTGTGCTCGGGCTAAGCCCTGCTGTTCTCGTGCCAGTGGGTTGCTTTTGCCCTTGCCGGTCCCGAAGAGGCCTTGGACACATATCTCTATGGATTTTATTTCGGATCTCCCCGTCTCTCAAAAAATGTCGGTCATTTGGATAGTTTGTGATCGCTTCTCTAAGATGGTCCATTTGGTGCCCTTGTCTAAATTACCTTCATCCTCTGATTTGGTGCCACTGTTCTTCCAGCATGTGGTTCGTTTACATGGCATTCCAGAGAACATCGTTTCTGACAGAGGTTCCCAGTTTGTTTCGAGGTTTTGGCGAGCCTGTTGTGCTAGGATGGGCATTGATTTGTCTTTTTCCTCGGCTTTTCATCCTCAGACAAATGGCCAGACTGAACGAACCAATCAGACCTTGGAAACATATCTGAGATGTTTTGTTTCTGCTGATCAGGATGATTGGGTGTCCTTTTTGCCGTTGGCTGAGTTCGCCCTTAATAATCAGGCCAGCTCGGCTACCTTGGTTTCGCCATTTTTCTGCAATTCTGGGTTCCATCCTCGTTTCTCTTCAGGGCAGGTTGAGTCTTCGGACTGTCCTGGTGTGGATACTGTGGTGGACAGGTTGCAGCGGATTTGGACTCATGTAGTGGACAATTTGACCTTGTCCCAGGAGAAGGCTCAACGTTTCGCTAATCGCAGACGCTGTGTGGGTCCCCGACTTCGTGTTGGGGATTTGGTTTGGTTGTCATCTCGTTATATTCCTATGAAGGTTTCCTCTCCTAAGTTTAAGCCTCGTTTCATTGGTCCGTATAGGATTTCTGAGGTTCTTAATCCTGTGTCTTTTCGTTTGACCCTTCCAGATTCTTTTTCCATCTATAACGTATTCCATAGGTCATTGTTGCGGAGATACGTGGCACCTATGGTTCCATCGGTGGATCCTCCTGCCCCGGTTTTGGTGGAGGGGGAGTTGGAGTATATAGTAGAGAAGATTTTGGATTCTCGTGTTTCGAGACGGAAACTCCAGTATCTGGTTAAGTGGAAGGGTTATGCTCAGGAAGATAATTCCTGGGTTTTTGCCTCTGATGTCCATGCTGCCGAACTTGTTCGTGCCTTTCATATGGCTCATCCTGGTCGGCCTGGGGGCTCCGGTGAGGGTTCGGTGACCCCTCCTCAAGGGGGGGTACTGTTGTGAATTCTGTGGTCGAGCTCCCTCCTGTGGTCACAAGTGGTACTTCGGCTGATTCTGTCTATGGGCTTCCGTTGGTGGATGTGAGTGGTACTGCGGCTTCTGAGTTTCCTTCCTCAGGTGACGAGGTTAAGTCGTTCGGTGCTGCTCTATTTAACTCCACCTAGTGCTTTGATCCTGGCCTCCAGTCAATGTTCTAGTATTGGTCTTGCTTCCTCCTGGATCGTTCCTGTGGCCTGTCTGCCCAGCATAAGCTAAGTTCTGCTGGTGTTACTTTTGTTTGCTATATTTTCTGTCCAGCTTGCTATATTGGTTTTTCTTGCTTGCTGGAAGCTCTGAGACGCAGAGGGAGCACCTCCGTACCGTTAGTCGGTGCGGAGGGTCTTTTTGCCCCTCTGCGTGGTTGTTTGTAGGTTTTTGTGTTGACCGCAAAGCTATCTTTCCTATCCTCGGTCTATTCAGTAAGTCGGGCCTCACTTTGCTAAATCTATTTCATCTCTGTGTTTGTATTTTCATCTTGCTCACAGTCATTATATGTGGGGGGCTGCCTTTTCCTTTGGGGAATTTCTCTGAGGCAAGGTAGGCTTATTTTTCTATCTTCAGGGCTAGTTAGTATCTCAGGCTGTGCCGAGTTGCATAGGGAGCGTTAGGCGCAATCCACGGCTACCTCTAGTGTGGTGTGATAGGATTAGGGATTGCGGTCAGCAGAGTTCCCACGTCTCAGAGGTCGTCCTATGTTTTTTGGTTATTGCCAGGTCACTTGTGTGCTCTGAACTTCAAGGTCCATAGTGGTTCTGAATTACCTATTCATAACAGCCCACAGAGCATTCCATCAAAGTCTGCATTTCAAAACGTCACTACTTCAATTCCGAGCCCCGGCATGTGCCCAAACAGTAGTTTACCCCCACATATGGGGTATCACCGTACTCAGGAGAAACTGGACAACAAATATTGGTGTCAAATTTCTCCTGTTACTCTTGGGAAAATTAAAAAATTCTGGGCTAAATAATTATTTTTGAGGAAAGAAAACGTATTTATTATTTTCACGGCTCTGCATTATAAACTTCTGTGAAGCACTTGGGGGTTCAAAGTGCTCACCACACATCTAGATAAGTTCCTTTAGGGGTCTAGTTTCCAAAATGGGGTCACTTGTGGGGGGTTTCTACTGTTAAGCCACATCAGGGGCTCTGCAAACGCAACGTGACGCCCACAGAGCATTCCATCAAAGTCTGCATTTCAAAACGTCACTACTTCACTTCCGAGCCCCGGCATGTGCCCAAACAGTGGTTTACCCCCACATATGGGGTATCAGCGTACTCAGGAGAAACTGGACAACTTTTGGGGTCAAATTTCTCCTGTTTCCCTTGGGAAAATAAAAAATTGCAGGCTAAAAGATCATTTTTGAGAAAATATTTTTTTTTTTCATGGCTCTGCGTTATAAACTTCTGTGAAGCACTTGGGGGTTCAAAGTCCTCACTACACATCTAGATTAGTTCCTTTGGGGGTCTAGTTTCCAAAATGGGGTCATTTCTGGGGGATCTCCAATTTTTAGGCACACAGGGGCTCTCCAAACGTGACATGGTGTCCGCTAATGATTGGAGCTAATTTTCCATTTAAAAAGCCAAATGGCGTGCCTTCTCTTCCGAGCCCTGCCGTGCGCCCAAACAGTGGTTTACCCCCACATATGGGGTATCAGCGTACTCAGGACAAACTGGACAACAACATTTGGGGTCCAATTTCTCCTATTACCCTTGGCAAAATAGGAAATTCCAGGCTAAAAATCATTTTTGAGGAAAGAAAAATTATTTTTTATTTTCATTTTAAACTTCTGTGAAGCACCTGGGGGTTTAAAGTGCTCAATATGCATCTAGATAAGTTCCTTGGGGGGTCTAGTTTCCAAAATGGGGTCACTTGTGGGGGAGCTCCAATGTTTAAGCACACAGGGGCTCTCCAAACGCGACATGGTGTCCGCTAACAATTGGAGCTAATTTTCCATTCAAAAAGTCAAATGGCGCTCCTTCCCTTCCGAGCATTACCATGTGCCCAAACAGTGGTTTACCCCCACATGTGAGGTATTGGTGTACTCAGTAGAAATTGCCCAACAAATTTTAGGATCCATTTTATCCTGTTGCCCATGTGAAAATGAAAATATTGAGGCTAAAAGAATTTTTTTGTGAAAAAAAAGTACTTTTTCATTTTTACAGATCAATTTGTGAAGCACTTGAGGGTTTAAAGTGCTCACTAGGCATCTAGATAAGTTCCTTGGGGGGTCTAGTTTCCAAAATGGGGTGACTTGTGGGGGAGCTCCAATTTTTAGGCACACGGGGGCTCTCCAAACGTGACATGGTGTCCGCTAAAGAGTGGAGCCAATTTTTCATTCAAAAAGTCAAATGGCGCTCCTTCCATTCCAAGCCCTGCCGTGCGCCCAAACAGTGGTTTACCCCCACATATGAGGTATCAGCGTACTCAGGACAAATTGGACAACAACTTTTGTGGTTCAGTTTCTCCTTTTACCATTGGGAAAATAAAAAAATTGTTGCTAAAAGATAATTTTTGTGACTAAAAGTTAAATGTTCATTTTTTCCTTGCATGTTGCTTCTGCTGCTGTGAAGTACCTGAAGGGTTAATAAACTTCTTGTATGTGGTTTTGAGTACCTTGAGGGGTGCAGTTTTTAGAATGGTGTCACTTTTGGGTATTTTCAGCCATATAGACCCCTCAAACTGACTTCAAATGTGAGGTGGTCCCTAAAAAAAATGGTTTTGTAAATTTTGTTGTAAAAATGAGAAATCGCTGGTCAAATTTTAACCCTTATAACTTCCTAGCAAAAAATAATTTTGTTTCCAAAATTGTGCTGATGTAAAGTATACATGTGGGAAATGTTATTTATTAACTATTTTGTGTCATATAACCCTCTGGTTTAACAGAATAAAAATTCAAAATGTGAAAATTGCGAAATTTTCAAAATTTTTGCCAAATTTCCGTTTTTATCACAAATAAACGCAGAATTTATTGACCTAAATTTACCACTACCATGAAGCCCAATATGTCACGAAAAAACAATCTCAGAACCGCTAGGATCCGTTGAAGCGTTCCTGAGTTATTACCTCATAAAGGGACACGGTCAGAATTGCAAAAACGGCAAGGTCTTTAAGGTCAAAATAGGCTGGGTCATGAAGGGGTTAATCAGCTCTCCGCCTTAGGGTATGTGCACATGCTGCGGATTACTCTGCAAATTTTTCCGTACTGATTTTTGGTAAATCGGCAGGTAAACCGCATTGCGGTTTCCTGCGGAATTACATCGGATTTACCACAGTTTTTTTGTGGATTTTGTGCGGATTCCACCTGCGGTTTCACCTACAGATTCCTATTTTGGAGCAGGTGTAAACCGCTGCGGAATCCGCACAAAGAACTGACGTGCTGCGGAATAAACAACGCTACGTTTCCGCGCATTTTTTTACTGCAGCATGTGCACTGCGGATTTTGTTTTCCATAGGTTTACATGGTACTGTAAACTCATGGAAAACTGCTGCGAATCCACAGCGGCCAATCCTCTGCGGATCCGCAGCAAAATCCGCAGCATGTGCACAAACCTTTAGGCCATGTTCACACAGTGCGTTTTTTACCGCGGAACCGCGGCGGTTTTGCCGCTGCGGTTCCGTAGCTGTTTTCCATGCAGGGTACAGTACACTGTACCCTATGGAAAACAGGACACACTGTGCACATGGTCCGGAAATTGTAAAAAAAAAGACGCGCTGAATAGCTCCCGGAAAAAAGAAGGAGCATGTCAATTCTTTTTCCGGAGCCGCAGCGGTTCTGCACCCATAGACCTCCATTGTGAGGTCCAAACCGCAGTAAAACCCGCAGATCAAAAATATATCTGCGGGTTTTACTGCGGTTTGATGTGCAGAACCGCTGCAGCAGGAAGTGCGGGGAAGCGGGCGGAAGTGCGTGGGCGGAGTGTGGCTGCCCCCCCCGTGCTCCGATCCCGCCCCCCCGTGCTCCGATGCCCCCCCCCAGTGCTCCGATGCCCCCCCCCAGTGCTCTGATGCCCCCCCCGTGCCCTAATCTCCCCCCCTTATACTCACCCGGCGTCCCGGTGTCCGTCCGGCCGTCTTCTCCCTGGGCGCCGCCATCTTGCAAAATGGCGGGCGCATGCGCAGTGCGCCCGCCGAATCTGCCGGCCGGCAGATTCGTTCCAAAGTGCATTTTGATCACTGAGATATAACCTATCTCAGTGATCAAAATAAAAAAATAGTAAATGACACCCCCCCCCCTTTGTCACCCCCATAGGTAGGGACAATAAAAAAAATAAAGAATTTTTTTTTTTTTTTTTTCACTAAGGTTAGAATAGGGGTAGGGGTAGGGTTAGGGTTAGGGGTAGGGTTAGGGTTAGGGGTAGGGTTAGGGGTAGGGTTAGGGTTAGGGTTAGGGGTAGGGGTAGGGTTAGGGTTAGGGGTAGGGTTAGGGGTAGGGTTAGGGGTAGGGTTAGGGTTAGGGGTAGGGGTAGGGTTAGGGGTAGGGTTAGGGTTAGGGGTAGGGTTAGGGGTAGGGTTAGGGTTAGGGGTAGGGGTAGGGTTAGGGTATTTTCAGCCATTTTAACCCTAAAAAAATTCCTAGAAAACACACAGACTCTGGCTAGAAAACTGCATCAAAAAAACGCATCAAAAAACGCATCAAAAAACGCATCAAAAACGGACCAAAAAAGGACCAAAAAAAGGACCTGCGTTTTCTGCCAAGAGCTGCAGTTTTTTAAAAAACAGTCAGGAAAAAAAAAGGATGGAAATCCTGAACGTGTGAACATACCCTTAGAATGTTCCCAACTGTAGCTTTGCTCAAGAGTTGTGTGTTTGCTCTGTGTTTCAAGTCTTCTATTCTGATCTTTGTTGCTTGACCTCGGATTTGCCTTTGACCTTGCATTTGCCTTTTGTTGTGATCCGCTACCTTCTTAGAACTCTGACCCCGGTTGCAGCCCTAATTATGCCCTTGTCTCACATCTATGTCTATGATGTACCCTCCTGGCTTTTGACCTCGGACCTCTTGACTTCCAAACCTAACGGCTTGTCCATGAGTAGTGACTAGCATCACAAATAGTTTTTTAATGAACTCTTTCCAAAAGTTAGTGTAGCAAACAGTTTTGTTATGTCTTTTTTTAATGGAAATGAAAAACCTTAACAGGACATTTTGTTCAGTTTTGGTGTGGGTTTCTTTTGTTGCTAAGCCAATTTTCTCTCAATAGAGAACTGTAGTAAAAATACTGAAAAAATTGACATGCTTTGTTTAAAAAAAGCACAAAAGAAAAACATGATCCATGTAAATATGACTACTTAAATTGCATTCATTTTGTTGTTACTGTAAAACACCTCAATTATTAAGCATAAAAATGCAGCTTTTATTTGCTATAGTTTGTATTTTAAGTAAAAGTTCCTCAGAGTTATTAAGTGGTATTTTAAGCAAAAGTTCTACAAAAGTAGGAAATTCAGTATTTTTAAAAATACATCACAGGTAAAAAAAAAACAAGAAAAAATAAGGCATAGAATGACTCATATTTTAGAGATCTCATACAGTTTGCTGCTACTGTAAAATGCTGCATTTTGTTTCCACAGAACAAATACACAAGATGTATCAAAAAATCCAACATGCGAATAAAACCTAAGGCTTGTATTTGCCAAGGTGCACACTTTCAGCAAAAGCTCCCCAAAAATGTTACTTCACTTACCCTTGTTGAAGCCCATATACACAAAAAATATATCATGCTTTGGACTTAACCCCTTCATGACATATGACATAAAATTACGTCATATGTCGTATTCCTGACTTTGATGCACACCGAACCCACTTCGTTCCCTACACATGATAGCTGATTTAACCCCTTCATGACCTGGGGATTTTCCATTTTTCCGTGTTCGTTTTTCACTCCCTTCCTTCCAAGAGCCATAACTTTTTTTATTTTTCCATCAATATGGCCATGTGAGGGCTTATTTTTTGTGAAACGAGTTGTGACATCATTGGTTTTACCATGTCGTGTACTAGAATACTGGAAATAAATTCCAAGTGCACTGAAATTGCAAAAAAAGTGCAATCCCACACTTGTTTTTTGTTTGGCTTTTTTACTAGGTTCGCTAAATGCTGAAAATGACCTGCCATTATGATTCTCCAGGTCATTACGAGTTCAAAGGCACCAAACATGTCTAGGTTCTCTTTTATCTAAGTGGTGAAAAAAAATTCCAAACTTTGCTAAAAAAAAAAAATTGCGCCATTTTTCGATATCCATAGTGTCTCCATTTGTCGTGATCTGGGGTCGGTTGAGGGCTTATTTTTTGTGTTCAAAGCTGACATTTTTATTTATGCCACTTTTGTGCAGATACGTTCTTTTGATCGCCCGTTATTGCATTTTAATGCAATGTCGCGGCAACCAAAAAAGCGTAACTTTGGCGTTTCAAATTTTTTTCTCGCTTCGCCATTTCATATTGATCCATAGTACATGCATGCACAAGGCAATCTTGCCTTGCGCAGGCGTGTACTATGGAGGACAGAGAATGAACTTCAATCCAATACTGCAGCCGGCATGCAGCCAGTGGGAAAGGAAAGGGTGAATCAAACACCCAAAAACCCCGCCTCCATGGCTGAAGATTGTTCCCTCCAAATTCAGGTGACAGTGTCCCTTTAAAATTACAACTCCTCTAAAAAAATCCCAAACTCTCATATGGCTATATTGACAGAAAAATAAAAAAGTTATGGCTTTTGGAAGAAGGGGAGGAAAGAACTAAAAGAAAAAATGGAAAATGTCCATGTCATGTAGTGGTTCAAAATTCTGAAGTAACGGAGAAACTGGTTGGGTGCCCAGCCATCTCTGATCTTGAAGAAATTAAAATAAATCTTTTTACCAGCTCCATTTCATCCAACAAAGTGCAATGAATAGAGGCATCAGCAATAATACAACAACTAATATAAAAGTAAAGACCATTTGTGGGCAAATTGGATGAAAGGTGTCTGGTCATTAAAGAGTTATTTCCAGTATGGAAATGTATCATCCATCCACCTGATAGGTGATAACTTGGTATGGTTTGAACGCCAAGACCAAGACAGATTCCAAGAATTGTGAGCTACCTCTCCTTTCCATAAATATATCATATTATCATTATAAATTATCTTTTATATGTAAACTCAGGTTTAATGTGTTACTCCTTCTCCATCCTCTGCTGCCTGATCCCTCTGCTCCTCTGTGCATCAGATTGCTGTGGCAATTTGACTCTTTCCTGTGATGTCATTCTCTTTGATCATGTAGCCTGGCTCAGGCAGCACAATGCTACCTGAGTTTTCCGGTGGTTACCTTGAAGCTATTAGTGCTTGGAATGTCATCTCTGCTGTATCAAGCATTGCTGTACTTCTTTGCTACTCTGTGGTTCCAAATCTGTTACATCAATCTCTGCTTTACAACTCTGCTATCATTTACGCACTGCTATACCCAATCCTACTTTTCAAACTCTAACGCATTGAGTCTACTCTACAACTCAGTTCTCCTACACTTGTTCCCCATCACTAAGTCAACTTTGGTACGTAACTGTTCCAGCTCTGGTGCTGGTTTCCAGTTCAGCTTCTCCAGTTTACACTAGGATTTCCCACACAGGATGCACATTAGCGAGAATAACGGCAGAAACTCAAACTTATATAGTTCACACAGCACCTGGGCATCAGAACATTAGCCCAAAAAGGAGTAAACTATAGCCCAAAGTTTATTATTAAAAAATTACAGATAAATAATTAAATAGATAACAAGTATTATCTATTTAATTATTTATCTGTAACTTTTTACTAATAAACCTTGGGATATAGCATAGTCTGTTTTTTGCTATTGCTTTCAAGCTACGCCCTGTTAGTTTCTCCAGTTGTGTAGCTGTTCTACATCTACCACTGTCATTCCAACTAGATTGTCTCGCTGCACCAACGTCACTGGTCCGTGCTACATTAGAACTGCTCATGTAGACCAAGGACTCAAAGGATCAATGTCTCCAGGTGACACTTAACACAATGAATGATTCTAAGAATATCTTGTTAGTATATATATATATATATATATATATATACCGTATTTTCCGGTGTATAAGACAACTGGGCGTATAAGACGACCCCCAACTTTTCCAGTTAAAATATAAAATCTTCTCAAAAGTCGGGGGTTGTCTTATGTGCTGGGTGTCGTCTTATAGGGTGGGTGCGGAGCAATTTGCGGTCGACGTATATAGTGGGGGGGGAGTGGTCCCGATGACGAGGTGAGGGAGCGCCTCACCAGGAAGGTGTAAGTGAAGCAAACTGCCAGCGTCTGGGATGCCAGGGTTATGCAAAAAAGAGAGAAAGCGGTGCTGTGCCTAGAAAAACACTCCTCTGTCACTCATCTGGCTCGCCCTTGTATCCTATTATCTCCTTCTCTGCCTCTGCTTCACTTACACCTTCCCGGTGAGGTGCCCCTCACCTCGTCATTGGGGTCGCTCCCCCCACAATATTCGGCGACCGCAGATTACTCCGCACCTGCCCTATAAGACGACACCTGGCGTATAAGACGATAGCCAACTTTTGAGAAGATTTTCATGGGTTAAAAAGTAGTCTTATACGCCAGAAAATACAGTATATATATATATACAGTATATATATATATATATATATATATGTGCTACTGTCTGCCGATGGTAGTTTGGTAACCTTTTGTATGAATCTGGTATCCTAAAGATACATTTAATGAGCACTACCAGCAAAAGATGAAAAAGAAAATGGCGCTAAGTCTTGAAAATTGACTATTCACTGCAGTACTGTAGTATAATAGGAGTTTCTGCTATTAATAATTCTCGATGTCATGTTTATCAGCCTCTGTCATTAGGAGTATAGCAGTTATGGCTTTCCTGCTCCCATCACTTGTGTTGAGATCAAGCCTGCAGCTGCTGAATGCCGAGAACTGCTCACCCATGAAATAGTCAGCATCTAATGCAAGTGGTAGCTTACCAACTAATGATCCAATAAATAATGCACCTCGGCTTTAGAAATCAGGAGATATTTGTTTACTTCTTTATTATTAGATGTAGATGAAAGGCTTAGTTGTAAGTTTTGATCATCTTACAGAACAGCCTCACAACTAAAAGGCTTTACAGAAGCAGAGCTCCTTTTTTTTTTGCAACGTATCAGTCTAATTGTTTGTCAATTTAATTGCACCTTTAACAAACAAAACACTTTGACCCGCATTGACTTGTTGGCCTCGGTCATTTCAACTGCCAAGTCCACTTTAAAGTTCATATTCCACAAAAATGAAATGGCTTCTGGCTGAAATGGTCCACATGAGAAGCGAGTACCGGAATAAATGAATTATATAGAGAGGTGGACCTTAATGACTTCTTTGCCTGAGACAGAAACTGAACCGATAAACCTTTTATTTATATAACTAGCTTATGTGTCTAATTTATTCACTGTTTAGAGATACTGATTTACATCTTGCTATTTGAATACACTGGGAAAATGAAGCGCCTGGTATATATAGTAAACCTTTACATAGATCTACGTGCACATATACCATACTGGTATACTGTATGTCAACATAACTTTTGGAATACTGTATAGAAAAATGTATTATGCATTTATTTTCTGTACGGAAAGATATTGTTAAAAACGTATATTGTTTGGTATCAAGTTTTTTAACAATGGTAGTCAACTGGCAAAGCGTCCCATACTATACCTACAGTGGCATATATAGGTAGCACAGCATGTAACATATCAGCGATTTACCATTATTTTACCTCTATCTATAAGGTGGATCCAACTGGATTCAATATGCAAGGGATTGACTATATTAATCCTCCAAATCTTGGTGATGATCATCATGGAAAATAGTTCAATAGGGAAGCCTTCTGTTTAAAATGGACACGAGAGTTCCTCGTGGTTTAAATAAGAACCAGTATTTATTACTACACTATTAAAGCTCCACCTGGTCAGCTCGCCTGGGGACGGTCGTCACCGCGATCCAGTGGGTCCACTCCAGGAATCATAACACTGACATCATGTCTGCAGAGCAGAAGCTTCTTTTACACTTCGGTCTATCAACAGGGCAGGACTTCTGACTTCATTCTGATTGATAGCCGGATCCAGCTGCCTAACTGGGTGAGGCGGCTGTCAATCAGAATGATGTCGGAAGTCACGCCCTTTCGCATCAGCAGAGGCAGCTGAATTCCTGGCAGGAGCGGTCTGTGATCGCTCTGTGATCACTCTGTGCTGGGGAAGAAAGGCATCATGCACAACAGGCAAGTAAGTTGCAGTTACCGGCCTGTTAGTGCTTATGCATATTTTTTGCTTTTCCATAAAGTACCGGATATACCCTTTAAATTCGCTTGTGGTCATTTTTTTTCATGCTAATTATAATGAATCCATTATATATATATTCTGTGTAATTTCATCCAATTGTTATATTTATAGTCTCTCTTAATCTATTCCTTGTTTATACCCTTTATATATATTTGACTATCTATTTATACATTTACTATGTCATTCATTTAAAGGGAACTTGTCACCCCCCCAGGCGTTTGTAACTAAAAGAGCCACCTTGTGCAGCACTAATGCTGCATTCTGACAAGGTGGCTCTTTTAGTTCTTGGTGCTGTAACTGCAGAAATAATCGATTTTGCAATTTGTCCAAAATACCTTGAAATAGTCCTGGGGGCAGGTCTTTCCCCCCTAATGCAGATGCAGCACCGCCGTCACTCATGCCCTCTTGGCGCCTGGCGCCGCCTCGTCAGACTGGGGGGGTGACAGGTTCCCTTTAATTGTCTTTTTGTATGGCAGGTGTTAAAACTTGCCTGATTCTGATATTTGTTCAGTGTATGATGCTGTTTTTAATTGGTTTATATGGCTTTCTGGGAATCTGGTTTGTGCTTTGACTAAGAACACACAGTGTGTTCGAAACGTGTCTGAAAAGCTTCCTTTTTTCCCTTTTCCCCTGCTTTTATGTGTGGATGTTATTGAATTTTGCTAAATAAAGAGGTTTTTTTAAACTTTTTATCCATTTGTGAGTGCCAGACATTCATTCTTTTTTGCTGTGGACGATGCTATTATTGAGTCTGCGCACCCGATTTCCTGGTGAGCTGACGATTCCTCCATTTGGTGTTACAATGGCATTTGTTACATCCTTCAATGAGAGGTGTAAACATCGCCTAAAAACTGGAAATTGGTTATGTCAGGGTCCAGAGACATCTGCAGTCCTCCCACGACCTCCTTCTATCCTCCACACTTGTACGCGTCCCTCATCCGTTGCCTCCAAGCCTTCCTCTGGAATTCTGTGTCCCAACATGAATAATTATCCACCACATTGAGAACTTTCAGATGGAACTGGTTAAACTGATGCCATTATAACCTATGAGGCTACTTTCACACATCAGTTTCAGGCTCAATCTGGCTAATTTTGAAAAAAACGGATCTGTTGCAAATTGTAAAAAACTGATGCAACGGATCCGCTTTTTTGCGGGATCTGACTTGCTGATCCTGGGAGAATATATGACTAGCTGCTCTGGGGGGAGAGAGAGAGGGTGAGAGACCCCAGAATGGAAAATGCATGCTTAGTTTATCATTAGACGGATCCTTTGCTATAGGGTTCCATTATAGCAAATGACGGACGGCGACGGATCCGTTGCTGTCCATTTTGACTGACACAAAAAACGTTCCTATGTCCGTTTTCTCCAGCCACCGGAAAACAAATTTTCTACGGATCCGGCGAAAAATGGATGAAACGGATGAAACGTGAGGCCATCCGTCACAATCCGTCGTTAATACAAGTCTATGAGAAAAAAACAGATCCGGCGGCAACTTTTGCCGGATTTGTTTTTTTCAAAGTTCACCGGATTGTGACTGATGACAAAGAACTGATGTGTGAAAGCAGCCTAAGCCCTGGACATGTTTAATGGAATGCCATTACAGCACATGGGTGACGGATGTCATTTTTCCTTGGTAACTGTTAAGGATATGTAAAATAGCTCTGTCACCCATAGTTTATAATTGTATATTGGAACTGCCATTAACAAAGGCTTCTGAAAAAACTTAGTGTATGAACAGTTGAATAGATTCCTATTAGTGATGAGTGAACGTGCTTGCATAATGTGTTATCAGAGTATCTTGGGCATGCTTGGATAACATGCTCGAGTCCCTGGGGCTGCATGTTTAGCGGCTGTTAGACAATCCCGGGATGTGTTGGGGCTATCTAACAGCCACAAAACATGCAGCCGCAGGGACTCAAACATATTATCTGAGCACGCCCAAGATACTCGGATAACACTGTAGCATGCTTGTATAACATGGTATCCGAGCACATTCGCTCATCACTAATGCCTATAACTGATTCCCATGACAGAGTCACCCGTGACCCATAGATTTCCATGTTCCAAAAACTACCGTATATATTGGTAGCTAATATTTTTTTACCGCTTAATGTTGTCAGTTGCAAAAAAACAACAAAAAAACAGTCTACTACTCTATCCCATGTCTTTCTTTTGTGGTATACCAATATAGATTGTCAAGAGGGAAGCAAAATGGACACTCTTTTGGCCTCTTTTAAGCCTCCTCATGTTGTCATGCCAGAGCTGGGATGTCACTCTCCACAAGGAGAAACGTTACCCCTTAGATTATTTATCACATGTAGCTGTATAAGACACACAGCAACTATTTTGTGGCAAATTTAAATAGTGAGAAGATGTGACAGCTAACATCCATATACTGAAGAGAAAAAAGGGTGGCACTCACCATTTCAAAAATCCAATCTTTATTGTGATGATTTAAAACATCTTCAGCAGGGGGGTGTAGAATGGGAAGAAAAAAAATCAGAGGACAGCCGTTTCATACTCCCTTGCACTTCTACCGGACCCGCAAGGGAGCACGAAATGACCGTCGTCTGATTTTTTCTTCCCGTTCTACAACCCCCTGCTGAAGATGTTTTAAATCGTCACAATAAAGATTGGATTTTAGAAACGGTGAGTGCCACCCATTTTTCTCTTCAGTATATGGATTTATGTAATTGTTTACAGGGTTTGGCACCCGTGAATCCGAAAGAGCGGTGTATTTGACGTGGTAATCACACACAGTGGATATTTGGGCTCAGGTGTTGCAGCAGTGCAGGATTCTTTCTTCTATAGTAGTGATTCTGTGACAGCTAAAAGCCTAGCCACAAAGATAGTTATAGCCACTAAACACTGAATAAACTGTACAGATAGTGTGTGACAGCACAGCAGTGAAGAACGGTGAATATCCATTTAGCCATAGTCATAGATGCTTAGGTCACTTTGGTATTTCTAAGACTATATTTACTTTAAAGAGCATGAATCAGGTTGGATACTGTCCCAGAAGACCTAAAAGTGTCATATATGTCATTTTCAAGGCGGTTGGATGCAATTATGTGCTTTCAATTCATAGAGAATTGATTTTCCACAGTTCAAACTTTTGGGGGAAAATTTTTGTAAAGTTGGCAATTTTGAATTTCAAAAGATTTGCTTATCTCTAAACATTTCATGATTCATGTCAAGCGGCGGAAGAAATATAAATTCTCACAGGTAATTTATATTGTAATGGTTTCCACAAAACATTTAAAGGGAACCTGTCACCCCCAAGATCGAAGATGAGCTAAGCCCACCACCATTAGGGGCTTATCTAAAGCATTCTGGAATGCTGTAGTTAAGCCCCCGATGTATCCTGAAAGATGAGAAAAAGAGGTTAGATTATACTCACCAGGGGGGCAGTCCAATCTGATGGGCGTCGCGGTCCGGGTCCGGCGCCTCCCATCTTCATAGTATGACGTCCTCTTCTTGTCTTCATGCTGCGGCTCCAGCACAGGCCTACTTTGTCTGCACTGTTGAGAGCAGAACAAAGTACTGCAGTGCGCAGGCGCTGGGCCTCTTTGACCTTTCCCGGCGGCTGCGCACTGCAGTACTTTGCTCTGCCCTCAACAGAGCAGACAGTACGCCTGTGCCGGAGCCGCAGAGTGAATACAAGAAGAGGATGTCATCATAAGAAGATGGGAGGCCCCGGACCGGCCCGCGATGCCCATTGGACCGGACCGCAGCGGGACCGCCACTGGGTGAGTATAATATAACCTTTATTTCTCATCTTTCAGGATACATCGGGGGCTTATCTACAGCATTACAGAATGCTGTAGGTAAGACCCTGAGATGTTGTTGGGCTTAGCTCATCTTTGATTTTGGGGGTGACAGGTTCCCTTTAAACACAGGGACTGTCAAACGGGACCCAACAATATTATTTAGATACTCCAACAAAAAGTATCAGTACATGTCAACTGTAAAAAAAAAAATTCAGACTAGATGTTCATTACGAGCCCCTGATACTGCCGCTTTAATCTTTTATCAAAAGTAATACTTTCAGAAGTTTTCAATTCATTGCACATATGCACTGTGCGAGAGATATAACTAACACAATGTTATTTAACAATCAAAAGGAAGGAACAAAGAGTGCAGCCATCCTTGAATATTACAAAACTAATTATACCTTAACAGAACATCTGTGAGTCTTTATAAATCAGCTCCGCATTTTGACTACAGTCACTCACTTATTTGCAATGTACATTCTAAGACAGAAAGGAGTAGCAGGGGGGCCAAATAAACCTTTCTAATTAAAATGTGTCAGAGCTATCTAATGATTTAGGAACTGTATATATTAGATACAAAGGATTAGCCTGCCCCGAATATCAGAAAGAACAGACGCCTCCTTACCACGACCACATTTTTTTTAATGCAAAGTGTACAAAATGTGTATGAAGGAAAGTGAATAGTTGCCAATAATTTCCCGTTGCCGCATTCAGTTCTATATTTGTCCTTACAAATCATCTTTTTTCTTTTATTTTTCTTTTTTTTTACCTTGACTGCTGGTACAGGTTTCTTTGGATGGAAGGGTTTCTTTTCATTTGTAGAAGCATTTGCATTTTCAGAAAGTGACTTGATCTTGTTCTCAGCAATGATTCTCTTTCGCTGATCTAAAAATGGTCCAAAACTTGGCAGTTTCTGGAAAAGAAGGTAAAAAGGAAAAAGTTAATACAAATTATATTTTTTTATGTTTTTTTCAGAGTTAGATAAAATATGTCACTGTATCTTTATTGATCAGTAGTCCATAATCAGTAGCTCTTCAGCTGAATTTTTTTTATTGTAGCATGATGTCATATAACTTGGTTGTTGAAAGCCACATACTGTTAGGCAGGCTGATGAAGTAATGTTGATCTGAGATGTTTTTAGCCACATATCCTGGAAAACTTGTCATTAGGACAATTATAAACTCTATTTTATACCAGTATAATCGTAGCGCAAATAAGATCAAGCAGCAGTTTACGCTTGTACGAAATTGGGTAACGCAGAAGGACAATGATCCGATCCTAAGAATAATGTTAAATTGACATTGGAATTGCAAAAGGAAACTAGGAATGGCCAAGTCAAAACCAAAGCCCTACTCTTTAACTCCTTAGATTAACCCCTTAACGACCAGAAGTATTTTTGATTTTGCATTTTCGTTTTTTGCTCCCTTTCTTCCCAGAGCCATAACTTTTAAATTTTTTCGTCAATATGGCCATGTGAGAGCTTGTTTTTTGCGGGACGAGTTGTACTTTTCAATGATACTATTGGTTTTAACATATAATGTACTAAAAAACAGGAAAAAAATTCCAAGTGTGATAAAATTGCAAAAAAAGTGCAATTTCACAATTTTTTTTTGTTTTGCTTTTTTACTATGTTCACTAAATGCTAAATGTGACCTGCCATAATGATACTCCAGGTCATTTCGAGTTCATAGACACCAAACATGTCTAGATTCTTTTTTATCTAGGTGGTGAAAACAAATTCCAAAGTTTGTTGAAAAAAAAAATTTGCTCCATTTTCCGATACCCATAGCATCCCCATTTTTCTTGATCTCGGGTTGAGTGAGGGCTTATTTTTTGTGCACCAAGCTGACGTTTTCAATGACACCATATTGATTCAGATACAATCTTTTCATTGACCATTATTGCATTTTAATGCAAAGTTGTGGTGACCAAGAAAACAATTCTGGCATTTTGAGTCATCATTACAGTGTTTCCTGTGCAAACGCACTTCTCACTGCCTTGCCGATGACAGAGCAAAGTACTATAGTGTGCATGCGCTGGCTTTACTTCTGGGTCATCTGTGCTCTTTGGTGCCTACCATAGTACTGTGCTGTGCCCTCAGCAAGTCAGAGAAAAGCACACTTGTGCATGAGCGCAATTGGGGGCACTGTGTAGATGACGTAGGATGCATGTTTCACATGAAGCATAGAAATAGGACACTGTTATAGGAAGCAAGCAGATGCCTGATCAAGACCAGAGACGCCACTGGTTATAATAAAAGGTCTTTTTAGGATCTGCAGACGTAATTGGGGACACATTAGAATGCTGTAAAAGAGGACTTAAAGATGATGGCTGTAATTTATTTTGGGAAAATCTGGTGACAAGTTCCTTATAATATTTAACAAATAATATGTAAAGACCAAAATTATATGGTGGACCATCACCAGTCCACCAAGATCAAAATATCAGCTGGTTTATCCCAAATCATTCCACAAATCACAATGTATCTTTAAATAACAGAAGTATTTGACAGCTAAATATTATTGTATAAGCTCTTTTATTGTATGATGAACATGAAGGGTATTTGAGGCTACAAAAATGATCAGCCGTCCACTACATAGATGATAATTGTTAGATCGATGTGGGTCCGACCATCTATATTTTTTGCAGACTTGTAAAATAGTGGAAGATGACTGGTTCATCCCCTTCTTAAAGATTTGCTGTTTTGGCATAATGCTATATTTTTATGTTGCTTTGTACCTGCTACCCACTGTAAATATGTTTCTTCAATTACTTCAGTAAAATAAAGTTTGTTTTCATTCATTGGGTTGACTTCTACTTTCACCAAATTGTGGGTTCCTAAATTATATGTCAATTAACAGCAAGTGGCTACCGAGGAAGAGTTGTATGGAAGGTACTGACATAAACAAACAAGGAGGAACCCGCCTCACTGATAGTAAAAGTTGCAATCAAACAGCTCGCCATCTTTGACCTTACAAAAAACCTTTTCAAGAATAATCAGTTTCAGACATGTAGAAAGCCAAGACTTTGGTTACAGATAGCTGGTTGGTTGCTCATTGGTGTTTGACATTCGAGATGTTGGGACTTCAAGAAGCGCAGAAAGAGATTTTTTTAAGGTATCGATTCCACAATAAACAGCTAATTTGAAAATAGTAAACATAACAATTTTGTAGTTCTAATAAGCATTGCATATTTCCACTTTTTTGAGACTATCTTTTATGTTTCTCATATTGATCCAAACTACAAAAAAACACATTACACTCTCACGCCTGTATATTTTCAAAAAAATTGATATCTGGCAATTTTTTTTTTTTTTAAAAAAGCTTAATTTACAATCATGAGGACTTTGTGTAATCTTACATCAAATTGTGACGTTTTGTAAAAATGCACCAAAAATTGTGTGCTGAGGACAAAAGTTTGACTCAACTGGAATTTGAGAAGCACAACAAATCTTAAACATAAAACTGATGCAATAAAAAGAAATAAATGTGAAGAGCGCAAGTTAAAATCTAAGCCACATTCCTTATATTTTAATTAGGACATTTGTGTAAGTTCTTAATGTATTAAAATATTTAATGGAGGGGTTTTTTGGGGGTGTAGGTATGTTACATTGGTGGTCTATGTTAAGGAATAAGTTAAAATGTGACTTTTATTAATATCAACTAAAATACTGGTGCACAAAAACAATACCATCACCAAATTAGAGAAAAAATCTTAAGACAGAAAAGGCCAAGGGAGGTGCCTGGCCCTACTCTAATAACTAAAAAGCACCCTACCTGACAACGGAGGTTGGCACCCTTTTCCTGCACAATGGTGCCCCCACTCACCGTTGACTGTCCCTTCTACCCCTCAGAAAGCCCTATGGGAAGGGGTGAAATTCCCACTATATTAGACCATTAGTGTAGGTTGCTTTTTAGTTATTAGAGTAGGGCCAGGCACCTCCCTTGCCCTTTTCTGTCTCAATATATTTGCCCTACTTTGGTGATGGTATTGTTTTTGTGCACCAGTATTTTAGTTGGTATTAATAAAAGTTACATTTTAACCTAGTATACTGGGGTTTTCTCTGTGAATTAGTTGCAATTTATACTCCAATTATTCTTTTGTACTGTGATTAGTATTCTATCTTAAGGAATATTATTATTTATTATTATAGTGCCATTTATTCCATGGTGCTTTACATGTGAGGAGGGGTATACATAATAAAAAACAAGTACAATAATCTTATTCAATACAAGTCACGACTGGTACATGAGGAGAGAGGACTCTGGCCACGAGGGCTCACAATCTACAAGGGATGGGTGAGAATACATTAGGCGAGAGTAGAGCTCGTCGTGCAGCAGTTTGGTCGATCGGTGGTTACTGCAGGTTTTAGGCTTGTCGGAAGAGGTGGGTCAATAGGGGTTCAAAAGTTGAAGAACTGAGTTGTGGAATCTCTGGACCTTGACAGAAGTTGAAGGTTGAAGTGGTCATTATCATTACAGTGCTTAAAGTGCCACAGTCTCTTCTTTCTAATGAGTGGCCAATAGTGATGAGCAAGTATACTCGTTGCTCAGTTTTCCCAAGCACACTCGGGTGGTCTCCGAGTATTTGTGAGTGCTCGGGATTTAGTTTTTGTCATTGCAGCTGCATGATTTATGGTTTCTAGCCTGCCTGAATACATGTGGGGGTTGCCTGGTTGCTAGCGAGTACCCACATGCATTCAAGCTGTCTAGCAGCCGCAAATCATGCAGCTGTGTCAACAAAAACTAAATCTCCGAGCAGTCACAAATACTCGGAGACCACCTGAGTGTGCTCGGGAAAACCCGAGCAACAAGTATACTTACTCATCACTAGTGGCCAACAATCTACATTGCTAGGAAACTTCTTTTAGCACAGTAAGTAACAAGATTTGTGATTTTTTTGCTAATATGCAAACCATCCATATTAATCTACTCAACATTGCGATAGAATAAAATGTGCTAATCCCTTTAATATAGCAATTTAGAACATTAAAGCCAGGCTGTTATTTGAGCTGATATACACATAACAGTATTGAAACTTATAACATTTTATATGATATTCATACACTATAGTAGACATTTTGTAAAAGCTGAAATGCGCCAATTTAATGTCAAGATCTGCATCTGGTGGCTAATTGAGGATGGGCACTATCTGATTAGAGGTCATTAAAAAGGCATTTAGAACGGATCTTTCTCTGAAAATAAGTTAATTGATTTCCCATTTTGTGAATGAAACATTGTGATGAAGACTGGTTTATTGCTTTTTACTTGAGGGGAAGTACTTCAAGTATCATATTCACTAAGTACCACAAATGCAAAAAAATGAATAACCATTCCTTAAAAACCAATAGGGGAAAAATCTTGTTAGAGGTGATTAAACATGGCTGAGGTCTACAACTCAGCAAACATTCTGATTTCTATTCAAACATTTTGTCTTGGAAGTTCACGGTGCTGACATGCTTTTATCACATTAGCCAACTCCATGCAGATTCTCAGGTAACCTTAACTCATGCTTAATGCACAGTGGTCAATCCATGCAGATCTATATACAGTACACACATCTAAGAACATCTGGATAACTATATACAGTGGGTACGGAAAGTATTCAGACCCTTTAAATTTTTCACTCTGTTTCATTGCAGTCATTTGGAAAATTCAAAAAAGTTCATTTTTTTTCTAATTAATGTACACTCTGCACCCCCATCTTGACTGAAAAAAACAGAAATGTAGTAAACTTTGCAAACTTATTAAAAAACAAAAACTGAAAAATCACATGGTGATAAGTATTCAGACCTTTTGCTCAGTATTGAGTAGAAGAACCCTTTTGAGCTTGTGCAGCCATGAGTCTTCTTGGGAATGATGCAACAAGTTTTTCAGACCTGGATTTGGGGATCCTCTACCATTCTTCCTTGCAGATACTCTCCAGTTCCATCAGGTTGGATGGTGAACGTTGGTGGACGGCCATTTTCAGGTCTCTCCATAGATGCGCAATTGGATTTAGGTTAGGGCTAAGGCTGGGCCAGTCAAGAATGGGCACAGAGTTGTACTGAAGCCGCTCCTTTGTTATTTTAGATGTGTGCTTAGGGTCATTGTCTTGTTAGAAGGTTAATCTTCAGCCAAGTCTGTGTTGCAGAGCCCTCAGGAAGAGGTTTTTATACAGGATATCTCTGTACTTGGCCGTATTCATGTTTCCTTCAATGACAACCAGTTATCCTGTCCCTGCAGATAAAAAACAACCCCCATAGCATGATGCTGCCACCACCATGTTCCACTGTTGTGAATGTATTGGGCAGGTGATAAGCAGTGCCTGGTTTTCTCCGCACATACCACTTAGAATTATCACCAAAAAGGTCTATATTCATCTCATCAGACCAGATAATCTTATTTCTCATAGTCTGTGAGTTCATCATGTGTGTTTTTAGCAAACTCTATGTGGGCTTTCATATGTTTTGCACTGAGGAGAGGCCACTCTGCCATAAAGGCCTGAGTGGTGGAGGGCTGCAGTGATAGTTGACTCTGTGGAACTTTCTCCCATCTCCCTACTGCATCTCTGGAGCTCAGCTACAGTGATCTTGGGGTTCTTCTTTACCTCTCTCACCAAGGCTCTTCTCTGACGATTGCTCAATTTGGCTGGACAGCCAGGTCTAAGAAGACTTCTGGTGGTCCCAAACTTCTTCCATTTAAGGATTATGGAGGCCACTGTGCTCTTAGAAACCTTGGGTACTGCAGAAATTCTTTTGTAACCTTGGCCAGATCTGTGCCTTGCCACAATTCTGTCTCTGAGCTCCGTGGCCAATTCCTTTGACCTCATGATTCTCATTTGATCTGACATGCACTGTGAGCTGTGAGGTCTTATATAGACAGGTGTGCGCCTTTCCAAATCAAGTGCTATCAGTTTAATTAAACACAGCTGGACTCCAATGAAAGAGTAGAACCATCTCAAGGAGGATCACAAGGAAATGGACAGCATGCGACTTAAATATGAGAGTCTGAGCAAAGGGTCTAAATACTTATGACCATGTGATATTTCAGTTTTTCTATTTTATTAAATTTGCAAAAATTTCTACATGTCTGTTTTTTTCAGTCAACATGGGGTGCGGAGTGTACATTAATGAGGAAAAAAATTAACTTTTTTGAATTTGCCAAATGGCTGCAATGAAGCAAAGAGTGAAAAATTTGAAGGGCTCTGAATACTTTCCGTACCCACTGTAAATAATTGGAAACCTGAAAAGTCATAGATAAATTTTTTCTTTCAATTTATTCAAACATAGCAAACAAAACAGTAAAAATTAAAAGCCTTCAATAAAATGTGGCAGCGTAATATTTTTGCAAGGAAATGTTAATAAACTTTGTCAACTGCACGGACACAAGAGCTGTAATAAAATCCTATATAGCGTATTTTTAAGATTACAATGATATTTCTTTCTTCCAGTTTGAACAGTAACTTTAATGCTATCTCACGCACAATTAATTTTAAGACTAATACTTTAAAGTGTGCAGCATATTTGGCTTAATCGTCATGGGTTATTAGTTTTTTCTATGGGGTAATGATGGTTCTTGCATATTTACTTAAATGTGTCATTTTATATCCATTTTATGTCCATTAAAGTGCATTAATTCTTTTTGTAAGCACTATTAAGACTTCAATTCCCTATGATATCCCCTTAGGTCAAGATATAATGCAACATTTGAAGTTTAACTGTGTTTGGTTACCAATTTTTGAGTCCTTTGTTCTGCCAGGTTTTCTACACAGGGAATTACTTACAGATCACTGAACTATTACTAGTAAAATTGAGCACTAAGTGATTGACAATAATGTTTCTATAATTATTTTTTTACTATGTTCTATGAACCATAAACTGGAACTGATTTTGCGGGCTGTAGTTTTAAATAATATTTCGACTCTTTTTTTATGAATTAATTATGAATTCCAAGAGAAAAAAAAAAGTTATTCGTGACAGTAGGAAGGAAAAAGATTTGGGGATATTTCTGATTGGCTTAGATTACACAGTACATGTCTGACATTACACGGGGAAAGCTTGCCGATTCGGCAAAAATGCAAATGCAAATATGTGCATTAAGAGAAAGTAAAAATGGGAGTGAAAAAGATCCAAAGCTAGCCATATACGATATTTCTGGTTGCACCACATCTAATACATATGGTACCAACAACTACTGAAGAAAGTCATCAATATCATAGATAAAGGGTAGGAGGATAGGCGTTCGAGATAACCGCGTTGCTACTGGAGGTAATAAGGTTCCACACTCCAAGGTACATGTTAGTCATTTCATTACGAGTTTCTGGCTTGGTTCAAATAATAAAACAATGTACATCTTCCTTGGCGTGTGAAATATCTTTACCTTCAGCAGCAAAGTATCATCTCTAAAGCCTATCTTCCTATCCATCATCTATTATCTGCAGAAGAAGGGAATCTTCTACCTGCTGGTGAGCTGCAGTTGATGGCCGTAAGACAAGCTGTCACTGGAGTTGTAACATTCACAACTCCACCAGGTGATCAATACCTCATCCCCTACCCCCAATAACACTTTACCATATCAACTTATGAGCCCTTGTCTCTTTCCTTTCTTTCTCATCAACATAATTGATAATGGATAGGTTAGACGTTAGAGATGACCGCGTTGGTGATGGAAGTAAAAAAGGTTCCACGCTCCAAGGTAGACGTAGGTCATTTCATTATGCATTTCTGGCTTGGTCATCTCCTACGCCTATTCTCCTACCCATTATTCCTTGTCTCCAGAAGAAGGGAATCTTCTACCTGCTGGTGAACTGAAGTTGCTGGCTCTAAGACAGTGTTCCCCAAGTCCGGTCTTCAAGAGCCACCAACAGGTCATGTTTTCAGGATTTCTTTAGTATTGCATAGGTGATGGAATTATTGCCTGTGCAGGTGATGCAATTATCACCTGTGCAATACTAAGGAAATCCTGAAAACATGACCTGTTGGTAGCTCTTGAGGACCAGACTTGGGCAACACTGCTCTAAGACAAGCTTTTACTAAAGCTGTAACATTAACAACTCCAGGTGAGCAATACCTCATCCCCTACCCCCCATTTTACCTTCCCATATCACCCTTTGAGTGCTTGTCTCTTTCTTTCTCATCAACATGATAGGTAGACTTTAAAGCTTTCCTGAAACATGAAGTGGAAATCATATGGGGGGAAAATAAGGTGTTTCAGATCAGGGTTCAATACTCTGGTTTCTTGGAGCCAACCATGTGTTTTATGACTGACCTTCATGTAAAATTACACTTCCTATTCTGGCAAAGTCAGGTGTTTGCAGGGGGTGTCAGAAGCTGGATGTTTGTGGAGGTTGTGTTCTAAAAGGTTTGGCCTCAAATGAGACGACCCTTAAAAGAAATATGTCACAAGGTTTGTGCTACCTAATCTAAGCACAATATAATGTAGGAACAGAGACCCTAATTCCAACGAAGGGTCACTTACTTGACTGCTTGCCGTAGTTTTCAGTGTTTGTTTTATGAGCAGGAGATTATTACTATATGACTAATAAATCTGCTGCCATATTGTTCTCCATATTCATGTGCACGAGATAATTCCACCCCTCCTATTGGTTGGCAGCTTTCTGCCTATGTACAGTGTACACAGAAAACTGCCATCAGTGATGTGGGCGGGGTTATAAAGAGCTCAGCATTCTGGAAACTGGTAGATCAGCAGCAGAAAAACGAGGATTTTATCAAAATGACTGTAAGCAGTCAAGTAAGTGACACATTGCCGGATTCAGGGTTTCTGCTCCTACATCATGCTGCTCTAAAATAGGGTTTCAAAAACCATGTTGATAGATTCTCTTTAATAAATGACTTTGTGTGTTTAGAGACATTTTTATATATTTATTAACAGCATAAAACAACGTCTGTTTTATTGAATACTTCTTATTGGAGATGACCAAATCTTTCGATATTCAGTTTTGTCAGCTTTGCATAATATTTGTGAAAAATGTACCATATTTTTCGGATTGAACGACACATTTTCCCCCCCTAAATTTGGGAGGAAAATGGGGGGTGTCTTATAATCTGAATGTAGCTTACCGGGGGTTGGCTGCTGTGAAGCGAAGTCACAGAAGGCAGGGTTATTGCTGCAGGAGGCTGGCGGTGGCAAGAGTGGAGCGATGCTGTGGGCTATGGTCCCTGGGCTGGGTAGAGGGGGTGTCCCAACAGCGCGAGGCTGTGGGCCTTGGGCTTTCAGAAAATATCGGCGATGTGTGTAGTTCCCACTCTGCCCATTGATTTCCCAACAGTGAAAAATGGCCGCCAGTGGTGGCGCATGCGCAGATTGAGATCTCGGCTCCCATGATCTCAGCATGATTTTGGCTCCCAAGATCTTAATCTGTGCATGCGCCGCTTCTGGCGGCCATTTTTCCAAAGCCCACCGCCAGGAGGTCAATGGGATGAGTGGAGACATTTTCTGAAAGCCTAGGGCCCGCAGCTTGACACCAATGTGACACCACATCCTACCAGCCTGGGACCCGCAGCATCACACTACTCCTGCTGCCGTTGCCAGCTTCCTGCAGCAACTACCCTGCCTCCTGTGATCCTGCTTTACCATTGCCACCTCCTTGGTATGCTACTGTAAATTCAGACTGTAAGATGTACCACCATCTTATTAAAAAAAAAAAATTCAAATCTTTTTGTTCAAAAATTTGGTGTGCATCTTATGGTTTGGTCTGTCTTATAGTCGGCCAAATACGGTAATTCTCAACAAATGTCCTGTAAATCCTCCATATACTCTGAAAAATCATATGGGACACTCTGAGGTCTCATCTGACCCCTTACAAACTCTTTAAAGGGACTCTGTCACCCCCCCAGGCGTTTGTAACTAAAAGAGCCACCTTGTGCAGCACTAATGCTGCATTCTGTCAAGGTGGCTTTTAGTTTGGGTCCCTGCCAACGCTGAAATAATCATTTTTAGAATTTGCCCTCATACCTGCAGTTCGTCAGGGGGGCATGTCTTTTCCCCCCTGACACAAATGCCTCCCAGCTGTCACTCAAGGCCTCCATGGCCCGGGCGCCCGCCTCCATTTCCTTCCTGAACGTCCCCAGCACCTGCGCTGTAAGTTCCCATCATGTGATGGGAGTTGAAGGGCAGCGCAAACTGCTCATGCAAGAAAAGAAACTTACAGTGCAGGCGCCGAGGACGTTCAGGAAGGAAATGGAGGCGGGCGGGCGGCCGGCGCACAGAGGCCCTGAGTGACAGCTGGGAGGCGTTTGTGTCAGGAGGGAAAAGACATGCCCCCTGACAAACTGCAGGTATGAGGGAATAGCACTGTCAGGAGCTAGGTAGCTTCCACCATTCGCGAACAGTCAACAACACTAGGGATGGGAATGATTCAGAGCTTTTATCCATCGACAGGCATACATCCACACACACGTTAATAAGTTTACACTAGCGCATGGCCATACAGCCATACAAACCTTTTATAGCGGAAGCTCTCCGGAACCTTTTTAGTTGTCCAATAGGAGCTGCTACAGGACCTGAGCATGTGACCCCCAAACTCTAATGAGAGGCAGTCCCTTGGGCATGCTCAGAAGAAGAAAAGCAGGACTTAGTCCCAGGGACACCTGCTCGCTGCTGATCAGTACTGGTTACAATGGCTGAGCCTGGAAGGACAGCAGGAACCAGCCGCACAGTATCAGCCTGAGTCAGACGCTGGGACCGACGTCTCTGCTGAGCAGGCTCCACTGCAGCTGGAAGAGAATGGGAGACGTCATGTGTCAGAACATGAGGAATTTCTGACCTTTACGTGACTTGTATCCTGCACTTTTAGTCATTTTTCCCTCTGCCCTAGCTGCTTCACCAATTTTTTTGTCTCTTTACTCCTGTACTCCTGTAATTTTACCCTCTATACCAGCAGCTTTAGCAATTTTTCTGTCTCTCTTTCCTGATTCCCTCCAGTTTCCCTCTGCTTAGACATCAGCAGGTGTTGTTTGATCTCTCACTGAAGACAGAACTGTAGACAGATTTGAGAAGTTTTAGGAGTGAAAAAAGCAGAGGTGACTTATAAGTGGGGAAAGAAGCAATTTCTCTAAAAAAGATAAATTACAAAGCTTTGTGTATTTGCTTGTACTGTTGGGTCATAAACAAAGTTAATTAAAGTGTGGTTACTATTTAATTACTGTTACATCTGTATTCAGTCATTAAGGAATTGTGTTTTTTTTTTAAACAGACAGGACTGACATTTTATTGTAGTCAGAAAATGCCATGATCTTACTTTTGCTACTTCTTGTATAGAGGAAAAGTTCTGTTTAGCGGGAAGAATAGCTGATCATTGCTGTGTTTAACAGGTTTCTACTAGTTCATGAACATCTGGCAGCCTGTCACCTATTAGACAACAACACATTCTCTAAACAGAAAAGATTCCGATTCATCAGGGATTAATGTAGAATGTGCTTAACTTAAGTACCTTCTATAGTGATTTCCATAGATTATCATATTCATGATACTGTGGAGAGAAAGCTTTCTGCTCGGGTCTAACCAGAACATGAAAAAAATTAAAACATTGACAGGCACTTTATCTACATTTTGTTGAGCATGTAAGAGAAAAATGTGCACATATTTATGTTAATTGAATTCTGTCATACTTTAACACCGTAATTGGCCATTTACTGCTAGAAATATGGTGCATATGCTTATTGTGGAGTGTGCAGTGCTTCCTCCCTAGGGACCCGGATAATAGAAATCCATGCGGGAGATGCAGAGTGGACTACGCAAATACACTGATAATGCCAATATATAGGTCGTTACAGATGCCAGATTGGAAATTAGCATATTAAACTGTTTGTACAAGACGGAGTGCTACACGCTTTCCAGTGACTGACTGAATTGGAAACTTTCAGCACATTTGCTCACATTGAGAGTAATGTCTTCTTTTTTTTTTTTTCTACTACTGCTGCAATGTGTTTTACGGATCCAGTTGTGAAATAGTAAATTTATTCCCTTGAAAGAGCTATATCAATAATCTAATACGTCTTATATAGTTATTCAGAGAAAATACAAAAAAAAAAACCAAAAGACACATTAATTCAATATTTCACATGTAAAGCGCCATGGCGCTATAATAATAAATAATAATAATATTTGATTGACAAAGCAAATACCATACACTAAATAAGATAATAAAAAAGGGACATTGCAAAATGTTAATAAATGTTTTTTATATCTGCTTTTCCCTATCACTAGGACTGATAGGGAGTTACCTGGTATAATGAGCCTACTAGCTGGAATGCAGAGTAAATTCAGGTTTAGTTGAGAGTCAGAAGCTACAGCGCCCTCCTTGTGCCCAATAATCGCATGATAGGAGGACCTAGTCTGTATACACAGTATTTTTCCAGTGCTGTAAGTCTACAGAGATTAAGAAGGCAGAAAATGACAATGAGAAAAGGTTCTCAGCTTGGACGGTCGCATCTTGGCACCGTCCAGGTTGAAAACGGTTTCTCACCCAGACATGGTTACGGCGTGGGACAGAACGACGGATAGGTGAGTAAAAATTGCTGTTTTTTATTTTTGCTTTCTCAGGCTAATTTCACACTAGCGTCGTGTGACGGAAGTCGCAATGCGTCGTTTTGGTGAAAAAACGCATCCTGCAAATGTGCCTGCAGGATGCGTATTTCTCCATACACTTGTATTACTGACGCATTGCGACGTATGGCCACATCGTGCGACGGATGCGTCGTGTTTTGGCGCACCGTTGGCTCAAAAAAAGTTACATGTAACTTTTTGGTGCGTCGAGTCCGCCATTTCCAACCGCGCATGCGCGGCCGAAACTCCACCCCCTCTTCCCTGTACATTACAATGGGGCAGCGGATGCGTTGTAAAACTGCATCCGCTGCCCATGTTGTGCTAATCAATCACACGGTCCATCGGTACGTCGGGCCGACGGACTAGTGTGAAAGTAGCCTTACAGGAGACGAGGGATTCAACGGAATTAGGCTGTGTCTTTATTTACCATATAACTATAGGATTAGTAATGGATAGGTGTCTTACAGATCCATCTCCATTACTGATCCGTGGGCTTAACGTCAATGGACAATACAAAGGTGACATCAACCCCACAAATATGAACCCCACTTGCCACTGCTACGGGGCAAATAAGAAGAGCTGGGCAAAGCGCCAGAATTTGCGCTTCTAATAGATGCGCTTTTCTGGGCAGCTGTGGGCTGCTATTTTTAGGATGGGGGGCCAATAGCCATGGCCCCTTACCAGCCAGAGAATACTAGCCCCCAGCTATCTGCTTTAGCAAGGCTGGTTGTCAAAAATGGGAGGACTTCACGCCGGCTTTTTAAATTATTTATTTAAATAATTAAAAAATATGGCATGGGGACGGGGAATGTGGCATGGGGAAGCGGTGTTTGCCACGCTGTCATGCATATGACAACATGGCAAACACTGGATGTTCGAGTCCCCCATTCAAGTGAATGGGGCCCGAGTTCAGGTCTGGGTACTGTTCTGGTACCCAAACCCGAACTTTTTGAGACTGTTCGGCCAAACCCTCCGGACTAGAACATCCAGGTGTCCATCCATCTGTACTCTTGAGTAGAGTTGAGCGACCTTGACCTTTTTAGAGTCGAGCCGGGTTTTGCGAAACCCGACTATGTCCAAAGTCGGGTCGAGTGAAATCGGCCGATTATGACGTAAAGTCGGGATCGACCGAAACACGAAACCCAATGCAAGTCAATGGGGCAGCATAGTCGGCAGTGAGTGGGGGCCAGGAAAACACCTAGAGTGGCCATTTTAATGTCAAAACCATCCATTCTTCTTAATGAAGCTTGTCAAGCGTAATTTACCTTATAATAATTGGAAGGCATTTGAAATTGGGGGTCATTTGGCTAAAGTTGTGGGGGGTAGGGCTGGTTCAAGTAATTAGTGGGCCCAGGAAATCTGGACCACGTCACGGCAGTGGAGCAGGGAGAGGTAAGTATTTCAACTTTGCAAGTGCTGTGAACCTGAGCAAGCAGGGGGGGCCCACTCGTTGGCATTGGCACTGGCACAGGGCCCCTCAAAGTACAGCGGTGTGTTTGCACGGCGGGGGCGCCTCCCACCGGCAGCAACACTTTTGCGTACTATGAGAGGCCCTGTGCCAGTGACGTCGCCAACTAGTATTCCTCCCCCCACCTGATGAAGGAACCTGCACTTTCATCTGCACCTTCCTCTTTGTCCCCGTGTAAGGTGGTATGGTATGCGGGAAGAGCAACCTGACTTTCAGCAGGGTCACAATGTTGTTGTGTAGCGTGCACGGGGAATGTTGCGTTATGGGTCAATGTACCAGCAGACTCATCTATCACTGGCTGGGCAATGGGCACGATGAAGTGGAAACACAGATATAGGCCCAAAGAAGAAAGTGGGCTAAATGCAGTTCAAAATTGGTAACACAGGAATAACCAGGGGGCATTGCAGTGGAGGACAACTGGAATGAGAGGCTGACACAGAGAGTAGGGCCAAATCAGTAAGTAGTCGAAATGCAGTTCAAAATTGGCAACCGTAGTAAACAGGCGGCACAGCTTTGTTCAGTGGAGGAGAACAGCAAGGAGTGGCAGACACCGATAGTAGGCCCCAAACCAACTAGTACGCCAAATGCAGTTGTTCCATTTAACCACAATTTAATGAGAGCCTGAAGATAGAAGCTCAGGAAAGGCAACCTGGGGAACACCTTGGAGTGTAACACACCATCTCTCTCCACCCCATACCCATTTTGTATGGCCTAATGCAGTGTACTTTTCTACAACTACTAAACGAGAGTCGGAAGACCGAAGCAATGGCAAGGAAACCTGGGGAACACCTTAGAGTGTAACACACCCTCTCTCTACACCCCATACCCAATTTGAAGGCCTAATGCAGCGTAGTTTCCGACAACTACTAAACGAGAGCATGAAGATCGAAGCTCAGGAAAGGCAACCTGGGGAACACCTTGGAGTGTAACACACCCTCTCTCTACACCCCATACCCAATTTGTAGGCCTAATGCAGCGTAGTTTCCGACAACTACTAAACGAGAGCCGGAATATCGAAGCTCAGGAAAGGCAACCTGGGGAACACCTTGGAGTGTAACACACCCTCTCTCTACGCCCCATACCCAATTTGTAGGCCTAATGCAGCGTAGTTTCCGACAACTACTAAACGAGAGCCGGAATATCGAAGCTCAGGAAAGGCAACCTGGGGAACACCTTGGAGTGTAACACACCCTCTCTCTACACCCCATACCCAATTTGAAGGCCTAATGCAGTGTAGTTTCCAAGAACTACTAAACGAGAGCCGGAAGATCGAAGCTCAGGAAAGGCAACCTGGGGAACACCTTGGAGTGTAACACAACCTCTCGCTACACCCCATACCCAATTTGAAGGCCTAATGCAGCGTAGTTTCCAACAACTACTAAACGAGAGCCGGAAGATCGAAGCTCAGGAAAGGCAACCTGGGGAACACCTTGGAGTGGAACACACCATCTCTCTACACCCCATACCCAATTTGAAGGCCTAATGCAGAGTAGTTTCCAAGAACTACTAAACGAGAGCCGGAAGATCGAAGCTCAGGAAAGGCAACCTGGGGAACACCTTGGAGTGTAACACAACGTCTCTCTACACGACGGAAGGGCTGATTCTTAGGAAGGAAGGCTGTTGGAAATAAGCATTGCGCGTCCGAGGGTGATTATATTCTTATTAGGTATATACTCACCCTCGGACGCGCCCTGCTTCTTTATTTGGAATGAATGTTTATTTGCAATGTGGTGTTGACTTTCTCTATTATTTTGGTAATTAATGATTTTATTATTTTCATTATTTTGCATCTTCTCGGCAATAATATAAAGAAGACGCGACAGGACAACACTCGGTGGATGCCATATGTGTGTTTTCAATTTAAAAAAACTTTCAGTTAACTACTTGCAGGAGAAAGTAATTGTAGCTGGTGGCCATTTTTAGTACTGTACCAGATTAGAGTTGTGTGTTTGTTTTTAATGTTAAAATGTCTGCATTTGATATCTCACCAGTATTTTCTTTTTTATAAGCAAAATACTTATTTTTATATTTTCTGATGTTGGTTCCAGGGGTACACGGCCAGCAGTGCCCTGGTCAGTGTAGTAGTAGTTGAAAGAATGGACCGCAGACAGGCATCGAAGGCCTAAAATAATAACACATGGCTGTAGGCAATTTTAAATTGGTTCCAGGGGTACACGGACAGCAGTGGTGTGGTCAGTGGAGGCCTAGTGGAAGGAGTGACCGCAGACAGGCATCGAAGGCCTAAAATAATAACACATGGCTGTAGGCAATTTTAAATTGGTTCCAGGGGTACACGGGCAGCAGTGACCTGGTCAGTGTAGTAGTAGTTGAAAGAATGGACCGCAGACAGGCATCGAAGGCCTAAAATAAAAAAATTGGGCTGGCTGTAGGCAATTTTAAATTGGTTCCAGGGGTACACGGGCAGCAGTGGTGTGGTCAGTGGAGGCCTAGTGGAAGGAGTGACCGCAGACAGGCATCGAAGGCCTAAAATAATAACACATGGCTGTAGGCAATTTTAAATTGGTTCCAGGGGTACACGGGCAGCAGTGACCTGGTCAGTGTAGTAGTAGTTGAAAAAATGGACCGCAGACAGGCATCGAATGCCTAAAATAATAACACATGGCTGTAGGCAATTTTAAATTGGTTACAGGGGTACACGGACAGCAGTGACCTGGTCAGTGTAGTAGTAGTTGAAAGAATGGACCGCAGACAGGCATCGAAGGCCTAAAATAAAAAAATTGGGCTGGCTGTAGGCAATTTTAAATTGGTTCCAGGGGTACACGGACAGCAGTGGTGTGGTCAGTGGAGGCCTAGTGGAAGGAGTGACCGCAGACAGGCATCGAAGGCCTAAAATAATAACACATGGCTGTAGGCAATTTTAAATTGGTTCCAGGGGTACACGGACAGCAGTGACCTGGTCAGTGTAGTAGTAGTTGAAAGAATGGACCGCAGACAGGCATCGAAGGCCTAAAATAAAAAAATTGGGCTGGCTGTAGGCAATTTTAAATTGGTTCCAGGGGTACACGGGCAGCAGTGACCTGGTCAGTGTAGTAGTAGTTGAAAGAATGGACCGCAGACAGGCTTAGAAGGCCTAACATAACAAACTTGGGCTGGCTGTAGGCACTTTTAAATTGGTTCCAGGGGTACACGGGCAGCAGTGGTCTGGTCAGTGGAAGTCTAGTGGAAGGAGTGACCGCAGACAGGCTTCCAAGGCCTAACATAACAAACTTGGGCTGGCTGTAGGCACTTTTAAATTGGTTCCAGGGGTACACGGGCAGCAGTGGTCTGGTCAGTGGAAGTCTAGTGGAAGGAGTGACCGCAGACAGGCTTCCAAGGCCTAACATAACAAACTTGGGCTGGCTGTAGGCACTTTTAAATTGGTTCCAGGGGTACACGGGCAGCAGTGGTCTGGTCAGTGGAAGTCTAGTGGAAGGAGTGACCGCAGACAGGCTTCCAAGGCCTAACATAACAAACTTGGGCTGGCTGTAGGCACTTTTAAATTGGTTCCAGGGGTACACGGGCAGCAGTGGTCTGGTCAGTGGAAGTCTAGTGGAAGGAGTGACCGCAGACAGGCTTCCAAGGCCTAACATAACAAACTTGGGCTGGCTGTAGGCACTTTTAAATTGGTTCCAGGGGTACACGGGCAGCAGTGGTCTGGTCAGTGGAAGTCTAGTGGAAGGAGTGACCGCAGACAGGCTTCCAAGGCCTAACATAACAAACTTGGGCTGGCTGTAGGCACTTTTAAATTGGTTCCAGGGGTACACGGGCAGCAGTGGTCTGGTCAGTGGAAGTCTAGTGAAAGGAGTGACCGCAGACAGGCTTCGAAGGCCTAACATAACAAAATTGGGCTGGCTGTAGGCACTTTAAATTGGTTCCAGGGGTACATGGGCAGCAGTGTATGGTCAGTGGAAGTCTAGTGGAAGGAGTGACGGCAGACAGTCTTCGAAGGCCTAACATAACAAAATTGGGCTGACTGTAGGCACTTTTAAATTGGTTCCAGGGTAACACGGCCAGCAGTGGCCTGGTCAGTGTAGTAGTTGTAGAAAGAAGGGACCGCAGACAGGCTTCGAAGGCCTAACATAACAAAAATGTCAAAACAATGGTATTGTCAGTGCCAGGCATTGAAGGATGTCAGCGGCTAGACTACACATTGGTGAAGCTGTGAGAGATAATTTTGCTAGTGGTAGAGCACTGTTTGAGCTGGGGGGGGAACTGTCTTGTGGCCGGCGGTACAGGCACAGGGCCCCTCATATTACAACGGTGTGTCTGACGTTGGGTGCGCACCACCACCGCCAGAGACACTTTATTGTACTATGAGGGACCCAGTGGCAGTGCCGTCGACCAAAAGCGGCCACACCCACCTCTTCAGACAAACAGCACTCTCAAGGGTCCAAGCGCAAAGTGGCGATAGCACGGCCCCGTGTGGGGAGTTTGGCCATTTCGTGAGGTGGAAACATGTCGTATGCTGGACAATCAGGTGAAGAAAATTACGAGATTGGAAAAGTCATTCAGAATAGTCCACAGGCAAGACCTTTTCATAGGAAAGCTAGGTGTCAGCCGGGCAGGGTGGGGCAAAAGATTTTGAAATCCAGTTGTGGTTCATTTTAATGAAGGTTAGATCATCTACATTTTGGGTAGCCAGACGAGTCCTTTTTTCTGTTAGTATTGAACCTGCAGCACTGAATACTCTTTCTGATAGGACACTAGCTGCCGGGCAAGCAAGCTCCTGCAATGCATATTCTGCCAATTCTGGCCAGGTGTCTAATTTGGATGCCCAGTAATCAAATGGGAATGACGGTTGAGGGAGAACGTCGATAAGGGATGAAAAATAGTTTGTAACCATACTGGACAAATGTTGTCTCCTGTCACTTTGAATTGATGCTGCAGTACCTGTCCTGTCTGCGGTCATAGAAAAATCACTCCACAACCTGGTCAGAAAACCCCTCTGTCCAACGCCACTTCTGATTTCTGCCCCTCTAACACCTCTGGTCTGCTGGCCCCTGGAGCTCGTGTGAGAACGATCACGGGCGCTGTGTGCAGGGAATGCCAGAAGCAAACGGTCAACAAGAGTTGATTGTTTTGTTGCTAATATTAGTTCCAAGTTCTCATGTGGCATAATATTTTGCAATTTGCCTTTATAGCGAGGATCAAGGAGGCAGGCCAACCAGTAATCGTCATCGTTCATCATTTTTGTAATGCGTGTGTCCCTTTTGAGGATACGCAAGGCATAATCCGCCATGTGGGCCAAAGTTCCCGTTGTCAAATCTGCGGTTGTGCTTGGTTGAGGGGCAGTTGCAGGCAAATCTACGTCACTTGTGTCCCTCAAAAAACCAGAACCCGGCCTTGCCACGCCACCAATTTCCCGTGCCCCCGGGAAAGCTTCCTCATTAAAAATATACTCATCCCCATCATCCTCCTCATCCTCCACCTCCTCTTCGCCCGGTACCTCGTCATGTACACTGCCCTGACCAGACAATCGCTGACTGTCATCAAGGCTTTCCTCTTCCTCTGGTGCAGACGCCTGATCCTTTATGTGCGTCAAACTTTGCATCAGCAGACGCATTAGGGGGATGCTCATGCTTATTATGGCGTTGTCTGCACTAACCAGCCGTGTGCATTCCTCAAAACACTGAAGGACTTGACACATGTCTTGAATCTTCGACCACTGCACACCTGACAACTCCATGTCTGCCATCCTACTGCCTGCCCGTGTATGTGTATCCTCCCACAAAAACATAACAGCCCGCCTCTGTTCGCACAGTCTCTGAAGCATGTGCAGTGTTGAGTTCCACCTTGTTGCAACGTCTATGATTAGGCGATGCTGGGGAAGGTTCAAAGAACGCTGATAGGTCTGCATACGGCTGGAGTGTACAGGCGAACGGCGGATATGTGCGCAAAGTCCACGCACTTTGAGGAGCAGGTCGGATAACCCCGGATAACTTTTCAGGAAGCACTGCACCACCAGGTTTAAGGTGTGAGCCAGGCAAGGAATGTGTTTCAGTTGGGAAAGGGAGATGGCAGCCATGAAATTCCTTCCGTTATCACTCACTACCTTGCCTGCCTCAAGATCTACAGTGCCCAGCCACGACTGTGTTTCTTGCTGCAAGAACTCGGACAGAACTTCCGCGGTGTGTCTATTGTCGCCCAAACACTTCATAGCCAATACAGCCTGCTGACGTATGCCAGTAGCTGCCCCATAATGGGAGACCTGGTGTGCAACAGTGGCAGGTGCGGATGGAGTGTTTGTGCGACTGCGGTCTGTGGACGAGCTCTTGCTTCTGCAGGAGGACGAGGAGGAGGAGGAGGAGGGGGTGCGAACGGCTACAGACAACTGTTTACTAGACCGTGGGCTAGGCAGAACTGTCCCAAACTTGCTGTCCCCTGTGGACCCTGAATCCACCACATTTACCCAGTGTGCCGTGATGGACACGTAACGTCCCTGGCCATGCCTACTGGTCCATGCATCTGTTGTCAGGTGCACCTTTGTGCTCACAGATTGCCTGAGTGCATGGACGATGCGCTCTTTAACATGCTGGTGGAGGGCTGGGATGGCTTTTCTGGAAAAAAAGTGTCGACTGGGTAGCTCGTAGCGTGGTACAGCGTAGTCCATCAGGTCTTTGAAAGCTTCGCTTTCAACTAACCGGTAGGGCATCATCTCTAACGAGATTAGTCTAGCTATGTGGGCGTTCAAACCCTGTGTACGCGGATGCGAGGCTAAGTATTTCCTTTTTCTAACCATAGTCTCATGTAGGGTGAGCTGGACTGGAGAGCTGGAGATCGTGGAACTAGCGGGGGTGCCGGTGGACATGGCAGACTGAGAGACGGTGGGAGATGGTATTGTTGCCGCCGGTGCCCTAGATGCAGTGTTTCCTACTACGAAACTGGTGATTCCCTGACCCTGACTGCTTTGGCCTGGCAAAGATACCTGCACAGATACAGCAGGTGGTGCGCTAAATGGTGGTCCTACACTGCCGGAAGGGATGTTGCGTTGATGACTAGCTTCATTGGCCGAGGGTGCAACAACCTTAAGGGACGTTTGGTAGTTAGTCCAAGCTTTCAAATGCATGGTGGTTAAATGTCTATGCATGCAACTAGTATTGAGACTTTTCAGATTCTGACCTCTGCTTAAGGAAGTAGAACATTTTTGACAGATGACTTTGCGCTGATCAATTGGATGTTGTTTAAAAAAATGCCAGACTGCACTCTTTCTAGCATCGGATACCTTTTCAGGCATTGCAGACTGAGCTTTAACCGGATGGCCACGCTGTCCTCCACCAGGTTTTGGCTTTGCCACGCGTTTTGGGCAAGATACGGGCCCGGCAGATGGAACCTGTGGCGATGTTGATGCCTGCTGCGGCCCCTCCTCCTCCTCTGCTTCAGAACTGCTGCCGCCTGCACCCTGTTCCCCCAATGGCTGCCAATCGGGGTCAAGAACTGGGTCATCTAATAACTCTTCTTGTACCTCCTGCGCAACTTCGTCTGTGTCACCGTGTCGTTCGGTGGTATAGCGTTCGTGATGGGGCAACATAGTCTCATCAGGGTCTGATTCTTGATCAGCACCCTGCGAGGGCAATGTTGTGGTCTGAGTCAAAGGACCAGCATAGTAGTCTGGCTGTGGCTGTGCGTCAGTGCACTCCATGTCAGATTCAATTTGTAATGGGCATGGACTGTTAACTGCTTCACTTTCTAAGCCAGGGACGGTATGTGTAAAGAGCTCCATGGAGTAACCCGTTGTGTCGCCTGCTGCATTCTTCTCTGTTGTTGTTTTTGCTGAAGAGGACAAGGAAGTGACTTGTCCCTGACCGTGAACATCCACTAACGACGCGCTGCTTTTACTTTTACCAGTTTCACGAGATGAGGCAAAAGAGCTAGAGGCTGAGTCAGCAAGATAAGCCAAAACTTGCTCTTGCTGCTCCGGCTTTAAAAGCGGTTTTCCTAATCCCAGAAAAGGGAGCGTTCGAGGCCTTGTGTAGCCGGACGACGAACCTGGCTCCACAGCTCCAGACTTAGGTGCAATATTTTTTCCCCCACGACCACCTGATGCTCCACCACTACCACTACCCTCATTACCAGCTGACAATGAACGCCCCCGGCCACGACCTCTTCCACTAGACTTCCTCATTGTTTTAAAAACGTAACCAAACTAACGTTATTTGTTGCAGTCACACAACTTACACGGTGAGCTATAACTTCAGTATGATTTAGCTACCCCTTTACAGGTTGGTGAGACCACAGCGAAAATCAGGCCCAATGTTACACACTCTTTTTTTGGTGGCTGCAAATTAGAGAGATGCCCCACACGCAGGACTGTCACTGAAGCACAAATGTTAATATTAATGTCACACTATTATTTTTTTTTTATTTTTATTTTTTTCAGGAACACTTTAGAAACCCCCCAAAAAAAAAAAATAGATTTTTGCAGGGAGAATTTAGAAAACAAATGTAACAAACTATATGCTTTCTATGGGCCACTGAGTGAGAGATGACGCACACAGGAATCAGGAGTGGCACACAAGCCCAGAGGCCAATATTTTTCTACCAATGATTGATGGAGTTATTTTCTCTGGTAGATTTTGGAACCCAAATCAAGGAAAAAAAATGTAGGCTTTCTATGGACCACAATTGGAGAGAGAGAGAGAGAGAGATGGCACACCCAGGAGTCAAGACTGGCACACAAGCAGAAAGGCCAATATTAATCTCCCACTGTTTTTTTTTTGTTTTTGTTTTTTTTTTTTTCAGGGAGACTTTAGAAAAAAAAATAATAAAAAAAATATGATTTTATCAGGAAGAATTTAGAAACCAAATAAAATAAAATGATTTTTTCAGGGAGAATTTATAAAACAAATAAAACCAAAAATAGGCGTTCTATGGCCCACTGACTGAGAGATGACGCACACAGGAGTCAGGAGTGGCACACAAACCCAGAGGCCAATATTTTTCTACCAATGATTGATGTAGTTATTTTCTCTGGTAGATTTTAGAACCCAAATCAAGGAAAAAAAATATAGGCTTTCTATGGACCACAATTGGAGAGAGAGAGAGAGAGAGAGAGAGAGAGAGAGAGATGGCACACCCAGGAGTCAAGACTGGCACACAAGCAGAAAGGCCAATATTAATCTCCCACTGTTTTTTTGGTTGTTTTTTTTTTTTTTTTTTCAGGGAGACTTTAGAAATAAAAATAATAAAAAAAATATGATTTTATCAGGAAGAATTTAGAAACCAAATAAAATAAAATGATTTTTTCAGGGAGAATTTAGAAAACAAATAAAACCAAAAATATGCGTTCTATGGCCCACTGACTGAGAGAGAGAGAGAGATGGAACGCTTAGTACTGGCACACAAGCCCAAAGGGCAATATTAATCTCCCTTTTTTTTTCCAGGGAGAATTTCTGAAACCCAAAAAAAAAATAAAATAGGCTTTCTATGGCCCACTATTTGTGAGAGAGATGGGACGCTCAGGACTGGCACAGATGGCACGCTCAGGACTGGCACAGAAGCCCAGAGGCCAATATTAATCTCCCTTTTTTTCTGGGAGAATTTATAAAACCAAAAAAATATTTAAATAGGCTTTCTATGGCCCACTATTTGTGAGAGAGATGGCACGCTCAGGACTGGCACAGATGGCACGCTCACAACTGGCACACAAGCCCAGAGGCCAATATTAATCTCCCTTTTTTCAGGGAGAATTTCTAAAACCCCAAAAAAAAATAAAATAGGCTTTCTATGGCCCACTATTTGTGAGAGAGATGGGACGCTCAGGACTGGCACAGATGGCACGCTCAGGACTGGCACAGAAGCCCAGAGGCCAATATTAATCTCCCTTTTTTTCTGGGAGAATTTATAAAACCAAAAAAATATTTAAATAGGCTTTCTATGGCCCACTATTTGTGAGAGAGATGGCACGCTCAGGACTGGCACAGATGGCACGCTCACAACTGGCACACAAGCCCAGAGGCCAATATTAATCTCCCTTTTTTCAGGGAGAATTTATAAAACCAAAAAAAAAAATAAATAGGCTTTCTATGGCCCACTATTTGTGAGAGAGATGGGACGCTCAGGACTGGCACAGATGGCACGCTCAGGACTGGCACAGAAGCCCAGAGGCCAATATTAATCTCCCTTTTTTTCTGGGAGAATTTATAAAACCAAAAAAATATTTAAATAGGCTTTCTATGGCCCACTATTTGTGAGAGAGATGGCACGCTCAGGACTGGCACAGATGGCACGCTCACAACTGGCACACAAGCCCAGAGGCCAATATTAATCTCCCTTTTTTCAGGGAGAATTTATAAAACCAAAAAAAAAAATAAATAGGCTTTCTATGGCCCACTATTTGTGAGAGAGATGGCACACTCAGGACTGGCACACAAGCCCAAAGGCCAATATTAATCTCCCACTGTATTTTTATCAGGGAGAATTTATACACCCCACAAAAAAAAATACAGAAAAATGAAAAGGCTTTCTATGGCCCACTATGTGAGAGAGATGGCACACACAGGGATGGCACTCTAGCAGAAATGCCAAATTGCCAATCTTAATCTCCCACCAAAAAAAAAAAAAAAAAAAAAACAGGGAATGTCCTACAATTACTATCTCCCTGCCTGCAGTAATCTCAGCCAGGTATGGCAGGCAGCTACTATCTCCCTGCCTGCAGTAATCTCAGCCAGGTATGGCAGGCAGCAATAAGGAGTGGACTGATGCACAAATGAAATAAAAAGTGTGGACAAACAAAAAAGATAGCTGTGCAGAAAGGAAGGAACAAGAGGATTTGTGCTTTGAAAAAAGCAGTTGGTTTGCACAGCGGCGTACACACAGCAATGCAGCTATCAGGGAGCCTTCTAGGGCAGCCCAATGAGCTACAGCGCTGAGGGGAAAAAAAAAAAAAAAAAAACTTCCACTGTCCCTGCACACCGAGGGTGGTGTTGGACAGTGCAAATCGCTGCAGCACAAGCGGTTTTGTGGTTAATGGACCCTGCCTAACGCTATCCCTGCTTCTGACAAAGCGGCAGCAACCTCTCCCTAAGCTCAGATCAGCAGCAGTAAGATGGCGGTCGGCGGGAACGCCTCTTTATAGCCCCTGTGACGTCGCAGACAGCAAGCCAATCACTGCAATGCCCTTCTCTAAGATGGTGGGGACCAGGACCTATGTCATCACGCTGCCCACACTCTGCGTTTACCTTCATTGGCTGAGAAATGGCGCTTTTCGCGTCATTGAAACGCGACTTTGGCGCGAAAGTCGCGTACCGCATGGCCGACCCCGCACAGGGGTCGGATCGGGTTTCATGAAACCCCGACTTAGCCAAAAGTCGGCGACTTTTGAAAATGTTCGACCCGTTTCGCTCAACCCTACTCTTGAGGTCTGGAGATGAGGAACACTGGTCTAAAGGATCACTTTATATATAAAGCCTTATACAGCCCTTTGGAGGCACCGTAGACATTGACTAGAGCATATACAGCCACTGCTTGATTCTAACTGACTGTTTCAAAGTCCTATTCTCAGGAATTGTGGTGAGTCGCAGCTCTGTAACCAGAAAGTTATCATTTAACCTGTGGATAGATGATATAACTTTCTTAAATGGAAATAACCCTTTAATATTTAATAATTAAAAAATGATGTCCTGGAGTACCTAACGAACAATTAAAATGATGGTTTTAATATTATCCATAAAACACATTCAGACATACCTGTTTTATTTTATTCCTGACATAGCGCTTGTTCACATATTGTGTTTTTTTGCAACATTTTTTAAAAGGGTTTTTGCCATGGAAAAGACATATCATTTTACAGTATTCGCAAAATGAATGAAAATTCTGAAATCTCATGTACATTCTGCTTTTTTTTCCTTGCATTAATTTAGATCTGCAGGGTGTCAATTCTTCCAGCGCTTTTGCAGCATTTTCCATCCAATGAATTGAATGTTAAAAAACTCAAGTAAAAACATATAAAAAATGCATGAAAAATGTGGCAACAACAAGAGCATTTTAGGCAACATTTTTTCTGCCAATCCTCTGGTTTTGCAGCTGAAAAATCTGCTGCGAAAACTCAACGTGTGGATATACCCATAAAGATATTTTGATGCAGAAAGGGAACCTGTCACCTGAATTTGGCGGGACCGGTTTTCGGTCATATGGGCGGAGTTTTTGGGTGTTTGATTCACCCTTTCCTTACCCGCTGGCTGCATGCTGGCCGCAATATTGGATTGAAGTTCATTCTATGTCCTCCGTAGTACACGCCTGCGCAAGGCAAGATTGCCTTGCACAGGCGTGTACTACGGAGGACAGAGAATGACAAATTCAGGTGACAGGTTCCCTTTAATTAAGGTTATTTGGTGGCGACTTACAATTTTCTCCAACAAGTTATCTTTCTTAGACCTCATAAACACGTCAGTATTTTTTTTATCAGTATTTGTATGCCGAAACCAGGGGTGTCTCCATAACACGGGACAAGTGTTAAACCTTCAATTATAGTTTTTCTCTGTAAGTTCCCCTCCTTGTATAAATACTGAAAAAGGATAAACCAGCTCACCCCAGCTAGGCGTCCCAATAGCACGGATCTGCAAGGAACCATTTGTGGGAATGAAAATAGGAGATGATACAGCTTCCAAGCTTGAAAAAATGTATTGGATTAAAAAATAAATTCCATCATAAGTTTAGACACAGCTACGCGTTTCGAACATCCATTGCGTTCTTTAACAAAGCCAAACATCCCGTAAAATAACTTATAATTGTGGCCAATGCACAATATTCCTGAAATATCTACTATACTCTGGGTAGTAATATCATTTATCCAATGCAGCAATTTTCATTGTAAAATTCTCATGTGCCTTATACATCGACCCCAAAGGTCACCATGACCTTGACTGTATTAGGTCCAGCCAGAATATTTCTGCAATCAATGAGTCTTTTCACTGTATACAATATCAAGCAAATGTATTAAATATCCAGGGAATGGTAATTAAAACTGAACGACTTGGCCGCATTGCTTACATACATCATTCACTTTAAAAAAAGAAAAAGAAAAGCTAATCAAAATTCCGCTCAATTCACACTTCTGGAAGGGAAATATGAAGCGTAGTTTACATTTCAAACAAGTAGATATCAGATAGTTTAATGTTTGAACAATAATCACGGCTGATTTCATGGCTGCAGATAAAGTCCATGCACATGAATCTAAGATTACAGATGTTATGGCCACAACAGGAAACCCAGATGTCGCTCGGATTCCAATACCTTTTAAATATTTGCAATTACGGCACAGACTCTTATCAGTTAATGGCACAGTTACAGAAAGTGTATTTAAAATGCAATTACCACAGTTCCCAGCTTATATTTCACTCATTTATTTCTAAATCTATAACACTAAAATTGATCTGCTTCATAATTTACTAAACTATAATGTGAAAGAACAGACTTAGGGTACTAAATCAGTCCATGCTGGGGATTACTCCTGGCATGTTTTCAGACTGCATTTATTTTAGTGTTAACAGATTAATCTTCTATTGATCAAACTCAAGATCCCGAAGATCTGGTAGGACCTCTGCAGGTTGACAAAAGGTGTGTTGATCAACCTCCAAGAAGAGATTGGGTGCTTATTAGTGTTGAGCGATAACGTCCGATACTTGAAAGTATCGGTATCGGATAGTATCAGCCGATACCCGAAAAATATCGGATATCGCCGATACCGATATCCGATACCAATACAAGTCAATGGGACACCAAGTATCGGAAGGTATCCTGATGGTTCCCAGGGTCTGAAGGAGAGGAAACTCTCCTTCAGGCCCTGGGATCCATATTAATGTGTAAAATAAAGAATTAAAATAAAAAATATTGATATATTCACCTGTCCGGCGGCCCCTGGACATCACGCTGGTAACCGGCAGGCTTCTTTGTTTAAAATGCGCGCGTTTAGGACCTGAGGAATGACGTCCCGGCTTCTGATTGGTCGCGTGCCGCCCATGTGACCGCCACGCGACCAATCAGAAGCCGTGACGTCATTCGCAGGTCCTAAATTCCTAGAATTAGGAGTTTAGTGAATGAGAATGACTTCGCGGCTTCTGATTGGTCGCGTGGCGGTCACATGAGCCGATACCCGATACTTGCGGTATCGGAATGCTCAACACTAGTGCTTATTCCACCGGAGCAGACGGCATTACTCCCTACTTCATCAGAAAGTTTATAGTGTATAAGTGTACGTTCCCACGATCAGGAATTGCTGTGGTTTTGCGTAATTATGCAGTACTAGAAATGCAGCGGCACAGTGGATGGGGTTTCTAGCAATCCCATGTCCACTATTCGTCTATGTGCACCTGCGGATCACCCGGTGACATGCGGCGCATCTTTCGGAACCGCAGCATGTCAGTTTCTCTTGCGGAGACGCTTGTCTCCACAACAGAAATGACCACAATACAATGTATTGGATGCGGTAAATCTGCATGGTTCAGTGAGTGAACACATGTGGATAGAACGCAGCGCTTTGGAAGCAGCGAAAATGCGTCTACTTCCTGATCCTGGCCACATAGCCTAGAGGAAAAGCACACCAAGAGTAGGCACAAAAGGAATGTTTTTTATGAATGCTTTTTATTTTTCTACCCCCATATCCAAAGAAAAGTTATTACACCACAAAGTGCAACTTTTCTGGTAATGTACCCTTCATCAGGCCAGACGCACAGCAAGCAGTGGTTGTAGAGGTAGAAGATGTTCCTCTAGGTCCTCTGCTTGTTGTACCAGTGGTCTGACGAACAAGAAGAGAGAAAATTTTTAGTCAGCTCAACATCCTCGTCTCACTCCTGGAGTCCGTCTGTCAGCCAGGGTCGCAACGAAATCCAGAAAAATGTGTATGACCCGGTGATAAAGACTCCACTGCACCTTCAGAGGTCTTGTATTATAATTCCTCCATTTTATTGAAGAATAGTTAAAAAATATAAAAGAGCATAGTTACATGCAGTCTAATTAGCCAGTGGATATCTAGAACCAACATGTTTTGGCCTGTGATAAGGCCTTAATCACAGTCCACGGGTCTGACGAAGGGCACCTTACCAGAAATATTTTTGTACTTCACTTTGCACTTTAGACACTATTAATTTTCTGATGACGTAAGGAGTAATGTGGTCGGATCACATTCAGACCTATGTTTTCCAATGAGGCCATGCACATGTCTGATTTTTACCTTGGACTGAGCGGCCAGAGGAAAAAAATTGCAGCATAAACAATTTGCCCCTGATAATTGGATGGCACTCAGCCATTCAAATCTATAGGTCCATCAAAAAAATCGGACTGCAATAGGATGACATGTGTGTGATCCAATTTTCACAGACTGATAGAATGGAGAAGGTGGAGAAACTTTTTTTTCTTTTTCACATCTGAGAAAAAATGTTCCCACTTTGATCATACTCTGATATTCTTAGTGTTTGATCAGAGTCTGATTTGCATAATTGGACCATTTTTATCAGATGAAGAATATCGAATCTCATGACCATAGCCTGACATTGAGCCACAGGCTGCAGCCTTGAGTGACAGGTCTCTCCCTATACCTACAATTAGGGAGAGCCCTGTGACTCCAGGGCCGCGAGCGGGAAGAAGCAGCTGAAGGGAGAAGCACTGAGTAATAAATATTGTTTTCCTCTGAAATGCTACAGCATTCAAAGTTAAATGTACCTGGCTGAGATCATGTATCCAGCTTCTGATATGTGGTGTACTGCCTTTGGATTGTTTTCATTGTTTCGACGACAGAGCTATGTGAGGGCATTTTTTTTTACAAGGTGAATGTTTTTTTATTGAAACCATTTCAAATAGTTATGACATTTTATTCTCTGCTTATTGCATTTTTTGCAGCATTGTGGTGACCAAAAAACACAATTTTGTCATTTAAAAATTTTTTTTTTAAGTTTACAGATTGGGTTAATTTATTTTATATTTTGATAGGTTGGACTTTTATCGATTGGGTGATACCACAAATGTATTTATTTTAATATTTTCACTTCTAATGGGGGAACAGATGGATGATTTGAATTTTTATGTTCCTAATTTTTTCACATTTTGTAAAAAAAAATATTAGCTTTACTTTTTAGTGTATTTAATAGTCCCCCTAGGGGACTTGGACCTGAGATTTTCTGCTCATTTGTACTATATATAACAATTGTTCAGTTCAGTTGCTGTATATAGTAAAAACTATGGGCCAAAAATCCAGTTCTACAGTGAAGACGTGTGCGTATTCAGAGAGAAAGGGCCATGAGGACTGGACAGGAGGGCATTGGGGACAACAGGAGTGCCAGGGCAGGTGAGCTGTGAGGTATTAGATTTTTTTTTTGCATGCTTATTAAACTTTAGGAACAGAGCATAATAGAGATAAATCAATTTCTGGAGAATAACTTAGCTACATAGTACATTTCCTGGTAAAATCTGTGCAATTTAGTGAATTCATATCTCACTATATCCGCTCATCTCTAACTTCCATTTTTAGGCTAGGGCCACACCATTATACTTTATCTCATCTAATTATGCTAATCATGCTCTGATCAAACTCTGATCAATGTTCTTTCATTCACTCATTGACCTGCATGGTCGATTGCGATCCGAATGTCAGTTGCATGCTGCAAATGTCCAAGGAACAAATCGTATATGTGCCCCATAGAATGACATTGGTCCAAGTATAGATGTTTTGTTGGAACGCACTTTGACTGAAAATACAGCTGCCTGCATGAGGTCTTCTGAAGATCAACTGTAAGCAACTCTCAAAAAATGCCATCCAGATATCTATGAAGTTCAAGAAGAGAACGAGCATATCAGTTTATAAACTTAGGGTACCATCACACAGTGGCATTTTGATTGCTACGACGGCACGATTCGTGACGTTCCAGCGATATAGTTACGATCTCGCAGTATCTGACACGCTCCTGCGATCAGGGACCCTGCTGAGAATCGTACGTCGTAGCAGATCATTTGAAACTTTCTTTCGTCGTCTAATGTCCCGCTGTGGCGGCATAATCGCATGGTGTAACAAAGGTGTGCACGATATTGTATACGATGTGCGCATAGTAACCAACGGCTTCTACATCGCACATACGTCATGAAATTATCGCTCCAGCGTCGTACATTGCAAAGTGTGACAGCAGTCTACGACGCTGGAGCGATATTGTTACGATGCTGGAGCGTCACGGATGCCACTGTGTGGCGGTACCCTTAGTGCAGTAGTGTAAAGGTACCTTCACACATGACGATATTGTTAACGATATCGTTGCTTTTTGTGACGTAGCAACGATATCGTTAATAAAATCGTTATGTGTGACAGCGACCAACGATCAGGCCCCTGCTGGGAGATCGTTGGTCGCTGAAGAAAGGCCAGAACTTTGTTTCGTCACTGGATCTCCCGCTGACATCGCTGGATCGGCGTGTGTGACACCATTCCAGCGATGTCTTCACTGGTAACCAGGGTAAACATCGGGTAACTAAGCGCAGGGCCGCGCTTAGTAACCCGATGTTTACCCTGGTTACCATCCTAAAAGTAAAAAAAAACAAACACTACATACTTACCTACAGCCGTCTGTCCTCCAGCGCTGTGCTCTGCACTCCTCCTGCACTGGCTGTGAGCGTCGGTCAGCCGGAAAGCAGAGCGGTGACGTCACCGCTCTGCTTTCCGGCCGCTGTGCTCACACAGACAGTACAGGAGGAGAGCAGAGCACAGCGCTGGAGGACACACGGCTGTAGGTAAGTAGGTAGCGTTTGTTTTTTTTACTTTTAGGATGGTAACCAGGGTAAACATCGGGTTACTAAGCTCGGCCCTGCGCTTAGTTACCCGATGTTTACCCTGGTTACCGGCATCGTTGGTCGCTGGAGAGCGGTCTGTGTGACAGCTCTCCAGCGACCAAACAGCGACGCTGCAGCGATCCGGATCGTTGTCGGTATCGCTGCAGCGTCGCTTAATGTGAAGGGGCCTTAACACCAGGAGGTCACAGATACACAGCTGATTACATGTATTTGTGATCAGTTGTGTCACAGACTGAGCAATCTAACTGCTGATATGGGTGGTCTACTGCTGCCCACACAAAGGAACCCTATCTTAGCCCAGAGATTGCCTAGCTGGGATACATATCAACTGAAAGACACCATCTGTCTTGTAAATGTGTCGCTAGTCACTTCTCACTGCCAAGCCGTGAGTCAGAGGGTCAACGAGTCCAAGGTCAGACACTAGGAGGGTATGTCATAAACAGAAGGAAGAGACAAAAGCGTAGTCAGTAGTGATGAGCGAGTGTACTAGTTGCTCGGGTTTTCCCGAGCACGTTCGAGTGACCTCTGAGTATTTGTTAGTGTTCGAAGATTAAGTTTTCATCACAGCAGCTGAATGATTTACAGCTATTAGCCAGGCTGAGTACATGTGGGAGTTGACTGGTTGCTAGGTAATCCCCACATGTAATCAACCTGGCTAGTAGCTGTAAATCATGCTGCTGAGGTGATGAAAATTAAACTCCGAGCAGTTATAAATACTCGGAGACTACCCAAGCGTGCTCGGGAAAACCCGAGCAACGAGTACACTCGCTCATCACTAGTAGTCAGGTAATATTCCGAGGTCAGAGTACTGGGAGGATAACGGATCAGAGCTAAAGGGGTTAAACAGGCGGATGGTCAGAATGAAGTTCAAGGTCAGGCAACAGATCAAGCATACAGAACTCAAGGCACAGAACACCAGCCTCACTAGCTGAATGTACATCTGACAGAGTTATGGGAGACACAGCTAAGATAAGAAGCATGGCAATTAACTGGAATAATGAGCACATGGAGACAGCCAACGCCTCAGTCTCAGATTGGATAGTCGAGCTGTCAGTCAACACAGTGATAGCTTAGCACGCCCCTGTACCAGATTGGATGGCGAAGCTGTAAAAGTACTAACAGCTTCAGCACACGCCTATACCAGATTGGATGGCCGAGCTGTCAGTAACTGCATCCCAGACACACTGACGGGTGGAAATGTGACAGTAAATTATTTACTAACACCACAAAGTGTTCTTCCTGACACCTTATGCTCTAATACCATTTTCTTTACAAAGCGCATACTAGTTTATCCTCCACATACCTCTACCCCACCACACAAAGAACATGCTACTTTAAGTTCCCCAGCTCCTTCCGAAGAGCACTGCCACCTTGTACCTTCCCATCCTCCTCCCCAAAAAGTTTTGCCTCTCTTGGTCTTATTTGCAAAGCTAATGAGCAATGGCTGAATTTCTTTTTCTGAACTACCCTTTGTCTATGTTTATGCTCTTAACAAATACTTAATAAGAACTTGTGGCACAGTGTCTCCAAAACTACCAAAAATATCCATACTTCCATTATATTGACTTAATTGTATAGTGTACGTGGACGGGATATTAAATTCGATATAGACAGTAGTTTGAACATTTTACAAGGTTCACTACAAACAGAAGATTCCAACTTAAACCTTTCACTGCAGAGGTAACTGGCAAATAAAGATCCAGCACTTCCTTAGGGTTCTCCTTCTGATTCTTCTGCCTTATTAACATTCCTCTGATGTCCTCAGATTGAAATGAGAGTCAGGTCATCTATCAACCAGAAGAACAGTACTCCACTTCACTGAGAAAGTGCACCATTCGATACCATTTCTTGGACCTCTGCATGGGATCATGAGGAAACATTTTGAGTTTGTTCTGCTTTCATGAACCCAGCTATGGTGAAAGGAGTTTGTGATAGGAATAGAGGTACCGTCACACTAAGCGACGCTGCAGCGATACCGACAACGATCCGGATCGCTGCAGCGTCGCTGTTTGGTCGCTGGAGAGCTGTCACACAGACCGCTCTCCAGCGACCAACGATGCCGGTAACCAGGGTAAACATCGGGTAACTAAGCGCAGGGCCGCGCTTAGTAACCCGATGTTTACCCTGGTTACCATCCTAAAAGTAAAAAAAACAAACAGTACATACTTACCTACAGCCGTCTGTCCTCCAGCGTTGTGCTCTGCACTCCTCCTTTACTGTCTGTGTGAGCACAGCGGCCGGAAAGCAGAGCAGTGACGTCACCGCTCTGCTTTCCGGCTGACCGACGCTCACAGTCAGTGCAGGAGGAGAGCAGAGCACAGCGCTGGAGGACAGACGGCTGTAGGTAAGTATATAGTGTTTGTTTTTTTACTTTTAGGATGGTAACCAGGGTAAACATCGGGTTACTAAGCGCGGCCCTGCGCTTAGTTACCCGATGTTTACCCTGGTTACCAGTGAAGACATCGCTGAATCGGTGTCACACACGCCGATTCAGCGATGTCTGCGGGGAGTCCAGCGACCAAATAAAGTTCTGGACTTTCTTCCCCGACCAGCGACAGCACAGCAGGGGCCTGATCGCTGCTGCCTGTCACACTGGACGATATCGCTAGCGAGGACGCTGCAACGTCACGGATCGCTAGCGATATCGTCTAGTGTGACGGTACCTTAGATTGGCGGTACAAAGCATTTTTGATTGATGCAACAGCCAACTGTGCCACCATTATCAAGGAGCACTTATATGTCTATCTTATTTCAGCACTAACTGTACATATGGCAACTTTGCCCTAAAGGAACTAGGATATCTTCATTTACTTATGCCATTGTCAAATTATTTAGATTTAGGGCTTTATGCAATAAAAAATATCGGTACAACCAATGTATATGTAATTTTTTTAAATCAAATACTGTTTGGAAACATTTTCAAATGTTCAGACGGCCCAAAATACAGTAAAAATGAGATCCCTTGATGTGATTCTCGCATCCGAGAGAATCAGATCACACTAGGCTGACACACGGATCAAATTCAGATTAGAGTTTGATTAAAATATCATTAACATAATTGACTCATTCTCTCAGAGGAGGGAAAATACACTCATGCGACCTTAGCCTTAGAGCTTGGTTCAAGCCATGTTTGGCTAAGGTTTAGCACACACACTGGGAAATACTCCTGATATCTATGCCTAACATGCACCACTCCAAGGTAGATCTTTTTTAAAGCATCACTCCAGTGTTTTTAGTGCAGGGGTGGAGTAGGGTAAGTAATCTGGGCTCCCTGCCCTTAGTCTCGTACTTCTCAGCCGCCATGTTCCTCTGTTGTGGCGCCGCTCCGATTGGTCATCTGCAGGTTGTGACCTACCAGATCTCTCTAGTGTTTGCTGGGCAATCTGGAAGTCACAACTCAATGTAAGTCTATGAGATCCAGAATGAAGACGGAAAGAGGATTTCATAGGCTCACATTGAGAATTTGTGACTGTTACCTCCGTCTTTCAGTCAGGCAGAAATTGTGGCAACAAGATGGCGGATTGGTGCCGGGAAGAGCTGAAGACAGTGGCTCGTGAGTTTAACATTAGGGCCAGGGTACTTAGTTTAGTAGCACCACTTCAGCGCTGAAATAAAAAAGAGAGCTGGAGTGGTGCTTTAAAAATACCTTTTTTTGTACCAAAAAGCATAGTCAACTACACTTTTCAAATAAGCTGTAAGAAAAAACACAACATAAAAAAGCCTACATGCAAAATATAGAGAGACAAAAAAAAAGGAACTTGACATCAAAGCCCATGTGGGTGAACCATTTTAAAATATTCAACCAAACAAAAGGACAAATCAATAAATCACTTTACTGACCTCTAGATAAATAAGGAGGCTAATTAGTAGTAATACAATTTGTAGTGGTCAATTTTCAAATAAATATTTCCTTACAAATCACAATAACAATTCGGCTCAGAAACAAAATTTGGAATTTAGCAAGAGAAAGTTCTATATTCCCAGTTTATGAAACTGGTCATATAAGGGCTTTGGTACCAAAAGCTTTTAAGAAAAATATACTAATGATGGTGGTTTACTGACGCTAGATAAATGTCAAGATTATAATTAAACAGTTCCAACAGTAATGCAGAAAAAAATTGGAAAGCAAATAATCTTTTCTACAGTATTTTTTTTTATTCAAAAGACATAATGAAAATACAAACAATATAAAAAGGTGAGTTCTACGAGGGTGGAAAACCTTATTTCAATGCAATGACTAAAGACCTTGAGGTCTGAAATGCGTCTGCCAGTGTGAACTCCCCCTATAGATTTAGTGGCTACTATGCTGCTATAATGGGTTTTAAGAATTTTCAATAAACATTCGTTTTATGGGATTTCTGGACCTGGATTCTTTTTCTTTCACTCAATTGATATTCCTGCTGAGTTGTCCGTGCCTCGGATCCCTGGCCTCAGTTGGGTGAGCTGACTTTTTTTTCCTTTCTAATGTTATTCTATGGGGCACATGTCCGAGTCTGATCCGATATTTGGGATGTACTCGGCCATGCGAGTCAATGAGTGCGTGGAAATCATCAAACTGCACTCGGATGTCTTCTGAGTGCAGTCCAATTTCCACGTGAACTAGAAATGTTGTTTTTCTTCTTCTCTTGACCTTTGCTTCTCTCATCCGTGAGAATCATATCGCACTAGGCTGACACTTTGATCAAACTCTGATCAGCGTTTGACAAGTGTTATTTGCATAATCGGCCCGATTCTCTAGGATGAGATGATCTACGGCTGTCTTCACCTGCCCTTATTTAATGACTTCAAATAACATAGAATTATGAAGGGCCTAGCCACAGAGCAAAAGGACCAATTATCCAAGATCTTTGTAACAGTGGAAAATTTTAGGCCAACAATATAAACTTTAAAATACATGACATAGGCATTGATCATGCAGCTCATATAACTGAAAGTACGTAGGTCCACACAGAATATAGAATTATATGACAGAGCAACATGTCAATTTTGCTGCAGACTTGTTGTGAAATTAACTATGAATTGCGTCCATTATGTCCTTTCCATTGGCTGCTGCAGTCAGGTGACCGGACCAGTGCTGGCGTTTCTCTGTCATCTGACTGCTGCAGCCAATCACAAGTCTCAGCAGTCAGATGGTGAAAGAATTGGATGTAGACCACTGAAGCTGCCTGCAATAGATCCACTGGGATTGAGTCAGTTATGTTTCAAAGCTCCCACGCACCAATCCTCCAGCTCCATGCTTATGTGGGGCCCCTGACTGCCGATACATCCAACAGACTTATCCAAAGCACCAGTTATTCATTAATGGACTTCTTTATCAAACCAAAACGTTAAAACGTTTAAAATGTCGAGACACTTGGTTGTCTGAGGAAAGATCTGTTGTGCTGAATGCACTTCACAAATCATCAAAAGCCACTGCTGGCAGCTCCCTTTGCAAGTGCCGACCAATGGGGCACAAGTCCACAGAAACTTAAGGCCATGGTAGCATGTTTAGGCCATGCAGCCAGTGTCATAAGCAACATGAAGCCTGGCATTGTTGTGCTGAAAAATGGCACTGTAGACACTTTGTAGAAATGAATTTACTACCATTTCCTTGACAAAATCAATGTAATTCTGAGCTCTTAATATACCTGGAATGAAGACTTAGAGGGGTCTCTCTGCCTGTGTAATTTTGATGTGCTTGTGTGCATGTCTGTACTAACTCTATGCATAGTGTGTAAATGAATGAGCAATGTATTGACATCTGCATTTTTTTTAACAGGTGTTGAAGGGGGCAGACGCATGTCTTGAACTAGGGTCCTTCACTGTAAGTGTGCTATCATGGCTGAAAAGACCCTCACATAAATTATACTATTTGCCTTGAAAGGCTAAAATGATCGTTCATTCAGTAAAATTGGAAGAAGTTAAATACAATGGTCTGTATTCACACGGTAGTAATAATGTTCTGCGCATGTAATCTATAACTATATCAAATAGGATGAAGCACATCGGAGGTCTCTCTATGACAACATGTGCATTATTATTACAAATGTTGTTACTAAATGGGATGGATTATTCTGCCAAAAATTTCCTGCCGTTTTACATCTATCTATCTACAGTATCTATCTATGTATCTATCTATCTATCTATCTATCTATCTATCTATCTATCTATCTATCTATCTATCTATTATCTATCATCTATCTATTATCTATCTATCTATCTATCTATCTATCTATCTATCATCTATCTATTATGTATTATCTATCTATCTATCTATGTATCTATCTATCTATCTATCTATCTATCTATCTATCTATCTATCTATCTATGTATCTATCATCTATCTATTTATTATCTATCTATCTATGTATCTATCTATCTATCTATCTATGTATCTATCTATCTATCTATCTATCTATCTATTATCTATCTATTTATTATCTATCTATCTTCTATCATCTATCTATCTATTTATTATCTATCCATCTATCTACCTATCTATCTATCTCTCATCTATCTATCTATTATCTATCTATTTATTATCTATCTATCTTCTATCATCTATCTATCTATTTATTATCTATCATCTATCTATTATCTATCTATCTATCTATGTATCTATTATCTATCTATCTATCATCTATTTATTATCTATCGATTTATTATCTATCTATCTATCATCTATCTATCTATTATCTCTCATCTATCTATCTATCTATCTATCTATCTATCTATCTATCTATCTATTTATTATCTATCTATCTATCTATCTATCTATCTATCTATCTATCTATCTATCTATCATATATCTATCTATCTTCTATCATCTATCTATCTATTTATTATCTATTATCTATCTGTCTATCTTCTATCTATCTATCTATCTATCTATCTATCTATCTATCTATCTATCTATCTATCTATCTATTATCTATCTATCTATCTATCTTTCTATCTATCTATCTATCTATCATCTATCTATTTATCTATCTATCTATTATCTATCTATCTCTCTATCATCTATCTATCGTCTATCTATCTATACATCGATGTGACTATTTTTCTATCCATCAAACATGCACCTACCAATCAATCATCTACCTATTTATACATGTATCTGTCCATCGATCCATCCATCTCTCTACGTCCCCACCTACCGGTCTATCCATTCATATTTTGATCATCTATCTTTCTGCCTATCTATCCAATCCTCTATTTATATACATGTATTCATGTGCTTTTTCTGTTATTATCTTTGAGTCTGAAAACCTTTCTGACAATGTATTGTGTACGACGTTCATTAACACCTTATCCTTAAGATGTTTCCTTGGAGACTGCAGTTCAGAGATTCCTCATTAGTTCTTTCTAACATGTTCATAAAATCCTTCCCACTATTTATTCTACTCTGCAGCACTTTGAGCTTAGATTTCATTTCACATATTGCGCTATCATAGATGAGTAACGGTCAATATGGCCGACTGCTAACTAGGTCAAGATTTTTTACTCGTTCTTCAAACACAATAATTAGAGATCCATGCTTTGGTATAAACATCTATGAATGATGAAAGCAGATTCGCAAGCACTTAAAACATCATTTTTTTTAATTAAATGAAATGATGGTTTTGTGTCTGAAAGAACTTTAAAGACCGCATTACATTATGCACTACTTGAAATTATTTGAGTATGGTCTTTTTTAGGAATAAAGCGACTATGTTGAAAGAGCGGTTCTTTGGCTTGTTACACAAAACGCGAATAAGTGTAAGGTAATATGCTGTGTGATCATCACATTATCAGGGCAGAATTTAAGCTTTTGGAAGTAATGGAAGTAAGCAATTAAAGTTTCCATTCATGGTAGCAAGCAAAGATCTTAAATACAAGAATTTGATATCCAAAGATTGTTTTAATACTCTATTACTTTACGACACACAATTGATAAACTTTAATTCAACGTGTTATTATATTAGAAAGCAAGAACGTTGGAAAGTGATGTTTTGGGATTTTCCTGTTCCGTGTTCCCTTCAGATTTGAGCATTAGATTAAGGGCTTGGAGACCTTCCTTAAAAAAATATAATATTACAGGTTATGGATACGATATACTGGAGAATAGACATTGATCCAAGGAACTAGCCTGGTGGTCATACTTGGAGACAAGGATTGTTTTCCCCTAAATAAAGGACAGTTAGAATCTGTCTGATGAGGTTATTGCTTCTTCTGGATCAACAGTCAGGATAAAAGGTTGAACTTGATGGACTTTTGTGTTCTTTAAACCTTATTAAACCTTAAATCTATGATACATTGTGCTTCATTCACATCATGAATGGCTAAAGAGCTTCCTTTTGCCATGTGTTGGGGGAATATTTTCACTTTGCTATTCTCTTTGGATGCAATGCATTCAAATAGGGTTGAGCGACTTTTACTTTTTAGGGTCGAGTCGGGTTTCGCGAAACCCGACTATCTCTAAAGTCGAGTCGAGTGAAATCAGCCGATTATGGCGAAAAGTCGGGGATCGACCGAAACACGAAACCCAATGCAAAGTCAATGGGAATTTTTTATTTTTTTTTATTTTTGTTTTATTTTTATTTTTTTTCTCTCTCTCTCTCCCTCTCCCTCTCCCTCCCTCTCTCTCTCCCTCTCTCTCTCCCTCCCTCTCTCTCTCTCTCTCTCCCCTCCATCCCTGAACAGAAAAGCTGGTGTTACACATTGCAAATCGCTACTGCGCACAAGATGACGATAGGCGTCCATGCCCCTAAGACCTATGTCATCACTCTGCCCACGCTCCTTCATTGGCTGAAAAAATGGCGCCAAGCACGTCATACGAAACGCGACTTTGGCGCGAAAGTCGCGTATCGCATGGCCGACCCCACACAGGGATCGGGTCGGGTTTCATGAAACCCGACTTTGCCAAAAGTCGGCGACTTTTGAAAATGAACGATCCGTTTCGCTCAACCCTACATTCAAACACTAGCACGTGTGATCACTACAGACAACCACTGGTCTAGTGCTGCAGCAGGAACTAAAGACCAGCGTAAGATTGGGTTTCACCAGAGTGCGAGAAATTATATAATTTTTTTTTTTGTATACCGTTCTGAATTTTTGTAATAATAATTTTCAATGCTGGACAAACCCTCTAATGGGAATCTGTCAGCAGGTTTTCACTTTGTAATTTGACAGCAGTATGATGTAGGGACAGAGATTCCAACAATGTATGACTTTGGGTGCAGCAGTCGTGATAGAGCCACCATTTTTTCTGCTGCAGATCTGGCAGAGCTTGGAATGCTGAGCCCTCACCACAGCTTTCTGTGTACATTGCATGTTGACAGTAAGCTGCTAATAAGTGCTGGGGGTGGCGTTGGACTAGGATGCACAGGCTTAGTTGTCCTTTAGTGATCTCCTACCGGAAAAATGCTGATTTTGTTGACATAGCCACGTAAGCTTGAATCAGGGTATCTCTTCCTACATCATGGTGCTCTCTGATTACATAACAAAAACCTGGTGACATATTTCCATTAAAGGGTAATTCTCATCTCAGCTTTTCATGGAGGACACAGCAAAAATTCTATCCAGACTCGAGTCTCGGGAGTTGCTGAGTAACTCATCGGTGCTTGGCTGTTTCCATGACCCACATCTATGGTAAGCGGCTGGATGTAGTTATTTCTGCTAATCATTGAACAGCTACAATGGGAATAATCCTTTATTTATTTTTTCGATATGCAAAATAAGTAAATACACAGAAGACAAGAAGTTTTTGAGAAAAAAATTGACAGCGTAGTAAAATATACGATAACGACAACCGATTAGCTTTTGACGCCCGTTCGAGAACCGGTGGCGATAAATTACCCAACTTCTAAGTAAAAATATATTACTTTTACTTCTTAGTCTTGAAAACTTTACAGCACACTTAACATGGTGTAAAGAATTGTGGTTTATGACTGCACATTACATAAGAAATATGGGAATCCCAGAGAGGTATAATTATTTGATTTATCTGCAGCCAAAAAACTCTGCTCCTGTCTAGTGCGGCATGTTTAGGTAAAGAGGCATCTTGATTTCTTACAAGCATCAAACCTCTGTGTAATTAAATATGTACTAGCGGGAAACATTTGTCCAGAAAAATGTGGTTATCTCGGGAAGTTACTTGGGCTAAAGAATCCCTGCGGTTTGCAGTTTAAACTATGTGTTACCTTATTTTTTCCATGCTGTGAGTTCACCCAGGAATAACCCAACACAGTGTGCACAGTAAAATGTCAAACGTCATTCTTTTAACTGCGTCTAGAAGCATGAAGGAATCACAGAGTGGACACAATTCTTTCATGTCCTCAGATTTCTCTTGGGATTTGTTCTGATGCAGGGAATTTGTGAGTGTCAGAAATATAATGAAAAAAAAGGAAAGAAATGTATTTGCTTGTGCCAGCACGAAGCTCAGCCAGAGCATAAAGAGAGCACCGCGAGCCCCTCATATATAGTATATCAATATCCATATAAACAGAACATGCATAAAAACTTTTACTATCAATATCTACTGACGATCATCATGGATAGGTCCACTTTCCTATCTCCCTGATTAGGACAAAAAAATATTATGTCACTCTTATAATAGAAGTGATTAGAGTTGAGCGACCTTGACCTTTTTAGAGTCGAGCCGGGTTTCGCGAAACCCGACTATCTCAAAAGTCGGGTCGAGTGAAATCGGCCGATCATGACGTAAAGTCGGGATCGACCGAAACACGAAACCCAATGCAAGTCAATGGGGCAGCATAGTCGGCAGTGAGTGGGGGCCAGGAAAACACCTAGAGTGCCCATTTTAATGTAAAAACCATCCATTCTTCTTAATGAAGCTTGTCAAGCGTAATTTACCTTATAATAATTGGAAGGCATTTGAAATTGGGGGTCATTTGGCTAAAGTTGTGTGGGGTAGGGCTGGTTCAAGTAATTAGTGGGCCCAGGAAATCTGGACCACGTCATGGCAGTGGAGCAGGGAGAGGTAAGTATTTCAACTTTGCAAGTGCTGTGATCCTGAGCAAGCAGGGGGGGCCCACTTGTTGGCATTGGCACTGGCACAGGGCCCCTCAAAGTACAGCGGTGTGTTTGCACGGCGGGGGCGCCTCCCACCGGCAGCAACACTTTTGCGTACTATGAGAGGCCCTGTGCCAGTGACGTCGCCAACTAGTGTTCCTCCCCCCACCTGATGAAGTAACCTGCACTTTCATCAGCACCTTCCTCTTTGTCCCCGTGTAAGGTGGTATGGTATGCGGGAAGAGCAACCTGACTTTCAGCAGGGTCGCAATGTTGTTGTGTAGCATGCACGGGGAATGTTGCGTTATGGGTCAATGTACCAGCAGACTCATCTATCACTGGCTGGGCAATGGGCACGATGAAGTGGAAACACAGATATAGGCCCAAAGAATAAAGTGGGCTAAATGCAGTTCAAAATTGGTAACACAGGAATAACCAGGGGGCATTGCAGTGGAGGACAACTGGAATGAGAGGCTGACACAGAGAGTAGGGCCAAATCAGTAAGTAGTCGAAATGCAGTTCAAAATTGGCAACCGTAGTAAACAGGCGGCACAGCTTTGTTCAGTGGAGGAGAACAGCAAGGAGTGGCAGACACCGATAGTAGGCCCCAACCCAACTAGTAGGCCAAATGCAGTCTAACATTAACAACTACTTAACGAGAGCCTGAAAATGGAATTTCAGGACAGGAAACCAGGAGAACAGCAAGGAGTGGCAGACACCGATAGTAGGCCCCAAACCAACTAGTACGCCAAATGCAGTTGTTCCATTTAACCACAATTTAATGAGAGCCTGAAGATAGAAGCTCAGGAAAGGCAACCTGGGGAACACCTTGGAGTGTAACACACCATCTCTCTCCACCCCATACCCATTTTGTAGGCCTAATGCAGTGTACTTTTCTACAACTACTAAACGAGAGTCGGAAGACCGAAGCAATGGCAAGGAAACCTGGGGAACACCTTGGAGTGTAACACACCATCTCTCTCCACCCCATACCCAATTTGTAGGCCTAATGCAGTGTAGTTTCCAAGAACTACTAAACGAGAGCCGGAAGATCGAAGCTCAGGAAAGGCAACCTGGGGAACACCTTGGAGTGTAACACACCCTCTCTCTACACCCCATACCCAATTTGAAGGCCTAATGCAGCGTAGTTTCCAACAACTACTAAACGAGAGCCGGAAGATCGAAGCTCAGGAAAGGCAACCTGGGGAACACCTTGGAGTGTAACACACCCTCTCTCTACACCCCATACCCAATTTGAAGGCCTAATGCAGCGTAGTTTCCAACAACTACTAAACGAGAGCCGGAAGATCGAAGCTCAGGAAAGGCAACCTGGGGAACACCTTGGAGTGTAACACAACGTCTCTCTACACCACGGAAGGGCTGATTCTTAGGAAGGAAGGCTGTTGGAAATAAGCATTGCGCGTCCGAGGGTGATTATATTCTTATTAGGTATATACTCACCCTCGGACGCGCCCTGCTTCTTTATTTGGAATGAATGTTTATTTGCAATGTGGTGTTGACTTTCTCTATTATTTTGGTAATTAATGATTTTATTATTTTCATTGTTTTGCATCTTCTCGGCAATAATATAAAGAAGACGCGACAGGACAACACTCGGTGGATGCCATATGTGTGTTTTCAATTGAAAAAACCTTTCAGTTAACTACTTGTAGGAGAAAGTAATTGTAGCTGGTGGCCATTTTTAGTACTGTACCAGATTTTAGTTGTGTGTTTGTTTTTAATGTTAAAATGTCTGCATTTGATATCTCTCCAGTATTTTCTTTTTTATAAGCAAAATACTTTTTTTTTATTTTATGATGTTGGTTCAAGGGGTACACGGGCAGCAGTAGACAGGTCAGTGGAGGCCTAGTGGAAGGAGGGACCGCAGACAGGCTTCGAAGCCCTAACATAATAAATTGGGCTGCCTGTAGGCAATTTAAAATTGGTTCCAGGGGAACACGGGCAGCAGTAGACAGGTCAGTGGAGGCCTAGAGGAAGGAGGGACCGCAGATGCGCCAATGTTTCCCCCATACCCAATTTGTAGGCCTAATGCAGTGTAGTTTCCAACAACTACTAAACGAGAGCCGGAATATCGAAGCTCAGGAAAGGCAACCTGGGGAACACCTTGGAGTGTAACACACCCTCTCTCTACACCCCATACCCAATTTGAAGGCCTAATGCAGTGTAGTTTCCAAGAACTACTAAACGAGAGCCGGAAGATCGAAGCTCAGGAAAGGCAACCTGGGGAACACCTTGGAGTGTAACACACCCTCTCTCTACACCCCATACCCAATTTGAAGGCCTAATGCAGTGTAGTTTCCAAGAACTACTAAACGAGAGCCGGAAGATCGAAGCTCAGGAAAGGCAACCTGGGGAACACCTTGGAGTGGAACACACCATCTCTCTACACCCCATACCCAATTTGAAGGCCTAATGCAGCGTAGTTTCCAACAACTACTAAACGAGAGCCGGAAGATTGAAGCTCAGGAAAGGCAACCTGGGGAACACCTTGGAGTGGAACACACCATCTCTCTACACCCCATACCCAATTTGAAGGCCTAATGCAGCGTAGTTTCCAACAACTACTAAACGAGAGCCGGAAGATCGAAGCTCAGGAAAGGCAACCTGGGGAACACCTTGGAGTGGAACACACCCTCTCTCTACACCCCATACCCAATTTGAAGGCCTAATGCAGTGTAGTTTCCAAGAACTACTAAACGAGAGCCGGAAGATCGAAGCTCAGGAAAGGCAACCTGGGGAACACCTTGGAGTGTAACACAACGTCTCTCTACACCACGGAAGGGCTGATTCTTAGGAAGGAAGGCTGTTGGAAATAAGCATTGCGCGTCCGAGGGTGATTATATTCTTATTAGGTATATACTCACCCTCGGACGTGCCCTGCTTCTTTATTTGGAATGAATGTTTATTTGCAATGTGGTGTTGACTTTCTCTATTATTTTGGTAATTAATGATTTTATTATTTTCATTGTTTTGCATCTTCTCGGCAATAATATAAAGAAGACGCGACAGGACAACACTCGGTGGATGCCATATGTGTGTTTTCAATTGAAAAAACCTTTCAGTTAACTACTTGTAGGAGAAAGTAATTGTAGCTGGTGGCCATTTTTAGTACTGTACCAGATTTTAGTTGTGTGTTTGTTTTTAATGTTAAAATGTCTGCATTTGATATCTCTCCAGTATTTTCTTTTTTGTAAGCAAAATACTTATTTTTATATTTTCTGATGTTGGTTCCAGGGGTACACGGGCAGCAGTGCCCTGGTCAGTGTAGTAGTAGTTGAAAGAATGGACCGCAGACAGGCATCGAAGGCCTAAAATAAAAAAATTGGGCTGGCTGTAGGCAATTTTAAATTGGTTCCAGGGGTACACGGGCAGCAGTGGTGTGGTCAGTGGAGGCCTAGTGGAAGGAGTCACCGCAGACAGGCATCGAAGGCCTAAAATAATAACACATGGCTGTAGGCAATTTTAAATTGGTTCCAGGGGTACACGGGCAGCAGTGGTGTGGTCAGTGGAGGCCTAGTGGAAGGAGTCACCGCAGACAGGCATCGAAGGCCTAAAATAATAACACATGGCTGTAGGCAATTTTAAATTGGTTCCAGGGGTACACGGGCAGCAGTGGTGTGGTCAGTGGAGGCCTAGTGGAAGGAGTCACCGCAGACAGGCATCGAAGGCCTAAAATAATAACACATGGCTGTAGGCAATTTTAAATTGGTTCCAGGGGTACACGGGCAGCAGTGGTGTGGTCAGTGGAGGCCTAGTGGAAGGAGTCACCGCAGACAGGCATCGAAGGCCTAAAATAATAACACATGGCTGTAGGCAATTTTAAATTGGTTCCAGGGGTACACGGGCAGCAGTGGTGTGGTCAGTGGAGGCCTAGTGGAAGGAGTCACCGCAGACAGGCATCGAAGGCCTAAAATAATAACACATGGCTGTAGGCAATTTTAAATTGGTTCCAGGGGTACACGGGCAGCAGTGGTGTGGTCAGTGGAGGTCTAGTGGAAGGAGTCACCGCAGACAGGCATCGAAGGCCTAAAATAATAACACATGGCTGTAGGCAATTTTAAATTGGTTCCAGGGGTACACGGGCAGCAGTGGTGTGGTCAGTGGAGGCCTAGTGGAAGGAGTCACCGCAGACAGGCATCGAAGGCCTAAAATAATAACACATGGCTGTAGGCAATTTTAAATTGGTTCCAGGGGTACACGGGCAGCAGTGGTGTGGTCAGTGGAGGCCTAGTGGAAGGAGTCACCGCAGACAGGCATCGAAGGCCTAAAATAATAACACATGGCTGTAGGCAATTTTAAATTGGTTCCAGGGGTACATGGGCAGCAGTGGTGTGGTCAGTGGAGGCCTAGTGGAAGGAGTGACCACAGACAGGCATCGAAGGCCTAACATAACAAAAATGTCAATACAATGGTATTGTCAGTGGCAGGCATTGAAGGATGTCAGCGCATAGACTAAACATTGGTGGAGCTGTGAGATAATTTTGCAAGTGGTAGAGCACTGTTTGAGCTGGGGTGGGGGGAAACTGTCTTGTGGCCGGCGGTACAGGCCCAGGGCCCCTCATATTACAACGGTGTGTCTGACGTTGGGTGCGCACCACCACCGCCAGAGACACTTTATTGTACTAGGAGGGACCCAGTGGCAGTGCCGTCGACCAAAAGCGGGCTCACCCACCTCTTCAGACAAACTGCACTCTCACGGGTGCTGTCGCCAAGTGTCGATACCACGGCCCCGTGTGGGGAGTTTGGCCATTTAGTGAGGTGTAAACATGTCGTATGCTGGACAATCAGGTGCAGAAAATTACGAGATTGGAAAAGGCATTCAGAATAGTCCACAGGCAAGACCTTTTCATAGGAAAGCTAGGTGTCAGCCGGGCAAGGTGGGGCAAAAGATTTCGAAATCCAGTTGTGGTTCATTTTAATGAAGGTTAGATCATCTACATTTTGGGTAGCCAGACGAGTCCTTTTTTCTGTTAGTATTGAACCTGCAGCACTGAATACTCTTTCTGATAGGACACTAGCTGCCGGGCAAGCAAGCTCCTGCAATGCATATTCTGCCAATTCTGGCCAGGTGTCTAATTTTGATGCCCAGTAATCAAATGGGAATGACGGTTGAGGGAGAACATCGATAAGGGATGAAAAATAGTTTGTAACCATACTGGACAAATGTTGTCTCCTGTCACTTTGAATTGATGCTGCAGTACCTGTCCTGTCTGCGGTCATAGCAAAATCACTCCACAACCTGGTCAGAAAACCCCTCTGGCCAACGCCACTTCTAATTTCTGCCCCTCTAACTCCTCTGGTCTGCTGGCCCCTGCAGCTCGTGTGAGAACAATCACGGGCGCTGTGTGCAGGGAATGCCAGAAGCAAACGGTCAACAAGAGTTGATTGTTTGGTTGCTAATATTAGTTCCAAGTTCTCATGTGGCATTATATTTTGCAATTTGCCTTTATAGCGAGGATCAAGGAGGCAGGCCAACCAGTAATCGTCATCATTCATCATTTTAGTTATGCGTGTGTCCCTTTTGAGGATACAAAAGGCATAATCCGCCATGTGGGCCAAAGTTCCAGTTCTCAAATCTGCGGTTGTGCTTGGTTGAGGGGCAGTTTCAGGCAAATCCACGTCACTTGTGTCCCTCAAAAAACCAGAACCCGGCCTTGCCGCGCCACCAATTTCCAGTGGCCCCGGAAAAGCTTCCTCATTAAAAATATAATCATCCCCATCATCCTCCTCATCCTCCTCCTCCTCTTCGCCCGCTACCTCGTCCTGTACACTGCCCTGGCCAGACAATGGCTGACTGTCATCAAGGCTTTCCTCTTCCTCAGCTGCAGACGCCTGATCCTTTATGTGCGTCAAACTTTGCATCAGCAGACGCATTAGGGGGATGCTCATGCTTATTATGGCGTTGTCTGCACTAACCAGCCGTGTGCATTCCTCAAAACACTGAAGGACTTGACACATGTCTTGAATCTTCGACCACTGCACACCTGACAACTCCATGTCTGCCATCCTACTGCCTGCCCGTGTATGTGTATCCCCCCACAAAAACATAACAGCCCGCCTCTGTTCACACAGTCTCTGAAGCATGTGCAGTGTTGAGTTCCACCTTGTTGCAACGTCTATGATTAGGCGATGCTGGGGAAGGTTCAAAGAACGCTGATAGGTCTGCATACGGCTGGAGTGTACGGGCGAACGGCGGATATGTGAGCAAAGTCCACGCACTTTGAGGAGCAGGTCGGATAACCCCGGATAACTTTTCAGGAAGCACTGCACCACCAGGTTTAAGGTGTGAGCCAGGCAAGGAATGTGTTTCAGTTGGGAAAGGGAGATGGCAGCCATGAAATTCCTTCCGTTATCACTCACTACCTTGCCTGCCTCAAGATCTACAGTGCCCAGCCACGACTGCGTTTCTTTCTGCAAGAACTCGGACAGAACTTCCGCGGTGTGTCTGTTGTCGCCCAAACACTTCATAGCCAATACAGCCTGCTGACGTTTGCCAGTAGCTGCCCCATAATGGGAGACCTGGTGTGCAACAGTGGCAGCTGCGGATGGAGTGGTTGTGCGACTGCGGTCTGTGGACGAGCTCTCGCTTCTGCAGGAGGACGAAGAGGAGGAGGAGGGGGTGCGAACGGCTACAGCCAATTGTTTCCTAGACCGTGGGCTAGGCAGAACTGTCCCAAACTTGCTGTCCCCTGTGGACCCTGCATCCACCACATTTAACCTGTGTGCCGTGATGGACACGTAACGTCCCTGGCCATGCCTACTGGTCCATGCATCTGTTGTCAGGTGCACCTTTGTGCTCACAGATTGCCTGAGTGCATGGACGATGCGCTCTTTAACATGCTGGTGGAGGGCTGGGATGGCTTTTCTGGAAAAAAAGTGTCGACTGGGTAGCTCGTAGCGTGGTACAGCGTAGTCCATCAGGGCTTTGAAAGCTTCGCTTTCAACTAACCGGCAGGGCATCATCTCTAACGAGATTAGTCTAGCTATGTGTGCGTTCAAACCCTGTGTACGCGGATGCGAGGCTAAGTACTTCCTTTTTCTAACCATAGTCTCATGTAGGGTGAGCTGGACTGGAGAGCTGCAGATCGTGGAACTAGCGGGGGTGCCGGTGGACATGGCAGACTGAGAGACGGTGGGAGATGGTATTGTTGCCACCGGTGCCCTAGATGCAGTGTTTCCTACTACGAAACTGGTGATTCCCTGACCCTGAAGGCTTTGGCCTGGCAAAGAAACCTGCACAGATACTGCAGGTGGTGCGGAAAATGGTGGCCCTACACTGCCGGAAGGGATGTTGCGTTGCTGACTAGCTTCATTGGCCGAGGGTGCTACAACCTTAAGGGACGTTTGGTAGTTAGTCCAGGCTTGCAAATGCATGGTGGTTAAATGTCTATGCATGCAACTTGTATTGAGACTTTTCAGATTCTGTCCTCTGCTTAAGGTAGTTGAACATTTTTGACAGATGACTTTGCGCTGATCAATTGGATGTTGTTTAAAAAAATGCCAGACTGCACTCTTTCTAGCATCGGATACCTTTTCAGGCATTGCAGACTGAGCTTTAACCGGATGGCCACGCTGTCCTCCAACAGGTTTTAGCTTTGCCACGCGTTTTGGGCAAGATACGGGCCCGGCAGATGGAACCTGTTGCGATGTTGATGCCTGCTGCGGCCCCTCCTCCTCCGCTTCAGAACTGCTGCCGCCTGCACCCTGTTCCCCCAATGGCTGCCAATCGGGGTCAAGAACTGGGTCATCTATTACCTCTTCTTGTAGCTCGTGTGCAACTTCGTCTGTGTCACCGTGGCGGTCGGTGGTATAGCGTTCGTGATGGGGCAACATAGTCTCATCAGGGTCTGATTCTTGATCAGCACCCTGCGATGGCAATGTTGTGGTCTGAGTCAAAGGACCAGGATAGTAGTCTGGCTGTGGCTGTGCATCAGTGCACTCCATGTCAGATTCAACTTGTAATGGGCATGGACTGTTAACTGCTTCACTTTCTAAGCCAGGGACGGTATGTGTAAAGAGCTCCATGGAGTAACCCGTTGTGTCGCCTGCTGCATTCTTCTCTGTTGTTGTTTTTGCTGAAGAGGACAAGGAAGCGACTTGTCCCTGACCGTGAACATCCACTAACGACGCGCTGCTTTGACATTTACCAGTTTCACGAGAGGAGGCAAAAGAGCTAGAGGCTGAGTCAGCAAGATAAGCCAAAACTTGCTCTTGCTGCTCCGGCTTTAAAAGCGGTTTTCCTACTCCCAGAAAAGGGAGCGTTCGAGGCCTTGTATAGCCAGACGACGAACCTGGCTCCACAGCTCCAGACTTAGGTGCAATATTTTTTTTCCCACGACCAGCTGATGCTCCACCACTACCACTACCCTCATTACCAGCTGACAATGAACGCCCCCGGCCACGACCTCTTCCACCAGACTTCCTCATTGTTTTAAAAACGTTAACAAACGAACGGTATTTGTTGCTGTCACACAACTTACACGGTGAGCTATAACTTCAGTATGATTTAGCTACCCCTTTACAGGTGGGTGAGACCACAACGAAAATCAGCCACAATGTTACACACTCTGTTGTTGTTGGCAACAAATGAGATGGCACACACGCAGGACTGTCACTGAAGCGCAAATGTAAATATTTATCTCCCACTGATTTGTGTTTGTTTTTTTTAAAAGGGAGACTTCAGAAAAAAAAAAAAATAAAAAAAAATTATTTTTTACAGAAGAATTTATAAAACAAATAAAATGAAATGATTGTTTCAGGGAGAATTTAGGGAAAAAAAAAAAAAAAAGGCTTTGTAGGGCCCACTGAGTGAGAGAGGACGCACACAGGAGTCAGGAGTGGCACACAAGCCCAGAGGCCAATATTTATCTCCCACTGATTGATGTACTGATTTTTTCAGGTAGATTTTGGAACCCAAATCAAGCTAAAAAAAATAATAGGCTTTCTATGGCCCACAATTGGGGAGAGAGAGAGAGATGGCACACCCAGGAGTCAAGACTGGCACACAAGCAGAAGGGGCAATATGAATCTCCCACAGATTTTTTTTTTTTTTTTTTTTTCAGGGAGACTTGAGAGAAAAAAAAATACAAAAAAAATGATTTTTTTCAGGAATAATTTAGAAACCAAAGAAAATAAAATGATTGTTTCAGGGAGAATTTAGAAAACAAATAAAACAAAAAATAGGCTTTCTAGGGCCCACTGAGTGACAGATGACGCACACAGGAGTCAGGAGTGGCACACAAGCCCAGAGGCCAATATTAATCTCCCACTGATTGATTTAGTGATTTTTTTCAGGTAGATTTTGGAACCCAAATCAAGCAAAAAAATTAATAGGCTTTCTATGGCCCACAATTGGGGAGAGAGAGAGAGATGGCACACCCAGGAGTCAAGACTGGCACACAAGCAGAAGGGGCAATATGAATCTCCCACAGATTTTTTTTTTTTTTTTTCAGGGAGACTTGAGAGAAAAAAAAATACAAAAAAAATGATTTTTTTCAGGAATAATTTAGAAACCAAAGAAAATAAAATGATTGTTTCAGGGAGAATTTAGAAAACAAATAAAACAAAAAATAGGCTTTCTAGGGCCCACTGAGTGACAGATGACGCACACAGGAGTCAGGAGTGGCACACAAGCCCAGAGGCCAATATTAATCTCCCACTGATTGATTTAGTGATTTTTTTTGGTAGATTTTGGAACCCAAATCAAGCAAAAAAATTAATAGGCTTTCTATGGCCCACAATTGGGGAGAGAGAGAGAGATGGCACACCCAGGAGTCAAGACTGGCACACAAGCAGAAGGGGCAATATGAATCTCCCACAGATTTTTTTTTTTTTTTTTTTCAGGGAGACTTGAGAGAAAAAAAAATACAAAAAAAATGATTTTTTTCAGGAATAATTTAGAAACCAAAGAAAATAAAATGATTGTTTCAGGGAGAATTTAGAAAACAAAAAATAGGCTTTCTAGGGCCCACTGAGTGACAGATGACGCACACAGGAGTCAGGAGTGGCACACAAGCCCAGAGGCCAATATTAATCTCCCACTGATTGATTTAGTGATTTTTTTCAGGTAGATTTTGGAACCCAAATGAAGCAAAAAAAATTAATAGGCTTTCTATGGCCCACAATTGGGGAGAGAGAGAGAGATGGCACACCCAGGAGTCAAGACTGGCACACAAGCAGAAGGGGCAATATGAATCTCCCACAGATTTTTTTTTTTTTTTTTCAGGGAGACTTGAGAGAAAAAAAAATACAAAAAAAATGATTTTTTTCAGGAATAATTTAGAAACCAAAGAAAATAAAATGATTGTTTCAGGGAGAATTTAGAAAACAAATAAAACAAAAAATAGGCTTTCTAGGGCCCACTGAGTGACAGATGACGCACACAGGAGTCAGGAGTGGCACACAAGCCCAGAGGCCAATATTAATCTCCCACTGATTGATTTAGTGATTTTTTTTGGTAGATTTTGGAACCCAAATCAAGCAAAAAAATTAATAGGCTTTCTATGGCCCACAATTGGGGAGAGAGAGAGAGATGGCACACCCAGGAGTCAAGACTGGCACACAAGCAGAAGGGGCAATATGAATCTCCCACAGATTTTTTTTTTTTTTTTTTTTCAGGGAGACTTGAGAGAAAAAAAAATACAAAAAAAATGATTTTTTTCAGGAATAATTTAGAAACCAAAGAAAATAAAATGATTGTTTCAGGGAGAATTTAGAAAACAAAAAATAGGCTTTCTAGGGCCCACTGAGTGACAGATGACGCACACAGGAGTCAGGAGTGGCACACAAGCCCAGAGGCCAATATTAATCTCCCACTGATTGATTTAGTGATTTTTTTCAGGTAGATTTTGGAACCCAAATGAAGCAAAAAAAATTAATAGGCTTTCTATGGCCCACAATTGGGGAGAGAGAGAGAGATGGCACACCCAGGAGTCAAGACTGGCACACAAGCAGAAGGGGCAATATGAATCTCCCACAGATTTTTTTTTTTTTTTTCAGGGAGACTTGAGAGAAAAAAAAATACAAAAAAAATGATTTTTTTCAGGAATAATTTAGAAACCAAAGAAAATAAAATGATTGTTTCAGGGAGAATTTAGAAAACAAATAAAACAAAAAATAGGCTTTCTAGGGCCCACTGAGTGACAGATGACGCACACAGGAGTCAGGAGTGGCACACAAGCCCAGAGGCCAATATTAATCTCCCACTGATTGATTTAGTGATTTTTTTGGTAGATTTTGGAACCCAAATCAAGCAAAAAAATTAATAGGCTTTCTATGGCCCACAATTGGGGAGAGAGAGAGAGATGGCACACCCAGGAGTCAAGACTGGCACACAAGCAGAAGGGGCAATATGAATCTCCCACAGATTTTTTTTTTTTTTTTTTTTCAGGGAGACTTGAGAGAAAAAAAAATACAAAAAAAATGATTTTTTTCAGGAATAATTTAGAAACCAAAGAAAATAAAATGATTGTTTCAGGGAGAATTTAGAAAACAAATAAAACAAAAAATAGGCTTTCTAGGGCCCACTGAGTGACAGATGACGCACACAGGAGTCAGGAGTGGCACACAAGCCCAGAGGCCAATATTAATCTCCCACTGATTGATTTAGTGATTTTTTTTGGTAGATTTTGGAACCCAAATCAAGCAAAAAAATTAATAGGCTTTCTATGGCCCACAATTGGGGAGAGAGAGAGAGATGGCAGACCCAGGAGTCAAGACTGGCAAACAAGCAGAAGGGGCAACATGAATCTCCCACAGATTTTTTTTTTTTTTTTTCAGGGAGACTTGAGAGAAAAAAAATACAAAAAAAATGATTTTTTTCAGGAATAATTTAGAAACCAAAGAAAATAAAATGATTGTTTCAGGGAGAATTTAGAAAACAAATAAAACAAAAAATAGGCTTTCTAGGGCCCACTGAGTGACAGATGACGCACACAGGAGTCAGGAGTGGCACACAAGCCCAGAGGCCAATATTAATCTCCCACTGATTGATTTAGTGATTTTTTTTGGTAGATTTTGGAACCCAAATCAAGCAAAAAAATTAATAGGCTTTCTATGGCCCACAATTGGGGAGAGAGAGAGAGATGGCACACCCAGGAGTCAAGACTGGCACACAAGCAGAAGGGGCAATATGAATCTCCCACAGATTTTTTTTTTTTTTTTTTTTCAGGGAGTCTTGAGAGAAAAAAAAATACAAAAAAAATGATTTTTTTCAGGAATAATTTAGAAACCAAAGAAAATAAAATGATTGTTTCAGGGAGAATATAGAAAACAAATAAAACAAAAAATAGGCTTTCTAGGGCCCACTGAGTGACAGATGACGCACACAGGAGTCAGGAGTGGCACACAAGCCCAGAGGCCAATATTAATCTCCCACTGATTGATTTAGTGATTTTTTTCAGGTAGATTTTGGAACCCAAATCAAGCAAAAAAATTAATAGGCTTTCTATGGCCCACAATTGGGGAGAGAGAGAGAGATGGCACACCCAGGAGTCCAGACTGGCACACAAGCAGAAGGGGCAATATGAATCTCCCACAGATTTTTTTTTTTTTTTTCAGGGAGACTTGAGAGAAAAAAAAATACAAAAAAAATGATTTTTTTCAGGAATAATTTAGAAACCAAAGAAAATAAAATGATTGTTTCAGGGAGAATTTAGAAAACAAATAAAACAAAAAATAGGCTTTCTAGGGCACACTGAGTGACAGATGACGCACACAGGAGTCAGGAGTGGCACACAAGCCCAGAGGCCAATATTAATCTCCCACTGATTGATTTATTGATTTTTTTTGGTAGATTTTGGAACCCAAATCAAGCAAAAAAATTAATAGGCTTTCTATGGCCCACAATTGGGGAGAGAGAGAGAGATGGCACACCCAGGAGTCAAGACTGGCACACAAGCAGAAGGGGCAATATGAATCTCCCACAGATTTTTATTTATTTATTTTTTTCAGGGAGACTTGAGAGAAAAAAAATACAAAAAAAATGATTTTTTTCAGGAATAATTTAGAAACCAAAGAAAATAAAATGATTGTTTCAGGGAGAATTTAGAAAACAAATAAAACAAAAAATAGGCTTTCTAGGGCCCACTGAGTGACAGATGACGCACACAGGAGTCAGGAGTGGCACACAAGCCCAGAGGGCAATATTAATCTCCCACTGATTGATTTAGTGATTTTTTTCAGGTAGATTTTGGAACCCAAATCAAGCAAAAAAATTAATAGGCTTTCTATGGCCCACTATTTGTGAGAGAGATGGCACGCTCAGGACTGGCACACAAGCCCAGAGGCCAATATTAATCTCCCATTTTTTTTTTTTCCAGGGAAAATTTATAAACCCAATAAAAAAAATAATAATAAATAGGCTTTCTATGGCCCACTATCTGAGAGAGAGAGATGGCACGCTTAGGACTGGCACACAAGCCCAAAGGCCAATACTAATCTCCCACTGATTGATTGATTGATTTTTTAAGGTAGAATTATGAACCCAAATCAACCAAAAAAATAAATAGGCTTTCTATGGCCCACTATTTGTGAGAGAGATGGCACGCTCAGGACTGGCACACAAGCCCAGAGGCCAATATTAATCTCCCATTTTTTTTTTTTCCAGGGAAAATTTATAAACCCAATAAAAAAAAATAATAATAAATAGGCTTTCTATGGCCCACTATCTGAGAGAGAGAGATGGCACGCTTAGGACTGGCACACAAGCCCAAAGGCCAATACTAATCTCCCACTGATTGATTGATTGATTTTTTAAGGTAGAATTATGAACCCAAATCAACCAAAAAAATAAATAGGCTTTCTATGGCCCACTATTTGTGAGAGAGATGGCACGCTCAGGACTGGCACACAAGCCCAGAGGCCAATATTAATCTCCCACTTTTTTTTTTTTCCAGGGAAAATTTATAAACCCAATAAAATAATAAAAAAATAGGCTTTCTATGGCCCACTATCTGAGAGAGAGAGAGATGGCACGCTTAGGACTGGCACACAAGCCCAAAGGCCAATATTAATCTCCCACTGATTGATTTATTGATTTTTTCAGGTAGAATTTAGAACCCAAATCAAGCAAAAAAATTAATAGGCTTTCTATGGCCCACTGAGTGAGAGATGGCACACACAGGAGTAAGGAGTGGCACACAAGCCCTGAGGCCAATATTTTTCTCCCACTGATTGATGTTGTGATTTTTTCTGGTAGATTTTGGAACCCAAATCAAGCAAAAAAATAAATAGGCTTTCTATGGCCCACTGAGTGAGAGATGACACAGACAGAGATGGCACTCTAGCAGAAATGTCAATCTTAATCTCCCACCAAAAAAAAAAAAAAAAAAAAAAGGAACTGTCCTTCAATTACTATCTCCCTGCAGTAATCTCAGCCAGGTATGGCAGGCAGCAATAAGGAGTGGACTGATGCACAAATTAAATAAAAAGTGTGGACAAAAAAACAAGATAGCTGTGCAGAAAGGAAGGAACAAGAGGATTTGTGCTTTGAAAAAAGCAGTTGGTTTGCACAGCGGCGTACACACAGCAATGCAGCTATCAGGGAGCCTTCTAGGGCAGCCCAATGAGCTACAGCACTGAGGAAAAAAAAAAAAAAGGAGCTTCCACTGTCCCTGCACACCGAAGGTGGTGTTGGGCAGTGGAAATCGCTACAGCACAAGCGGTTTTGTGGTTAATGGACCCTGCCTAACGCTATCCCTGCTTCTGACGAAGCGGCAGCAACCTCTAACTAAGCTCAGATCAGCAGCAGTAACATGGTGGTCGGCGGGAACTCCCCTTTATAGCCCCTGTGACGCCGCAGACAGCAAGCCAATCACTGCAATGCCCTTCTCTAAGATGGTGGGGACCAGGACCTATGTCATCACGCTGCCCACACTCTGCGTTTACCTTCATTGGCTGAGAAATGGCGCTTTTCGCGTCATTGAAACGCGACTTTGGCGCGAAAGTCGCGTACCGCATGGCCGACCACGCACAGGGGTCGGATCGGGTTTCATGAAACTCGACTTCGCCAAAAGTCGGCGACTTTTGAAAATGTTCGACCCGTTTCGCTCAACCCTAGAAGTGATCAAACAATACACGGGACTCTTGGATATGAGTACGATACATGTATTTCAGGAGCACTCCTCTTCCACTACTGTTACACACTATAACACAGAATGAGGCAGTTGTGTATCTACTCACAGCGAGTGAGATATTTATTGAACACGTCATCAATTTTCTAAGTAAATATATTTCTAAAGGCGCTATTGAAATGAAATTCTCACTAGATGTCGGTAACAACATATCCAATCCACAGAGGCAAAGAAATCAAACCATAGATGTCCATAAATTAAGTTATTTGTAATAATGAGAAATGACACAGGGAAAAAGTATTGAACACGCTTACTGAAATGTTTTCAATACTTTGTAAAAAATCCTTTGTTGGCGATGACGCCTCCTTTATGGAGAAACTAGTCACAGGCATTGCTCAGGTGTGATTTTGGCTCATTCTTCCACTTAGACACACTTCAAATCCTAAAGGTCATGTGGGCTCTTTCTATGACCTCTGAGCTTTAGAACCTTCCACAAATTTCCACGAATTCAGCTCAGGTGATTGACTCAGCCATTCTAGCAGCTTTACTTTCTGTCTCTGAAACCAATTGAGAGCTTCCTTGGCTGTGTGTTTGGGATCATTGTCTAGATGAAATGTCCACCCTTTTTCATCTCCATCATCCTGGTAGATGGCAGCAGATTTTTATTGAGAATGTTTTAGCACATTTCTCCATTTATTCTTCCTTCAATTATATGAGGTTTACTAGTGCTGTATGCTGAAAAACATCTAAGCACTACGATGTTCCCACCTTCAAACTTCATTGTTGGTATGGTGTTTTTAGGGTGCTATGTAGTGTTTTTTTGGCCTTCACACATGGTGTGTCATGGCATCCAAAGAGATCAATTTTGGTCTCATCTGACCAGACTTTATTCTCCCGGTATTTCAAATGTTTGTCTAAATTTTCCAGAACCAACTTTAAGCGCACTTGAACATGCTTTTTGTTCAGCAGTGGAGTCTTGTGTGGTGAGCGTGCATGCAAGCCATTTAGGTTGACTGTGTTACTTATAGTTTTCGTTGAAACAATTGTACCTGCTGATTCCTGATCATTTTGTAGCTCTCCTCCGGTGGTCCTTGGCTCTTCGACAACTCTTCTAATAATTATTATCACTCTCATATCTGAAATCTTGCAAGGAGCACCTAATAGTGGCCTGTTTATGGTGAAATAATGTTCATTCCACTTTTGGATTATGGCCCCATAGTGTTCACTGGAACCTTCATATCAATTGTATTAGTTAAGGTAGGTTCACCCGACCACATAGGTGAAAAACAGTCCAATTATTTTGACCAGAGTTTTATCAGAGTTCTATCAATTTTTCTCGTATGTGGAGAGAAAAAAAAGTGCTTCACCATGTCCTTTCTCTCAGTCCATGAAAATTGGACCACACTCGAATGTTATCCGAGTGCGGTCCGATTTGTTTTCATGGACCCATAGACTTTCTTTAACAATTTGGATTCGACCCATCTGATCAAGATCAGACTTGTCTCCATTTTTTTCAGCGGACCACTCATTCTGTGGAAAAAAAGCAGACATGAGCACAGCCCCATAGCTTAATGTAGGTACAAGTGCAATCCATGTAAACCACTGATAGCACTGGTGCAAATAAATCGGTGGTGTGAATGAGCCCTTACATGAAGAATTTGGGGCGGCCCTTTTATATTAGGGCTAATATAAAGTTACAATTTTCATTTTCTAAGAGTAGAACAATGTACAGGTAAGGAGTCTGAATATAAACAAGAATCTTCCCATTCACTGACAGCAAACTAATAAGTTGTAAATGGTGAAAAAGTTAACCCCTTAATGATCATGCGATTTTCTACGTTTGCAAGTTTACTTTTTTCCAACGTCTTTTGCAAGAGTCATAACGTCTTAATTTTCCATTGATAAAGCTGTATAAAGGCTTATTTTTTGCAGGGTAATTTTGAATGAGAATGCGATGTACTGGAAAAAGGTAATTAATTCCAAGTTCAGCGAAATGTTAAGAAAACCCCAATGAATAATTGTTTTGGGGGGTTTGTTCAGGTTTATTTGTTTGTTCGCTCTGCAGGTCATTACATTAATGTGATATCAAACTGGTAATTTTGTATCTTTTGTTATTTTATTTTAATTTAGGTAATAAAAAAAATCTGAAATTTAACAGACAAAAATTTTTTTGCTTTTGTCACATTTTTCTGAGACCCTGGTCATTTCCGTTTTTGCATTGATTGAGCTGTATCACGGCTTGTTTTTCTTCATAGAGAGTCAACTGGTACCATTTTGTTATACAGACAATGTTTTAATCGGGTATTGTTACATTTTTGGGGTGTGGTGGTTTCAATTTTCTTTTTACGAGTTAAAACATTTGATATTTTGATAGACAGGACTTTTAGGTATACGGTGAAACAAAATAGTTTTGGTTTTTGTATTTCTTTTTTTTATAGAGGAAAAAGAGATTGTGACTGCATTTTTCTTATATTTTTCAATTTTATTTTAATTTTTTTAGTTCCCTCTGGGAACTTGAACCTGCGATGTTGAATTGCATATTCTATATACTGCAATATCAATACCTATCTAACAACCGCTATATAAGATACACTTATTTAGGCATTTGTACCTCCTGACAAAACGTGCGTCGAGGTATTAGCAGCTGTGCGGCAGGTCCTTTTATTAAGGCCACAGGTAATAAACTAAGCTTGGTGCATCTTGTTCATCTGATAACACTTATGCCTAGTGATACAGACAGAGCCTAAATGTTTGTAATTGCACTTACTACTAGTGTAAAGTGGGCCACCAATGTTTGTTGTTCTTATATCTTTGCAAATGTACTTGCTTTACCAATCCCGTGTTCAGTACACATAGTCACAAGTGACTATAATTCTATACACTATAGGTGCTAATTTGGGTTAGCTGCAATATTTGATTTCCAAACATAGTAACATAGTAACATAGTTAGTAAGGCCGAAAAAAGACATTTGTCCATCCAGTTCAGCCTATATTCCATCATAATAAATCCCCAGATCTACGTCCTTCTACAGAACCTAATAATTGTATGATACAATATTGTTCTGCTCCAGGAAGACATCCAGGCCTCTCTTGAACCCCTCGACTGAGTTCGCCATCACCACCTCCTCAGGCAAGCAATTCCAGATTCTCACTGCCCTAACAGTAAAGAATCCTCTTCTATGCTGGTGGAAAAACCTTCTCTCCTCCAGACGCAAAGAATGCCCCCTTGTGCCTGTCACCTTCCTTGGTATAAACAGATCCTCAGCAAGATATTTGTATTATCCCCTTATATACTTATACATGGTTATTAGATCGCCCCTCAGTCGTCTTTTTTCTAGACTAAATAATCCTATCTGGGTATTGTAGTTCTCCCATCCCCTTTATTAATTTTGTTGCCCTCCTTTGTACTCTCTCTAGTTCCATTATATCCTTCCTGAGCACCGGTGCCCAAAACTGGACACAGTACTCCATGTGCGGTCTAACTAGGGATTTGTACAGAGGCAGTATAATGCTCTCATCATGTGTATCCAGACCTCTTTTAATGCACCCCATGATCCTGTTTGCCTTGGCAGCTGCTGCCTGGCACTGGCTGCTCCAGGTAAGTTTATCATTAACTAGGATCCCCAAGTCCTTCTCCCTGTCAGATTTACCCAGTGGTTTCCCGTTCAGTGTGTAATGGTGATATTGATTCCTTCTTCCCATGTGTATAACCTTACATTTATCATTGTTAAACCTCATCTGCCACCTTTCAGCCCAAGTTTCCAACTTATCCAGATCCATCTGTAGCAGAATACTATCTTCTCTTGTATTAACTGCTTTATATAGTTTTGTATCATCTGCAAATATCGATATTTTACTGTGTAAACCTTCTACCAGATCATTAATGAATATGTTGAAGAGAACAGGTCCCAATACTGACCCCTGCGGTACCCCACTGGTCACAGCAACCCAGTTAGAGACTATACCATTTATAACCTCCCTCTGCTTTCTATCACTAAGCCAGTTACTAACCCATTTACACACAATTTCCCCCAGACCAAGCATTCTCATTTTGTGTACCAACCTCTTGTGCGGCACGGTATCAAACGCTTTGGAAAAACCGAGATATACCACGTCCAATGACTCACCGTGGTCCAGCCTATAGCTTACCTCTTCATAAAAACTGATTAGATTGGTTTGACAGGAGCGATTTCTCATAAACCCATGCTGATATGGAGTTAAACAGTTATTCTCATTGAGATAATCCAGAATAACATCCCTCAGAAACCCTTCAAATATTTTACCAACAATAGAGGTTAGACTTACTGGCCTATAATTTCCAGGTTCACTTTTAGAGCCCTTTTTGAATATTGGCACCACATTTGCTATGCGCCAGTCCTGCGGAACAGACCCCGTCGCTATAGAGTCCCTAAAAATAAGAAATAATGGTTTATCTATTCCATTACTTAGTTCTCTTAGTACTCGTGGGTGTATGCCATCCGGACCCGGAGATTTATCTATTTTGATCTTATTTAGCAGGTTTCGCACCTCTTCTTGGGTTAGATTGGTGACCCTTAATATAGGGTTTTCATTGTTTCTTGGGATTTCACCTAGCATTTCATTTTCCACCGTGAATACCGTGGAGAAGAAGGTGTTTAATATGTTAGCTTTTTCCTCGTCATCTACAACCATTCTTTCCTCACTATTTTTTAAGGGGCCTACATTTTCAGTTTTTATTCTTTTACTATTGATATAGTTGAAGAACAGTTTGGGATTAGTTTTACTCTCCTTAGCAATGTGCTTCTCTGTTTCCTTTTTGGCAGCTTTAATTAGTTTTTTAGATAAAGTATTTTTCTCCCTATAGTTTTTTAGAGCTTCAATGGTGCAATCCTGCTTTAGTAGTGCAAATGCTTTCTTTTTACTGTTAATTGCCTGTCTTACTTCTTTGTTTAGCCACATTGGGTTTTTCCTATTTCTAGTCCTTTTATTCCCACAAGGTAAAAACTGCTTACAGTGCCTATTTAGAATGTTCTTAAACATTTTCCATTTATTATCTGTATTTTTATTTCTGAGGATATTGTCCCAGTCTACCAGATTAAGGGCATCTCTAAGCTGGTCAAACTTTGCCTTCCTAAAGTTCAGTGTTTTTGTGACTCCCTGACAAGTCCCCCTAGTGAAAGACAGGTGAAACTGTACAATATTGTGGTCGCTATTTCCAAGATGCCCGACCACCTGCAGATTTGTTATTCTGTCAGGTCTATTAGATAGTATTAGGTCTAAAAGTGCTGCTCCTCTGGTTGGATTCTGCACCAATTGTGAAAGATAATTTTTCTTGGTTATTAGCAGAAACCTGTTGCCTTTATGGGTTTCACAGGTTTCTGTTTCCCAGTTAATATCCGGGTAGTTAAAGTCCCCCATAACCAGGACCTCATTATGGGTTGCAGCTTCATCTATCTGCTTTAGAAGAAGATATATTTATATTGATTGTGGCCACAGATATTTATGATTCACTAGATGGTGGCCCGATTCTAACACATCGGGTATTCTAGAATATGCATGTCCACGTAGTATATTGCCCAGCTACGTAGTATATTGCCCAGCCACGTAGTATATTGCCCAGCCACGTAGTATATTGCCCAGCCACGTAGTATATTGCCCAGCCATGTAGTATATTGCACAGCGACGGAGTATACAGCACAGAGCCATGTAGTATACAGACTTAATATAAAAAAGAAACATATACTCACCCTCCATTGAAGACTGGCCCTGTGTGCAGTGCATGCGGCAGCTTCCGGTCCCAGGATTGGTATGGGCGCAGGACCTGTGATGATGTCGCGGTCACATGACCGTGACGTCATGGCAGGTCTTTCTCGCAGGACCTGTGATGACGTCGCGGTCACATGACCGTGACGACATGGAAGGTCCTTGTCGCACACCATCCTTGCCACTGGAACCTGCCGCTTGCATGGAGAGGTCACCGGAGCATCGCGAGGAGCGGGAATGGCGCCGAAATGTGAGTATATGATTATTTTTTATTTTTTTTATTATTTTTAACATTAGACCTTTTTACTATTGAGGCTGCATAGGCAGCATCAATAGTAAAAAAGTTGGTCACACAGGGTTAATAGCAGCGTTAATGGAGTGTGTTAAACCGTGGCATAATGCAGTCCATTAGTGCTGCCATTAACCCTGTGTGGGCGCTGACTGGAGGGGAGTATGGAGCAGGCACTGACTGCGGGGAGGAAGGAGCGGCCATGTTGCCGCCGGACTGCGCCAGTCGCTGATTGGTCGTGGCAATGGTCGTGGGCGTTTTGCCATGACCAATCAGCGACTTGGATTCAATGACAGACAGAGGCCGCGACCAATGAATATCTGTGACAGACAGACAGAAAGACAGACAGACGGAAGTGACCCTTGGATAATTATATGGTAGATTGGTTCCTGCCTGTTATATAGTTTCATGGTATCACTGTCTGTCCTCCTTTTTGGTTCAATTATTGCTTAATTTTTATTGTATTGCTTTTATTATGTTATCTAACTTTAATAATATTTATTACTGCATATTATTTTTTGGATCACAGCCTCTTCTGTTTATTTTGTTTTGGTTGTTACCTATTGTTTGGAAGGGATCACTATTAGTGTTGAGCGATACCTTCCGATATCCATAAGTATCGGTATTGGATTGTATCGGCCGATATTCGAAAAATATCGGATATCGCCGATACCGATAGACGATACCAATGCAAGTCAATGGGACCAAAATATCAGAATTAACATAAACCTTTTATTCCCTTGTAGGTTAATTCTACATGAAGGAAAACAACTAAGAATAATGTAGGATGTATTGGGGAAGGTAAAGGAGACATTAAAGGTATAGAGGTTTAGCCCAAGCTCCTCTATGCAATCCTATAGTGTTTTCCCACAATCTAGCTGTATACGGATGGGAAGCCACTAATAGGATAAATTTGAACAAATTTGAACAAATGTGCAGCTGGCTGCACTAATTGAAAAACAGACAATGGAACAGTATGAGGCAGTGATGCACCCTGAGCTGACTACAACCAGCAGTGGCTGAAGACCAGACTACAGAGTGAGCTGCTCTCACACAGACACCTTGCAGACAGCCGTGAACAGCGCTGCAAGGGAAAAACTAGGTTCTCACACAGCAGTTGCTAAATTAGCCTGGGTAAAGCAAAATGAAACAAATTGCTATCTCTAAACTGGCCCTCAGTCAGAAAACAGCGTCCTGTCCCTAACTGAATTCACAGCAGAGTGAACCCAAAATGGCGGCAGCAACTTTTATAGTGCATCATGACATCATTTCAGCAGCCAATTACAGCCATGCCAGTAGTTACATGCCTACCATGCAGAACAGGATCTGCCCACACTTCTAATCATTCCTCATTGACTGAATTCTGGCTGTTTGAATTATAGGAACTTCCGATTCCGGTATCCGATATACTGAAAGTATCGGAACGCGGTATCGGAATTCCGATACCGCAAAAATATCGGCCGATACCCAATACTTGCGGTATCGGAATGCTCAACACTAATCACTATATTATCTGTGAGGATTTTTTTGTTGGTAATACCAAATTATAAGCCAAAGTCATAGTTTCCTATGAAGCTCAGTATGTGCCTTGGCTTCACAGAATTATTAACAAGGCAGTCATGAGTGCCCAGTAGTGATGAGCAGTGTGCTTGTCACTCGATTTTTCTGAGCATGCTTGGGTGGTCGCCGAGTATCTTGGGCATGCTCGTAGATTATGTTTGTGTCACCACAGCTGCTTGACAACCTGAACACATGCAGGGAGATTGCCTGTTTGTTAAGGAATCTCCATTCATGCAGCTGCTGGGACTCAAACATAATCTACGAGCACGTCTAAGATACTCGGAGACACCCAAACATGCTCGGAAAACCCAAGTAACGAGCACACTCGCTTATCACTAGTGCCCAGCCATAATGGCAAACCATCAGCAATCCAAAATCAGATTACATAGGGGACTTGAGTTGATGGGCATACGGAACAAGGCACTTCTTGAACTGGGTGCCTTAAATGCCTTTGTCAAATATTGACACCTTCTGAGAATGCTCCCCCTATAGGTATCCTCAGTAAAACATACCAGTATATCCTTAACCTAAAATTGAAAAAAAAATGTGTAAAACCTAATATTATCCTTTTCTTTTGCGTTCTGATGTATATTGGCCATAAAAGAATTCATAAAACTAAGCCGGTTCTTTGAATGCCATTACAATATATGCATACCTTTTACTGCCATGCGACTAATAATACAGCCTGTGAAGAAAATTATAGAAGACAGCACTCCCATCTTTTATCATTATTCTAGTTTTATTATTCGAAACTCTGCTCGTAGACACGAGCCAATTATTCGGAGGGGTTGCAGATGGCAGGCAAAAATACCAGTAAAAATGGCAGGATCATTACACACTGTCCACTGGTCCCTCTTTATCTCACCTCACATGACATAAAGGATTCCTCTGTGTGTTAGGATTTCTGATTACCCTCTATCTTTGCATCAAGATTCTCTGCGGCATTTTCAAGACAGTACAAGGACAGGAAGCAATATTTCCCACTATTTTTATCTTTACTAAGATACAATTTTCTGTGAACTATATTAAATTATCAAATGCTTTTACCATAGTTGGTTATTATCATGTGCAATAAAATTTCTGCAGTCTGACACCATTTCTATAAAAAAAAGCTTATAATGTTTCATTCATTGCTAGATTGAATGAAGACCCTACATAAATATAAGTATTAAAAAGAAGAAATTTGATGTGACAATTCCAAATGTATTAACTAATTCACATTTTTTTCTCCAGGATTGTGTAAGAAAATGTTGTAATCTTTAAAGAAAAATCTTGATTCCTTCTCCTCTTATGATCTAACCCCCAACTATTCTTTAAAATATAATGCTCAAATCCACCTTTCTGAAGACAGGATTGACTACTAGCAAAGTTAGGTGCCAGGTCAAGAACATATTGAAGTGTATGGAGAGAGGAGGAAGTAGGAAGAGAGAGGAGCACATCTAAAGGCAGATTAACAGAATATGCAAATTCTTGCTTGCTTATACCAGTGCTGGGTTCACAGCTACACTGCTCAATACATTTGTATAATTTCCTTCATGCCTCTGCTTCTTTTGTTTTCATACTCCCAAAGGGAAAAAGAGGAACCTCATCTTCACTCACAGAAATGGAACAATGTCTAAATATTATAAGGATCTATACCGGACGGATTTAATACTATTTTTTGTTGCTCTAGCAAGATTGTATAGGTTAAGTTTTAATGGTTATTTGGAAGGGTGGTAATTGTTAGCTCTTGAGTAATTTGCAACTATCGATTCATTGATATAGAACAAAATTATTTCTGTAACAGAGCTGCATACTAACCCCACCACAATACAATTCCTGAAATTACCACTAAAGGACCCAAATTTAAAGCTAGATAGCAATAGATAAACGTTAGCCGAATCCAAAAAGGTTGACTGCTTTGGCCGACAGTGTGGTGTGTTTGAACCCCGACAGAAGATTATCGAGGGCGATACCGATGTGGTATGCCCAATTTTTAGACTGTCACTGTTTTTGTTCTCTAAAAGATTAGCCAACGCCAAAGATGTCTGGCAGCAGCTTGCTCCTAAATTACAAAAGTGCTCTCCTGTGTGTGATATAGATCAGGGGTGTCAAACTGCATTCCTCGAGGGCTGCAAACAGGTCATGTTTTCAGGATTTCCTTGTACTGCACAGGTGATAATTTAATCAACTACACAAATAATGAGTTGGTGATTTAATTATCACCTGTGCAGTACAAGGAAATCCTGAAAACATGACCTGTTTGCAGCCCTCGAGGAATGCAGTTTGACACCCCTGATATAGATGACTGATAGAGCTACTGGTCAAACTATCTGTGTGGTCAACAGCTGTTTAGAGTAAATTGGGGATTTAGGTTGTAGCTCATTTTCTGCTCTGCTTTGTTAGCCATGCTTCAGTTTTGCCCACAGACCCTTTAACAGGCACTCAACATTTTTTCTTGAAATAGTTACATATATTAGATGGTTGAATCCACAATTTTAATTATACTCAGTCCAGTTACTTTTTTTTAAAACACAATAGCTGAATATCTTGTACATTCTTTGAAAACGAGTAGTCATTTGTGCACATACTTTGCTAATCCACACGACATTATGTATCCAGGCAGTAGCATTTTTGTGGTGTGAATGTGCATTTCTCCTTTGCTTTTCTCATGTCCCTTATTTCAGTAATGGTTATTAAAAAAAAAAACCTCAGAAAGCCTCTAAACTAGAAACATCTGTTATATCTATATCACCCTGGCAACAGAAATCATACTTACCATCTTACCATCTTAACTTTTAACTTTCAGCCCAAGGCCAATTTAAAGCATTTAAATTTACAGAAATATTCATTATTACCATCCTACAGCTCTCCTGAAAAAAAAAAAGTGTCAATAAAGAAAGTGACACTGCTGTCAGGGCAATAATTTCAAGATAACTCTGAGAAAGTTGTAAGATTTATTTCCAACTTTATTATTAAATGTGTTTTCGACTAAAGAGGCAAGCTGGAGGAAAATACCGAACGACACTTTAGGCCATGTTCACACTAGCAGTATTTGGTCAGTATTTTACATCAGTATTGGTAAACCAAAGCCAGGAGTGGGTGATAAATACAGAAGTGGTGACGTGTTTCTATTATACTTTTCCACTAATTGTTCCACTTCTGGGTTTAGCTTACAAATACTGACCAAATAGTGATTGCGTGAACATTGCCTTTGGCTGGATTCACACTAGAATCTAAGATATTCGGTCCAATGTTTGTTAGGTCTCGAGTTCCCGCTTCTGCACAGGGGGAATCTCGAGCCATCTCCGCTGCGGTCTCCCATTCTTATCCAGCCGCAGTGGAGTCTGCTCAGCAGGGACGTCAGTCTCAGCGTCTTGCTCAGTCTCACTCTGTACAGAGAATTACTGCTGCTTCTTCAGCTTCTGCCATTAAACCCAGTGCTGGTCAGCAGCGAGCGGACTTCTCTGGGACTAAGTCCTTGTCTGCACACACTGAGCATGCCCAGGGCAAGATCTCCCGTTGGAGATCGAGGGTCATGTGCTCAGGCTCTGCAGCACATTCCATTGGTCCTCTTGGCAGGTCTTGGAAGGGCAAAGTTTCCGTGGCCACTTCCTGTGCTGCAACTATATAAACTGCGCATGACCGCACGGCCATGCGCTAGTGTACATTTGCTTACGTGTGTTTGTTGTGAGTGCAAGTCGTCCTTGGATACCCCTTCCCTATTGAATGTCTGTTCGCGGAAGGTGTATGGTTGCTATCTAGCGCCCGACTTATCCTACAGCACTAATCACACGTTACAGCGTCCAGTTGCTGTTACCGCCAGTACGGCGCCGTGCACTTCCTCTGTGCTTTCCTTACCCAAGCCTGGGTGGTTAGTGGCGTTCGTCAGTGCGGCACCGCATGCACTCTTGTGCCCTAATATTGTATTCAGCTTCCTTACACACCCAGTTGCGGTGTTGTGCCAGCAAGGGTCTAATCGGACTTCAATCCTAGTTGGGGTTGAGTTCGCTGACTACTTGCTCGCCTTCTATGTGCGGTACCGCGATCCTGTGACGCAACAGGATCGTTTCCTTCACGCTGGGTGAAGTTTAACCCACGTGTGTATACTTATGAGTACCGCCATATAGTCCGTCATTACTTAGCAGCAGGTTCCATCTCTGCACGGTGGACCCCGGGCTGCGAACACACCATACACTATCTGTCTTATTATTTGGTGCGTTCCGCTAGCCCTAACATTACACTAGCGCCAGGGTCTGGCTAGTAATGATGGACAAACCGCAATCCTTGCGGTATATCCAGCAGCTGGAGGGTAGGTTGGCGGCTCTTGAGAGCGCAACCTCAGCTGTGGATGTTACCGCAGTTGCTGTACAGGCTGCTAGCGTGGCTGCAGCAACCCTGTCCATTGCCACCCCTGTTCCGACATTTTCTCGCCTCCCGCTGCCAGAAAAATTTTCTGGTGATAGCAAGTTTTGTAGGGGATTTGTGAGTCAGTGCTCTATTCACCTCGAGCTCCTGGCTGCACGTTTTCCCACAGAGCGGGCTAAGGTGGGATTTATAGTGTCTCTCTTGTCGGACAAGGCGTTGGAATGGGCTACGCCGCTGTGGGAGCGTGGTGATCATGTGGTGCAGAGTGCTCCGCTGTTTCTGAGCACTCTGAAACAGGTCTTTTTAGGACCTCAAGTCACCCATGATACTGCGCTCCAACTGCTGGCATTAACTCAGGGTGAGTCCTTGGTCAGTCATTTTGCCGTCCAATTCCGCACTTTAGCTTCTGAGCTGGATTGGTCGGATAAAGCTCTTATCCCCATATTTTGGAGGGGCCTGGCTGACCACGTTAAGGACGCTCTGGCCACTAGGGAGATTCCTGCCACACTGGAGGAGTTAATAACTGTCTCCACTCGAATTGACCTCCGTTTTAACGAGCGGAGGTTAGAGCGAGCCCAGTGTAGGCAGAGGTTTCGGCTGGCTCCTACCTTCGCCAAACCTCTGGAATCTCCGGTCCTGGTTCCTGAGTCACATGAGGCCAGGGAAGTGTCACAAGCGGGATCTAAGTCTCGGACCGCTTGTGCACTCAAGGTCTGTCATGTTTGCCAGCAGTCAGGACATCTAGCCACCAGATGTTCTCAGCGGTCGAGGAAACGTCAGCCTCTAGTGGTAGTAGGTGGAGGTACACTAGACACGGCGACGTTTGCCTCTAAATTGTCCTTTAAGGGGACAATTACTATAGGCTCATTCTCCCACTCGGTAGAGCTCTGCGTGGATTCTGGGGCGGAGGGCAATTTTATGTCTTCTGCCTTCGCCCAACGTCACGCAATACCCCTGGTTATGCTAGCTCAACCAGTAACGGTACGAGTGGTGAATAGGTCAACACTGCCCTCACAGATAACACACCAGACCATCCCTTTTACTCTGTCCATGTCGCCATCTCATCAGGAGATTATATCTCTACTCGTCATTCCAGAGGGAATTGATGAGGTCCTGTTGGGAATACCTTGGCTACGGTACCATTCTCCTCATATCGAGTGGTCCTCTGGCATAATCCTGGGATGGGGTGAATCTTGTGGGGGTAGGTGTCAGAGGGAGTGCGTTCAGGTTGCTACTACAGAGGTACCCGCAGATCTTTCCTCTCTCCCCAAGCACTATTGGTCTTATGCAGACGTGTTCTCCAAAAAGGCGGCGGAGATCCTTCCGCCCCATCGCCCCTATGACTGTCCTATTGATCTCTTGCCTGGTGCTGAGCCTCCCCGGGGTCGAGTCTATCCGCTATCTCTCCCGGAGACGGAGGCAATGTCACAGTACATCCAGGAAAATCTGGCAAGAGGATTCATTAGGAAGTCAGTGTCACCTGCTGGGGCAGGGTTCTTCTTCGTGCAGAAGAAGAATGGGGAATTGCGTCCATGCATAGACTACAGGGGCCTTAACGCTATCACCGTTAAAAATAAGTATCCTTTGCCCTTGATATCTGAGCTCTTCGATAGGCTTCGGGGAGCAAGGGTATTTACTAAACTAGATCTGCGAGGTGCTTACAACCTGATTCGCATCCGTGAGGGGGACGAATGGAAGACGGCTTTTAACACCAGGGATGGGCACTATGAATATCTGGTGATGCCCTTCGGGCTCTGTAATGCCCCAGCCGTTTTCCAAGACTTTGTGAACGATATCTTCCGGGATATGCTTTCCACCTCGGTCGTAGTCTATCTGGATGATATTCTCATCTACTCTCCAGATATTGACTCCCACCGGAGAGATGTTTGCAAAGTCTTCGACCTCCTACGGGCAAACTCCCTCTATGCCAAGTTGGAGAAGTGTATGTTTGAGCAGGAGTCCCTACCTTTCCTAGGCTACATCATCTCTGCCCAGGGATTGGCTATGGATCCTGCCAAACTACAGGCTGTGATGGACTGGCAGGAACCCCATTCTCTTAAAGCGGTGCAGCGCTTTATGGGGTTCATTAATTATTATCGCCAGTTCATTCCGCACTTCTCAACTTTGGTAGCTCCCTTGGTTGCTCTCACCAAGAAGGGGGCGAATCCCAAATTGTGGTCTGAGGAGGTCTCCAAGGCCTTTAACTCTATAAAGCCCCACTTCACTAGCGCTCCCATCCTACATCGCCCCGATGTTGATAAGCCATTTATCATGGAGGTGGATGCCTCTTCTGTTGGTGCTGGAGCAGTCCTCTTCCAAAAGGATGCTCAAGGTCGGAAGCATCCTTGCTTCTTTTTCTCCAAGACCTTCTCACCAGCAGAGAGGAATTATTCCATCGGGGACAGGGAGTTGCTAGCCATGAAGTTGGCTTTCTCGGAGTGGAGACATCTCTTGGAGGGAGCACGTTTTCCCTTCCAAGTCTTCACAGACCATAAAAATTTGGTGTACCTGCAGACAGCCCAGCGGTTGAATTCTCGCCAGGCCAGATGGTCCTTATTCTTCTCCCGGTTTCATTTCACCCTCCATTTTCTTTCTGGGGAGAAGAACATTTGGGCTGACGCTCTCTCTTGCTCCGTTGTGTCATCTGCGGAGGAGGAGGAGGAGCCTCGGCTTATTGTCCCCACTGAGAGCTTGAGAACTGTGGCCCCGGTTTCGCTAGAGTCTGTGCCCCCGGGCAAGACTTTTGTTCCATCCAATTTGCGACCGGAGGTTCTCTCTTGGGCACACTCGTCCAGGGTGGGTGGACATTTTGGTACCAAAAGGACATCTGAGTTACTGGCGAGGACGTACTGGTGGCCGCATATGGCTCGTGATGTCGCAGAGTATGTTCGGGCGTGTGTCTCTTGCGCCAAGAACAAGACTCCTCGGCAGCGGCCAGCTGGTTTGCTTTTTCCTCTGCCGGTGGCGGACAGGCCCTGGGAGATGGTCGGGATGGACTTTGTGGTGGGCTTACCCAAGTCTCGTAACTGCACCATTATCTGGGTGATCACCGACCATTTTTCCAAAATGGTGCACTTGGTGCCTCTTCCACGGCTACCTTCTGCACGGGCGTTGGCTGTCTTGTTCGTCAAGCATATCTTTCGCCTACACGGTATGCCAGACAAAATTGTTAGTGACCGGGGTCACCAGTTTGCGTCTCGATTCTGGAGAGAGATTTGTTGTCTACTCAGTATTGAGTTGAATCTCTCTTCGGCATATCATCCCGAGACGAATGGGTTGGTAGAGAGGGCCAACCAGACCTTGGTCACATATTTACGACATTTTGTTTCTGCCAGGCAGGATGACTGGGCATCCTTGCTACCGTGGGCAGAGTTTGCACTTAACAATGCCGTAGCCGACTCCACCGGTCAGACTCCATTCCTACTAAATTACGGCCAGCATCCGCGTGTTCCTCTGCCCATGCCTGTGTCTTCTGCTGACTCCAGGGTGGCAGACTGGGCTGTGGAGGCACAGGACATTTGGGACCGCACGCAGGATGCCATTCGGGCCTCCAAGGAGAGAATGAGGCCCCGCTCCGACCTTTGCTCCTGGCGACTTGGTGTGGCTCTCCGCCCGTAACATCAGGCTGCGAGTTGAGTCCACTAAGTTTGCTCCTCGCTACTTGGGTCCCTTCAAGGTTCTCGAACAGGTTAATCCTGTAGTCTACCGTTTGGCTCTTCCTCCTCGCTTGGGTATCACCGACACCTTTCATGTGTCCCTCTTGAAACCCGTATACATGTCCCGGTTTTCCGAGTCATCTGCCGGGACATCGGGTTCGTCTACGGACGATTACGAGGTGAACGCTATTTTGGGGTGCAAAGTGGTACGCGGCAAAAAGTTCTATCTGGTGGATTGGAAGGGTTATGGCCCAGAGGACAGGTCATGGGAGCCTGCTGAAAACATTCGGGCCCCACAGCTCATTGCTGCCTTCGAGCGTAGCGAGGCCCAAGGAGGGGGGGTAATGTTAGGTCTCGAGTTCCCGCTTCTGCACAGGGGGAATCTCGAGCCATCTCCGCTGCGGTCTCCCATTCTTATCCAGCTGCAGTGGAGTCTGCTCAGCAGGGACGTTGGTCCCAGCGTCTTGCTCAGTCTCACTCTGTACAGAGAATTACTGCTGCTTCTTCAGCTTCTGCCATTAAACCCAGTGCTGGTGAGCAGCGAGCGGACTTCTCTGGGACTAAGTCCTTGTCTGCACACACTGAGCATGCCCAGGGCAAGATCTCCCGTTGGAGATCGAGGGTCATGTGCTCAGGCTCTGCAGCACATTTCATTGGTCCTTTTGGCAGGTCTTGGAAGGGCAAAGTTTCTGTGGCCACTTCCTGTGCTGCAACTGTATAAACTGCGCATGACCGCACGGCCATGCGCTAGTGTACATTTGCTTACGTGTGTTTGTTGTGAGTGCAAGTCGTCCTTGGATACCCCTTCCCTATTAAATGTCTGTTCGCGGAAGGTGTATGGTTGCTATCTAGCGCCCGACTTATCCTACAGCACTAATCACACGTTACAGCGTCCAGTTGCTGTGACCGCCAGTACGGCGCCATGCACTTCCTCTGTGCTTTCCTTACCCAAGCCTGGGTGGTTAGTGGCGTTCGTCAGTGCGGCACCGCATGCACTCTTGTGCCCTAATATTGTATTCAGCTTCCTTACACACCCAGTTGTGGTGTTGTGCCAGCAAGGGTCTAATCGGACTTCAATCCTAGTTGGCGTTGAGTTCGCTGACTACTTGCTCGCCTTCTATGTGCGGTACCGCGATCCTGTGACGTAACAGGATCGCTTCCTTCACGCTGGGTGAAGTTTAACCCACGTGTGTATACTTATGAGTACCGCTATATAGTCCGTCATTACTTAGCAGCAGGTTCCATCTCTGCACGGTGGACCCCGGGCTGCGAATGCACTATACACTATCTGTCTTATTATTTGGTGCGTTCCGCTAGCCCTAACAATGTTGATCAAGGAAAGTAGGACGAGTGTCATGCGATTACAATGCAAATTTTCTCAACTAGCATTCACATGCAATGCATCTTTAACTTCATCTTTTATATAATGTAATCCTCTACGTAATTTAAAGCTAGTTTTTCAACTGGTAAAACAATCCTATATACAGATATACAGGGTGGGCCACGCATATGGATGCACCTAAATAAAATGGGAATGGTTGGTGATATCAAATTCCTGTTTGGGGCACATTAGTTTTTGAGAGGGGGGACAACTTTTCAAGATGGGCAGTGACCATGGTGGCCATTTTGAAGTCAGCCATTTTGGATCCAACTTTATTTCTTCCAATTGGAAGAGGGTCATGTGACACATCAAACTTATTGAGAATTTCACAAGAAAAACAATGGTGTAATTGGATTTAACATAACTTTATACTTTCATGAGTTATTTGCAAGTTTCTCTTTGTCATGCCGATGCTTTGCTGACCCCCAATCACATGACGGGGGTCAGCGATGCACGCATTTCCTGCCCGATGGCTAGAAGCGCTAGTTAAATGCCACTGTCAGCATTTCACAGTGGCATTTAACTAGCTAATAACAGTGGGTGGATCACGATCCCACTCGCCGCAATTGGACGCACATGTCAACTGTACAAAACAGCTGACATTTTGCGGCTTTGATGTGGGCTCAGCGCTGGAGTCCACATCAAAGGGGGAGACACAACATGCGCCGTACTAGTATGGTGCATGTTGTGAAGAGGTTAAAGTCTATATATAGCAAGTCAAAGAGAGTGCTACAGGCATTTAAAGTAGGTGCAGGATTATAGGTAAGTAAAGCCAAGCAGAACAGAGTTACTTACAAAGTGCCAAGTGCTTTTAGGTTTCGATGCAGCAAGCCACCACCCCTGACAACGCTGTTTCGCTAATGCTTTCTTAGAAGGGGAGAGTGAAAAACATGACATGTGTGCACCATTGAATATAATGGGTGTGTGTGTCCGTATTTGCGGCCCTTTAAAAAACAGACTGCATACGGACACAAAAAACAGACGTGTGACGGGGGCCTTACAGTCATGTAACGACCCCTTGAACCATCAAGTAGAATTGAATCCTAAAATGAATTTTTAACGTATATTGGTGACAGAAAGCTGCTAATTGGGTTATTTGTGGTTTTGCATTTCAGATCCATTCTTTTCAGCTGCAATGCTAAACACATACTATGAAAAAGTGTCTCTCTTCTATTGAAAAAAGCAGCCATGCTTTCAAATCCCAAACCGTACCTATTAATAATGCAGCCAAAAATATCTAAGATGTTAAATAGAGTCGATACCAGTTCAGGTTTTATGATTCTTTTGAGTAATATCAATCCTCCGAAAAAAAGAATTACATTAAAAATATATTAGATTCTTTTTTTTAATGCATGAAACATTTGAACAGTAGCGGAATTCTTCCCTAGATTGCCAGTAAAAGTTGTAGTCCCCAATTGTAGAATTGCAGAACTCCAGTGCCCTCCTGACTACACTTCTGTACACTTTTGACTACACTTTGCTGTTGGCAAAATAGAAATGTTTAAAGCTATGCCTAGACCCAACTTTGGCAGCAACTCACACTGTGTGGCGAAGAGTCGCTATATGCTGCTGCCATAACGGAAGGTAAATGAGATCACAATGCAAACCCTGGGGTGCCACGACAAGTACTTTGCATTAAATCCGACTGGGTCTGACTTTCTGCAACTTGCTTGTAATGCAACCTCTTGTATTATGCTGGGATATATCAGCAGCACATAGCGATCTTTGGCGGCGCGGTCTGTTTCAATACAAAGTCGCCATGTACCCCAAACCTAAAGCGGCACTACACTGAAAAATGTTTTCTCGTAACCAATTTGAAATTGTTAGGCTACGTTCCCAAAATGAGCTTTTGGTGCGTTTTTGACACTGTGTGTGTTTGTTGAGGCAAAAATGCAGCATCTCAGGGCACATTCCCACGTTCTGGAATTGCTGCGATTTTCAGGGTACGGGCACATGATCAGTAAACGCTGCTAGTTGGACTCTGCCTACTTGTGCAGCATCCAACTCGCAACAGCCAAATGTTACAGCATAGTGGATTGGATTTCGAGAAATCCCATGCCCACTATGCGTCATGCATCCACAGACGACCGCGGCTCACCTGTGGAGACGGACATGCGGCGCGTCTCTCCAGACCACAGCAAGTCAATTTATTTCACCCATAGAATGTATTGGACGCAAATTTACCTGCATTCAATAGAATGCAGAATTTTGGACGCAGCAAAAATACGCTGCATCCAAAGAGCTGCTACATCCGGATCGTGGGAACGTAACCCTACAGTTCTAGCAAAGGGGATGAGATTTATAGTAATCTCATACCCATTGCGCTTTTATTTTACTCAGCGTAAACTGATCAATCATCCGAGTTTCAAATCTGCAACATATCAGTTACTCTTTTGGGTGCGCTGAGTTTTCTGTGCAGATTTTTCCCATGAACTTGTATTAACCCCTTCACCCCAAAGCCTGTTTTAACCTTCCTAATCAGGCCAAATTTCACAATTTTGACCAGTGTGACTTTATGTGGTAATAACTCTGAAAACAATTCAATGAATCATCGTGATTCTGAGAACGTTTTTTAATGGCACATTTTACTTTAATATAGTGGTAAATTGCGGAAAAAAGTTTTTAGCTTTTATTTGTGAAAGTATCAAAATTTTGGCAAAAAATTTGAACATTTTGCAATTTTAAAACTTTTAACGTTTATATCCTTAAAACCAGAAAGTCATGCTGAACAAAATATTTTATAAATAACATTTCTCACATTTCTACTTTACATTAGCATCATTTTTGAAACATAGCACCTTTTTTTTTAGCAATTTCTCATTTTTCAAACAAAATTTACACTAATGTTTTTTAGGAACCACATCAATGACTTTACGGGGCCTAAATGACAGAAATATCAAAATGGGACATCACTTTAATACTGCACCCCTCAAGGTGCTCAAAACCGCATTCAAAAAGTTTATTAACCCTTTATGGAGTTCGCAGGAATTGAAGCAATGTGGAAAGAAAAAAAATGAACATATTATTTTTTTCCCATGAAAAAATTTAATTTTGCCACAAAGGTAACAGGAGAACATAGACTCTGTAATTTGATTCCCCATATGTGGTGGAATCTTATGCTTGGGCACACAGCAGGGATCATAAAGGAAGATCCACCAATTGACTTTTGGAGCATAAAATTGGCTGGAATAGATAGCAAATGTCATATTGCGTTTGCAGAGCTCCTAATGTGCCTAAACAGTAAAAAAATGACCTCATTTTGGATTGAGGCATGTTAAAAGCATGAGGTTAAGATACCAGATGTTGGTGATAAGTTGAAGAGATGGGTTAGGGTTGGGATGAATACTGTAGTAGGGTTTGCGATGACGTGGGATAAGATCGGGTCAAGTCCACAGGTGGTGAGATGTGTTATGGAGAGTAGTGAAGAAAGCTTATCTTCTGTAATGAGAGAAGTTGGATTTGGAGGAAGAGGGTTGAGTTGTTATGGGGAGGGGCTGTGGGAACTGTAAGCCAAAACTTTCTTTGATGTTGTCAATTTTCTGCTTGAAGAATAAGGCAAAGTCTTCAGCTGCGATAAGAGGAGAGGGAGGAAGTGCTTGGGGATGGAGGAAAAAATTGGAAGTGTTGAATAGCTGTTTAGGGTTGTGAGACAGGGAGGAGATAAGAGGTGAGAAGTAACATTGCTTTGTTGTAGTGAGAGTGGACTTAAAATTGATGAGAAACTTTTTATGTAATGAAATACTCTTTGTAGTGGGATCTTTTCCATCTTCGCTCAGCAACTCTTGTAGCCCACCTCAAATCTTTAGTCAGGCTGGTGTGGCAGGATTGCATGTTGATTTTATGAGTTTTGTATGTATGAAGAGTGCGACTGATTCGTGAGCTCAGCTGTCAGCTTTAGGAAGGCTGGTTATCAAAAATAGAGGGGTCCTCATCCTTTTTAAAAATTATTTAAATCAATCATTTTAAAAAACGGCGTGGGGTCCCCCCCATTTTTGACAACCTGCCAAGCTAAAGCTGACAGCTGGGGGATGGCATTCTCATGCTGGAAAGGGGCCATGGATATTGGACCCCAATCCTAAAAATAATAGCCAGCAACCAGCCCAGAAAAGGCACATCTATTAGTTGCGCCAATTTTGACTCTTTTTCCAGATCTTCCCACTTGCCATGTGTAGGTGGCAGGTGGAGTTCATATTTATGGGGTTGATGTCACCTTTATATTGTCTGGTGACATCAAGCCCATGACTTAGTAACAGAGAGGTGTCTGTAAGACGCCTATCCATTACTAATCTTATAGTTATATTATAAATGAATACATAGCCAGAATAAAGTTCTTTTGTTGAAAGAATGACACAGACTCCTTTATTGAATCTAAATTAAACCATACTCAAGTCATCACCCATTCCACTGAAGTCATAATCTCCTGTAATGAAACAAAAATAAAAAAGAACCGTATCCCTCACCTGTCCATTGTTCTGTCCCACACCGTAATACATGTCTAGGGATAAACAGTTTTCAATCTGGACAGTACCAAGATGTGACCGTCCAGGCTGAGAACCACTGAGGAATGAGCTGCTGGAGGCGAAGCATCAGTGACTAGTGGTGACGTCATCGAGGTTTCCACCGGTGACTGAGGCTGCAATCTCAGCCGAGTCCCTGAACTGCAGTTACCTCAGCGAGAAAAAGTCCCATGGTGCAGCGCTGATCTCACCTAGGTCACCGTAGCTCAGGGGATTGTTGGGAATGCTGCCTCAATGCCTGCTTTAACCTCAATTATGTCACTGAGGCTGCACTCGCGGCAGCTGATTCCTCAGTGGTTCTCACCCTGGATGGTCGCATATTGGCACCATCCAGGTTGAAAACTGTTTAACTAAAAATACATATGCAATTTTTATATGTGGATATTCCACATCTAATGCAAGTCTATGAAAAAAATCTGAAGATGAAACTCAGTGTACCCTAAAGAGAAATTGATATGTTGCAGATTTTCAACACGCACAACAGGTCAATTTACACTGAGTAAAGAAGAAGCATAATGGTCCTGAGATTTCTATAAATCCCATCCGCTTTGCTGGAGCAGTATAACTGTAATGAAAATACTCAGCGTCAAAGACTCACCAAAAACTCTTGGACACACAGCCTCGGTGCTCTTCCAAGCAATTCTTTGCAGTGCCCCCATCCCACCTGGAAGCATACACTTTTATATGTCGTTGACATAATTCCATTCACTTTCTGGTTTGTGTCATCCACAGCCACAAATTCCAAGAAATCTAGGACCTTTTATTAGGAATGCCTAAACATTAATTTCCTAAAATAAAACTCTGAAGTCTTAATTGTTATCAAAGAATTTTCTTTAGCAACCCTTAACATTTTTTTAACGCACTATCTGGATTTTTCGAATTCGCTCATAAGCCTACGTTCTAGATAGGCAAAACAACCTACAAATTGCTTCTGATGATGCATTAAGCAACAAAATACTTTGCCCTTGTAACCTCGAATAAATATTGCGTGTTGGAGGAAGAAACATGTTTACAACTCGGGAGCTGAAATCAAAATAGAAATCAAAAATATCCCTGGGGAATAAGACACAAGTTCTACAACACTGCATGCTCACTACGCACTATATCATTTCATCCTGATCTCTGCCCTTTCCACTTCATCACTTTTCCTCTAACTAATGCTCTCAACTGAAGTTTGCCTATATAAACACATAGATATGGGAGCAGTGAAGTGTGCAGGAGCTGCATACAAATCTGGAGATTTCATAAATTACCAACAAGTTATTTCATGCTCACCTGGACATTTACAAGCAGACAAGATATATTCCCAAATGTATTCCCATTATTAAAAGTATTCCGTGTCTGTATACAAATTAGGAAGGAATAGCAAGACAGAAGCATCTGCAAAGGAAGTCAAGCCTCCCACTTTGGCGAATAAGTAGCTTCATACTATTTTACGACAGCTTGCCTTCCCTCTATTCAAAGTCTATAGAGTACAATAAATATTAGAGAAATGTTCCCGAATGGTCAATGCAATTTCAAAAAACGTTGCATATAGAAACTTTTAATGCATCCTATATATTTTTCTCCATTTATGAGCCACTTCTTCATCCTCCTTTTGCCTTCTGCATTATTACCTCTTTAAAAACATGAAAAGTCTATAAGGAGGAGAGTGTAATGAACTACAGTACATGGACTGGTCAGGGGTCTTCTAACCTGAGCAAGGCAGTTTGATTTATTTCTATGAGGTTTTCATGCTCGGATCGGTAGACCATGCATTCTGGCCTGTGATTGGACCAAGAGGCACGGACGTCTGCATAAGCCCTAACTCTGCCGCTCCCTATTGTTATCTCTTATCTCACAGACATTTTTTTTATCTTTTTTTTTAATATATAAATTAATTATTAGTTCAGGAGACTGACGGAGGCTAAAGAAGTGGCTCATAAGTGGAGAAAAATATATAGAGTGCATTACAAAGTTTCTTAAAAGGTTGTTGAAATGGCATTTACCTTTCAGTAACATTAGAGAAGCAGAGATCCACACAGAACTCTGTTTTCTAGTAAGTGTTTTATCTCACCCCAATGCTGGAATCCCAGATACACTTCTCAGTACTGCAGTATTACCCTTCATGCTGTTTTTTCATTAACACAGAGGAGAAAAAATTATTATGTGTATGTTAGACATTATAGCAGCAATTCCCTATTCCTTGGGGACAACAAAAATTTGAGATAGACCTTGAAAAAGAGACAATTGATGAAAAATGCTGGATATCAGTCATTTCAAGATTGGCAATAATATAATTTGCCCTCATGAAACTATGGATACACCTCAATCAGCTGCTTCAGATTCAAGCTACCTTCATAAGTAGGTTTTTTTAAAAAAAAATTGTATCTTGAAAAGCACACATAAAACGCTGACATTATGCCTACATTTTCTGCCGTTTTTCATTATACAGCTCTGGCAAATATTAAGAGACCACCACATCAAAACCCTGTCATGGGCAGCCCCATCTCCAGACCTGAACCCCATTGAAAACCTCTGGAATGTAATCAAGAGGATGATGGATAGTCACAAGCCATCAAACAAGGAAGAACTGCTTACATTTTTGCACCAGGAGCAGTGTGAAAGACTGGTGTAAAGCATGCCAAGACGCATGAAAGCTGGGATTAAAAATCATGGTTATTCCACAAAATATTGATTTCTGAACTCTTCCTGAGTTAAAACATTAGTATTGTTGTTTCTAAATGATTATGAACTTGTTTTCTTTGCATTATTTGAGGTCTGAAAGCACTGTTGTTGTTTTTTTTTAAATTTTGACCATTTTTGTTTGCCAGAAAAAAATGCAAAATGTATTGCTTTGAAATTCGAAGACATGTTGTCAGAAGTTTATAGAATAAAAGAACAATTTACATTTTACTCAAAAATATACCTTTTGCATTGGTCTCTTAATTTGTGCCCGAGCTGTATATGGTAGGTTTTGAAAAATGTATGTTGTAAGACCCTTAACAACACAAGTCATGTCATTCAAAGATAATATGATTTCAATTTTCCTATTAGAATAACATGATTTGTCATGTAAAAAGGCAACAAAAACATCACGAAGAAATGCAATTCACAGTTAGGCAATTTATCATATGTCTGATTTTCTTGTACATATTCTATGTGTGTTATTGACAAATAGAACACATACCCGTTAAAGTTTTTTTCTGCCATTTATACGCTATTTTTGTCTGGATAAAAATTCAAACCGAAATTGAGAGATATCCAATTTTGAAGAAAAAACACAAACTGTGTAAATAAGGCAAAAAAACATTCAGATTGCTGCATATCATCCCCAGCCCCTACCCAGAAAAAAAAGTATATATCTTTTAGAATTTCTGATTGACTTAGTAGATATCTGGCTGCAGCATTTTTAACACACACACAATACGGGCTGATTTGCACATCAGTTTTTCTCGTAAGAGTACTACGGTATCCATTTTCTTCCTGCATAGCACTGGTACCTATGTAATTCTCTGGGGCTGTTCACATACCCCATTTTTTCCTTGGATCGAGTGATCCTTGGAAAATATTGGGGACATGACTGATTTTGACCTTAGTGTCGGATCAAAATCAACAATGGAAGTCTATGGGTCTGTGAAAAAAATCGGACTACATTTGGATAACATCTGAATGCGGTCCGATTTTCATTGACTGCCAGAAAAGAGAAAGTGGAGAAACTTTTTTTTTCTCTCCACGTACAAGAAACACGAACACACTCTGATCAAACTCTGATAAAAGTTTGATCAAAATAATCGGTCAGTTTTTCTTGCATGTGAAAAATACTGACATTTCAATGAGGCCTAAAACAGAAAAAAGCCCATTAAAAAGGATACAGGAAAGAAAAATATCTTGGTATCGTGTTAGCCAGTAGATAGAAAAATATTTAGAATTCAGAGTCCTCAGTGGTTGATACCTTTTAATGGCTAAAGGTACCTTCACACTAAACAACTTCACAATGATATCGCTAGCGATCCGTGACGTTGCAGCGTCCTGGCTAGCGATATCGTCCAGTGTGACATGCAGCAGCGATCAGGATCCTGCTGTGCCATCGTTGGTCGCTGCAGAAAGTCCAGAACTTTATTTCGTCGCTGGATCTCCCGCAGACATCGCTGAATCGGCGTGTGTGACGCCGATTCAGTGATGTCTTCACTGGTAACCAGGGTAAACATCGGGTTACTAAGCGCAGGGCCGCGCTTAGTAACCCGATGTTTACCCTGGTTACCAGCATAAAAGTAGAAAAAAACAAACACTACATACTTACCTTCCGCTGTCTGTCTCCGGCGCTGTGCTTCTCTGCTTCTCTGCACTCCTCCTGCATCCTGTGTCAGCGTCGGCCAGCCGGAAAGCACAGCGGTGACGTCACCGCTCTGCTTTCCGGCCGCTGTGCTCACAGTCAGTGCAGGAAAGCACAGCGCCGGGGACAGACAGCTGAAGGTAAGTATGTAGTGTTTGTTTTTTTTACTTTTACGATGGTAACCATGGTAAACATCGGGTTACTAAGCGCGGCCCTGCGCTTAGTAACCCGATGTTTACCCTGGTTACCGGCATCGTTGGTCGCTGGAGAGCTGTCTGTGTGACAGCTCTCCAGCGACCAAACAGCAACGCTGCAGCGATCGACATCATTGTCGGTATCGCTGCAGCGTCGCTTAGTGTGAAGGTACCTTAACTGAAAAGATGGTAGCAAATTGCAAGCTTTCGAGACTACACAGGTCTCTTCATCAGGCAAAGACTAAAACAAATTCTTCAGAATTTCTTTTAGACTTTGCCTGATGAAGAGACCTGTGTAGTCTCAAAAGCTTTCAATTTGTTACCATATTTTCATTAAAAAGGAGACATTTTTGCTGTTTTTAAATAAAAATGCTTTGTAAAAGTGACTTTTTTGGCGTTGTATCAATGCATAAAATGTACAAACAACTTTTTAGGATGCAATATTAAGCTATGCATTCAAAAAAATAAAAGACAAAAATCCACAAAACCATGAATAAGCTGACAATTTTTAATATTTGAAAGCCTCCTGAGTAGTGATGAGCGAATATACTCGTTACTTGAGATTTCTCGAGCATGCTCGGGGATCCTCGGGGATGGGCATGCTCGGGGATTCCCTAGCAACCAGGCAACCCCCACATGTACTTATGCTGGCTAACAGATGTAAATCATTCAGCTGCGGCGAAGAAAAACTGAATCTCCGAGCACTAAAAAAATACTCAGAGGTCACTTGAGCGTGCTCGGGAAATCTCGAGTAACGAGTATATTCGCTCATCACTGCTCCTGACTATTTGCCAGGTGAAATGTAAAAGTTATGGTGCATTCCAGAAACAAATTACAGCACACAGTAAGGCCCCATTCACACATCGGTATAAAACCGGTAGCGGAGGAAACAGTACCCATGTCATCAGTGTTTTGGATCAGTCTACCATCAGTGTGCCATCAGTGTGTATTCCATGTGTCCGTTTTTACCATCAGTGTGTCTTTTGTGTTTTTCCGGTATGGATAAAGGAAGAATGAAATTACAAAGCTTCTCCTATACAATGTTAAACACATACACCACACGGACTGCACTCGGAAGCCATCCATGTGTCATATGTGGCTATTCACAGACCCATAGACTTTTATTAGTCCTTGTCATCCGTTTTTCCCCAAAAAAACATTTATACAGAGACACTCTCCATATAAAATCACGGACCAATGCATAGCATAAGTTATAACGGGTACGCGTGGAATCCATGAACAAAAACAGGCACCACACGTACTGCAAACATGGACTAGTGAAGGGGGCCTAGAATACATAGCATACAAAATCAACACTGTTATTGTAAATAAAACAAATAAAAACAATCAAAATGAGAAAAAGGCCAATTAATTTACTTTCTTAGGCCTCTTTCATACGTGTTTCCCGTATGTGTGTCATCCATTATTTTCACAGATCACACACATACCCATTATAATCTATGAGGCTCCTCACGTGTCCATTTTCATACATGGAAACCTATTCATTTTTTACCTGCAGCATGGATGACAAGGGTTAATACAAGTCTATGGGTCCAGGAAAAACACAAACAGCACACGGCTGACACAAACATACACAAGGATGGGAAAAATGCTCACACGGATGACAAACTACTATACCACACAGATGGGAACAATGGAACATGTCACGTGAACTTGTTTTATACACATGTGTGAAGGGGGCCTAAGGCACGTGGAAACTCTGTGGCTTCATACTATGTAGTAGTAGCCCCTTCTTTGTATGTAAACCGTTCTACCATAGTGAGAACTGAGGCCCATGAAGATCTCGTAGAGCCCTTGGTTTCTCTACAGGGTTGTAATTATATTGGGTGAATCATATTGGGTCCTAGAGCCCAGGGGGTCCATTTGGCCAATATGAGACAATCAATAATAGTCGGGGGCCCTGTAGAAGATTTTGCATCAAGGCCTACAAGGTTCAAATAGCAACGCTGCTTCTCTGAGTGCCGTTTGATTGGTAAGTAATATTATCATTGATTTATGAGTCCTTTTATATTTTGAATATGGTACTTTTGGATTTTCAAAAAGATCGGAATAATTTTTCCCTAATTTAATTGAAGAAAAATAAAGTATCACTATTATTTTGTCTTTTTTGCAGATGCAAAATATGGAAGGATGAATATGCAATTAAATGTTAGACTAAAACATATGAGAGAGTGATGGCGTACAAGTTTCCTACTACCCAACGAGGGAAACAAAATGCGCATAATTAATAAAGAAAGATAAAAAAAAAAGACTCCTAATAATTGCACAATTTATCCCAACAAAATGTACCATAGTGCGCTATAATTAAATATGAAAAACTAGACGTATGCCCATGTTCAACTGTCATTAATTTAACAGGAACCGCTAATGTTCCAATCTAATGGTTGATTTTTGTGGCTCTCTGTGCAGCATATTAAAATGTATATTAGCCTCAAGGTGAATAAACACAAAATAATAGTCAAAAGGTTTTGGCCTGTGGAGAAAGAGATCTGTGCTCAAAAGCCGTCAAGTAACTCTGATGCTGGGTAGACACTCACTTAGCCTCATTAAGCCAAAGCTCTTTTTTGCTTGTCTTTTGTTCTGCTTGACAGCAGCATTTTTGTTGTATAATAATTCATTCCAAGTTCGTTCCAAGCTACCAAAACTAGTGAACTGTGGCCATTTTAATGAGAAGTGTTGGCGGTAAGCATAATCTGAGAACCACGTGGGTCAGGCAATCACAGAGAAGTGCAAGCAACAAAATGAGACATTGTCTAAAATCGTACACTTATCAAGTTGTTTTCGGACAGGGTATAATAATAACACCCGGATTAGGAACCTCTTTTACATTGAATCTGCCCATCACTGTACAAATAGAGAACTAATAATGTTATTTGGAAAACTTATGTACGGTACTTCTATTTGTGCCTACATTTATGGAGTCCGCTGAGATTTCAGACAATACACTGTGGGTGGATATATATTTACATATTTTATTTTACTTGTTTATTAATTTCCACAGCACTTTAAAGATATCATCATCACTGTCGGGGCTCACAGTCTAAATTCCCTATCAATATGTCTTTCTTTGGAGTGTTCAAGGAAATCCACACAAATACAGGTAGGACATACAAAATTTGTATATTTTGTTTTGTGTGAGGTTTGAATCCAGGATGCCTGCACTACACAACCACCGTCCTCTATTTTTATGTGTACATACTGTATATATGTGGCACCCCAGGAGTCTGGTTTCCACAGTGGCATTGCCTTACTCAGGGGGGTTGATGCCATGCCTGGAAGCAAGAGGGGTCCCCTTTCCAGGTAATTTCAGCATACAACACCTTTCCTGACTCCAGACCAGAAGAGGGAGATCTAACCTGGTTTTCAGGCAAATTCCCTATACATTCTGGCCTGGAGATGGGGAAAGTCAGTTTCAGTCAGGGAGCAGACAGTGAAGGAGGAAGAGGCAAGCAGTGAGGAGAATCTGAGGGATAGGAGCTGTGACTGAGCTCACCCCAGGACTAAGTGCCGAAGACTGGACATCGGAGTCCATGTTTGTGTGGCCCCACAACCAAATGCGGAGGGCAGGAGATTGCAGGTCTCCTGGCCCCAGCTGACAGCCGGAGGCACAGCAGCATATGAGAGCCTGGAGTTACCACGAGGGAGTGACACCTGGAACAGGCTCAAGCTGCCTGCCATGTGGGAAGTGTTTCACTTAGTGGACAGACTGAGAGAGAGACTTGAGGAGAACTAAAAGTACCAAGCAACCAGAGAACAGCGCAGCAGGCAGGCCTCCAACCCCACCTGGCTAGGTGGACTCTAAATTGCTTCCAGGCTGCCCGGATCTCCATCACCAGCTGTGATTTGTGCCCCGGACTGCACCTTCAACATGAAATTAAAGGTAAAGAAACTACAGTCTTTGTGTCCTCCACTCATTTCCTGCACCCTCATTCCTGCACCCCAACGTCCACCATCCCTCATAAACTGTTCTGGTAGCCCTTGGGCCCCGTTCCACCTGTGGGGAGTTGAACAGTCTTAGCTGCAACACCACTGGCCCCAGCGGTCCCCTTAAGCATCATGTACAATCCCTTATGAACTTCCCCTTCCTTATTTTTATTGCACGCCCAGGGCCCCAGACCGGGTCACCGCTGCTGTGACCACCCATTTAAAAGCTGTGTGACCCAGTTCCGAGTACCCCACGGCCCAGCGGGTGTTGCATATATATATTTTGTAAAATGCTAGGGGCATTGTAGGGTGTTATGGCTGTGACATACAGTAGATGGACAGTCCATATAAAAGATATGTGGGGATTTTATTTTAGGCCAAAATGCTGCAAACAATAAAGCAACCGAAAAACAACACAGACTTGCCTGGCTAGATGCTAACTAATACACCATTTCTCTGACTTATGCTACCAGGGATGTGAGCAGGACTTTGGCAACTCAGCATGTAGCACACCCACATCATTCTCAAAAATACATCATTTCAGTCCTGCTTGTGTCTGAAGCTTTTCCCTCAGCCTTTACTTTGTCCGTAATGAGACAACCTCTCCCAGCTGAGCTACCTAAGCTTCCAGTACTACCCGTACTGCAGCTGGAGAGGGAGTGAGCGGTCCCAGTACCAATTCCTACTCATCACTCCAATAAAAACCGGACCAAAACTACCATGAATAAAACGGATCAGCACCTAAGTTGTGGCACCAACCAGTACTACCCGTCTTTAAATATCTCACTCAGATTTTCTTTCTGGAGGAGATACACCCCGGGCCGCTTTTAGACAAAGTGGAGCCCTAGGCTAAAGTTTAAAGTGGGGCCCCAAATGCTAACATTGTAAAATCACACAAACATTTAGGTTACATTACATGAGCAGGATGCGTATACAGTTGGTGGAGGGGCCTGGAGCCAGGGCTCGCACTGTGGCCCCCATATTTAGGGGCCTTATATCGGCCAATGGGTCTGCCACTATTAGCTGTACGCAGGGGTGTTGCTAGGGTCAGAAAAGATTGGGGGCCTAAGCTCCAAGACAAAGCGTTGCCCCCAACCCACTCTTCATTTTTTTAACACGGCAGATAACACAGTGATAACTTTCTGAGTACCGTATATACTCGATTATAAGCCTAGATTTTCAGCCCAAAATTTTGGGCTGAAAGTACCCCTCTCGGCTTATACTCGAGTCACGGTAGCGGTGGGGTCGGCGGGTGAGGGGGAGAGGGCACTGAGGTATACTTACCTAGTCCTGGTGATCCTGACGCTCCCCCTGCCGTCCCACGGTCTTCTGTGCTGCAGCTTCTTCCCCTCTTCAGCGGTCACGTGGGACCGCTCATTAGAAAAATGAATAGGCGGCTCCACCTCCCATAGGGGTGGAGCCGCGTATTCATTTCTCTAATCAGCGGTGCCGGTGACCGCTGATAGAGAAAGAGGCTGCAGCACAGAAGACAGTGTGACAGGCAGAGGGAGCGTCAGGACCGCCAGGACTAGGTAAGTATGTAATATTCACCTGTCCGCATTCCAGCTGCCGGGCGCCGCTCCATCTTCCCGGCGTCGCTCCGCTCTGACTGTTCAGGTCAGAGGGCGTGATGACGCATATAGTGTGCGCGGCACCCTCTGCCTGATCAGTCAGTGCGCAGAGACGCCGGGATCGGACGCTGGGAGCTGCAAGCAAGAAAGGTGAGTATGGCGTTTTTTTTTTATTGCAGCAGCAGCAATGGCAGAACTTTCTATGGCACAGCTATGGGGCAGTACTGAACGGCACAGAGCACTATATGGCAGCTATGGGGCAGTACTGAACGGCACACAGCAGTATATGGCAGCTATGGGGCAGTACTGAACGGCACACAGCACTATATGGCAGCTATGGGGCAGTACTGAATGGCACACAGCACTATATGGCAGCTATGGGGCAGTACTGAATGGCACACAGCACTATATGGCAGCTATGGGGCAGTACTGAACGGCACACAGCACTATATGGCAGCTATGGGGCAATAATGAACGGTGCAGAGCACTATATGGCAGAGCTTTCTATGGCACATCTATGGGGCAATAATGAACAGTATGAAGCATTATATATGGCACAGCTTTATATGGAGCATCTTATGGGGCAATAATGAACGGTATAGAGCATCTATTTTTATTTTTGAAATTTACCAGTAGCTGCTGCATTTCCTACCCTAGGCTTATACTCGAGTCAATAAGTTTTCCCAGTTTTTTGTGGCAAAATTAGGGGGGTCGGCTTATTCTCGGGTCGGCTTATACTCAAGTATATACGGTACATAAAATGAAGTAGATGTCACCTGCAATCCTATGTAACACCACAGATAGCAGTGATAACTCTCTGAGAACAGATAATGTAGTAGATGTCACCTGCAGTCCTATGTAACACCACAGATAGCCATAGTGTTTCAGAGTAAGACTATGTTCACATGCAACGTTTTTTTCAGTAGCCAAAACCTATTTTTGGCAGTAAAAATGTTGTGTTCAAAACACCTGTTTTTCTGCTTGTTTTGCTGTTTTCTTCACACTTTTTTCAGCTATTTTTTGGAGTGAAGGTGTTTGCTTTGTCTACAGTATGTTTAAGGCCACGTTCACATGTTGAGTATTTGGTCAGTATTTCACATCAGTATGGGTAAGCCAAAACCAGGAGGGTGAGAAATCCAGAAGTGGTGACGTGTTTCTCATTGTTCCACTGCTGTTTCTGCATTGCAAATACTGACCAAATACTGAACATGTGAACGAGACCTAAAATTCACCAAAACCACTTGAAAAATTGCAGCGAAAAATGCCGTTGCGATATCTGCGGCTTTTTTATTCTTTCATTGCTTTCTACGGGTGAAAACACACTGAAAGAAGTGACATGCTACAGATTTAAAAAGCGCTACAGTTCTGGAATTCAGTCAGAAAAAAACGAGCGCATGCAGGAGATTTCGGAAATCTCCTATGTTTTGCTGACACTTTAAAAAGCAGCTTTTGTTCATATGCAGAATTTTTGCTGCTTTTTCTTCTGCAAATAAGAAGTTTACAGCATTTTACAGCACAAGCAAAAGCTGATTTTCAGAAATCTCCTGCGCACCCTTTTATTTTCCCCTGACTGAATTTCACAACTGCAGCGTTTTTTAAATCTGCAGCAGGTCACTTCTTTCAGCAATTTTTTTCACCAGTAGAAAGCAATGAAAATGTTTAAAAAATGCTGCAAATGTTGCAACATTGTTTTTCGCTGCATTTTTGGTGAATAAAACTAACTTTATTAAACATGTACTGCAGACAAAATGCATACTGTAAAAAAACAAACAAACAGCAAAAGCTCTAAGGATATGTGCCCACAGTCAGTAAACGCTGCGGGTCGGCTGCTGTGTACTTGTGCATCTCTACTATCCATCTCTATTATGCGTGCACCCTCCTTCTTGTGGATGATGCGTCATCCACACGATCTGCTCAGCATCGCTCTCCTGCGCAGACGTACTTCTCTGCCCTGTTGAGGGCAGAGCTAAATCCTGCAGGTGCTGGGCCTCTCTGACCTTTGCCAGTGCCTGCGCACTGCAGTACTTTGCTCTGCCCTCAACCTAAATTATTTGAGCAGTGTATACATATATACACAAACTTATACAGTTGTGTGAAAAAGTGTTTGCCTCCTTCCTGATTCCCAATTCTTTTGCATGTTTTTCATACTTGTTTCAGATCACCAAACAAATTTAAATACTAGACAAAGATTACACAAGTAAACACAAATTGAAATTTTTAAATGAAGATCTTTGTTATTAAGGGAAAAACAAATCCAAACCTACACGGTTTAGTGTGAAAAAATGATTGCCCATACGCCTTAAAACATAAATTAAATGTGGGTTATCACAATATTTGGAAGTTGAATTCATATTCCCTAGCCACAAACAGGCCTGATTACTGCCACACCTGTTCTCAATCAAGAACTATCTTTAAAAAGACGTGCATAATAAATTGAAGTAGACCAAAAGATCCTCAAAAACTAGACATCATGCCGCAACCCAAAGAAATTCTGGAATAAATGAGAAACAAATTATTTGAGATCTGTCAGTATTGAAAAGATTATAAAACCATTTCAAAAGCTTTGGGACTCCAGCGAACCACAGTGGGAGCTATTATCCACAAATGGAGAAAACATGGAACAATGGTGAACCTTCCCAGGAGTAGCCGGCTGACCAAAATTACCCCAAGCGGGCAGCGATGACTAAGTCAAGAGGTCACAAAAGGTGCCACAATAACATGCAAAGAACTGCAGGCCTTGCCTGCCTCATTTAAGGTCAGTGTTCATGACTCCACCATAACAAAGGGACTGGGCAAAATTGGCCTGCATGGCAGAGTTCCTAGACAAAAACCACTGCTGAGCAATAACCACTTAAAAGCACGTTTGCCAGAAATCATCTTGATTATCCCCAAGAATTTTGGGAGAATACTCTGTGGAATTATGAGACAAAAGGTGCATGTCTCACTATATTTGGCGTAGAAGTAATACTGCATTTAAGAAAAAGAACATTGTACCAACAGCAAAATATGGTGGTGGTAGTGTGATGCTCTGTGGCTGTTTTGCTGTTTCAGGACCTGGAAGACTTGCTGTGGTAAATGGAACCATGAATTCTGCTGTGTACCAAAAAACCCTGAAGAAGAATGTCCGGCCATCTGTTCCTGACCTCAAGCTAAAGCGCACTTGGGTCATGCAGTAGGACAATGATCAAAAACTCAAGTTCACCTCTGAATCGCTTAATAAAAACAAAATTAAGACTTTGGAGTGGCCTATTGAAAGTCTTGACCTTGATCCGATTGAAATGCTGTGGCATGACTTTAAAAACGTGGTTAATGCAAGGAAACCCTCTAATGTGGAGGCACTGTGGCTCAGTGGATAGCGCTGGAGTCCTGGATTCATATCCCACCAAGGCAACATCTGCAAGGAGTTTGTATGTTCTCCCCGTGTTTGCGTGGGTTTCCTCCGGCACTCCGGTTTCCTCCCACATTCTAAAGACATACTGATAGGGAATTTAGATTGTGAGCCCCATCGAGGACAGCTATGAAAATGTGTGCAAACTGTGAAGCGCTGCTGAATATGTTAGCGCTATATAAAAATAAAGATTATTATTATTATTACTATTAATGTGGCTGAATTACAACAATTCTGCAAAGATGAGTGGGCCAACATTGCTCCAGAGCATTGTAAAAGACTCCTTGCCAGTTATTGCAAATGTTTGACTGCAGTTGTTGCTGCTAAGGGTGACCCAACCAGTTATTAAATTTAACCCTGTAGGTTTGATTTCTTTTTCCCTTAATAACAAAGAACTTAATTTAAAAAACGCATTTTGTGTTTACTTGTGTTATCTTTGCCTAATGTTGAAATGTGTCTGGTTATCTGAAAGGTTTAGGTGTGACAAGCATGTAAAAGAAGAGGAAATCAGATAGGGGAAACACTTTTTCATACTATATGCCGCTTACTTTCGGTCCTTGGAGCTTTTTCTTACTGCTTAAATGCGGGCATCTTCATGCTAGACCAGGACTTATGAACGCAACTAGACCCGGGGTGTTGTTGCTCAGGTCGCGGATGTACAGCTGTGACTAGGAAGAAGTGACACTGGGGACCATACAAGGACATTCAACAGTAGAGGTAAGCATTGAGGTGAGTATTAGATTTTTTCCCTAAATCTTACATTTATTATGCCCTGAGATCTCTCCAGACCCCACAGCATAATAATGGACATTCAATTCGTAAAGAATAGTGATGAACGAGTGTACTCGTTGCTCAGGTTTTCCAGAGCACGCTCGGGAGACCACCGAGTATTTATGACTGCTCGGAGATTTAGCTTTCATCGTGGCAGCTGAATGATTTACAGCTGCTAGCCAGGCTGAGTACACGTGGGGATTCCCTAGCAATCAGGAAACCCCCACATGTACTCAGCCTGGCTAGTAGCTGTAAATCATTCAGCTGCCATGATGAAAACTTAATCTCCGAGCAGTCATAAATACTCGGAGGTCACCCGAGCGTGCTCGGGAAAACCCGAGCAACGAGTACACTCGCTCATCACTAGTAAAGAATAAATTAGCAGAAAATCGAATTTCCCAGATAATTCCGTGTAATTTGGCAAATTCAAATGTCATCAAATTCTCTCAGTCCATATATATTTGAGTAATGAATTAATTTACTATGTATAGAAGAACTTTATAATAGTGACACTATAACAAGATAGCATTGAAATCGCACAGATATTCTAGGTTGCCTGAATGTCAAAGCTAAGCTCCTCTGAAAAAAAAATTCTCATCATCTAGCATGGCCAAGAAGGGAAAGACAATGTAAGATGAGGGTTAGGGAAGCAAGTGTTAAGAATTTCAAGTAGTTCGATTTACTTCATGATTGATTGTATTGTAAAATGGCTTTTAAAGCTAGTTCATGTACAGTCTTGTCAAAGACTTTATTTTAAAGGCCTTCACTAAACTTACTTTGGTAAAAATATTATTACAAAACTTTCTAGGTAATACAAATTTTGTTTTATCAAAACGAACCCATTGTCTTATTTAGAAAACATCAATACTTCATTATTAGTCATGAGAGAATCTGACTAAATTGAAATTTGGAAATTCACTCATATTTTCCTGGAAATTCAATTTGTATTGATGTTATTGAGTGTGAATTATTTGCTTCTTATTATGCTATGGGGTTTCTCCAGATAAACATAGGCATAGGATGAAAAAAAAGACACATCTGTGCCACTGCTTTGGCCTCCTGTCTAATCTTCTTTCTCTTGCTCTGCATGAATGTCAACCTTGTTGGCTCTACCAGCATCTTCACTCTGCTCTGTGATATCAGAGAACTAGATGGCAGTAAAGATCGAAAATGCCAGAATAGCCGAAGAGATCTTCGCATGGTGCCGAATTAAAAAAAAAGTTGTGAGGAGGACTGGATGGGGCCTACAAAGAGTGCACAGAGGAGTGCACGCTTTTTTTTCCCCCTACTTTAGATATAATTTTTCGTTTGCACAGAGGAGTAGCAAGATGAGCATCAAAAATATCAGATTCAACAGTATCTGAATTTCTTTTAAAAGTTCAAAACAAATTCAATTTGACCAAAACCGATTCACTCATTTCTATTTATTAGGTGTTTTTGAATTAAAAATATATCATTAAGAGATTTTAAATTTTTTGGTGTTTTATTTATGTTTTATTTAACTGTACATATATAGAAATATTACTGAAATAATGTTTACACTGGTTACTAGAGCACACAAGATAGGCTAAAGTTCTCTATAGCTTATTTTTCTGTTTGGATTGGGACAGATGTGTAAAATTGTCACATCACTTGAAACTATCACTTGAGTTATAATTATTTCCTACTCTTTATATAAGACTGATATATTCTTCAGTGTTATCCATATTGCTAATATCGACATCTCTCTCTATGCTTAATGGGTTCACTATGTATTCCTATCAGCACTGGCTACTCTCTCCCCACCTTTGGACACTTAAGTAATTGACAGGAAGTGAGCAGCAGCCACAGCTCTGACTTCCTGCTCATTAATTAACCGTTACGTAATTAACAGGAAGTCAGAGCTGTGGCTGCTAATCACATCCTGTCAATTATTTAACCCCTTCATGACCGTGCCCTTTTTCGTTTTTGCGTTCTCGTTTTTCGCTCCCCTCCTTCCCAGAGCCATAACTTTTTATTTTTCCGTCAATATGGCCATGTGCAGGCTTGTTTTTTGCAGGACAAGTTGCACTTTTCAACAACATCATTGCTTTTAGCATGTCGTGTACTAGAAAATGGGAAAAAAATTCCAAGTGCGGTGAAATTGCAAAAAAGTGCAATCCCACACTTGTTTTTTGTTTGGCTTTTTTGCTAGGTTCACTAAATGCTAAAACTGACCTGCCATTTTGATTTTCCAGGTCATTTCAAGTTCATAGACACCAAATATGTCTAGGTTACATTTTATCTAAGTGATAAAAAAAAAAAAAACTTTGCTAAAAAAAAAAAAAAATTGCGCAATATTCCAATACCCATAGCATCGTGATCTGGGGTCAGGTGAGGGCTTATTTTTTGCGTGCTGAGCTGGTGTTTTTAATGATACTATTTTGGTGTACATACATTCTTTTGATCGCCCGTTATTACATTTTAATGCAATGTCGCGGCGACCAAATAACGTAATTCTGGCGTTTCAATTTTTTTCTTGCTACTCCGTTTAGCGATCAGGTTAATCCTTTTTTTATTGATAGATCGGGCGATTCTGAGGCAGCGATACCAAATATGTGTAGGTTTGATTTTTTTATTGTTTTATTTTGAATGGGGTGAAAGGGGGGTGATTTAAACTTTTATATTTTTTTATTTTTTTCATATTTTTTAAAACATTTTTTTTACTTTTGCCATGCTTCAATAGCCTCCATGGGAGGCTAGAGGCTGGCACAACTGGATCGGCTCAGCTACATAGCAGAGATCATCAGATCACTGCTATGTAGCTGAATTGCAGGCTTGCTATGGGCACCGACCACAGGGTCTCAAGGACCTCTAAGGTTACCATCCTGACATATCGCCGACCCCGATCATGTGACGGGGTCAGCGATGCGGTCATTTCCTACCGCGTGGCCGGAAGCGGCGGTTAAATGCCGTTGTCAGCGTTTGACAGCGGCATTTAACTAGTTAATAGCGGCGAGTGAATCACGATTTCACCCGCCACTATTGCGGGCACATGTCAGCTGTTCAAATCAGCTGACATGTCCTGGCTTTGAGGTGGGCTCAGCGCCGGAGGCCTGCATCAAAGCAGGGGACCTGACCTCCGCCGTAATAGTACGGCCGAGGTCGGGAAGGGGTTAAGCACCTGAAGGTAGGGAGAGAGATGCCAGTGCTGATTGGGCGCTGGGTTCACATGAGAAAAACACCTATCACACAGCCAAATCAGCACCCTGAAATACTGCGTCTGCAAACTGAGATTCTGGTTTGACTTTTAAGATAAGTGATATGGCAAGACTTTTTAAAGAGTTACCATTGACTTTTAGGGTATGTGCACACGTTCAGGTTTTTTTTTGCGTTTTATTTGCGTTTTTTCACTATAAAAACTCATTAAAAACGCATACATTATGCATCCTATCATTTAGAATGCATTCTGCATGTTTTGTGCACATGATGCGTTTTACCCCATCGCGGTAAAAAAAAGCAGCATGTTCATAAATTTTGCGGATTTTAAGCATTTTTCCCACTATTCTATGCATTTGGAAAAAAACGCACAAAAACGCACCAAAAACGCGTCAAAAACGCATGAAAAAACATGAAAAAAACGCATGCGGATTTCTGGCAGAAATGTCAGTTTTTTGTCAGGAAAATTTCTGCAAGAAATCCTGACGTGTGCACATACCCTTAGAATTGCTACTTCCAATACTTGGCACTAGAGTTCTAATCCTCTTCCTCTCTGAAGAGACAATTTGAATATTTAATTTCCTACAGTAGCATGCACGGCCTCTAAGTCTTTTCACAGTGACATGCCTGGCTTGTCACTCTCTACATGGAGAAATGTTACGTAAGGGTTATTCTCAAAATAACGTGTAATTGCCTATCCATTGGATAGAGAATAACTTACTGATTGCTGGGAATCTGAGTACTGGTGCTTGTGGTGATGCTGGGGACAGAGCTTGATAATGCTGAGAACTAGGCTCTGCAGCCCATTCTTGAATAGATTGGGGTGGACATGCTCAGTTTCATCTGTATTAATTGTCTATTCGATTATTGGAAATAGCTCTAAGATGGGGTAAACCGTTTGCAAGGAAACTTATCAACTTCCATAACTCAGCTAATCACTTACAAATGATTGATATGTAATTATGTCCTCAAATAAAATACAGGGAACAGAATTGGACAAACTAAACTAAACTAAACAATACTAAATCTCTATATCTACAGATAGGCAGACCTATCCTAATTATTCAGAAACATGTAGAGATATGCAGATTTAATTAAAAACTCGGGCAAAAATAGATCAGATAACTTTGATTCTAGCTCATAAAATGGTGACAGATCCTCTTCAAGTGTGTAACTGCTAGAAGACTCATCTCACAGTATGGTTAGGAAACACCTCTGACCTCCATTTCTGTGAAAAAATGTGAACATTGGACTTCTCTACAGGATACCAATTTAACAATGTGTCTAAAACCAGATACAATACTACTTTGTCCGCTTTCAAGAAATAATTGGAAGCTGAGTCTCCCCAGATACACATAACTCTGTGGCTACAGAATAGGAAATTTGAGCAAAATACTAAAATTATGTCCATCTTAGTATTTGTGGACGTGTATCTATATACAGCCATGAGAGAAATGGTATAGTTTTAACCATCAGGACATAATAAAAAAATGCATATGTTCCTTAGAAGGTCTTATATTTAGGTAAATACAACCTCAGATGAACCTCAAAACATGACAAATGACACTGATAAAATGCAGACTCAGGGCGTGAAAAGTTTTGTACACCCCATGAATAAATAGCTTGTAGAAACATCTTTAATAGCAATGACTTGAAGTAATAATTTTCTGTATGACTTTAGTATCCTCTCTTATCATTGTGTAAAACTGCTGGCCTACTCTTTTTTACAATGTTACGTAAGTGTTAGGGCTAGCAGAATGCACCAAATAATAAAGAGATTGATACGAGGTGTGTTCGCAGCCCGGGGTCCACCGTGCAGAGATGGTACCTGCTGCTATGTAATGGCAGATGGACACTGTTAGGGACTGGCGGAACGCACCAAGTATAGATGATATGAAACTGGATGCGTTCGCAGTCCGAGGTCCACCGTGCAGGTATAAACCCTGCTGCTAGTAAGACGGACTATATGGCGGTACTAAAAGTATACACGCACGGGTTAACTTCACCCTGCGTGAAGGAAGCGATCCTGTTGCATCACAGGACCGCGGTACCGCACATAGGGCGCGAGCAAGTAGTCAGCGAACACAACCCCAACTCAGGATTGAAGTCCGATTAGACCACTTGCTGGCACAACACCGCAACTGGGTGTGTAAGGAAACTATTAAATAGTGTATAGAGGCACGAGAGTGCATGCGGTGCTGCACTGACGGACGCCACTAACCACCCAGGCTTGGGTAAGGAAAGCGCAGAGGAAGCGCACGGCGCCGTACTGGCAGACACAGCAACTGGACGCTGTGATGTGTGTTACGTGCAGATGGCTAGTCGGGCGCTAGATAGCTACCATCATCCGCGAGCAGTCAACAACAATAGGGAGGGATACTTAGGAGCTTTCATCCATCGACATACATCCATCTACACACACACATTATAACAAGACAATACTAGCGCATGGCCGTGCGGTCATGCGCAGTTTATATAGTTGCAGCACAGGAAGCAGCTACAGAAGTTTTGCCCTTTCAGGACCTGCCAAGAGGACCAATGAGATGTGCTGCAGTGCCTGAGCATGTGACCCTCGATCTCCAACGGGAGATCTTGCCCTGGGCATGCTCAGTGTGTGCAAATAAGGACTTAGTCCCAGAGAAGCCCGCTCGCCGCAGATCAGTGCAGGGTACAACAGGAGAGCCAGAAAAGGCAGCAGTAACCCTCTGCACAGAATCAGTCCCAGCAAGATGCTGGGAGCGACGCCTCCGCTGAGCAGAGCCCACTGCGGCCGAAGCAGAATGGGAGACCGCAGCAGACATGGATCGAGATTCCCCCTGTGCAGCAGAGGAAACTCGACTCCTAACAGACACTTAGCTTACACATGGGTTAGACTTCACCCCGTGTGAAATGGTAGCGAGCTCTGTTGCTTCACAGAGTCGCACAATATGCTGCACCCTGTTAGCAGTCATAAGGTGCAGCTACAAGACACTAGTGGGATCCCTAAGAATCACCCCCACTAATCTGGTGATTGAACTGGCTCTGACCCTCGGTGGCTTTTGAGCCCACGCCTGAGGACGCCCCGAGTCAGATGCACAGTTCAAGTGGGAATTCCCACCACATACTGACGGTTGTCAGGAGAGCACACTGATGGCGCACGGTGCCGTAGAGACGGGCACTGCAACATGTGCTTATTGTGCAGATAGCACTGCCTGGCGCTAGATAGCTTCCACCATTTGCAAGCAGTCAACAACACTAGGAATGGGAATGATTAAGGAGCTTTCATCCATCGACAGTCATCCATCTACACACACACATTATCAAGGCTTATACTAGCGCATGGTCGGGCGGCCATGCAAACCTTTTATAGCAGTAGCAGACCGAGACCTTCCAGATGGTCCAATAGGAACCGCATCAGGACCTGAACATGTGACCCCCGACCTCCAATGGGAGGTCATCCCGTGAGCATGCTCAGTATGAGAAAAGCAGCACTTAGTCCCAGAAAGACCAGCTCGCTGCTGGTCAGTACTGTCTACAAGGACAGAGCCTGGTAAGACAGCAGTAACCAGCCGCACAGTATCAACTCGAGCCAGATGCTGGGACTGACGTCTCCGCTGAGCAGGTTCCACTGCGGCTGGAGAAGAATGGGAGACCACAGTGGACATGGTTCGAGATTCCCCCTGAACAGCGGTGGGAACTCAACACCTAACAGTAAGTTAATTCAGATTAGTGGACAATTGTTTATGTAAAACCCTCTTAAGGTCTTCATGTCAATTGGGTTGACATCCATTGCAATATTTTCATTTTCAGCTACAGAGATGTAGATTTCCTGCTTAGATCAATGTCCTGTTGCATGATACAGTTTTGGTCAAACTTTAGTTTTTGGATAGCCACACATTTAGTTCTAGAATAATTTGGCATACACAGGAGGTCATGGTCAACGCAATTACTGTAAGGAACTCAAGTCCTTAGTCTGAAAATTAGGCCGAAATCATCACAACACCACCACCAGGCTTGATAGATGGTATATGGTGTCTGTGCTCATTTTCTGTGTTTGGTTCTTACCAGATGTGGCGTATGTCATTATGGCCAAATATCTCCAATGTGGTCTCATCTGTCCAAGGAGCATTGTTTCAGAAGATTTGCAGTTTGCTGAGATGCAACTTTGCAAAATTTAGCCATACTGTCATATTCTTTTTAGAAAGTAGAGGATTCATCCTGACAACCTTTCTAAAGAAGCTATCCAGTGTTCAATTGGAAACTTTTGCCTACTATTTATGGTTTAGAAACATGGCAGACATCATTTTGCTGAATCCACATAAAACATATTTACAATAGTCCATGGCCTCCAAAAATGCAGATTATTATTTTGTAGATTCAAGTACAATACATTTCAACTTAAATTAAATTCACTCATTTCTACTACCTAGTGCGATGACACAGCATTGAATCCTAATTATCCAGACATCTATTTTCAGTATGCCAGTAGGCATAAACTATTATCTTTATGTTGACTCTTGAGTTTCTCTTTGGTTGGTCGAGAAACACAGACAATTGTTCGTATGAGCCTTTAACATTGACTTTTGAGTTGACATCTATTGCAGCATATTGTGCAGCTTTTGTGTTATCTAAGATGACAGGGGCGCAGGGTTATTGAACAATAGATGTTTGTTAGTATGTTGATTACACATTATACCAGGGCAGTTAGTTTGTTGACCTGCAAAGCAGAGAACACCGAACTATGCAGATTGATTAAATACTCAAGCAATGAGAGTTAAACTCATCCCAGCTCACCCCAGACCAGTGGATAATGACTTGAATCACAGAAGTGGGTATAAATAGTGATTTTCTATCCTTCTGGAATCAGAGAGCGACTTTACAAAACCCACAGCCATGACAACATGGCTCCACCAAGAGGGACACAGATTTGACTTTCTACAGGATGCCAGCTTAATGGAATACAGATCTGCTCCATTGACCATCATTGCACCCTCAAAGATGTTTGGAGAATCTAGGTTGAGACAATCAGTTCACCTGGCCTTGCACCTCAATGGACTGTCAGCTTCCTAAGCTTGCTGTTACCTCCTCTCTGTGGTTGACTGCCAAAAGTGGGGTTCCTCTGGTGGGGGTGGTGGGCCCTGGAAGCCACGAAGTTGCAGCAACTCTAATTCTGGTGAGTCAGCAGAAGGGTGAAACTCTGTTATTTACACCATCTTGTGTATTTCCTGGGACTGTTCTGTATGCTATTGTCTGTTTGTGATTCATTTAAGTGTTGCCATACTTGTTTACCCTTACCCTGTTGTTTGAATAGAATTATGCCCACGGGAATGGGAGAGCAGGCGTTCAGTGGGATAAGCCCAGGTCCATGCAGTCTCGTGCCAGGGGAAGAGAACACCCACTGACTCCCCATATCTCCACACCTAGTATTCCTTATTATGTTATTAATCAAAGGTTGAAAAATTGGAGTTCTAAAGATTGTCTAAATTTGATTATATTGTTGTACAAAATGTATGGTAAAAAATGACAATGGCAATGGACAGAGATGTATAAAAGAAAAAAAAAACTATACATATGGCAAAGAATGTAAGAGCTGCTAGAAGCAGCAGAACGACCACCAGCACTGGCACCAGCCATGTGGGTAGTAGTACTATCAAATGCAGTTCATAATTGGTCTCCTTTGACTCTTCCAAGTGCATTAGCAGTAAATGGAGGACAATATGGAATCAATGGCACGTCATTTATCTCAATCACAGCAGGATAATGTTACCTCTGACAGAGATGCCATTAATTTCATTCAGTGCCCTGCACAGAATAGTTTACCTGATCACAAATGACTAAAAGGGATAATTTTTGGACTTTTTTATTTATTTATTTTCTTTATTTTAGTACTGTTTGCTAGTCTGGCAAACATCCAGTAGGTTAGGAGCTGAATTATGTCTTGCTCTGCAATGATATGTATGATCAGTAGAGGACTTACATAAGGTTCTTGCCACAGAAGGACAACCCTTGTAATGCCCTAGATCACTAAGTACTTTTACATTAACCTTTTCATTGCTCTGGATTATCAGCCATTTTATCTTTAAAGAGTTCACTGCCATAGACCAACAAGGACTGATCAATAACCTCTTCATTGTTTAGAGTTTTAATATATTTATGGAATAGTAGTACAGTAACTGTGAGAAATACTGTATATGGCAATTTTATATAGGTATGCATGGTAGTTTTATTTTTATGCTGTTTCTGCCCCTGAAATGATTGAGCATCTGAAACCAAACGTCATTAACTCTTAGACTAAGCCACTTTCTTTGATTTTGCTTTGCTACGTATATCTCGTTCTTTGCTGAGCCAAAAAGATAAAATGCTCAGTAACTTTGCTAATCATTGGTACAGAATATTGAACACATTGTAGGTATTAGAATCATATTATTATTTGTCCATGTATATCTCCAATAATTAATTCTATGTAGTGATCAGCACTGTCCAACCTCATACTCTTGATATGAAAACTTGTTTTGAACTGTATTCCATTTTCATATGATATATGATTGTCTCAATTTTTCTCTCATCACATGCACTGGGTCAAATTTAGCCAGCACTTTCACCTCAGCAAGTAATGGATGGTGTGTTCCCCTTTGACAGATCACTGACAGGTGCATATGCAATTGTCTCTGCAGAAGATGGGAAACTAATAATCCGTTTTTCTCGTCCCATGGTTGCTATTTGATTCTATTACAGTAGCGATACAGCATGGCACAATTTTATAAAAATAATAACCTGTGTCAAGGAAGCATTGCCTAGGCATTTGTCCTATGGATTCAGTTTTGAGGAATATGAAGGAATGCTGAGTTAATATCCCAGGGCAAATCTTACTTGATAGTAATTTGCAAGATGAATTTTCCCAAATTCTTTAGCAGCGTAATATTTTGGACAAGACAAACAGATACTGTTTTATACTATTTTATTACGACTGCAATTTTCGCATCAGTCTTAATAAAAAGCCTGCTAGAGTGAGATGTGGCTAATTTTTTAAGAGGCACATGTGTCTCATTGGATGAAGAACATACCTTGCTGTGCATGGGCCAAAAAATTAAATCTTGGCCAGATTTGCATTATAAAACATGACAATTTGGTGGCAAATTATAGGAAATGTGTTGAGCTTTATGTGACTATACCTCCTCCCAAAAACTCAGCTTGCTTTTACAAAAATTCTGAAACCGTGTAAAGAAATAAAAAAGTTACACATTTACATACTACACAAATGCGGTATAAACCATCATTTATTAAGCCTCACGTGGCCAAATCTCCTCCTAATAAATGCTATTTACTTTTTACTGGCAACGAAGATGCGGCTCGTGCATAGTTTGGTCTTTTCTGTAGACAATAAAAAACAAGCAAAAAAAAGAATCGTCGCCTTTTTTTTAAAATGTGGTTGCAGCACTTTGTCCGGCACCCCTGCATGGTGTCCCCTTCTCACTCCATGCAGGGACACTTATTTACTCACTGCCCCAGCCCTTGACGCGGTCCCCTGAGTGCTGCCTAATGTGTATGCTCGCTTGGTCTTAAATGGGCAGTGTGCGCATATAGAAAATGTCCTTAATTTGTAGCTGAGAGACACTTAATATAAAATTTGAGCACCTGAAAGATGGCACGCAGTCAATTTTTGTGAGTCATCCTGTATAAAACTCTACCTCTACCTTAGAAAGTGGCCAAGCAATGAGCTGAGTTATTAGGTAATTGATGTTGAGTGTCGTGAACGCAAATTCCTGGTCCCATTGCGGCCAGAGTCCTGAACCTCATCCCCTGGTCCAAGTTGGCCAGGGTCTGAATGTAGTCCCCTGGTCCTGGAGTGGCCAGTCCTGACTCCGAAGTCCCCTGGTCCCGGTGCGGCCTGTCCTGTTTCGGAAGTCCCCTGTTCCCAGTGTGACCAGTGTCTGAACATTGTCCCCTCCGTGTGTGGACAGTCCCTGAACCAGTATCCAAGACTGGTGTGTCTAAACATAGCTCTAATCAGTGTCAGTGAATCTGACCCCCGGGGTCAGTAGCTGCAGAACCAGGATTTGCCTAGGAGTGTTACCTGGTGGCTACCTGCAGCACAGTCTGTCTCCATTATCAGGAGCTCCAGTTAACACCTGGTAGCTGCATAGCTATGCTGCTTCCTAAGCAGGCAAGGCCCTGTGGCACAGTGGGTCCACAAATCCACATCCACCACCATTGGGCTGGAGAAGGATGTTATCAATGCCATGGATGGCAAGAAGAACAGACAAATCAATCTTGGAACAAATCAAGCCAGACATGTCACTTAAAGCAAAGACACCAAGCTTCAACTTGCCTACTTTGGACACATCAAACGAAGAGAGCAATCACTGGAGAAGGACATCGTTGTCGGAAGAATAGGAAGAACAACGCGAAAGAGGAAGGCCAGCAACCAAATGGCTTGATACTATCAAGATAACTGTGGAGAAGGCTTTATTTGCACAAGATCAATCTTCATACAGATCATTAATTCATCAAGTCACCATGGCACAAGACCAAGATGAAGACCATTAAATAATAATTTTTTACTTTCTGCAATATCAACTTTGCTTCATTTAGGTATCTGTCAGACTACTCCACTCGGATACTCCAAAATGATGTTCGCGCCCCCAAATCTCGAATAAGGTGCCTGATTGCTTACTAAACTTTGCTGTTCCTCTTTGCTATCTGCACATCTACAACAAGATTCCTGATTGTCTATTCAACTCTGGTGTTCCTGTGTGATTTGCTCTCCTAATACACTAATCTTCTTCAGTCCTGTAGTTGTAAAACACATTAGTGTCTGCACTATCCTCCATCGCTTTAGGGCTTAATCTACCGACCTCTATTGCTGAACTGTGAATTCTGACTTTCTCTCACTATCCTAAATCACATAGAGCGTCTGCAGACCAGTACCCTAAGGCCATGGTGGGATGGAGTCACATTATATACACACTTAATATTAGAACTGGTAAACTGGCTCACTTCAAGTTATGAACCTTAAATTTTTTGCTCTGTCAACATTTAAATTTAAGAAATCATACAGTTAAGAGTTCATGTGGGAGAGAATTGGACCGATTATGCTAATGATACTTGGCTCAAACTCTGTCAGAGTTTGATCGGAGTGTAATATTAGTGGAATTTTAATCTCCCACATAAGAGAGAATTGCAGCATATTTCTGGGGAAGATGGAGAACTTAATTTCTCCATCTTCTCTATTGTCTCTGTGCATGTACATCGGATTGGACTCGGATACTTCACACACACATATAGACTTGCATGCCGACCCGGCATCAGAAAATAATCGCAGCTCTTCAGTGCCCCAGAGTATAACATTGGGACAAGTGTTATCCGATAAAACATTGCACTTGGCTGTGTTATACACCAGTGCGAGTGAACCCTAAAACAGATTAAGATTCCCAAGTCAAGAGTATTCTTTACCCTAGGTCATTAACGGACTTTTCCTCGTTCAGCAAATCTTGACTCCCAGATGCAATTTGTTATAAAAAAACCCTCTTTACTCATGATTAGTGATGAGCGAATATACTCGTTACTCGAGATTTCCCAAGCACGCTCGGGGGTCCTCCAAGTATTTTTTAGTGCTCGGAGATTTAGTTTTAGTGCCGCAGCTGAATGATTGACATCTGTTAGCCAGCATAAGTACATGTGGGGATTCCCCAGCAACCAGGCAACCCCCACATGTACTTATGCTGGCTAACAGATGTAAATAATTCAGATGCAGCAATAAAAACTAAATTTCCGAGCACTAAACAATACTCAGAGGACACCCGAGCGTGTTTGGGAAATCTCGAGTAATGAGTATATTTGCTCATCACTACTCATGATCCCTGTGTCTCCGCGACTGCTCCTGGTGTCTGGTATTGCCGACGGTGCTGACATCATTTCGACAATGATGCAGCCAATCAGTGAGCTCAGCAGCTGTGAACAGGGCATAATGCTCATACAAGGAAAGCCACTGAGCTCACTGATTGGCTGCTTTGCTGTCGATGTGATGTCAACAGCACAGCCAATATCAATCAATGTGAACAGCAGCCGAAACTTAGCACTTTACCCAGTATAAGTGAGTAAGGGAAGATTATTATCACAAACTGCACCCAAAAACCCAAATTTTTTGAAAGGGGATAATTGCTTTAAGATATTATATGGAAAACAAGCTATCTCATGATGCATATAATATAATAATTGCTATTTAGCAATGTCTTTTTGAGAAATAGAGCAGTTAACCAGACTCCCTAGTAATTTATATGAAATATTTAATAATAATTCTCCTAATAAGAGTAAAAGGATGTGCAAATAGCAAATAGATTCGACAAACAAGTTCTGGGCTTGATATACTTAGGGATCCTGTAATCACTGTCGTTCTAGGATATTATTTATTTCCTCACTCAGAAGACAGCATGGCAATGGCTTTCATAAAGGTTGTTAGCACAGCTACTAGGCAGTCAGCCCTGGAGACCTTCCAACTGTCAGAAGTGTAGACTCTGCGCACCCGATGCAATTTAGACAAACCTTAATGATGTCTTTAACAAAAATATGACTTGACAATTCTGTTCCGGAAAAACAAACACTATGCTCTCCATGGATTGTCAAGAGTTAGTGTAAAAGATAGCAGGGGTGGAATGATGTGCAAACGGTATTTAGATTCATTTGAGTGACAGCAATTTTTTTTTCCTTGTCATGTCTAACATTTTCTGGCGACGACAAGAAAAAAACAGCTATAGAAAGCATATATCTTAAAATTGTAATTGTACAACTAGTTTAAACATGAAAACATAAATGAGTTGTCCAGTGAAAACAAATAATTACTAGAGAAGAACAAATAAATTGGAGTGGAATTGAATTAAAATTGTACACAAATCTGCATTCACCAAAATGTGGATTTTTCATAATTCGCTTCCGCGTGGGTACAGCAAAATGATAGCCACCGGCGGCCATGTTTCTGAACCGTAAATAGCCATCAAAAGTTTATAAAACAAAAAAATCCTTATATTCCCCTACACTGCTCAAAGTTCCAGCCCCTCCACTCCTCACAATGACCCATCTGGTTCTCCTTGCATCTTCTGATCCTCGACACCCGTGCTAAATGCCCGCACATTAAGCCTGAACTTCCAGTTCTGATGAGGCATTTGACACTTCTGCACATGCATGAGCAAAATCAAAACACAAGTTATGATGTAATAATGTGGTGACCTTTCGCGGCCTTGCGTAGAACCCTCTCAGTGAGCAACAGGCATCAGAAAGAGTAGCAGACAGGTGTTGTTAAGGAGTCGAGGAGCTGAAAAGGTGAGTGGTAAGAATTTAAGGATTCTTTTGTGATTTTTTTTTAAATATTACATTTGCTATGACCGGAAGGCTCAAAAGACCCAAGAGCACAATAAAACACATTAAGTTTTCAGAGCATAACTTTTCTTCTAATTGAATTTCCTGGGAAAATACATGATGAGAGGCAAATTCTAATTTTGCGAAATCCGCCAATCTCTGGTTATTACCTATTTACAGTATAGGTGATAATTTACTGTTCGGTATGAGATTGACAACTGGGACCTGCACGGACCGGAAATTGGGGACTTTTATATCAAACAGGGAACCTTTTTTCAGTTATACAATGGAGCTGCAGGTCCGACACCTGACTGCCTCTCCATTAATTCCCTATGGGACATAGGGAAAAAATGGAGTAACTGTCAAGCATGCGCACTGTCACTCCATTCTAATGGGGACAAACATGGCTCGTTTTGTCGATCTGTATTGGTCCCAGCAGACGGATCATCACTTAACGAAAGTACATCCAACTTGTTCTGAATCAAATGATAGGTGACAACCTCTTTAAAAGTTAATCCATATATGTAGTGTGTAGATTTTAATGACCTCTATTGGCTTCTATTTAAGAATAAGACTATTCCATTCAGTCATTTTGTTTCTGCTGGTGCTAATAAGCATACAGCATTCAATGCCTTTAATACTCAATAAAAATTAAGGCAATATTCTAGTATAAAAATGCTTTATCACATGCCAACTGGATAAGTGACAAATGTTAGATCATTGGGGTTCCAACAGCTATGCTCATCACTTTACATCAAGCACAGGCTCAACACAGAGTCCAGCATTATGAGGGTGTAATGACTATTTTCTGGTGCATTGGCATAATGCAGTAACGCCAAAGCAGAAAATACACTGATAATACTCTTGGAGCATTATCAGTGCAATTTCTTTGACTAGGAAGGTGAAAGACCTGTTATGACACCGTGGTCACAAGTTCTGCAATAACCAACTCAGTGAGAGTTTGTAGGCTGAAAATGACCTGCAGAAGATGTAAAAAGGAAGTCTGGAAAGTACTTGTGACGCTTCCTCTCCCACCTCCAACATCATTCAATCTTTACCATCTGTTGCAGAAATGGTGCTGTCAGTATGGTGGTGGTGAAAATGAGGAAAGTGCTGCTAGTGGGGAAGAGTGAGTTGCAAAATAATACTAAATTCCTGCCAGTATGTGATGGATGGGAAGAAAGACAATGTGGCAGCTAGTGGGAAAGTTGACAATGTTGATGCCAGTGATGCTGCACTCCAGTATTTGGTTATTCTAGAGAAACATTAAATATGGCACGGCTGTGGAATCTATGCAGAAAACATTTAAAACAGTCTGATGTAAAATATGATGGCTGGAAATAAGCTAGCCCTGCGGCACTTGGGAGTACTGTGTGCAAGCTGGGTGCTGTCTATATTTTCTAGGATGGCCCCTAAGGAGTGAGTGAATACTGACTTAACCGAAAATGCATTAAAACTTTTTTAAATATTGTAGTAAAGTAATATGGAAATTGCAAGGTGGATAACAATTTTGTGTCTTATGGTGATCCAGATTTAGCTAGAATGCTAATTAGGCTTCGGTTATGCAACAGCCAACTACCATTACCTTTAAACTTCTCCTTTTTGCTAGATGTGGGAAAAAGAGGTACTAGGATTTGTTATATTTGTTTGCCACGAATCCAGATTATATATATTTTTGGATGGAATAACTCTTCAAAGGTATACAAAACACTTAAATAATGAAACACTACACTTCAATTTTGTTATATACAATATATGTATGTTAATGGAACAGAAATTATTTGAGGAAACGATTTGCTCAAAAGGCTGATAAGAAGTCCCCTGTACATATACTTTATACACTGTAAATATTACAAAAAACAATAATAGGTCCAGATTTCATAGGAGTGCGTCTTTGAAATGACAAGGCACCCAATATGCCACACCTTCTATTGTCAATTTAGAAAAAATGTCAAACACAAAAAAACAGGAAAATCTGTGTGAGCATATAAAATTAAAGTTTTGTTAAAACTGTAATTTAAATTTTTTTTATATATAATGTATAGCCCATGGCATCCTATCAGTGAAAATCTCTCAATATATTTGGAATTAAATCGATTCTTCACAAAATTTGCAGTAAATATCAAAAGTGGATAGAAATGAAATGCTTTTCTCATTAGAGATTTAAATAAAATTAGAATATTACTTAAAAGAATGCTTTGTTATATATTTTTGAACAAACACTCATTTGAACTTAGTATAAAGGTTGGGTCACCCAACAGTTTTTTCCAAATCAGAGAAAAATGGTCTGATTGTTCTGATTAGACTTTAATCAAAGCTTGATCAAAGTGGTGTTAGTTGTCGAGTTCCCGTCGCTGCACAGGGGGAATCTTGAACCATGTCCACTGCGGTCTCCCATTCTTCTCCAGCCGCAGTGGAGCCTGCTCAGCAGATACGTCAGTCCCAGCGTCTGGCTTATTGAAATACTGTGCGCTTGGTTACTGCTGCAGGTCTAGCCATTGTAACCAGCACTGATCAGTGGCGAGCAGATGCTCCTAGGACTAAGTCCCGCTTTTCCTCTACTGAGCATGCCCAAGGGATGGCCTCTCATTGGAGGTCGGGGGTCACATGCTCAGGTTCTGTAACAGCTCCTATTGGATCACTAGGAAGGTCCTGGAGAGCTTCCGCTATAAAAGGTTTGCATGGCTGCACGGCCATGCGCTAGTATAAACTTGATAACGTGTGTGTGCGTAGATGAATGACTATCGATGGATGAAAGCTCCTTAATCATTCCCATTCCTTGTGTTGTTGACTGCTCGCGAATGGTGGAAGTTATCTGGCGCCCGATAGTGCTACCTGCACACATAGCACAGGTTACAGTACCTTTTTGCAGTGCTCGTCTGCATGGCACCGTGCGCAATCAGTGCGCCTTCCTGACAGCCGTTCAGTGTAGGGTGGGAATTCCTACTTGGACTCTGCATCTGACTCGGCGCATTCTCAGGCATTGGCTCAAAAGCCACCGAGGGTCAGAGCGAGTCCAATCACCACTTTAGTGGGGGTGATTCATAGAGATCCCACTAGTGTCTTGCAGCTGCACCCTGTGACTGCTAACAGGGTGCAGGGTATTTTGGCGACTCTCTGAAGTAACAGAGTTTGCTTCTATTCACACTGGGTGAAGTCTAACCCACGTGTGAGCAAGTGTCCATCCGCCATTACTCAGCACAGTGGACCCCAGGCTGTGAACGCACCTCATATCTACCTCTTTATTATTTGCTGCGTTCCACTAGCCCTAACAAGTGGCAGCAGTTTTTCTCAGAGGTGGAGAGAAAAAGAAAAGTTTCTTCACCTTCTCCCTTTTTTTTCAGTCAATGAATATTGGACCGCATTCTGATGTCAGCCAAGTGCGGAACTAATTTTTTCCCAGACCCATAGATTTCAATTGTCGATTTTGATCAGAAACTAGGTCAGAGAAAAAAATCAAACATGTTCACAGCCCCTTATAATAATCATAGGTACGAATGCTATCTGTGAAAAGCACTCATACGTGAAGATCAGTTGTATAAACGAGCCCTAAGAGTTGACTGCAATTTACATCAGTAATGTGACTTTTAGAGTTATATTTAATAAGTATCATTTATATAAATGGGCAATAACTAATCTTGACTACTTTTTGACTTTCAACCAGCTTTTTTCACTAGCTTTGCTCATCAGTAGGTTCAGCCTCTAATTGTTAGTTTCCCCTAAAATCAGCTCCAGTCGAGGGAGAGTGAGGAGTGACTAGAGAAGACAAGAAAACAGAAGACCCCGTTCTACTATCTAGCTTTCATAGATACAGCGGTAAGAAACAGTATAACTGTGACTAAAGTGAAATAGTAGAAAACGAACAGGAAGAAGACGCAGCAGTATCTGTGTGTGTGTGTCACTGCCTGATTAAAAAAATATTTATCTCTAATAAGCTATACTGGAAAGTTTTTTTTTAATTTAGAATTAAAGTAAATTTCCTTAATAGAACATGCCACTTATTAAGATAAATGGAGTTGAATACCTTATCAAAATCCTTCGGCTCCTCTGACCCTGCCATTTTTTTCCATTTGGTAATGCGTTGCTCCATTGCAGAAATATTCACATCTGTTGCTTTTGCAGCACAGTATGTGAAATCTCTGCTTGTGGTTCAACTGGTCATTTCTTCAGAATCTTCTCTGGGGGCATTAACCTCGCCTTCCTAGATGGTGTCAATCGCAACCATGCAGTTGCTCTAGCAATCTCGGATGCAGACAAGATTAGCAGCATTTGCGAGGAAGGGGTGAAAGCGCACGCTTTTAGAGAAAGCTCTGAAGAAATGCTCAGCTGGACTATAAGCAAAAACTTCACATGCAGTATTGTGTTGCAAAAGGAATATTTGCGAATATCTCTGAAATGGATTGACACTGCACAAAATGGGAAAAAAATGTAATTTTTAATTTTTTTGGAGCAAGTGACAGGTTTCCTGTAAATTGCAGCTAAACTGCTACTTTTTTGTAAATATGCAGTAATTATGAAAATGATTTGAAATTTGACCGCACTGTGTGGATAGACTATTAGTTCAGTCATAAGGCTCGCTGATGTAAGCAGCGTGTAAGCACACATATATTGCAATTTATTTCCAAATAAATGTGTAAGTGATAAGATACTCCACCATTAAAACCACTGGAGAGCAAATAAAACCAGCAATTGAAGTGTGGCTTTTAACAGTGATAATATTCTTTCTAAACTATCCCACTTACGGCTGTTTACCAATATTATTATATCCCAATAGATTAGACTGAAAACATTCAGAATACTTTCTTATTTGAAAATCTTAATTTTCTTGCATTTATTTGCTTCCCTATTAGATCATGCTGTGATAATTACCTAACCCCATTTGCACAGTACAGTACAGTACTAGTAAAGCTGGATACACTTTTTAATTCTATGCTCATTCTACTTTTCGGCTGTTTGTTCGGAATATAATGAAATCTATTGGCATTAGATTCATGCTGCCTGGTCATTTAGCATATTTAAGTTGGGCATCATAACATATAAACTTATAAACGTTGTTATTGGTGTTCAGAATTTTTAAATTATGAGGTGCCAATATAAGCCAATTTTTCATGTTGTTGGTTGCTGGAATGTGGCATTTTCCTGCTTATCATAATGAACTATGTGGTTCCTAGAGATGAGCGATTCTGACAATTTAATTCACCAGATTCACTAGAATTTTTTCAGAAATTCAATATTCAAATTGCTGGTAAAAATACTTTTTTTTATATGCAGGGAGGTCTCTCCAGATTCACCAGCATAATAAATGGAAACAATCTCAGGACTCCTGAAATAGAGCTGAGCACAGTACACCTCGCTTACCTTTACATGTTCGAATGCCCAATTTTGACTATTTATTTAATTTTTTTTTTTAGTAAATGTACATTTTAAAATTATTTGGCCATGTTTCTATATCCACTCCTCAAATTATATTACTAAATACAATATAAATATATAGAAATCTTACAGTTTTATATTGGGCACCAGGGCTATTTTAGAAGTATACTTTCTGTTCTTCATAAAAGACTTTTCTGTATTCTCATTATCTTCACTGTAATAACACTGAATCCATCATTTGCATAGGTGATGTTACAGCTCTCCCTGCTCCCCTTCCATTTACAATGACCATTGCAAACACTTATCTGATGAAAAGTACAAATGATATGGTCTGACTCAGTCTATGGCTTCTCGTGTTTCCTCCCTTTACTAACTAAACTATACCTGATATTGCAATTGCCTTGGGTAGTTCAACCATAACTCCCAACAGCACACTTGCTGTCATATTGGGGTCATATTTGACACAGAACTTTCCTGTACATCCAATCTCTCACGCAGTCATGTTACTGTCATGGTATAGGACATGGTTCATGTCCTGCTCTCTCAGGGTTAATATTGCTGGCCTCTCTTTGGATCTGGGAGGGGTATTTATACACACTCCAGACTAGGATTTCCCTGTCAGCTATACTTTCGTTTAGTCTGTGTGTCTGACCCCTTCAGTTTGTGCTCAGTTTGCATTTGCTTGTTTTGCTCTCCGTGCTTTACTCTACTTGTTTGTTCTGTTGGCATTCTGACCTTTGGCTACCTTCCTGACTATCCCTCTGCCTCACCCCTCGGTTTCCTTGATATCTCCTGGTTTAGAGCTTGGCAGGTTTAACTACTCTCCAGTGTATATCATCTCCTCTGCACCCCGGCATTTGGTGCCGCTCTCGACCACCTCCTACCCTGTCACGTGGTTTGGGTCCTGTTTGCTACCCAGTGAGTTCCCCGCTGCTCTGCTCTCAGCTCCCTTGCTACAGAGTGCAGCTGTCCCCGCAGCAGTAATACCCGGGAGTCTTGACAGTTACTTGCATCATAAAAAAATCTCCACAATCTGACCTTTTTTGCACTTTTGAAACTGCAAAAACTATTGTTGCTCTTATTTATTCTCAGCTGGATTACTGCAACTCTCTACTGATTGGTCTCCTTCTTACCAAACTTTCTCCTCTCCAATCAATCCTGAATTTGGCAGCCAGGGTCATGTTTGCTACCAGCCACTTTACGGACACTTCCACCTTGTGCCAGCCATTGCACTGGTTACCCATCCAGTATATTGTAACTTACCTCTCTCACTCACAAGGTTCTCCTCAGTTCACCACTCTACATCTCTGTCTATCACCCACTCTGTCTATCTATCGCTGTCTATCACCCATGCACTCTGTTCTAAAACTGACATAAGACTAACATCCTCCATAATCTGAACCTCAAACTTCTGTCTCCAAGACTTCTTTCATGTTACTCTATTTTTCTGGAATGTGCTACCCCAGACAATCCAACTAATACATAGCCCCACACTTTTAAGTGTGCTTTAAAAAGACATCTCTTTAGATAAACCTATCACCCGACATCACTAATTTAATTCTTCCCAGTTCGCTTTTTCTAAATTTTCCCCAGAATCTGGTATCACCTATTGATCTGTCTCCACATCCTCCAAGCACCCGTTAGCACTTGGTTACTGTACTTGTACAGATACTGGCTGATGACCGATCATGCAACTTATTTGAAATGCCCTATTCATTATACTGATGGCTGGACCACACACGATAAGAACTTTTTACCTATTTCCTTATGGATTGTAAGCTTTAGAGCAGTGACTTCACTCCTCCTGGAACTGTTGAACTATGTGCTACTTTGTAATGTCTGTATTGCTTGTACATGTCCCTGCATAATTGTAAAGTGCTGCAGAATATGTTATAGAAATAAATGTGTTATTATTACAGTAATTCATGTGCATTTTCTGAAAGAACAGAATGTATAAATCTCGATTAGCTCTAGTGCCCAGTGTGAAAATTGCAAAATTTATATATGTATATGTGACGCCCAGGAGACCGGGATACCCAGCACCGGACCAATGGAGTCTGTCTCTTGAGGGGGATGTCACGGGTGGCTTGACCCGGTGCTGTGGCCTCAGGCAATGCACAGTGTAAGGGGTATCATGAGGGGACAGGCACTTACTTGATCAGCAGCAGGTTCTCCCAGCGGTGACGATCCTGATCCTGGATAGATGGCTATTGTCCAAATGAAAGACTGAGGCACTGAAACGTTTAACCAGTTTACTTTAACATAAAAGGATTTACAACCAGTCCTGTCACCGGAGTCTGTATGGGAACTCTGAGTTACTTTGACCCTGCCGGGGTCTTTGCCTCTTATTGTGCGCAATTTCTGTGTGGCCCTGCTGCTGTATGTGAACTGGCTGCCGGCCCAATCTGTCCCCTCCGGGTCCTGGTTCGACGGGCAACCCGAGTCCTTTTATCGGTTTACCCCCTCTGGGAGTACCGCTGAACTCTGTGTCTGTTGCTGCATCCCACCCTAGTGAAGCTGATATCACCTCACGTTTTTCCGGTTGCTGTATTATATATAATGAATACAGCCACGGATCCGGTATCCGTCTTTGCGCCTGTTCTGGGTAGTGATTAATGCTACCCGGTTCTCACAATGTCCTTTTTCTCTGTCCCTCTTCTCCTCAGGCCGGTGATTTAGGCCTGGTAACAGTCACAGGGCTGTTAGAGATTCAACTGTATGACCTCTCACTATCAGCTCCTTGGCCCAACTGCCATTTCTTCTCTCAGACCAGAATGGATCAAGGGGAGTCTCTGGAGCTCCCCCTTCTGGCCGGAGGTGGTAGTGCAGTCTTGCTATTTTAGTATTTGTACTTACTGTCAGTAACTATTTTTGTGGCAAATACCCCTAGGGGTGCCACATTCCCCCTTAGTTAAGAACAGTACTCCGGGACTGTGGGACAATAACATTTTGAAATAACAATTAATATGTACAGAGTCTTAAAAATGAAAAGTTACAAAAACCACTCAAGGAAACAAAAATAGAGTTCTGTAAAAAGTCACTTCAAATAGCGTCCATTAATACAGTTCTATCCTTGAAGGTATTAGGAACGGCACTGTACTTAGTGTCCAGGAATTTAGTTCCATTTTTCCAACGGAGTTATCAATATAAAGTCTAAAGAAAGTTCAAAAAGAGCAAAAAGCAAAGTTCAAAGAGCAGTCTTTCCGGAGCTTTGATTTAGTGCCTCCGGGCTGATAAAAAGTTCAAGAATATGCAATAAGTTCATACAGACAAGTCTCTGTAGGCACTGGGCTTAAACGTTGCAGACTGATAGCAATGACTATACTACATTTTCTGTTTAACTATATACGGCATAACATATATACAATTCACATTATGAGCTTTATAGTTGGTAATCTGCATACCTGGCCAGTAATTGACCCTGGGTACTACGCTGTGATCTACGTAATAGCGGTGTCTCTTCATGTGGTGTACTACTACTACTACTACTACTACTACTACTACTAAACCAGGGATTCAAGCTTCAGGAGGCTAATTTGCATATTCCAGGTGCCTTCTGGGAGAAGCGAAGTCTCCCTAAGCTAGAAGATCGTTGGGTACAGCCGGGACCAGCTGCTTCGAAAGCATCACCAAACCAGGGATTCAAGCTTCAGGAGGCTAATTTGCATATTCCAGGTGCCTTCTGGGAGAAGCGAAGTCTCCCTAAGCTAGAAGATCGTTGGGTACAGCCGGGACCAGCTGCTTCGAAAGCATCACCAAACCAGGGATTCAAGCTTCAGGAGGCTAATTTGCATATTCCAGGTGCCTTCTGGGAGAAGCGAAGTCTCCCTAAGCTAGAAGATCGTTGGGTACAGCCGGGACCAGCTGCTTCGAAAGCATCACCAAACCAGGGATTCAAGCTTCAGGAGGCTAATTTGCATATTCCAGGTGCCTTCTGGGAGAAGCGAAGTCTCCCTAAGCTAGAAGATCGTTGGGTACAGCCGGGACCAGCTGCTTCGAAAGCATCACCAAACCAGGGATTCAAGCTTCAGGAGGCTAATTTGCATATTCCAGGTGCCTTCTGGGAGAAGCGAAGTCTCCCTAAGCTAGAAGATCGTTGGGTACAGCCGGGACCAGCTGCTTCGAAAGCATCACCAAACCAGGGATTCAAGCTTCAGGAGGCTAATTTGCATATTCCAGGTGCCTTCTGGGAGAAGCGAAGTCTCCCTAAGCTAGAAGATCGTTGGGTACAGCCGGGACCAGCTGCTTCGAAAGCATCACCAAACCAGGGATTCAAGCTTCAGGAGGCTAATTTGCATATTCCAGGTGCCTTCTGGGAGAAGCGAAGTCTCCCTAAGCTAGAAGATCGTTGGGTACAGCCGGGACCAGCTGCTTCGAAAGCATCACCAAACCAGGGATTCAAGCTTCAGGAGGCTAATTTGCATATTCCAGGTGCCTTCTGGGAGAAGCGAAGTCTCCCTAAGCTAGAAGATCGTTGGGTACAGTCGGGACCAGCTGCTTCGAAAGCATCACCAAACCGCGCGCCTTACGGCGCGCGAATTTTTGCCTGTAGGACATTATTGCAAGAGAGCTTGGCTGAGTAGATTACACAAGAAGGAAAACACACAGCAAGTCAGCAGGATCTAGGAGCAACATGGCAGATGTGACAACCTACATGGTGAGCTGCAGCATGTGCTACATGTTCACAGATCGACCAGAAGAAGAATCCAATTTCACCTGTCAGAAGTGTAGACTAGTGGCCCTTTTAGAAGAAAAGGTGCGGGGTCTGGAAGAAAGAATAGCAACTTTGAAACTCATCAAAGAGAATGAAGACTTTCTAGACAGAACAGAAGCATCTCTACTGGTCACAGAAGGTGCAAAAAGTGTCAGAGAACCTCCAAAAGCAGATGAGTGGAAGCATGTGACCAAAAGAAGCAAGAAGACCATGGAGAAATCACCAACCACACAACTGAAGAACCGATATCAAATCTTTGTAGAGGATGAAGATGGCACACCTAAGAATGAAGCAATACCAGCAAGCAAAAAAGAAAAGGGCACACAGCAACAAGTGACAGCAAAAAGTACAGCCAAGAAGCAACGAAGAGTGGTGGTGGTGGGAGACTCACTACTGAGAGGCACCGAAGCAGCCATCTGCAGACCGGACATAACTGCAAGAGAAGTATGCTGCCTTCCAGGTGCGATGATCAAGGATGTGACCGATAGGATACCAAAGCTCTTCAGCTCCAAGGACGTCCACCCATTTCTTCTGATACATGTTGGCACCAATGACACGGCAAGGAAGGACCTACCGACAATCTGCAAGGACTTTGAAGAGTTGGGGAAGAAAGTAAAGGAACTGGATGCACAGGTAGTTTTTTCTTCTATCCTTCCAGTAGACGGGCATGGCACCAGGAGATGGAACAGGATCCTTGATGCAAACAACTGGCTAAGACGATGGTGCAGACAACAAGGATTTGGATTCCTGGACCACGGTGTGAATTACTGGTATGATGGACTCCTCGCCAGAGACGGACTACACCTCAACAAACCTGGGAAACACACATTCGCCAGAAGACTCGCTACACTCATCAGGATGGCGTTAAACTAGAAGAAGAGGGGACGGGAAGAAAAACATTAGACTCGAACAAAGACGACCCAGGAAAACATACTCAGAAGGGAGGTAAGAACATTTCTAAAACAATCCACAGCGAGGAGATTGGAACAAAACAAAATCCTCTAAACTGCATGCTCGCAAACGCCAGAAGCCTGACAAACAAGATGGAAGAACTAGAAGCAGAAATATCTACAGGTAACTTTGACATAGTGGGAATAACCGAGACATGGTTAGATGAAAGCTATGACTGGGCAGTTAACTTACAGGGTTACAGACTGTTTAGAAAGGATCGTAAAAATCGGAGAGGAGGAGGGGTTTGTCTCTATGTAAAGTCTTGTCTAAAGTCCACTTTAAGGGAGGATATTAGTGAAGGGAATGAGGATGTCGAGTCCATATGGGTCGAAATTCATGGAGGGAAAAATGGTAACAAAATTCTCATTGGGGTCTGTTACAAACCCCCAAATATAACAGAAACCATGGAAAGTCTACTTCTAAAGCAGATAGATGAAGCTGCAACCCATAATGAGGTCCTGGTTATGGGGGACTTTAACTACCCGGATATTAACTGGGAAACAGAAACCTGTGAAACCCATAAAGGCAACAGGTTTCTGCTAATAACCAAGAAAAATTATCTTTCACAATTGGTGCAGAATCCAACCAGAGGAGCAGCACTTTTAGACCTAATACTATCTAATAGACCTGACAGAATAACAAATCTGCAGGTGGTTGGGCATTTAGGAAATAGCGACCACAATATTGTGCAGTTTCACCTGTCTTTCACTAGGGGGACTTGTCAGGGAGTCACAAAAACATTGAACTTTAGGAAGGCAAAGTTTGAACAGCTTAGAGATGCCCTTAATCTGGTAGACTGGGACAATACCCTCAGAAATGAGAATACAGATAATAAATGGGAAATGTTTAAGAACATCCTAAATAGGCAGTGTAAGCGGTTTATACCTTGTGGGAATAAAAGGACTAGAAATAGGAAAAACCCAATGTGGCTAAACAAAGAAGTAAGACAGGCAATTAACAGTAAAAAGAAAGCATTTGCACTACTAAAGCAGGATGGCACCATTGAAGCTCTAAAAAACTATAGGGAGAAAAATACTTTATCTAAAAAACTAATTAAAGCTGCCAAAAAGGAAACAGAGAAGCACATTGCTAAGGAGAGTAAAACTAATCCCAAACTGTTCTTCAACTATATCAATAGTAAAAGAATAAAAACTGAAAATGTAGGCCCCTTAAAAAAATAGTGAGGAAAGAATGGTTGTAGATGACGAGGAAAAAGCTAACATATTAAACACCTTCTTCTCCACGGTATTCACGGTGGAAAATGAAATGCTAGGTGAAATCCCAAGAAACAATGAAAACCCTATATTAAGGGTCACCAATCTAACCCAAGAAGAGGTGCGAAACCGGCTAAATAAGATTAAAATAGATAAATCTCCGGGTCCGGATGGCATACACCCACGAGTACTAAGAGAACTAAGTAATGTAATAGATAAACCATTATTTCTTATTTTTAGTGACTCTATAGCAACAGGGTCTGTTCCGCAGGACTGGCGCATAGCAAATGTGGTGCCAATATTCAAAAAGGGCTCTAAAAGTGAACCTGGAAATTATAGGCCAGTAAGTCTAACCTCTATTGTTGGTAAAATATTTGAAGGGTTTCTGAGGGATGTTATTCTGGATTATCTCAATGAGAATAACTGTGTAACTCCATATCAGCATGGGTTTATGAGAAATCGCTCCTGTCAAACCAATCTAATCAGTTTTTATGAAGAGGTAAGCTATAGACTGGACCACGGTGAGTCATTGGACGTGGTATATCTCGATTTTTCCAAAGCGTTTGATACCGTGCCGCACAAGAGGTTGGTACACAAAATGAGAATGCTTGGTCTGGGGGAAAATGTGTGTAAATGGGTTAGTAACTGGCTTAGTGATAGAAAGCAGAGGGTGGTTATAAATGGTATAGTCTCTAACTGGGTCGCTGTGACCAGTGGGGTACCGCAGGGGTCAGTATTGGGACCTGTTCTCTTCAACATATTCATTAATGATCTGGTAGAAGGTTTACACAGTAAAATATCGATATTTGCAGATGATACAAAACTATGTAAAGCAGTTAATACAAGAGAAGATAGTATTCTGCTACAGATGGATCTGGATAAGTTGGAAACTTGGGCTGAAAGGTGGCAGATGAGGTTTAACAATGATAAATGTAAGGTTATACACATGGGAAGAGGGAATCAATATCACCATTACACACTGAACGGGAAACCACTGGGTAAATCTGACAGGGAGAAGGACTTGGGGATCCTAGTTAATGATAAACTTACCTGGAGCAGCCAGTGCCAGGCAGCAGCTGCCAAGGCAAACAGGATCATGGGGTGCATTAAAAGAGGTCTGGATACACATGATGAGAGCATTATACTGCCTCTGTACAAATCCCTAGTTAGACCGCACATGGAGTACTGTGTCCAGTTTTGGGCACCGGTGCTCAGGAAGGATATAATGGAACTAGAGAGAGTACAAAGGAGGGCAACAAAATTAATAAAGGGGATGGGAGAACTACAATACCCAGATAGATTAGCGAAATTAGGATTATTTAGTCTAGAAAAAAGACGACTGAGGGGCGATCTAATAACCATGTATAAGTATATAAGGGGACAATACAAATATCTCGCTGAGGATCTGTTTATACCAAGGAAGGTGACGGGCACAAGGGGGCATTCTTTGCGTCTGGAGGAGAGAAGGTTTTTCCACCAACATAGAAGAGGATTCTTTACTGTTAGGGCAGTGAGAATCTGGAATTGCTTGCCTGAGGAGGTGGTGATGGCGAACTCAGTCGAGGGGTTCAAGAGAGGCCTGGATGTCTTCCTGGAGCAGAACAATATTGTATCATACAATTATTAGGTTCTGTAGAAGGACGTAGATCTGGGGATTTATTATGATGGAATATAGGCTGAACTGGATGGACAAATGTCTTTTTTCGGCCTTACTAACTATGTTACTATGTTACTATGTTACTGTCTACTGCGGATGTAGTATCTGCCCGCTCTGCTAAAGATAATTCCACGACTATGGAGTTGGCAAGTCCACCGTGAATGGGATTACTCTGACCAGGAATCTGTTCTTCCTGGCCTGGAACCTCCTGTAGTACGGGGTCAGCCTCTTCCTGTCTTGGGACTTCTGGTATTGGGTTCGGTGTTGGGTAAAAGGCCACCATGGGAACCACTACTGCACCATGGTATGTTAGTAGGGTTTTGGGAAAGTCTCCTATACAGGTGTGATACACTTCCTCTTCTTTTTCCTTTACTGGTTGAACCTGTATGGGTTGAATAACTTCTGGTTCTGGCTGGACAACGTCTGGCTCTTTCAATGCTTCCGGACATAATTTAAGATTGTCTCTTGACACTAGTACAGATGTTAAGCCTCCGTTTTTGCTAATGAGACACATTTTAGGATTATCCACTCTTGTTGGTAAAACTGTGTAGGGTACGGCTTCCCACTGATTGTCCAGTTTATTGGTTCGACGATTTCTCTTGAGCACTTGGTCACCCGGTCTTAATGGGGTCGCTAGAGCATTCTGGTTGAAAGTTCGCTCTTGTCTTTCTCTAGTTTGCTGAAGGCTTCTTTCCACACTCTCTTGCACTTGGCGATACTGCTTTTGCCGTATGATATCCCAATTGGAGTCTTGAACTTCTGCGTCTGGTTTCAGAATTCCCATTTCTAGATCGATTGGTAATTGGCCGGGTCTTGCACGCATAAGGTAAGCTGGGGTGCAGTTGGTGGAGCTCACCGGGACATGATTATACAGATCCACCAAGTCAGGCAATTTCTCTGGCCATTGATTCCTTTCTGTCTCAGGTAAAGTCTTTAGTAGGTCTATTACAATATGGTTCATCTTCTCGCATAAGCCGTTTGTTTGTGGATGATAGGCCGTCGTCCGGATCTTTTTGCAACCATACATATTACAGAATTCTCTGAAGATCTCTGATTCAAAGGCTGTACCTTGGTCGGTGAGAACCTGTTCCGGATATCCATGGGGTCTACAAAAGTACGTTTGGAACGCTTTGGCTGCTGTTTTTGCTGTCAGATCTTTTACGGGTACTACTACCAAGAAACGTGAATAATGGTCCACGATGGTCAAGGCATAGACATAGCCGGACCGGCTTGGTGTCAACTTCACGTGGTCCATGGCTACAAGTTCAAGTGGTTGTTTGGTGATTATGGGCTGCAGTGGTGCTCTTTGGTTCTTTTGATCGTTTCTTCTGAGGTTACACGGGCCACAATTTCTGCACCACTGTTCGATTGATTTTCTCATCCCAACCCAATAAAATCTTTCTCTTAGAAGTACTTCTAACTTTTTCCAACCGAAGTGACCAGCACCATTATGGTAAGCTTCGAGGACCATCTTCACATCTTGTTTAGGCACAATAATCTGCCAAACCAATTCATGTGTTTTCGGATTGGTGTATCTTCTACAGAGCTTCCCTTGATACAGGAACATTTTGCCTCTCTCTTTCCAGAGTTGATGCGTCTCTTCTGGGGCATCCTCATAGGGATATGCACTTTGCTCAGTCAACAGTTCCTTCACCAACTTCACAGCCGGATTGCTGTCTTGGGTGTCAGCCCATCTATGGTGTGCTAACGGATTAAAATTCACCTCTTGTTGTTTCTGATAGGTACTTGACTGATGATGTTTTGCCTTGGGACGATGGAAGGCTGGTAGTTCAATTTCTTCAAGCTCCCCCGTTTCCTCTTCTACATCTCTCAAGTGTGGCATCCGGGATAGGGCATCGGCATTTCCATTCTTGCGACCTGCTCGATACTTGATTATGAAGTTGTAATTAGATAACCGGGCTATCCATCGCTGTTCTAACGCACCTAATTTGGCTGTGTCCAGGTGGGTCAACGGATTGTTGTCAGTATAGACAATAAATTCTGCAGCGGCCAGATAGTGTTTGAAACGCTCCGTCACAGCCCAAACTACTGCCAGTAGTTCCAATTTGAAGGAGCTGTAATTTTCTGAATTTCTTTCAGTAGGCCGGAGCTTTCTACTTGCAAAGGCGATGACTTTCTCCCGACCTTCTTGCTTTTGTGACAGCACCGCTCCTAGTCCCACATTACTGGCATCGGTGTAGAGGATGAAAGGTTTATGGTAATCTGGGTATGCCAGAACCTCTTCTCCGGTTAGTGCCTTCTTTAGTTGTTCAAAGGAGTCTTCCCTTTCGTCGTTCCACTGAAAAGGAGGGTTTTGGTTTGAAGGTTTCTTCGTCTGCCCTACCAAGGTGTCTTGCAAGGGTGCTGCCAACTTGGTAAATCCTTTTATAAATCTGCGATAGTAACCCACCAATCCCAGGAATTGTCTCACTTCTTTTGCGCTGGTAGGTCTTGGCCAATCCCTTATGGCGCTTATTTTCTCGGGATCTGGTGCTACTCCCTCCGAACTCACGATGTGTCCCAGGTACTGTACCTTTGGCTTGAGAAGGTGACATTTGGATGGCTTGACTTTCATGCCATACCTGGATAAGGCTTCGAACACTTCTGCCAGGTCTATTAAGTGTTGTTCGTAAGTCTTTGAGTAGACGATCACATCATCTAGGTACAGGAGGACGGTCTCGAAGTTCTTGTGTCCGAGGCAGCATTCCATCAGCCGCTGGAAGGTACCGGATGCGTTGCAGAGTCCGAACGGCATGCGATTAAATTCACATAGACCCATTGGTGTGGTGAATGCCGTCTTTTCCTTATCTCTCTCAGCCACAGGGACTTGCCAATACCCGCTTGTTAAGTCTAAGGTGGAAAAATAATTAGCAGATTTCAAAGCAGTTAAGGACTCTTCTATCCTAGGCAAGGGGTAGGCGTCTTTATGGGTGATGTTATTAATCTTCCGGTAGTCTACGCACATTCTCATGGTTCCGTCCTTTTTTTTGACAATCACTAGAGGGGCCGCCCAGGGGCTACAGCTGTCTCTTATTACCCCGGCCTGTTTCATTTCCCTCAGCATATCTTTTGCACATTGATAGTGAGCGGGCGGTATGGGTCTATATCTTTCTTTTATTGGGGGATGGTCACCTGTGGGGATTGTGTGTTCTACCCCTTCTATCCGTCCGAAGTCCAATGGGTGTTTACTGAAGACTTGTTCATATTCCGTCACTAGCCTATACACCCCTTGTTTTTGATGGGTAGGTGTTGAATTTATGCCCACGTGTAGCTGTTGGCACCAATCCTCCATTTCTCCATCTGAGCCATTGCCTTCCACCTGACAGGTTGGTTCTAAGGGCTCAATGGTTGTGATGGCATTGTTGTCAACAGTATATAGCTTTGCCATTGTAGCATACCTTGGCAAAGTGACCTCTTCCTCTCCACAGTTCAAAAGTCGTACCGGCACTCGTCCCCGGTGTACCTCGACTATCCCTCGTGCTGTGAGTATAGTGGGCCTGCTGTCGGTGTACACTGGTTCTATTAAGGCTTGATAATCTCGTCCCTTAGTACCAATGGCTGCTCTACACCATACCAGCATTTCTGTTTTTGGTGGGATTACAATAGACGTTGGATCACTTACCCTCACACTGCCGATTTCTCCACCTGCAACTTCTACCTGTTGCCTTAACATCAATACTTTTATTTCCCTCCGGAGAACTCTCTGCTGGCAGGATTGGGCAGTTTCAGCAATTTGCTGTAAGACAGAAATGACTTCGGAAAAGCAGTTCTCTAACACATTCATTCCTATCAATACAGTTGGTTCACAGTTCCACCGGTCAACATCAACAACAATTATACCCTGTTTCTTCAGTTCTACTTTACCAATCTTTATGGTCATCTCCCTGAATCCTAGTTTTGGTACCAACTTACCATTACTGGCCCATATATCTAGTTCAACATCAGAGGGCCCTTTATCAATATCTGCATCAGCCCAGTACCTCTTATAAAGGATATACGGTATAGATGAAATCTGGGAACCTGTGTCCAGCAAAGCGTTGAGGGGAATTCCGTCCAGCACGATAGGGATAATGGGTCGTCCTCCGATGTACCTGTCGTGCCAGGGTGTTGGGCCTTGAAAGTTCACTCCTGCGAAGCGGCCCGCATTCCCAGGGGATTCCCGTTTAAATCACAATCTCATGCAAAGTGGCCCGGCTGCTGGCAACGGCGGCAAATGGGCTGTCCATCCGGTTGGTAGCGGTCGCGGGGTCGTCCTCTCCATGTCGGGTATCTCCGGGGTCTCATCCATGGAACATCCTCTCTACAGTTTGCCAACTCCATCTTGTGTCCTCTCATCTCCTGCATGGTTTTAGCCATTGAAGCAACAACATCAGCTAAAGAGTCAAGCTTTTGTTGAAGAGCCTCATTAGTACTGGGCCCCAGGGGCTTAGCAATGGCCCCAGACATAGCTGATGTCACTGGCACTCCCTGTTGTTGAGGTGCCTCTGCCATGGGTTGCGCAGGATCCTGATCCCGAGGTGCCTCTGCCAGCTGGAGACGTATAGCGCTCTCCTTTAATTGGGCAAATGTCAATTCAGGGTTCTTAAAAACAAGCATGCTCACATGCCCCCGGTGAGAAGGGGTGTAGAGTCCCTCAATAAATTGATCTCTTAGCAGTTTATCCGCTCCGGTGTTAAAAATGGGTTCAGCCAGTGTAAGTGATTTAAGGGCTTCCTGCAGGTTTAAGGCAAAGTCTCTCACGCCCTCATTAGCTTTTTGTTTGCAACTAAAGAATCGTATTTTAGCTTTGCTGCTGGCCGTGGTTTCAAATGTAGCTTTTAATCCAGCAAATATGCGTTCAACAGTGCCTTTTAGATCAGCTGCCCATGCTGTGACTTCTCGCTTAGCATGGCCACTTAACTGCATCATCAGGAGACTAACACGCTGAACTTCACCCACAGGGAACATGTCAAAATGGGCCAGCATCTTTTCTCTGAAATCGTCAAGGGTATTAGGCTCACCTTCATACATTGGAAGCCATGGGCCACCCGGGGTATATGGCATCAGCACCGGCATGATGGGCGCCACTCCTTGCACCGCTGCGCTGCTGGACTCTCTATTGACACTCTGTCTTTCAGCTGCATTAGCGTTGCCGAGTGCTGCGGCGTCTCCGTGCTGCGACATACTGTGCCCCCTTAGTTAATCCGGACCCTTCCGGTCCTCCGCTTCCGTCGGGATAGTGTAGATTCGTTCCGCTGTGCAGCAGGATCGATTTTCCCCTTGCTCTGATGTCAGAGCGCTCAGCTTGGTGCCGCCCACAATGACACGCCCCCTGCTGCTCCCACCCACCGCGCTCTGTAATGGCGGATTCTGAAGTTTTTCAGTTAGACTGGGGCTCAGGTGATGGCGTAGCTCAATTAACAGTCTCGTGCCTAACGGTTATGAAGTGATTACCTCAGGGGATGGCGGCCATCTTTACTCCATTATAACCAATGGGGAAAAGTCACTTTCAATAGTTTTCAATGGGGAATGGATTTTTCTTTAATAAAGTCAATTTTCAAGATTTTTCATCCCAGTTTTCACAGTTTTGGGCTCCAATCACGGCACACAATACCCGGTATACGGGCTGGCTAGATCCTGTTCGTGACGCCAATTGTGACGCCCAGGAGACCGGGATACCCAGCACCGGACCAATGGAGTCTGTCTCTTGAGGGGGATGTCACGGGTGGCTTGACCCGGTGCTGTGGCCTCAGGCAATGCACAGTGTAAGGGGTATCATGAGGGGACAGGCACTTACTTGATCAGCAGCAGGTTCTCCCAGCGGTGACGATCCTGATCCTGGATAGATGGCTATTGTCCAAATGAAAGACTGAGGCACTGAAACGTTTAACCAGTTTACTTTAACATAAAAGGATTTACAACCAGTCCTGTCACCGGAGTCTGTATGGGAACTCTGAGTTACTTTGACCCTGCCGGGGTCTTTGCCTCTTATTGTGCGCAATTTCTGTGTGGCCCTGCTGCTGTATGTGAACTGGCTGCCGGCCCAATCTGTCCCCTCCGGGTCCTGGTTCGACGGGCAACCCGAGTCCTTTTATCGGTTTACCCCCTCTGGGAGTACCGCTGAACTCTGTGTCTGTTGCTGCATCCCACCCTAGTGAAGCTGATATCACCTCACGTTTTTCCGGTTGCTGTATTATATATAATGAATACAGCCACGGATCCGGTATCCGTCTTTGCGCCTGTTCTGGGTAGTGATTAATGCTACCCAGTTCTCACAATGTCCTTTTTCTCTGTCCCTCTTCTCCTCAGGCCGGTGATTTAGGCCTGGTAACAGTCACAGGGCTGTTAGAGATTCAACTGTATGACCTCTCACTATCAGCTCCTTGGCCCAACTGCCATTTCTTCTCTCAGACCAGAATGGATCAAGGGGAGTCTCTGGAGCTCCCCCTTCTGGCCGGAGGTGGTAGTGCAGTCTTGCTATTTTAGTATTTGTACTTACTGTCAGTAACTATTTTTGTGGCAAATACCCCTATGGGTGCCACATATATATATATATATCATCTATATACAATATTTTGCGGTTTATAAGATGCACTGGATTATAGTTTGAGGAGAAAAATAGGAAAAAAACTTTTTTTAATAAAATGGTACTTCTTACAATCCATGTGCCTTACTGCTTACTGGGGGGTGGTGGCTGCAGTGAAGCAGGGTCCCAGGGTCAATGCTGGGGGAGGCAAGAGTGGCTCTGCAGGTGTTCGGTGGTGCTGGGGCTCTGCTGACATTTTGTGAAAGCCCAGAACCCCCGCACTGTTTACTATGCGGCGGACTCTGGGAAAATGGCTACCGAGGTGGCTCATGCGCAGATGGAAATCTTGCCGTTGAGATCTCATCTCCAGTGATCTTGGTGCCGAGATCTCCATCTGTGCCTGCGCCGCATCCACGGCCATTTTTCTGGAGACATCGCATAGAGGCAGGCGTGGATGGAGATCTCGGCTTTCCTCCATCTGTGCCTGCAGTGAGAAGCTGGAAGCCAGACGCTGGACCCCAGAAGAAGAATGGCGGCCACCATATGCCGCCACCGCAGGGCTACTGCTCGCCACCGTACCACTATCATTTGCCGCCGTACCATCACCGTAGGACCACAGCTTGCCACCGTACCACCACCACACACCGCAGGAACCCTGTACCACCACCGCAACAACCCCAGCTTCGGGCCCACAGCACTGGTAAGAACAGTGTTCAGTTTATAAGACGCACCCCTATTTCCCCCCTAATTTTGGGGATCATAAAAGTGTGTCTTATAATCTGAAAAATACGGTATACAGCTCTGGCAAAAATTAAGAGACCACCACATCAAATCCCTGTCATGGGAACCCAATCTCCAGACCTGAACCCCATTGAAAACCTCTGGAATGTAATCAAGAGGATGTTGGATAGTCACAAGCCATCATACAAAGAAGAACTGCTTAAATGTTTGCGCCAGATGCAGTGTGAAAGACTGGAGGGAAAGCATGCCAAGATGCATAAAAGCTGTGATTAAAAATCATGGTTATTCCACAAAATATTGATTTCCAAACTGTTCCTGAGTTAAAACATTAGTATTATTGTTTCTAAATAATTATGAACCTCTTCCCTTTACATTATTTGTCAACTTTTTAGTTTTGACCATTTCTCCTTTTCAGAAAAAATGCAAAATGTATTGCTTGGAAATTCGGAGACATGTTTCCAGAAGTTTATAGAATAAAAGAACAATTTATATTTTACTCAAAAATATACCTATAAAGAGAAAAATCAGACAAACTGAAAATTTTGTAGTGGTCTCCTAATTTTTGCCAGAGCTGTATATATATATATAGGTATATATATATATATATATGTGTATATATACTAAAACATTTACTAGCTCAATATTTTTTTTATCCTTTTATATTCATCTAAGATGTCACTCGATATTTATTAATTCAAAGAATTGTATATTTATCCCAATATGTAAATTTATATCACAAGAAAAATCTTATAACCTGGACGGATTATTTATTGCTATCCAATATTAATGCCTTGGTAAAATTAAATGTAATTATTAAAATTATATTTTCATGCATTGCAATGCAAACACTGTCTAGGTAATTGATGATGATTACTTGATGAGATGAGTGTTTTCAGGCAAGCACATTGCTATTAGTATCAACAGAAAGCATCATACATGCAATATATGGGAAGTTGAAATATTGCTTTCTAAATACATTTGTCAAGCTTTTCGCATGGTTCAGCAGATTTGTGCGATGCGTTTATATTTTCCTCTGCCCAAGATGTGTTTATTCTCTATCCTCGCAGTCATGATTCAGAGAGTACAAGTATGAAATTAATTAACTGTAGATCAATCTACAGCTTTAACATCGCTACTTGTTTTATTTTCCTTTGTTGAATTTTCATGTGTGAATAATTCAGTTTTTCCACTAAACCAAAAATATGGCACAATCAAACCGAACCGACAAGCAATTCTTTCTTTTTTTGTTAGGAGGATACTATTCTCCGCATAAAATTCTGTTTTGCTTTGTTAAACTTTTATTTTTTTTACTTTCGGATGGTCTATTTGAACTAAAGATTCTTCTAAATTATTTAATGTCCCTTTAAAAACACCCTTTTCTTCCCACATTTTGCCGTTAATAATTGATAGAAAGACAAGCAGAGAACACATTATAAACTTGTAGTTCTTCTTCTCGTGCTGAGAGACGTGACGAAGGAGTTTCAAAGCAATTACAATTCAAATTATATTGGTTGGCATTAATATACCAGTATTAGATTTGTTACATGTCAAACAAAAATACATAATTATTCAGACAGGACAACCCTATGGTTTTTTACCAAGAAGTGACACAGGTGGAGGCATGGAAAATGAGATGAAGAATAGGTCTTTAGATAATTGTTCTTACTGTCATCCCATTAAAAAAAATGCAAAACCTAAAAAAAATTGATCTTACCTGAAAAGTGTGGAGACTATATGGCCAATTCCTCAATTCTCTTACTCCAGAAAACTTTTGTAAAAGCTTTGGAAAGTCACAACATTTTTATGCAATTTTTCACATTTTCCCGCCAATTTGTATCAGCTGTGTCGAAATTGGCAGAGCTGGGTCAAGATGGAGGCATGGCCTTGTCAAATTCACCAAATGTGGCAGCGTTTTATATACCAAAAGGCTACTCCAGACTAGAGTAGCTATTCTGGCACGTCAATAAAAATGAGAAATTCATGAAATGGTGCGCACCTCTTAATGAATTTGGAGTCTTGTTCTAGAGATGTTTAGGTATGATACACTGGAGGTTTGTACTACCTGTTAGAGGAGGTGCTCAAAGCTGGATGTGACTGTGTTGGGAGAATACTGAATGGGGGTATTGTGGGAACCCCTGGATCTCAGTGTACTGCTCTGGAGTGATTTCTGTGGAAAAGCTTTGGTTACCATTATACCTGTAATGGGGGCTTTGGTTGACACTACTTTTGAAGGGGTGGGAGCTGGATGTGGCTCGCGACCCTCTCTCAGTGCTGAATGTGGCTCGCAACCCTCTCTCTAAGCAGAATGTGGCTCTCAAGGTCGTAAAGGTTGGGGACCACTGCTCTAGAATGTTGTCTTTCTTTAGATCAACTTGATAGAATTATAGGTTGGACCATGTGGCCATGTTTCTTTTTCAACCTTAAAACAATGAAACTATGAAACCAAGCATGCACAACAAGACCATGTGGTTCTATACCAAGTGTCTCCATCCTGTGGCTCAGACGTCACATGTGAGCCTATGATGTATGGCTTGCAACTGTCTGCCAGCTTGGTGCATTAAGCAGATCTAGCAAACAGCTATGAAGAGCAGGTTTCTAGATGGTAATTTTTGCAAGTAGCCCCACAAAAGAGCACACCTGGATGCATGTATAGTGACATAGGGGGTTTAGACAAAATGTAACTTTAGTAATCTGGAGATAGGATAATGCTGAATGTTGGAGGAGATGCTAAAAGCTGGAAGTGACAGCATGGTTGGAACTTTCATGCCAGAATCAGGTTAAGGTGGGAAACCCTTGATGTAAGTATACTGCCTCAGTGTAATTTCTGTGGGAAAGCTTTCATTGCTGTCATTACACTAGATGAGCTCATCATTGAAGGCATCCACCATCAAATAGGTTTTGGTGGACCAGCAGGCCCCTATGCCCTGACAAATAAATCCAATATAATGACAAAAAAATGGTGTCTCTGGCAAAATTTTTACAATTAAGATTGTTCAAGTCAAAATGCATCAGTACCAGAACACTGTCCTTTCTGTGACCTGATTTTAAGGAAAGTGCAACAAAGCTGCCAAGATTCTATCAGAGATTCCTGCTTTTTTTGTCATTATATTGGAGTTATACCAGTAATGGAGGCTTTGGGTGTTGCTACTTTGAGGGGGACGAGAGCAGAAATCCACTACTCCTGTGGAAGGCGGAAAGGTTTGGATGTGGCTTGCAACTTGCTCTCAGATCTGAATTTGGCTCTCCATGTAAGAAAGGTTGGGGACCACTGCTCTATACTAATGAGGCAAGGAGGCATAGACCTCCATGCACAGTCCAATGGGCCATGCACATAAATGAGCCTTAATGAATAAGTAGTTTAAAAGAGTTGTCTTAGCTTGACTTATGACATATTTCTATAATATACCATCATTGTCCAATTAATTGTAGTCTAGCCAGAGTGACATTTTTAACTCTCCAGAACAATGAAATAGTAGTACTAGGAACACACTGCTGTTTTAGCTCATGTCAGCTTTTTTCGTCTGGGCTCTCATGATTTGTCCTTTATAGTCAATGGCTGACTGTCTGGCTCTGGATGGTATGGTATTATATCAAGTGAGAGACCATAAAATTATTATATTAACAAATAATATAAGAGAGAGAGAACTCATAACATATATCTTACACATGCAAGGGAATATATTACACAGAGTCAGACCATACGTCCCTATGGGTGAGGTGTCTAGTGTATTGTTAGTAAGGAAAGTGGTAAGGAGTTTGCTGAATGGACATAGAGATGGAAATAAAGAACAATCCACTATTCAGGTTGACTAAACCATGCACAATAATGTAACTCCCATGTTAAGTTTTGTCATGAGGCCTCTCTCTTCAATGTACATCACTAATCATGTGGCTTCAAATGTACCTTAAAGGGGTGTAAAAGTTCTTTAAAATTGATGGACGATCCTCAATTGCTATTAAATGTACAATATTCTGTTTCACGGACACAGTAAACAAAAAAGAGACCTGAGCAACCTGGTTCTTCATATAGCAGAGGATGCAAAAAGGCTGAACCCCACTGTTACATAGGAGCATAGATACATAATGTAAACACCTATACAGGACTATTTAATTTTTATCTACAGACCTAAGAACTAATTAGCGCCCCATCAACAGAGCAGACCACATCTGCTCTGTGGATGTGGAGCAGTTGGATCGTCAGCAGGAGGGGTCGGTGACCGCTCTGAGCCGGGTAGAATAAGCAGCTAGTTTCCACTGTTAGCAACTACCTGCCTGTAAGTTTTTAGGCCCATAGTAAAACAAGGTCTGAACAATCTCTTTAATATGGCCGAACTGCCGCACAACCTGCCCTACCTTCTTCTAGTGTTTCATCACCCATCCCCTGCAGACTGTGAGCCCTCGCGGGCAGGGTCCTCCCTCCTTATGTACCCGTGTGCCTTGTTATTTGCTCATGTTTAATATATTTGTCTATATTTGCCCCGTATTCACATGTAAAGCGCCATGGAATAAATGGCGCTATAAAAATGTGTAATAATAATAATAAAAGGCAAATGTTTTTCAAGTTCAACCAAGGGATGGGAAAGGGGAAAATGAAGGGAAAAATGCACAACCACAACGTATGATCAAGGTCCCCCCAAAAGAGCTAATCTTGCCCACCTGATCCCTATTGTCGATAGACTGGACTAAACATTCAGACAAGAACTTTACACATGTACATCAGTATTTATGGTATTTTCTTCTTAAAAGGCTTTCCTTTTTTGAAAGCATCAAAGGATTCCACTATGGCCAACTCTTGAGGGAGCCTGTTCCACAAAGTAATAGTTCTAATGGTAGATAAATCTAGAATTAGGCTGCCGTCACACTCGCAGTATTTGGTCAGTATTTTGCATCAGTATTTGTAAGCCAAAACCAGGAGTGGGTGATAAATACAGAAGTGGTGCATATGTTTCTATTATACTTTTCCTCTAATTGTTCCATTCCTGGTTTTGGCTTACAAATACTGATGTAAAATACTGACCAAATACTGCTAGTGTGACGGCAGCCTTATTCTGGAGATTGAACCTATGTGAAGAAAGAGAGTGCCCTCATAGGTTTTGAGGGGGGTTTACATGAAACAGCGTATGATTTTACTTTTTGTGTCGCCATTTATGCACTTTAAGTTAATCATGCCTTCCCCTTAGAGATCTCTTCTCAAGACTAAATCAATTTAGTTACTTTAATCTTTCTTCATAATTAAGATCCTTCACGCCACTTATCAGCTTTGTGGTTCTTTGCTACATTTATAACTCCAGGTCATCCTTTCAATGAACTGGTGTCAGAACTAAACCACATATTCCAGATAAAACACATTAATGCTTTGTAAAATGGTAGTTGTACTGTTACATCGCTGTCCTGTGATTTCTTTCCTCTTTTGATACATGACACTGATCTAATTTTCCAATTTTTTTTTACGTATAAGTAAACAATTTTAAAAACTGGGAAAAAAATAGAAAAACCTTATGTATATTTTCACACAAGACTCCTAGCCGAAAACTGCTTAAGGAAAACATCTGTAGTCTTTTTTTTCTGAACCAGTTTTGCTGTAGTTTTTTTTGTAACTTTTCCACCTCCATGTGTTTTCCTTATACTTTCAACTATGAAAAGCGGGTGACTTTCAATCGATGTCGCCCGAAGAAGAAGAATGAGATGTTATATCTTTTAAACACTTAACAGTTTCCGCACCCTGAAACAGTTAAAAGAGTTAAGAAAGGATGAAACATGCACAGCAATGCTATCTTTACTTTGCTGTGCATTAAGTTCATTTATTGCAGTGGATTTTCAGCGCTTTTTCATGCAGAATTCAGGAATCTTGAAGAAAGAATTATGTCCATATAACCTTAGAGCAATTTTATACTTATTTTTATTTATTTATTTTTTATAGGAAATAAAACAACTATATCTTTGTTAGTTAATTTCTTAACCAAAGACAGGATTAATCTAGCAAGGAGGAGAATTATAAGTTAAATCTAAATATTTCTCATCTTTGAATCCTTTTCTGTCTTTGGCCGTAATCAGTCTGAAATCTGGCAAAGAAACAGCAGCATTTTTTTTTTTAAAGAAAATATTATTATAGTTTTTGACTTTTATTAAAGAATAATGTTCCTAACCTCAGGTAATTTATTCCATGTCTCCTAAATTGATATTATTCATATTTTCTTGAAAAAAGGTGGGTTATTTTTTTCAAGATTTTTTTAACCCACCTTTCAGTACACATTGGTCTTTATTCAAAACTAGTTTTTGTAATTGCCTAGATAAAGTTTTAAATTCTACATGCTGTGCTTCTGTGTGACGCTAGACAGCAGACAGCTAAATGTTTGCATTCTTTCCTTCCGATTGCATATTTGTCTGTTTTCATTTACATTTAAATATATATTATTTTGCAGACGCTGTATGATGGAACACTATGAATGGGAAATGTACATCAAGGCCATTACACATCGTTAGCTGCATGGAATGGCATTGCTGTTCGAAAATGATGAAAAGCAAAAACGTCTATTATGTTCTCGCCTCCTACAGCTTTGGAAGTCTGACTTTTCTGTTCATTTTATTTTATTGTTTTGAATAAAACAGCTCATAATTGGAAAAGAAAAATAGAACAAGGTTACTTAGAAATCCACATACCTCTCCGATAATATCTGCTACTTTTGGAACCGGCTTTCCTTTCTGATGACTGAAAGTTGGTGGACTTTGTCCATCCCAGTCTTGAAGCTCCGCAATGCTCTTCAGGTACAGAAGTGCCTTCAGACCTGTGCAATAGTCATCAATAACAGTGAAGTCTTGATTCTGTATCGCGCTGCAAACCTGAAAATGGCAATAAATTATTTTAGCATTTTCTTTCTTTTCCATGAAGACAGATTAAAGAAGCATTCACATCAAAATTTTTATCCTTTTATATATTGCTGTCATATTATATAGCACTGTGTACTTACAATTGCACATTTCGCCCTTCTTCTCACTTATTTATTCTCTTTTCCAATAGGGCTACGACATCATGCGATTAAAAACTCTCACTCTGCCCAACAGACTTCCCCCAGAACTCCGAATATTGCATGAGCGTAGAGAGCAGAGAATATTCATTTCTCTTTAATAGCCGACACGTTGCTAGCATCAGCAGCCGGCTTTCTGCATCTGCTGGACATTCGCATGTGCCGCTACATAAGGCAATGAATATTCACTGCTCTCCACTCCCATAGGCGTGGAATGCAATGAATATTAATTTCCTTTAGTAGTGGCACATGTTAACACCCTGCAGCTGCAGGAAGCCGGCGGCTGTGGCTAACACTGTGCTTGCTATTACAGCGCAATGAATATTCACTGCTCTCCAGGAACATATTCCCAGCATGGAGAGCAGTGAGTATTCTGGCAGCTGTACTTGGCTTGAATGCAGCGCATTATGTCAATGCCATGCGCTGCCTACAAGCATAAAGCAGCTGCTAGCATCAGAATAAGTTGCTGCGAGGAAGCTCAGGAAGGTAAGCATAATGGTTATTTTTTTTATGTTTTTCTGATGGTGGCCATGCATACCGGGATGGAGATGGGGGCATTCATACCAGGATAAGGATGGGGCTATGCATACCTGGATGAGATGGGGTCTCGGCATACCAGGATACGGATGAGGGGGCCATGAATACCAGGAGAGAGATGGGTCCCTGCATACCAGGTTAGGGATAAGGGGGACATGCCTACCAGGCTAGAGATGAGGGGGACCGTGCAAACCAGGATAGTGATGAGGAGGCCATGCATACCAGGAAGAGGATGACGGGGCGGAGCATACCAGGATTGGGATTAGGGGGCCATGCATACCAGGAGAGGGATGAGGGGCTGTACAAATCAGGATGGCGATAGAGGGCCGTGCATACCAGGATAGGATGAGGGGGCCATGCATGCCTGAATAGGGATAAGGGGGCATGCATACCAGGATAGGGATGAGGGGGCCATGCATACCTGGGTAGAGATGAGGGAGCCATGCATACCAGGATAGGGATGAGGGGACTATGTACCCCAGGATAGGGATGAGGGGGCCATGCGTACCAGGATGGGGACGAGGGGACCGTATATACCTGGTGTTAGGGCTGGCAGAACGCACCGAGTAAATAGCGAGATGTTATTTGGTGCATTCACAGCCCGGGGTCCACCGTGCAGGAGAGAACCTGCTGTTGCAAATGGCAGCCCTATATGGCGGTAGAAGCGAACTCTGTTACTTCACAGAGTCACCTAATGAAAGCACTGTGTCCTGTTTAACTTCACAGGAGTACACAGCAACTGCCGAGCAGATAGCAGTTTGTGGTTACGCAATCATATCATCTCCTCACCGGAGGAGCCGGTATTCTAGGGGCTTATTTCAGCCGGGGCCCTGAATCTATACACACAATCTCCTCACCAGAGGTGCCGGTATTCTAAGGGCTTATTTCAGCCGGGTCCCTGAACACATGCACACGTAATCACACTGGCGCAAAGCACATAACTTATATTTGAACCTTTTATAGCTGTAGCAAGTACAGGACCTTCCTAGAAGGACCAATGAGAGGCTGCCACAGAGCCTGAGCAACTACAGGACATTCCTGGAGAACCAATGAGTTTTGCTGCAGTATCTAAGCATGTGACCCTCGATCTCCAATGAGAGATATTACTCCGGGCATGCTCAGAAGGGGAAAAGCAGGACTTAGTTCCAAAAGCATCTGCTCACCACTGCCCAGCACTGGCTTCAATGGCAGAAGCTGGAAAAGCAGCAGCAACCTTTTGCACAGAGTGAGGCTGAGCAAGTCACTGGGACCGACGTCTCTGCTGAGCAGGCTCCACTGCGGCAGGAGAAGAATGGGAGACCGCAGCGGAGATGGCCCGAGATTCCCCCTGTGCAGAAGCGGGAACTCGACCCCTAACACCTGGATAGGGAATCTTGAGTACAGAATTGACCACATTTTTTGCTTCAATTTTTTTTTCTAATTTCATCCTCTGAAACCTAGGTGCATCTTTTGGTCTGGTGCGTCTTATAGTCCAAAAATACGGTAGATGTCGTTGCCTTGCAAATTTTATTTAAAAGGTTTTTTGATACAAATAAAAATGCTATGACACCGAGTCTGTATAGAGGCAAACAGAGTGCATAAGGCCTGGTACACACTGCATGTTTGACCATTGTTTGGCACATTTGCTTAGGAAGTAGGCACGTGACAGTGTCCACTGTTAAGATGGATGCCGAGGCATCTGTCCACCATGGGGACACATTGTAAAGAAATGTGTACAGCATGCTCTCGTTATAGTTAAAGAAGCACTCCCATCAAAGTTTTTATCTTCTTAATATATCAAATTTATTATATTATATGGCACTGTGTACTTACAATTGTTAATTTGGCTTTTCTATGCAGTTAATTCTTCTTTTTTCCCATAAGGTCTATGACATTACGTGATTAAAAACAGAGTAGCTGAGTCCTTCTAAGCTCTATGTAGAAACAGGAAGACTTTTTTACCTGCATAAGTCCTCAGAACTACAATTCTATATCACTGCAAAGTGGCTGGCAAAGGGGAGGAGTGGAGCAACTGGGTGAGGAGTTGAAGAGGGGGGTGGAACCGGGCTGTCAGCGACTTTGCAGTGACGTAGAATTGAAATTCTAATGCTATCTCATGTAGAAAAAAGACTTTCTGTTTGTACATAGAGCTAAGAAGGATTCAGCTAATCCGTTTTTAATCACGTGATGTCATGGATCTAATGGAAAAGAGAAGAATTAACTGGGTAGAAGAACAAAATGAGCAATTGTAAGTACGCAATGCTACAGAATATGATGGTTGTAATATATGAAGAGGATACAAACTTTGATGGGAGGAGTGCTTCTTTATGTGCTGTCTGCTGTGCTTATACTGTGAAACAAACAGTATGCAGAAGCATACCTTCTAGGTGGAGACTGAAAGGAAGCACTTTGGCCTCTGTCTGGTGAATGGTGGTCTAAGGCGTCGTTAAAGTCTACTTTGGTAAAAGCTCCTGACACATATTGTATTCTAAGTGCACAGATGCACCTAGCCTAAAGGGTAGGACTCTACATGTGAAGATACGGTGGATCTCAGCCCACCCGCTCTATGAAGGTCCACTAAAACCAGCCCAAAACATAAGTTCCTATTAACCATCTCAGTGTGCTGGAGGAAAAAAAACCACTCTGGTTCTACATCACTGACCAAAATATGCACAGTGACACGCATCTCCCTTCACATACTATGCCAGTGACTCTGTCACAATACTTATGGGGTATTGTGAGCAGAACAGCCCACCTCCTGAGCAACAAATAACTTTATCCAATCCAGGTTTTCTAATTTTACACTTCTATAGTATCATCAAAACAAAATTTGACATATAAAAAATCATATTGAGAAGATATATGCCTTTCATACACAAGCAACAACCACTATGACAAGAGTTTATTGCGGAATGATGACACATCGTATATTCTTACCGACTTCTGGCTTTCTTAGTGACATTTTAATGTCTCTGCAGAATTTTGACTGAAGCCAGTATGTCTTAAATGGCATTGTAATTAAGTGGATTTCTCCAGAACTGACTGTGGCTCATTACACAGTGATTGCTTGCGTATAGTGAATGTCAATAATGAGTTCTGGTTTCAGTCCTTATTTTTCCATTTCAATAGCATAATAAATCAGCCCGACTCCAAATATAGGCTTATTTTTTCTTAGGTTTAGACTAATATCTTCCCTAAAATTTGATTAGTATTTTAGTATATAGAAATATTGCCAATTCAAGTAAGTATTATTGATTTCTATTTTTGCTGAATATTGTTGAAAGAATCATAACTGGTGACATAAAAAGTGTCTAATAGAGAAGCATGAAACTCCCAAATATTTTCTCTAAATTGGAAGGTTTGCTCAAAATAGGCAGGGAGATCGATTTGTATTGAATAAATTTAGTGCAAATTGAGGGATTAATAAAAATCTAAAACCGACCTGGCCTCAGCCCCTCACATACCTCTCTCATCGCTAATGGTCATCGAATTGTCTCCTCTCGGACTAATATCTTCCCTAAAATGTGATTATACAGTATGTAGAAATATTGCCAATTCAAGTAGTTATCAATTATTTCTATTTTTGCTGAGTATTGTTGAATGAATCATAACTGGTGCCACAAAAAGTGTCTAATAGAGAAGAATGAATCTACCAAATATTTTCTGTAAATTTGGAAGGTTTGCGCAAAATAGGCTCGGAGATCGATTTGTATTGATAAAATTTAGTGCAAATTGAGGAGTTAAAAAATTTCTAAAACCCACCTGGCCTCAGCCCCTCACATACCTCTCCCATCGCTAATGGTCATCGAATTGACTCCTCTGTTTCCGGTCTTCAGCACTGCTGTTCTTCACTGGCCCCATACCGTCATGTGTGGCGCAACACTTGTATTTGTTGTTAATGACGTGAGTCACATTGTATAAAGCCATGCAGGGCTTAACACATGGATTAACATTAATGATGTGCATCATTCTTCTGGTAATAGTGTGGGGTCTTATGAATAACTGCAGCACCAGAGGTCCAGAAAAAGAAAATAGAAGATAGAAACAAAAGGAGCCGATTGGAGGACCAGCAACGGTGAGATAGGTATTGAGAAGCTGAAGAGAGGGTTGTATGAGATCTATTAACTGCTTTCTGATCCTCAGGATCCAGCAGAATGGTGGAAGACTGACTGGTTGCAATTTTGTTGGAATTTGTACGAATCGATTTATGAAAAATATGTGAAAAAATTGATTTCTTTAGAATTGCTTTGCTCATCCCTAGTGGCATAAAATTTCAAAAAAGTCAACATTCACATATTAAATATTGGGTCAGAATTTTACATCAGTATTTGTAAGCCAAAATCAGGAGTGGGAGATAAATCCAGAAGTGGTGACGTGTTTCTATTATACTTTTCCTCTGATTGTTCCACTCCTGGTTCTGGCTTACAAATACTGATGTAAAATACTGACCAAATACTGCTAGTGTGAGTGACCTAAAATATATGTAGGCACTCTGCGTGCCACCATCTGGTGCCCATAGGTCAGGCATGAAGGTGGGCATTCATTTGGAAAAATGTAATTTCCTACAAAATGCATGCGTGTCTATAAATAATTTTAGGATGAATAAATGAGGAATGTTTTTTTTTGCACTGCTAAGAAGTCCAATAATTGAGATTGTGGATGAATAGACCCAGGAAACCAGGAAAAATTCAAATGTGGTTTTATTTTCATAGCTTTCATATACCTATTCTTCAGGACAAGCCACAATACAAATTTTGGACTTTTTGGTAGCATAAAAAAAAACATTCCTCATTAATTTATCCTGGATCATCTTGCTGGTTTGCAGCAGCTATTACCAGGGATTCAAGCTTGAGGGGGCTAATTTGCATATTCCAGGTGCCTTCTGGGAAAAGCGAAGAGTCTCCCTAAGCTAGAAGATCGTTGGGTACAGCCGGGACCAGCTGCTTGGAAAGCATCACCAAACCAGGGATTCAAGCTTGAGGAGGCTAATTTGCATATTCCAGGTGCCTTCTGGGAAAAGCGAAGAGTCTCCCTAAGCTAGAAGATCGTTGGGTACAGCCGGGACCAGCTGCTTGGAAAGCATCACCAAACCAGGGATTCAAGCTTGAGGAGGCTAATTTTTGCCTGTAGGACATTATTGCAAGAGAACTTGGCTGAGTAGATTACACAAGAAGGAAAACACACAGCAAGTCAGCAGGATCTAGGAGCAACATGGCAGATGTGACAACCTACATGGTGAGCTGCAGCATGTGCTACATGTTCACAGATCGACCAGAAGAAGAATCAAATTTCACCTGTCAGAAGTGTAGACTAGTGGCCCTTTTAGAAGAAAAGGTGCGGGGTCTGGAAGAAAGAATACCAACTTTGAAACTCATCAAAGAGAATGAAGACTTTCTAGACAGAACAGAAGCATCTCTACTGGTCACAGAAGGTGAAAAAAGTGTCAGAGAACCTCCAAAAGCAGATGAGTGAAAGCATGTGGCCAAAAGAAGCAAGAAGACCATGGAGAAATCACCAACCACACAACTGAAGAACCGATATCAAATCTTTGTAGAGGATGAAGATGGCACACCTAAGGATGAAGCAATACCAGCAAGCAAAAAAGAAAAGGGCACACAGCAACAAGTGACAGCAAAAAGTACAGCCAAGAAGCAACGAAGAGTGGTGGTGGTGGGAGACTCACTACTGAGAGGCACAGAAGCAGCCATCTGCAGACCGGACATAACTGCAAGAGAAGTATGCTGCCTTCCAGGTGCGATGATCAAGGATGTGACCGATAGGATACCAAAGCTCTTCAGCTCCAAGGACGTCCACCCATTTCTTCTGATACATGTTGGCACCAATGACACGGCAAGGAAGGACCTACCGACAATCTGCAAAGACTTTGAAGAGTTGGGGAAGAAAGTAAAGGAACTGGATGCACAGGTAGTTTTTTCTTCTATCCTTCCAGTAGACGGGCATGGCACCAGGAGATGGAACAGGATCCTTGATGCAAACAACTGGCTAAGACGATGGTGCAGACAACAAGGATTCGGATTCCTGGACCACGGTGTGAATTACTTGTATGATGGACTCCTCGCCAGAGACGGACTACACTTCAACAAACCTGGGAAACACACATTCGCCAGAAGACTCGCTACACTCATCAGGAGGGCGTTAAACTAGAAGAAGAGGGGATGGGAAGAAAAACATTAGACTTGAACAAAGAAGACCCAGGAAAACATACTCAGAAGGGAGGTAAGAACATTTCTAAAACAATCCACAGTGAGGAGATTGGAACAAAACAAAATCCTCTAAACTGCATGCTCGCAAACGCCAGAAGCCTGACAAACAAGATGGAAGAACTAGAAGCAGAAATATCTACAGGTAACTTTGACATAGTGGAAATAACCGAGACATGGTTAGATGAAAGCTATGACTGGGCAGTTAACTTACAGGGTTACAGTCTGTTTAGAAAGGATCGTAAAAATCGGAGAGGAGGAGGGGTTTGTCTCTATGTAAAGTCTTCTCTAAAGTCCACTTTAAGGGAGGATATTAGCGAAGGAAATGAGGATGTCGAGTCCATATGGGTCGAAATTCATGGAGGGAAAAATGGTAACAAAATTCTCATTGGGGTCTGTTACAAACCCCCAAATATAACAGAAACCATGGAAAGTCTACTTCTAAAGCAGATAGATGAAGCTGCAACCCATAATGAGGTCCTGGTTATGGGGGACTTTAACTACCCGGATATTAACTGGGAAACAGAAACCTGTGAAACCCATAAAGGCAACAGGTTTCTGCTAATAACCAAGAAAAATTATCTTTCACAATTGGTGCAGAATCCAACCAGAGGAGCAGCACTTTTAGACCTAATACTATCTAATAGACCTGACAGAATAACAAATCTGCAGGTGGTCGGGCATCTAGGAAATAGCGACCACAATATTGTACAGTTTCACCTGTCTTTCACTAGGGGGACTTGTCAGGGAGTCACAAAAACACTGAAATTTAGGAAGGCAAAGTTTGACCAGCTTAGAGATGCCCTTAATCTGGTAGACTGGGACAATATCCTCAGAAATAAGAATACAGATAATAAATGGGAAATGTTTAAGAACATCCTAAATAGGCAGTGTAAGCGGTTTATACCTTGTGGGAATAAAAGGACTAGAAATAGGAAAAACCCAATGTGGCTAAACAAAGAAGTAAGACAGGCAATTAACAATAAAAAGAAAGCATTTGCACTACTAAAGCAGGATGGCACCATTGAAGCTCTAAAAAACTGTAGGGAGAAAAATACTTTATCTAAAAAACTAATTAAAGCTGCCAAAAAGGAAACAGAGAAGCACATTGCTAAGGAGAGTAAAACTAATCCCAAACTGTTCTTCAACTATATCAATAGTAAAAGAATAAAAACTGAAAATGTAGGCCCCTTAAAAAATAGTGAGGAAAGAATGGTTGTAGATGACGAGGAAAAAGCTAACATATTAAACACCTTCTTCTCCACGGTATTCACGGTGGAAAATGAAATGCTAGGTGAAATCCCAAGAAACAATGAAAACCCTATATTAAGGGTCACCAATCTAACCCAAGAAGAGGTGCGAAACCGGCTAAATAAGATTAAAATAGATAAATCTCCGGGTCCGGATGGCATACACCCACGAGTACTAAGAGAACTAAGTAATGTAATAGATAAACCATTATTTCTTATTTTTAGGGACTCTATAGCGACAGGGTCTGTTCCGCAGGACTGGCGCATAGCAAATGTGGTGCCAATATTCAAAAAGGGCTCTAAAAGTGAACCTGGAAATTATAGGCCAGTAAGTCTAACCTCTATTGTTGGTAAAATATTTGAAGGGTTTCTGAGGGATGTTATTCTGGATTATCTCAATGAGAATAACTGTTTAACTCCATATCAGCATGGGTTTATGAGAAATCGCTCCTGTCAAACCAATCTAATCAGTTTTTATGAAGAGGTAAGCTATAGGCTGGACCACGGTGAGTCATTGGACGTGGTATATCTCGGTTTTTCCAAAGCGTTTGATACCGTGCCGCACAAGAGGTTGGTACACAAAATGAGAATGCTTGGTCTGGGGGGAAATGTGTGTAAATGGGTTAGTAACTGGCTTAGTGATAGAAAGCAGAGGGTGGTTATAAATGGTATAGTCTCTAACTGGGTCGCTGTGACCAGTGGGGTACCGCAGGGGTCAGTATTGGGACCTGTTCTCTTCAACATATTCATTAATGATCTGGTAGAAGGTTTACACAGTAAAATATCGATATTTGCAGATGATACAAAACTATGAAAAGCAGTTAATACAAGAGAAGATAGTATTCTGCTACAGATGGATCTGGATAAGTTGGAAACTTGGGCTGAAAGGTGGCAGATGAGGTTTAACAATGATAAATGTAAGGTTATACACATGGGAAGAAGGAATCAATATCACCATTACACACTGAATGGGAAACCACTGGGTAAATCTGACAGGGAGAAGGACTTGGGGATCCTAGTTAATGATAAACTTACCTGGAGCAGCCAGTGCCAGGCAGCAGCTGCCAAGGCAAACAGGATCATGGGGTGCATTAAAAGAGGTCTGGATACACATGATGAGAGCATTATACTGCCTCTGTACAAATCCCTAGTTAGACCGCACATGGAGTACTGTGTCCAGTTTTGGGCACCGGTGCTCAGGAAGGATATAATGGAACTAGAGAGAGTACAAAGGAGGGCAACAAAATTAATAAAGGGGATGGGAGAACTACAATACCCAGATAGATTAGCGAAATTAGGATTATTTAGTCTAGAAAAAAGACGACTGAGGGGCGATCTAATAACCATGTATAAGTATATAAGGGGACAATACAAATATCTCGCTGAGGATCTGTTTATACCAAGGAAGGTGACGGGCACAAGGGGGCATTCATTGCGTCTGGAGAAGAGAAGGTTTTTCCACCAACATAGAAGAGGATTCTTTACTGTTAGGGCAGTGAGAATCTGGAATTGCTTGCCTGAGGAGGTGGTGATGGCGAACTCAGTCGAGGGGTTCAAGAGAGGCCTGGATGTCTTCCTGGAGCAGAACAATATTGTATCATACAATTAGGTTCTGTAGAAGGACGTAGATCTGGGGATTTATTATGATGGAATATAGGCTGAACTGGATGGACAAATGTCTTTTTTCGGCCTTACTAACTATGTTACTATGTTACTATGTTACTATTCTCTGTCATATTGTTGTAGTCACACAACTTTGCCAGGTGAGTAAATTCCCTACAACCGTTTTCTATTGTTATTGGGATAGGACTATATTGCGCTATTATTATTTTTTCCTGTCCCCCCTTTTTTCCAATTATATATTCTTTTACTGTAAATATAAAATGCTGAATGCGTGGCATTTGTATGATATTTTGTGAGATTTTTGACAAATGACTTCCACACTGAAAACGTAAACCACTGTTTTTATTGCTCCATGCATGAAAAAGTTAACTACAAAGTTTGCCTATGGCCTTAAATGGGTTGTTCTTGTGACCATTAATGGTTATCTGCAAAACGCTTGTAAAAAGAAGGAACTTTTCATACTACTTCTTAATAATATTCTTTTGTATTCCCAAAAACGAAGGGATTTTAAATTCTATAGTTTACAGCTCTTTGTCTGGGCTATTTAGGTTTCCCAAACAAGAAGATTACTGATGCAGGCTGTTTGCTATACGTCTTGCAAGCATAGCTATGTGTTGCCCAGATTGATGTATTCAGCACTACTCCTATGCTGTAGAGGCAAACATGCCTCTGCTAGCAACGTTGATGAGCACAAAGTACAGACTAGCGGTGAGACCATGCTACTGGTCTGAACTGTCAATCTTCATGAGCATTCCGCCCCCTTGCAAGCAGGAAGCTGTGAGGCAACAGAGTGGTGCACACCTAGAGACTTGCGTATCTTTATGGTAACAGGCAACATGAAAAAAAACACTCTTTATAGTTGAATTCTGAAAAGGAGAGGGCAGAAATAAAAGAGAGAAGGTCAGATTACAATTTAAAAAGAATAATAATATAACCTTTTTACCAATGAGGGTGATCAATGAGTGGAACAGGCTGCCACGAGAGGTGGTGAGTTCTCCTTCAATGGAAGTCTTCAAACAGAGGCTGGACAGACATCTGACTGAGACCGTTTAGTAAATCTTGCATTGAGCAGGGCATTGGACATGATCACCCTTGAAGTCCCTTCCAACTCTAACATTCTATGATAATACATATTACTTAGGCTTACCTAATGGTAGTTTTGGACATTAGAAAGGTTCATGAAATTTTGTCAACCTCCAGTACACTTTTTATACAGTATGCAGTAATCACCCCTTAGTTGTGGCTACAGACTACCAGAACTTGATATTTTAAGCAAAATATGTCACCCAAGCACATTGACTGAAAGTCTACTGTGCCAATATATGCTACACAGTTGGCTATCAGTCGAAGAGCAGAGATAGTGATAACAGCATGGTCACTGTGTAGTGAGCGTTGACGGTAACCTCTTCCTGCTCCGTCCCAATGGAAGAAAAGATAGGTTTTTGTCCTGTTGAAGGGGTCGTGTGTGACCTTGAAACGCGTTTACCTGTAAACCTTTTAATAAAATCCGTTGATTTCATCCTGGTACTCAGTCCTTATCAGCAGCGCAGTTCATGACACCTCCTTCTTAGTTTTCATGCTCCATCCCAATGACTCAAACCCAGAAGGTACAGGGACAATATACCTTAATTTTCTCCATTTTAGTAGACCAGACAGACATTATTCAAACAGAATTTACCTGCCAGACTCCCAATTAAGTCAACCGGTAAAAAAAAACATTTTTTGAGGTGATAATTTTCCTTTTAATGCAGAATTTTGGATTTCTGCATCTGTTTACTGTTTAGAATACTTTTTTATGGTGGCAAAAAAAAAATAAAACTGTCATTAAAAGTTAGGATAGTACAAAGTCAGTTTAAACTTTCTTAAAAAAATCTTTAGAACCTTTTTTATCATTGATAATCAAAATCAAAATTCAAAATGCACTAAAAAGATTATATTTCTATCATTCTGTGTCTACAAAATGCATTCTCCCTGCGAAAGTAATTTGTATTTTCACATAATCAATACACTCGGCCATTCTGTACTTTTCACAAAATTAAATATCGTACAAAGTGAGCAGAAGAATTTGCGGCCTGTAATATATGGCCAATATACCGAAGCCATTTGCTTAATTGTAATTTAACCTTAAATGTGATATAATGTGCTATGAAATTGCTACAGTTAAGGTCACTCCGGTGATTGCATGACCAATTTTAGCTTGATTCATATACCTCTCCTTGCTAAATCTCTCTTCCCCAGCTGCTGAAAAGTGCTATTTTATTTGTAGTATTGGAGTGTCTTATCCACAATCTGCTGTCATACAGCTAAAGAATGAGCACTTAGAAAAGCTGTAAATATTTATCGCCGACATTAGTTCTACATCATGAATTCTTGCACTAATCATTAACTGCTACCGGATTAACTTACCTTCGATCCGTGAGCATGTAAACAGTAATCTACTTTAAGTGACTGCCCCTCTGCTCCTCAGCAATACATATATTGAAAAAAGTATATTATACATAATGATGATGCCACAAAGCTCCAATACAGTCATTATTTTGTCGACATAAGAAATTTTTTTTAGAGTATAATAGAAGTATGGAAGAAAGACTGGCAACAAGTTCTGCATGAGGTCCAATAATAATCCTTATTTTAAAGGGCATCTGTCACCAGTTTTTTGCTTCCTCATTTGAAAGCAGCATAATGTAGAAAAAGAGACCCCGATTCCAACAATGTATCACTTAGTTTACTGGGTGCAGCCGTCGTGACACAATCAGTGTTCTTAGCTGTAGCATGGAGCAGAGCTCAGAAATCAAGCCCCACCCACACCACAGCTTTCTGTGTATATTGTCTATAAAGAGTGCGGGAGTGGGCGTGGCCAGACCAGGGCTGACGTGCACTGTAGTCCAGGTAGTAATAATTTCCTGGTGATAAAACCTTCATTGTATGGAAACAACAGCACACAGTCTAATAAGTGACATTTCACTGAAATCTATTTCTCAGCCCTTACATTGTGCTGTCCTGACACTACATAGCAAAAACCTGTTGACTAATTTCCTTCAAGCAAATTGTCCAGCATAAACAACAGAGCATTTTTCAGTCCAACATAACATGATTACTTAATATATATCTATAGAGATAGGTGTTCAGTTTTTTTTGGTCACAGAGATTGAAATCCTTTAACCCCTTAGCGATCGCCGATACGCCTTTTAACGGCGGCCGCTAAGGGTACTTAAACCACATCGCCGTTAATTAACGGCGCTGTGGAAAAAGTCCATAGCACCCCCCAGAGGCCGATTTTCTCCGGGGTCTCGGCTGCCGAGGGTAGCCGAGACCCCAGAGAACATGATTCGGGGTTTTTTTTAACCCACCCCGCATTTGCGATCGCCGGTAATTAATCGTTTACCGGCGATCGCAAAAAAAAAAAAAAAAAAAACGCGATCTCTTTTTAATTTCTCTGTCCTCCGATGTGATTGCACATCGGAGGACAGAGAAAAGGGGTCCCAGGTGGCCTCCCAATACTCACCTAGCTCCCCCGATGCTCCTCGTGTCTCCCGGTGGGCGCCGCCATCTTCAAAATGGCGGGCGCATGCGCAGTGCGCCCGCCGGCCGGCACCGGGAGATTCTTTGGGGTCCCGGTTGCCGGGGGTAGCCGAGACCCCAAAGAGCATGATCGGGGTCGGTATTACCGACCCCTGTTTTGCGATCGCCGGTAATTAACTGTTAACCGGCGACCGCAAAAAAAAAAAAAAAAAAAAAGTAAAGTGTAATTCTCTGTCCTCTGATGTGATCGCACATCAGAGGACAGAGAAATAGGGGGATTCGGGGACCCTAGCATACTCACCTAGGTCCCTGGATCCTCTTGCTGCTCCTCCTGGCCGCCGGCACAAGAACATGGCGGACGCATGCCCAGTGCGCCCGCCATCTGTCTCCATCTGCCGGCCGGCAGGAGAACAGCAGTTGGGGCTTAGGGTTAGGGGTAGGGTTAGGGGTAGGGTTAGGGGTAGGGTTAGGGGTAGGGTTAGGGGTAGGGTTAGGGTTAGGGGTAGGGTTAGGGTTAGGGTTAGGGGTAGGGTTAGGTGTAGGGTTAGGGGTAGGGTTAGGGGTAGGGTTAGGGGTAGGGTTAGGGTTAGGGGTAGGGTTAGGGGTAGGGTTAGGGGTAGGGCTAGGGTTAGGGCTAGGGTTGGGGCTAAATTTAGGGTTAGTGTTGGGGCTAAATTTAGGGTTAGGCTTCTTTCACACTTACGTCGGTACGGGGCCGTCGCAATGCGTCGGCCCGACATACCGACGCACGTTGTGAAAATTGTGCACAACGTGGGCAGCAGCTGTAGTTTTTCAACGCATCCGCTGCCCAATCTATGTCCTGGGGAGGAGGGGGCGGAGTTACGGCCACGCATGCGCGGTCAGAAATGGCGGATGCGACGTACAAAAAAACGTTTCATTGAACTTTTTTTGTGCCGACGCTCCGCCAAAACACAACTGATCCAGTGCACGACGGACGCGACGTGTGGCCATCCGTCACGATCCGTCGGCAATACAAGTCTATGGGCAAAAAACGCATCCTGCGGGCACATTTGCAGGATCCATTTCTTGTCCAAAACGACGGATTGTGACGGAATGCCAAACGACGCAAGTGTGAAAGTAGCCTTAGGGCTAGGGTTAGGGTTGGAGCTAAAGTTAGGGCTAGGGTTGGGGCTAAAGTTAGGGTTAGAGCTGGGATTAGGGTTAGGGTTTGGATTAGGGTTGGTATTAGGGTTAGGGTTGGCATTAGGGTTACGCTTGGGATTAGGGTTAGGTTTGGGATTAGGGTTGAGATTAGGATTAGGGGTGTGTTGGATTTAGGGTTGTGATTAGGGTTATGGTTAGGGTTGACATTAGGGTTGTTTTGGGGTAAGGGTTGTGATTATGGCTAGGGTTAGTGATTAGGATTATGGATCAGGTTGGGATTAGGGTTAGGGGTGTGTTGGGGTTAGGGTTGGAGCTAGAATTGGGGGGTTTCCACTGTTTAGGTACATCAGGGGGTCTCCAAACACGACAGCCAATTTTGCGCTCAAAAAGTCAAATGGTGCTCCCTCCCTTCTGAGCTCTGCCGTGCGCCCAAACAGTGGGTTACCCCCACATATGGGGCATCAGCGTACTCGGGATAAATTGGACAACAACTTCTGGGGTCCAATTTCTCTTGTTACCCTTGTGAAAATAAAAACTTGGGGGCTACAAAATCTTTTTTGTGAAAAAAAAAATATTTTTTATTTTCACGACTCTGCATTCTAAACTTCTGTGAAGCACTTGGGCATTCAAAGTTCTCACCACACATCTAGATAAGTTCCTTGAGGGGTCTAGTTTCCAAAATGGGGTCACTTGTGGGGGGTTACTACAGTTTAGGTACATCAGGGGCTCTGCAATCGCAACATAATGCCCACAGACCATTCTATCAAAGTCTGCATTCCAAAAAGGCGCTCCTTCCCTTCCGAGCTCTGCCGTGCGCCCAAACAGTGGTTTACCCCCACATATGGTGCATCAGCGTACTCGGGATAAATTGGACAACAACTATTGCAGTCCAATTTCTCCTGTTACCCTTGTGAAAATAAAAACTTGGGGGCTACAATATCTTTTTTGTGGAAAAAAAAATATTTTTTATTTTCACGACTCTGCATTCTAAACTTCTGTGAAGCACTTGGGCATTCAAAGTTCTCACCACACATCTAGATAAGTTCCTTGGGGGGTGTAGTTTCCAAAATGGGGTCACTTGTGGGGGGTTACTACAGTTTAGGTACATCAGGGGCTCTGCAATCGCAACATAATGCCCACAGACCATTCTATCAAAGTCTGCATTCCAAAAAGGCGCTCCTTCCCTTCCGAGCTCTGCCGTGCGCCCAAACAGTGGGTTACCCCCACATATTGGGCATCAGCGTACTCGGGATAAATTGGACAACAACTTCTTGGGTCCAATTTCTCTTGTTACCCTTGTGAAAATAAAAACTTGGGGGCTACAAAATCTTTTTTGTGAAAAAAAAAATATTTTTTATTTTCACGACTCTGCATTCTAAACTTCTGTGAAGCACTTGGGCATTCAAAGTTCTCACCACACATCTAGATAAGTTCCTTGGGGGGTCTAGTTTCCAAAATGGGGTCACTTGTGGGGGGTTACTACAGTTTAGGTACATCAGGGGCTCTGCAATCGCAACATAATGCCCACAGACCATTCTATCAAAGTCTGCATTCCAAAAAGGCGATCCTTCCCTTCCGAGCTCTGCCGTGCGCCCAAACAGTGGTTTACCCCCACATATGATGCATCAGCGTACTCGGGATAAATTGGACAACAACTATTGCAGTCCAATTTCTCCTGTTACCCTTGTGAAAATAAAAACTTGGGGGCTACAATATCTTTTTTGTGGGAAAAAAAAATATTTTTTATTTTCACGACTCTGCATTCTAAACTTCTGTGAAGCACTTGCGCATTCAAAGTTCTCACCACACATCTAGATAAGTTCCTTGGGGGGTCTAGTTTCCAAAATGGGGTCACTTGTGGGGGGTTACTACAGTTTAGGTACATCAGGGGCTCTGCAATCGCAACATAATGCCCACAGACCATTCTATCAAAGTCTGCATTCCAAAAAGTCGCTCCTTCCCTTCCGAGCTCTGCCGTGCGCCCAAACAGTGGTTTACCCCCACATATGGCGCATCAGCGTACTCGGGATAAATTGGACAACAACTATTGCAGTCCAATTTCTCCTGTTACCCTTGTGAAAATAAAAACTTGGGGGCTACAATATCTTTTTTGTGGAAAAAAAAATATTTTTTATTTTCACGACTCTGCATTCTAAACTTCTGTGAAGCACTTGGGCATTCAAAGTTCTCACCACACATCTAGATAAGTTCCTTGGGGGGTCTAGTTTCCAAAATGGGGTCACTTGTGGAGGGTTTCTACTGGTTAGGTACATCAGGGGCTCTGCAAACGCAACATAATACCCGCAGACCATTCTATCAAAGTCTGCATTCCAAAACGGCGCTCCTTCCTTCCGAGCTCTGCCGTGCGCCCAAACAGTGGTTTACCCCCACATATGGGGTACCAGCATACTCAGGACAAATTGGAAAACAAATTTTGGGGTCCAATTTCTCTTGTTACCCTTGTGAAAATAAAAACTTGGGGGCTAAAAAATCTTTTTTGTGGAAAAAAAAAATATTTTTTATTTTCACGGCTCTGCATTATAAACTTCTGTGAAGCACTTGGGCATTCAAGGTTCTCACCACACATCTAGATAAGTTCCATGGGGGGTCTAGTTTCCAAAATGGGGTCACTTGTGGGGGATTTCTACTGTTTAGGCACATCAGGGGCTCTCCAAACGCGACATGGCCTCCGATCTCAATTCCAGCCAATTCTACATTGAAAAAGTAAAACGGCACTCTTTCTCTTCCAAGCTCTGCGGTGCGCCCAAACAGTGGTTTACCCCCACATATTGGGTATCGACGTACTCAGGAGAAATTGCACAACAACTTTAGTGGTCTAATTTCTCCTGTTACCCTTGTGAAAATAAAAATTTGTGGGCAAAAAGATCATTTTTGTAGAAAAAATGCAATTTTTTTTTTTCACGGCTCTACGTTATAAACTTCTGTGAAGCACATGGGGGTTCAAAGTGCTCGCCACACATCTAGATAAGTTCCTTAAGGGGTCTAGTTTCCAAAATGGGGTCATTTGTGGGGGGTTTCCACTGTTTAGGCACATCAGGGGCTCTTCAAACGCGACATGGCGTCCAATCTCAATTCCAGCCAATTCAACATTGAAAAAGTAAAACGGCGCTCCTTCACTTCCAAGCTCTGCGGTGCGCCCAAACAGTGGTTTACCCTCACATATGGGATATCGACGTAGTTAGGAGAAATCGCACAACAACTTTTGTGGTCTAATTTCTCCTGTTACCCTTGTGAAAATAAGAATTTGTGGGCGAAAAGATCATTTTTGTGTAAACAAAAGCGATTTTTTATTTTCACGGCTCTACGTTATAAACTTCTGTGAAGCACTTGGGGGTTCAAAGTGCTCACCACACATCTAGATAAGTTCCTTAAGGGGTCTAGTTTCCAAATTGGTGTCACTTGTGGGGAGTTTCCACTGTTTAGGCACATCAGGGGCTCTCTAAACGTGACATGGCGTCCGATCTCAATTCCAGCCAATTCTGCATTGAAAAAGTCAAACGGCGCTCCTTCACTTCTAAGTTCTGCGGTGCGCCCTAACAGTGGTTTACCCCCACATATGGGGTATTGGCGTATTCAGGAGATATTGCATAACAAAATTTATGGTTACATTTCTGTTTTTACACTTGTGAAAATAAAAAAAATGGTTCTGAATTAAGATGTTTGCAAAAAAAAGTTAAATGTTCATTTTTTCCTTCCACATTGTTTCAGTTCCTGTGAAGCACGTAAAGGGTTAATAAACTTCTTGAATGTGGTTTTGAGAACCTTCAGGGATGTAGTTTTTAGAATGGTGTCACACTTCATTATTTTCTATCATATAGACCCCTCAAAATGACTTCAAATGTGATGTGGTCCCTAAAAAAAAATGGTGTTGTAAAAATGAGAAATTGCTGGTCAACTTTTAACCCTTATAACTCCCTAACAAAAAAAAAAATTGTTTCCAAAATTGTGCTGATGTAAAGGAGACATGTGGGAAATGTTATTTATTAACTATTTTTCGTGACATATCTCTCTGAGTTAAGGGCATAAAAATACAAAGTTTGAAAATTGCAAAATTTTAAAAATTTTCGCCATATTTCCGTTTTTTTCATAAATAATCGCAAGTAATATCGAAGAAATGTTACCACTAACATGAAGTACAATATGTCATGAAAAAACAATCTCAGAATCAGCGGGATCCATTGAAGCGTTCCAGAGTTATAACCTCATAAAGTGACAGTGGTCAGAATTGCAAAAATTGGCCTGGTCATTAAGTACCAAATTGGCTCTGTCACTAAGGGGTTAAATAACAAAATAAAAAGATTGGACACCTGCAATCCCAAGTAGTAGAGGCTCGGAAAGAAACTACTTGCTTTTGTAATTATTTTTTTCAATGTTTTTACAATATGTAAAAGTGACATACAGTGGGGCAAAAAAGTATTTAGTCAGTCAGCAATAGTGCAAGTTCCACCACTTAAAAAGATGAGAGGCGTCTGTAATTTACATCATAGGTAGACCTCAACTATGGGAGACAAACTGAGAAAAAAAAATCCAGAAAATCACATTGTCTGTTTTTTTATCATTTTATTTGCATATTATGGTGGAAAATAAGTATTTGGTCAGAAACAAACAATCAAGATTTCTGGCTCTCACAGACCTGTAACTTCTTCTTTAAGAGTCTCCTCTTTCCTCCACTCATTACCTGTAGTAATGGCACCTGTTTAAACTTGTTATCAGTATAAAAAGACACCTGTGCACACCCTCAAACAGTCTGACTCCAAACTCCACTATGGTGAAGACCAAAGAGCTGTCAAAGGACACCAGAAGCAAAATTGTAGCCCTGCACCAGGCTGGGAAGACTGAATCTGCAACACTAGTTAGCAGCCATGTCAATTATTTGTGGGTGCTGAATAAGAGCCCTGAGGACAGCCTCTTCTTGATGGGATTCATGGTTCTACTTTTGATTAACCAGCCTGGCATACCAATACATGTCTGTCAGGCCGGCGTCACACTAGAGAGTTTTACGGATGTATGAGAGTGGCAAAAACTACGCATTGTACACGGACAATGATTTTCTATGGGGCAGCTCCTATCTGCCGTATATTTCGCAGCTGTATTTTACGGGCAAAGAAAATCGCAGCATGCTGCATTTGCCAGCGTATTGCGCAAAAAATCCACCAATGAAAGTCTATAGGGGCGAGAAAAATACGGATTACACACGGACCATCAGTGTGACTTGCGAGAAATACACAGCGGTGTTCTAGAGAAAAGCCGGCAATTCAGTGCGGTGTACAGTAAAATCACACTGACAGGTTAGAATAGAATAGCTAAAATAAATGTCTACGCATGGTATATATATATGTAATTGAGAAACATATATATATATATCTACATATTTAATACAGCGCTAGATAGCAGAAAAGCAAGTAATTCAATTGCCGGCTTTTCCTATCTCCTTATCAAACCCAACAGGATATGAGCAATAGAATACTAGGCACTCAGGAGATATTTTTGCAAGGTGAGAAGTGAACAATTCGTTTACTCAGTGCATCCAGCTCAACAATAAACGTTTTCGGTCTAATCACAAGACCTTCATCAGACACAGTTTTTGGATTACTGGAAGCCACGAAAGTTATATGTGGGCCCACATGGGTGCCAACATCGGACGGAGCCCGGGAGGGAAGCGCCTGGAGCAGTCTGTAGGTACGGTGACTGAGCGCTGCAGAAAGGCGAGACACTCGCAATGGTGATAGCGCTTGTGTGCTCAGAGGGCATCGGCGCCGTGCAGGAGGAGACACTATCTCTCGGGGCTGCCAACAGGATATGAGGCATGGTTTACATACAATAAACCATCTCATATCCTTTTTTTTTGCATATTCCTCGCTAGTAATTTTAGTAGAGTCTGTGTGCAAAATTTGGGGGCTCTAGCTGTTAATATAAATGTTAAAATAAAGGGTTAAATCACGGAAAAAACTGGTGTGGGCTCCAGCACAATTTTCTGCCAGAGTGGGAAAGCCAGTGACTGGGGGCAAATATTAATAGCTTAGGGAGGGACCATGGTTATTGCCCCCCCCCCGGCTAAAAACATCTGCCCCCAGCCACCCCAGAAAAGGCACATCTGTAAGATGCTCCTATTCTGGCACTTGGCCTCTCTCTTCCCACTCCCCTGTAGTGTGGGATATGGGGTAATAAAGGGTTAATGTCACCTTGCTATTGTAAGGTGATATTAAGTCTTGTTAATAATGGAGAGGTGTCTATAAGACACCTCTCCACTATTAATCTAATAATATTAAAGGGTTAATAATACACACACACGAAGAATAAAGTATTTTATTGAAATAAATACACACATGGGGTTGTAAAATCTTTATTATACACTTAATCCACCTGAAGACCCTCGTTTTGTAAAAGATAGAAAATAAAAAGCAACAATATCCCATACCTCTCCGGCGCTCAGTCACGTCACATGCTGTAAATCCATCTGAAGGGGTTAAATAATTTTACAGCCAGGAACCTGCTAATGCAGCTGCTCCTGACTGTGAAATCTTGGGAATGAATTGAAAGCAAGGGAACGTAGCATCATAGACCTGCGGTGCTGCGCCCCCTGCTGGCATAAACTCTTGTGAACTCTAGTGTGAGAAAATATTCAGAAAAATTCTCACGCTCGAGTTCATATGAGTTTATGTCTTTTTTGGCACAAGGCTAGAAGAGTCTAAGTTTTTACAAAGATTGGAAATTTGTATCCCCTGGCCTTTTCTAATGATGATAGTGAACAAGCCATAACTCTAACAGGCTAATTATTATTATTATTATTATTATTATTATTATTATTATTATTTATTTATATAGCACCATTGATTCCATGGTGCTGTACATGAGAAGGGGTTACATACAAGTTACAAATATCACATACAGTAAACAAACTAACAATGACGGACTGATACAGAGGGGCGAGGACCCTGCCCTTGCGGGCTTACATTCTACAGGATTATGGGGAAGGAGACAGTAGGTTGAGGGTTGCAGGAGCTCCGGTGTTGGTGAGGCGGTAGCTCCGGTGTTGGTGAGGAGGTAGCTTCGATAGTGATGAGGCAGCAGCGGTGTCAGTGCAGGCTGTAGGCTTTCCTGAAGAGATGAGTTTTCAGGTCAAATGGTCAAAGTTATTTGAGCCCACGAACCACCAAGGGTGCCCAAACTATTGCATCAGCCAACTATACATTTTGTAATTTTTAAAATGTAAAAAATGATAATATATATTTATTTATTTGACTAAAATACAAAGGAAATATGTCATCTTTAACTTTAGGCCTTTTAGAGATAATTTCATCTTTAATTTGCTTAACTGTTCACAATAACAGTAAATTTGACCAGGGGTGCCCAAACTTTTACATGCCACTGTAAATTAAAAAAAATAAATAAATAAGGAAACTCTTAAATTATACATCAGATCTTGATAAACAAATGATTGAAATTGAAAATCTTTACTGATCTAAATATGGATAAAGTAATATATTGCCAGTAAAGATGAGCAAATATGTTCGAGAAGACTTGAATTCAACCGGAATTTTACAAAATAATCCTTATTCACAAAAATTTGCTTACTTGTGGATTCAGCAAACTGGCTGATGATGAAGGTGATTTCTGAACCATAAAGGGCTGTCAAAAGGTTAAAAATAAAGAAAACCCTTGTACAAACCACACTGTTCACCTCTCTGGACATTCGGCTTCTAACCATCAACTGTACGGTCCTTGCCACATCTTATTATCACTGCAGTGCATGACTAGGTCAGGACTTAAAAAGGGCAGCACACTGTAGCGCCAAAACATGCAAACTTGAAAACACGAAATTTGAACTGCATTACTGCACTAGAAATATGAAAAATGAGAGCTTTTAGCGCATAAAAATGGCCATATTTATGTGTACCTCGTAGCCACTTTACGGCATCTCTCTTATACGAGGTCCTACGCTTGACCTACCTCACCGAGAATAAACGTCTCCATCTGAATGGGTACATGTGAAACCTCTTCTTGGACTCAAATTCTCTCTTTCTGTGGAGGGGTATTGGACCTACTATAATTAAAACACCTGTGGCTAGGAGGCGGGGAGTGCACGATCAGAAGGCTAAAGAATACATTTCAAAAACCTGACCTGCACATCCAAACATAGACTGAGTGTGAACAGGTGCTGAACCCAGAGTCGCCAACTCGTATATAGTTAAGTAAAAAGGGCAGCACACTGTAGCGCCAAAACATGCAAACTTGAAAACACGAAATTTGAACTGCATTACTGCACTAGAAATATGAAAAATGAGAGCTTTTAGCGCATAAAAATGGCCATATTTATGTGTACCTCGTAGCCACTTTACGGCATCTCTCTTATACGAGGTCCTACGCTTGACCTACCTCACCGAGAATAAACGTCTCCATCTGAATGGGTACATGTGAAACCACTTCTTGGACTCAAATTCTCTCTTTCTGTGGAGGAATATTGGACCTACTATAATTAACCCCTTCATGACCCAGCCTATTTTGACCTTAAAGACCTTGCCGTTTTTTGCAATTCTGACCAGTGTCCCTTTATGAGGTAATAACTCAGGAACGCTTCAACGGATCCTAGCGGTTCTGAGATTGTTTTTTCGTGACATATTGGGCTTCATGTTAGTGGTAAATTTAGGTCAATAAATTCTGCGTTTATTTGTGATAAAAACGGAAATTTGGCGAAAATTTTGAAAATTTCGCAATTTTCACATTTTGAATTTTTATTCTGTTAAACCAGAGAGATATGTGACACAAAATAGTTAATAAATAACATTTCCCACATGTTTACTTTACATCAGCACAATTTTGGAAACAAAATTTTTTTTTGTTAGGAAGTTATAAGGGTTAAAATTTGACCAGCGATTTGTCATTTTTACAACGAAATTTACAAAACCATTTTTTTTAGGGACCACCTCACATTTGAAGTCAGTTTGAGGGGTCTATATGGCTGAAAATACCCAAAAGTGACACCATTCTAAAAACTGCACCCCTCAAGGTACTCAAAACCACATTCAAGAAGTTTATTAATCCCTTCAGGTGCTTCACAGCAGCAGAAGCAACATGGAAGGAAAAAATGAACATTTAACTTTTTAGTCACAAAAATTATCTTTTAGCAACAATTTTTTTATTTTCCCAATGGTAAAAGGAGAAACTGAACCACGAAAGTTGTTGTCCAATTTGTCCTGAGTACGCTGATACCTCATATGTGGGGGTAAACCACTGTTTGGGCGCACGGCAGGGCTTGGAAAGGAAGGAGCGCCATTTGACTTTTTGAATCAAAAATTGGCTCCACTCTTTAGCGGACACCATGTCACGTTTGGAGAGCCCCCGTGTGCCTAAAAATTGGAGCTCCCCCACAAGTGACCCCATTTTGGAAACTAGACGCCCCAAGGAACTTATCTAGATGCATAGTGAGCACTTTGAACCCCCAGGTGCTTCACAAATTAATCCGTAAAAATGAAAAAGTACTTTTTTTTCACAAAAAAATTCTTTTAGCCTCAATTTTTTCATTTTCACATGGGCAACAGGATAAAATGGATCCTAAAATGTATTGGGCAATTTCTCCTGAGTACACCAATACCTCACATGTGGGGGTAAACCACTGTTTGGGCACATGGTAAGGCTCGGAAGGGAAGGAGCGCCATTTGACTTTTTGAGTGAAAAATTATTTCCATCGTTAGCGGACACCATGTCGCGTTTGGAGAGCTCCTGTGTGCCTAAACATTGGCGCTCCCCCACAAGTGTCCCCATTTTGGAAACTAGACCCCCCAAGGAACTTATTTAGATGCCTAGTGAGCACTTTAAACCCTCAGGTGCTTCACAAATTGATCTGTAAAAATGAAAAAGTACTTTTTTTTCACAAAAAAATTCTTTTCGCCTCAATTTTTTCATTTTCACATGGGCATTAGGGTAAAATGGATCATAAAATTTGTTGGGCAATTTCTCCCGAGTACGTCGATACCTCATATGTGGGGGTAAACCACTGTTTGGGCACTCGGCAGGGCTCGGAAGGGAAGGCGCGCCATTTGACTTTTTGAATGGAAAATTAGCTCCAATTGTTAGCGGACACCATGTCGCGTTTGGAGAGCCCCTGTGTGCCTAAACATTGGAGCTCCCCCACAAGTGACCCCATTTTGGAAACTAGACCCCCCAAGGAACTTATCTAGATGCATATTGAGCACTTTAAACCCCCAGGTGCTTCACAGAAGTTTAGAACGCAGAGCCATGAAAATAAAAAATAATTTTTCTTTCCTCAAAAATGATTTTTTAGCCTGGAATTTCCTATTTTGCCAAGGATAATAGGAGAAATTGGACCCCAAATATTGTTGTCCTGTTTGTCCTGAGTACGCAGATACCCAATATGTGGGGGTAAACCACTGTTTGGGCGCACGGCAGGGCTCAGAAGGGATGGCACGCCATTTGGCTTTTTAAATGGAAAATTAGCTCCAATCATTAGCGGACACCATGTCACGTTTGGAGAGCCCCTGTGTGCCTAAACATTGGAGATCCCCCAGAAATGACACCATTTTGGAAACTAGACCCCCAAAGGAACTAATCTAGATGTGTGGTGAGGACTTTGAACCCCCAAGTGCTTCACAGAAGTTTATAACGCAGAGCCATGAAAAAAAAAAAAATTATTTTCTCAAAAATGATCTTTTAGCCTGCAATTTTTTATTTTCCCAAGGGTAACAGGAGAAATTTGACCCCAAAAGTTGTTGTCCAGTTTCTCCTGAGTACGATGATACCCCATATGTGGGGGTAAATCACTGTTTGGGCACATGCCGGGGCTCGGAAGTGAAGTAGTGACGTTTTGAAATGCAGACTTTGATGGAATGCTCTGTGGGCGTCACGTTGCGTTTGCAGAGCCCCTGATGTGGCTTAACCATAGAAACCCCCCACAAGTGACCCCATTTTGGAAACTAGACCCCCAAAGGAACTTATTTAGATGTGTGGTGAGCACTTTGAACCCCCAAGTGCTTCATAGAAGTTTATAATGCAGAGCCGTGAAAATAATAAATACGTTTTCTTTCCTCAAAAATAATTATTTAGCCCAGAATTTTTTATTTTCCCAAGGGTTACAGAAGAAATTGGACCCCAAAAGTTGTTGTCCAGTTTCTCCTGAGTACGCTGATACCCCATATGTGGGGGTAAACCACTGTTTGGGCACATGCCGAGGGTCGGAAGTGAAGTAGTGACGTTTTGAAATGCAGACTTTGATGGAATGCTCTGTGGGCGTCACGTTGCGTTTGCAGAGCCCCTGATGTGGCTTAACAGTAGAAACCCCCCACAAGTGACCGCATTTTGGAAACTAGACCCCGAAAGGAACTTATCTAGATGTGTGGTGAGCACTTTGAACCCCCAAGCGCTTCATAGAAGTTTATAATGCAGAGCCGTGAAAATAATAAATACGTTTTCTTTCCTCAAAAATAATTATTTAGCCCAGAATTTTTTAATTTTCCCAAGGGTAACAGGAGAAATTTGACCCCAATATTTGTTGTCCAGTTTCTCCTGAGTACGGTGATACCCCATATGTGGGGGTAAACTACTGTTTGGGCACATGCCGGGGCTTGGAATTGAAGTAGTGACGTTTTGAAATGCAGACTTTGATGGAATGCTCTATGGGCGTCACGTTGCGTTTGCAGAGCCCCTGATGTGGCTTAACAGTAGAAACCCCCCACAAGTGACCGCATTTTGGAAACTAGACCCCGAAAGGAACTTATCTAGATGTGTGGTGAGCACTTTGAACCCCCAAGTGCTTCATAGAAGTATATAATGCAGAGCCGTGAAAATAATAAATACGTTTTCTTTCCTCAAAAATAATTATTTAGCCCAGAATTTTTTATTTTCCCAAGGGTTACAGGAGAAATTGGACCCCAAAAGTTGTTGTCCAGTTTCTCCTGAGTACGCTGATACCCCATGAGTGGGGGTAAACCACTGTTTGGGCACACGTCGGGGCTCAGAAGGGAAGTAGTGACTTTTGAAATGCAGACTTTGATGGAATGGTCTGCGAGTGTCACGTTGCGTTTGCAGAGCCCCTGGTGTGCCTAAACAGTAGAAACCCCCACAAGTGACCCCATTTTAGAAATTAGACCCCCAAAGGAACTTATCTAGATATGTGGTGAGCACTTTGAACCCCCAAGTGCTTCACAGACGTTTACAACGCAGAGCCGTGAAAATAAAAAATCATTTTTCTTTCCTCAAAAATTATGTTTTAGCAAGCATTTTTTTTGATTCACAAGGGTAACAGGAGAAATTGGACCCCAGTAATTGTTGCGCAGTTTGTCCTGAGTATGCTGGTACCCCATATGTGGGGGTAAACCACTGTTTGGGCACACGTCAGGGCTCGGAAGTGAGGGAGCACCATTTGACTTTTTGAATACGAGATTGGCTGGAATCAATGGTGGCGCCATGTTGCGTTTGGAGACCCCTGATGTGCCTAAACAGTGGTAACCCCTCAATTCTACCTCCAACACTAACCCCAACACACCCCTAACCCTAATCCCAACTGTAGCCATAACCCTAAACACAACCCTAACCGCAACACACCCCTAACCACAACCCTAACCCCAACACACCCCTAACCATAACCACAACCCTAATTCCAACCCTAACCCTAAGGCTATGTGCCCACGTTGCGGATTCGTGTGAGATATTTTCGCACCATTTTTGAAAAATCCGCGGGTAAAAGGCACTGCGTTTTACCTGCGGATTTTCCGCGGATTTCCAGTGTTTTTTGTGCGGATTTCACCTGCGGATTCCTATTGAGGAACAGGTGTAAAACGCTGCGGAATCCGCACAAAGAATTGACATGCTGCGGAAAATACAACGCAGCGTTTCCGCGCGGTATTTTCCGCACCATGGGCACAGCGGATTTGGTTTTTCATATGTTTACATGGTACTGTAAACCTGATGGAACACTGCTGCGGATCCGCAGCCAAATCCGCACCGTGTGCACATAGCCTAATTCTAAAGGTTTGTGCACACGCTGCGGAAAACGCTGCGGATCCGCAGCAGCTTCCCATGAGTTTACAGTTCAATGTAAACCTACGGGAAACAAAAATCGCTGTGCCCATGAAAAACTGCACGGAAACGCAGCGGTTTACATTCCGCAGCATGTCACTTCTTTGTGCGGATTCCGCAGCGGTTTTACAACTGCTCAAATAGAAAATCGCAGTTGTAAAACCGCAGTGAAATGCGCAGAAAAACCGCGGTAAATCCGCCATAAATCCGCAGCGGTTTAGCACTGCGGATTTATCAAATCCGCAGCGGAAAAATCCGCAGAGGACCAGAATACGTGTGCACATACCGAAACCCTAACCCTAACCCTAACCCTACCCCTAGCCCTAACCCTAATCCTAACCCTACCCCTAACCCTACCCCTACCCCTACCCCTACCCCTAACCCTACCCCTAACCCTAACCCTACCCCTAGCTCTAACCCTAACCCTAACCCTACCCCTAACCCTAACCCTAACGATATTCTAACATTAGTGGAAAAAAAAAATTTCTTTATTTTTTTATTGTCCCTACCTATGGGGGTGACAAAGGGGGGGGGGGTCATTTATTATTTTTTTTATTTTGATCACTGAGATATAATCTGTCTCAGTGATCAAAATGCACTTTGGAACGAATCTGCCGGCTGGCAGATTCGGCGGGCGCACTGCGCATGCGCCCGCCATCTTGGAAGATGGCGGCGCCCAGGGAGAAGACGGACGGGACCCCGGCTGGATCGGTAAGTATGATGGGGTGGGGGGGGACCACGGGGGGGGGGGATCGGAGCACGGGGGGGGGAATCGGAGTGCGGGAGGGGTGGAACGGAGCACGGGGGGCGTGGAACGGAGCACGGGGGGGCTGGAATGGAGCACGGGGGGGTGGAACGGAGCACCTGGGGGGGTGGATCGGAGTGCAGGGGGGGTGATTGGAGCACGGGGGGGTGATTGGAGCACGGGGGGAGCGGACAAGAGCACGGGGGGGAGCGGAGCACTGGACGGAGGGGAGCCGGAGCAGTGTACCGGCCAGATCGGAGGGCTGGGGGGGCGATCGGTGGGGTGGGGTGGGGGCACACTAGTATTTCCAGCCATGGCCGATGATATTTCAGCATCGACCATGGCTGAATTGTAATATTTCACCCGTTATAATAGGTGAAATATTACAAATCGCTCTGATTGGCAGTTTCACTTTCAACAGCCAATCAGAGCGATCGTAGCCACGAGGGGGTGAAGCCACCCCCCCTGGGCTAAACTACCACTCCCCCTGTCCCTGCAGATCGGGTGAAATGGGAGTTAACCCTTTCATCCGATCTGCAGGGACGCGATCTTTCCATGACGCCGCATAGGCGTCATGGGTCGGAATGGCACCGACTTTCATGACGCCTACGTGGCGTCATGGGTCGGGAAGGGGTTAAAACACGTGTGGCTAGGAGGCGGGGAGTGCACGATCAGAAGGCTAAAGAATACATTTCAAAAACCTGACCTGCACATCCAAACATAGACTGAGTGTGAACAGGTGCTGAACCCAGAGTCGCCAACTCGTATATAGTTAAGTAAAAAGGGCAGCACACTGTAGCGCCAAAACATGCAAACTTGAAAACACGAAATTTGAACTGCATTACTGCACTAGAAATATGAAAAATGAGAGCTTTTAGCGCATAAAAATGGCCATATTTATGTGTACCTCGTAGCCACTTTACGGCATCTCTCTTATACGAGGCCCTACGCTTGACCTACCTCACCGAGAATAAACGTCTCCATCTGAATGGGTACATGTGAAGCCTCTTCTTGGACTCAAATTCTCTCTTTCTGTGGAGGGGTATTGGACCTACTATAATTAAAACACCTGTGGCTAGGAGGCGGGGAGTGCACGATCAGAAGGCTAAAGAATACATTTCAAAAACCTGACCTGCACATCCAAACATAGACTGAGTGTGAACAGGTGCTGAACCCAGAGTCGCCAACTCGTATATAGTTAAGTAAAAAGGGCAGCACACTGTAGCGCCAAAACATGCAAACTTGAAAACACGAAATTTGAACTGCATTACTGCACTAGAAATATGAAAAATGAGAGCTTTTAGCGCATAAAAATGGCCATATTTATGTGAACCTCGTAGCCACTTTACGGCATCTCTCTTATACGAGGCCCTACGCTTGACCTACCTCACCGAGAATAAACGTCTCCATCTGAATGGGTACATGTGAAACATCTTCTTGGACTCAAATTCTCTCTTTCTGTGGAGGGGTATTGGACCTACTATAATTAAAACACCTGTGGCTAGGAGGCGGGGAGTGCACGATCAGAAGGCTAAAGAATACATTTCAAAAACCTGACCTGCACATCCAAACATAGACTGAGTGTGAACAGGTGCTGAACCCAGAGTCGCCAACTCGTATATAGTTAAGTAAAAAGGGCAGCACACTGTAGCGCCAAAACATGCAAACTTGAAAACACGAAATTTGAACTGCATTACTGCACTAGAAATATGAAAAATGAGAGCTTTTAGCGCATAAAAATGGCCATATTTATGTGTACCTCGTAGCCACTTTACGGCATCTCTCTTATACGAGGTCCTACGCTTGACCTACCTCACCGAGAATAAACGTTTCCATCTGAATGGGTACATGTGAAACCTCTTCTTGGACTCAAATTCTCTCTTTCTGTGGAGGGGTATTGGACCTACTATAATTAAAACACCTGTGGCTAGGAGGCGGGGAGTGCACGATCAGAAGGCTAAAGAATACATTTCAAAAACCTGACCTGCACATCCAAACATAGACTGAGTGTGAACAGGTGCTGAACCCAGAGTCGCCAACTCGTATATAGTTAAGTAAAAAGGGCAGCACACTGTAGCGCCAAAACATGCAAACTTGAAAACACGACTTTTAAGTCCTGACCTAGTCATGCACTGCAGTGATAATGAGATGTGGCAAGGACCGTACAGTTGATAGTTAGAAGCCGAATGTCCAGAGAGGTGAACAGTGTGGTTTGTACAAGGGTTTTCTTTATTTTTAACCTTTTGGCAGCCCTTTATGGTTCAGAAATCACCTTCATCATCAGCCAGTTTGCTGAATCCACAAGTAAGCAAATTTTTGTGAATAAGGATTATTTTGTAAAATTCCGGTTGAATTCAAGTCTTCTCGAACATATTTGCTCATCTTTACTGGCAATATATTACTTTATCCATATTTAGATCAGTAAAGATTTTCAATTTCAATCATTTGTTTATCAAGATCTGATGTATAATTTAAGAGTTTCCTTATTTATTTATTTTTTTTAATTTACAGTGGCATGTAAAAGTTTGGGCACCCGTGGTCAAATTTACTGTTATTGTGAACAGTTAAGCAAATTAAAGATGAAATTATCTCTAAAAGGCCTAAAGTTAAAGATGACATATTTCCTTTGTATTTTAGTCAAATAAATAAATATATATTGTCATTTTTTACATTTTAAAAATTACAAAATTGGCTGATGCAATAGTTTGGGCACCCTTGGTGGTTCGTGGGCTCAAATAACTTTGACCATTTGACCTGAAAACTCATCTCTTCAGGAAAGCCTACAGCCTGCACTGACACCGCTGCTGCCTCATCACTATCGAAGCTACCGCCTCACCAACACCGGAGCTACCGCCTCACCAACACCGGAGCTCCTGCAACCCTCAACCTACTGTCTCCTTCCCCATAATCCTGTAGAATGTAAGCCCGCAAGGGCAGGGTCCTCGCCCCTCTGTATCAGTCCGTCATTGTTAGTTTGATTACTGTATGTGATTTTTATGCGCTAAAAGCTCTCATTTTTCATATTTCTAGTGCAGTAATGCAGTTCAAATTTCGTGTTTTCAAGTTTGCATGTTTTGGCGCTACAGTGTGCTGCCCTTTTTACTTAACTATATACGAGTTGGCGACTCTGGGTTCAGCACCTGTTCACACTCAGTCTATGTTTGGATGTGCAGGTCAGGTTTTTGAAATGTATTCTTTAGCCTTCTGATCGTGCACTCCCCGCCTCCTAGCCACAGGTGTTTTAATTATAGTAGGTCCAATACCCCTCCACAGAAAGAGAGAATTTGAGTCCAAGAAGAGGTTTCACATGTACCCATTCAGATGGAGACGTTTATTCTTGGTGAGGTAGGTCAAGCGTAGGACCTCGTATAAGAGAGATGCCGTAAAGTGGCTACGAGGTACACATAAATATGGCCATTTTTATGCGCTAAAAGCTCTCATTTTTCATATTTCTAGTGCAGTAATGCAGTTCAAATTTCGTGTTTTCAAGTTTGCATGTTTTGGCGCTACAGTGTGCTGCCCTTTTTACTTAACTATATACGAGTTGGCGACTCTGGGTTCAGCACCTGTTCACACTCAGTCTATGTTTGGATGTGCAGGTCAGGTTTTTGAAATGTATTCTTTAGCCTTCTGATCGTGCACTCCCCGCCTCCTAGCCACAGGTGTTTTAATTATAGTAGGTCCAATACCCCTCCACAGAAAGAGAGAATTTGAGTCCAAGAAGAGGTTTCACATGTACCCATTCAGATGAAGACGTTTATTCTCGGTGAGGTAGGTCAAGCGTAGGACCTCGTATAAGAGAGATGCCGTAAAGTGGCTACGAGGTACACATAAATATGGCCATTTTTATGCGCTAAAAGCTCTCATTTTTCATATTTCTAGTGCAGTACTGCAGTTCAAATTTCGTGTTTTCAAGTTTGCATGTTTTGGCGCTACAGTGTGCTGCCCTTTTTACTTAACTATATACGAGTTGGCGACTCTGGGTTCAGCACCTGTTCACACTCAGTCTATGTTTGGATGTGCAGGTCAGGTTTTTGAAATGTATTCTTTAGCCTTCTGATCGTGCACTCCCCGCCTCCTAGCCACAGGTGTTTTAATTATAGTAGGTCCAATACCCCTCCACAGAAAGAGAGAATTTGAGTCCAAGAAGAGGTTTCACATGTACCCATTCAGATGGAGACGTTTATTCTCGGTGAGGTAGGTCAAGCGTAGGACCTCGTATAAGAGAGATGCCGTAAAGTGGCTACAAGGTACACATAAATATGGCCATTTTTATGCGCTAAAAGCTCTCATTTTTCATATTTCTAGTGCAGTAATGCAATTCAAATTTCGTATTTTCAAGTTTGCATGTTTTGGCGCTACAGTGTGCTGCCCTTTTTACTTAACTATATACGAGTTGGCGACTCTGGGTTCAGCACCTGTTCACACTCAGTCTATGTTTGGATGTGCAGGTCAGGTTTTTGAAATGTATTCTTTAGCCTTCTGATCGTGCACTCCCCGCCTCCTAGCCACAGGTGTTTTAATTATAGTAGGTCCAATACCCCTCCACAGAAAGAGAGAATTTGAGTCCAAGAAGAGGTTTCACATGTACCCATTCAGATGGAGACGTTTATTCTCGGTGAGGTAGGTCAAGCGTAGGACCTCGTATAAGAGAGATGCCGTAAAGTGGCTACGAAGTACACATAAATATGGCCATTTTCATGCACTAAAAGCTCTCATTTTTCATATTTCTAGTGCAGTAATGCAGTTCAAATTTCGTGTTTTCAAGTTTGCATGTTTTGGCGCTACAGTGTGCTGCCCTTTTTACTTAACTATATACGAGTTGGCGACTCTGGGTTCAGCACCTGTTCACACTCAGTCTATGTTTGGATGTGCAGGTCAGGTTTTTGAAATGTAGGTCAGGACTTAAGGCCCCTTCACATTAAGCGACGCTGCAGCAATACCGACAACGATCCGGATCGCTGCAGCGTTGCTGTTTGGTCGCTGGAGAGCTGTCACACAGACAGCTCTCCAGCGACCAACGATGCCGGTAACCAGGGTAAACATCGGGTAACTATGCGCAGGGCCGCGCTTAGTAACCCGATGTTTACCCTGGTTACCATCCTAAAAGTAAAAAAAAACAAACACTACATACTTACCTAACGCTGTCTGTCCTCCAGCGCTGTACTCTGCACTCCTCCTGTACTGGCTGTGAGCACAGCGGCCGGAAAGCAGAGCGGTGACATCACCGCTCTGCTTTCCGGCTGACCGACGCTCACAGCCAGTACAGGAGGAGTGCAGAGCACAGCGCTGGAGGACAGACAGCGTTAGGTAAGTATGTAGCGTTTGTTTTTTTTACTTTTAGGATGGTAACCAGGGTAAACATCGGGTTACTAAGCGCGGCCCTGCGCTTAGTTACCCGATGTTTACCCTGGTTACCAGTGAAGACATCGCTGGATCGGTGTCACACACGCCGATCCAGCGATGTCAGGAGGAGTCCAGCGACTAAATAAAGTTCTGGACTTTATTCAGCGACCAACGATCTCCCAGCAGGGGCCTGATCGTTGGTCGCTGTCACACATAACGATTTCATTAACGATATCGTTGCTACGTCACAAAAAGCAACGAAATCGTTAACAATATCGTTATGTGTGAAGGTACCTTTAAGGCTCTGATGAGGCCAGAGAGGGTTCTATACATGGGCTTGTAAGGTCACGGTGCACGTTGCCTTGACCTTATGCAAACTTGTGTAATAACATTCTCATCAAAGCTGGAAGTGCCGGTATAGTGTGAAGAGTCCTAGGGATTTCAGCGAGAGTGGTGATGGTAAAAATATGTGGCAAAGACTGGAACTGTGAACGTGAGAATTTTAACTGATCTGCTCATCTCTAAATAATGTTTAATACAAACTAAAATTACCAACAATCAGGATCACGATCACGTGATGGGGTCAGCGATGCACGCATTTTCAGCCGAATGGCCAGATGCGCTTGACAGCGGCATTTAACTAGTTAATAGGCGCCTATTGTGGGCACATGTCAGCTGTTCAAAACACTGCCGGAGCCCGCATCAAAGCAGGGGTTCTGCGATCGGACGTACTATTCCGTCCGATGGCAGAAAGTGGTTAAATATGAAAAAAAAACTTATAAAGGCACGTATTTGATATTACCCATCTGTAACAAACAGTAGAATAAAAGTATTTCAATATTTGCCGCGTACTGAAAATAATATACATGTTACACTTCATGGAAATTACATGAAAAGTGATCACAAAATTAAAAATACTCCTATAGCTGGTGTTGCAGAAAGCAAGTGATCATTCAACTCTGGCTATGGGAAATTAAAAAAACTCTGAAACTCAAAATATGGCAACCCCAAAAAATATGTTGTATTTCTTCTGTAAAATTAGTAAAAATTAAGTAAAAAAATATAAATTTGGTACCATCATAATTGTATTGACCCATACAATACCATTAGCATGTTAATTACTTTAAGTGGTGAATTGCATATAAAAACAAAATGAAAAAATTAAGTGCTGTTTTTTTACCATTCCTCCTCACAATATAGTACCAATGAAATCTATAACTTATCACACAATTAAATACACTGCTCAAAAAATAAAGGGAACACTAAAATCCCACATCCTAGATATCACTGAATGAAATATTCCACTTGTAAATCTTTATTCATTACATAGTGGAATGTGTTGAGAACAATAAAACCTAAAAATGATCAACGTAAATCACAACTAATATCCCACGGAGGTCTGGAGTTGGAATGATGGTCAAAATCAAAGTGGAAAATGAAGCTACAGACTGATCCAACTTAAGTGGAAATGCCTCAAGACAAGGAAATGATGCTCAGTTGTGTGTGGCCTCCACGTGCCTGTATGACCTCCCTACAACACCTGGGCACGATCCTGATGAGGTGGCAGATGGTCTCCTGAGGGATCTCCTCCCAGACCTGGACTAAAGCATCCGCCAACTCCTGGACACTCTGTGGTGCAACGTGATGTTGGTGGATGGCGAGAAATGATGTCCCAGATGTGTTCAATTGGATTCAGGTCTGAGGAACGGGTTTCAATGTCCATAGCTTTAATACCTTCATCTTGCAGGAACTGCTGACACACTCCAGCCACATGAGGTCTGGCATTGTCCTGAATTAGGAGGAACCCTGGGCCAACCGCACCAGCATATGGTCTCATAAAGGGTCTGAGGATCTCATCTCAGTACCTAATGGCAGTCAGGCTACCTCTGGCCAGCACATGGAGGGCTGTGCGGCCTTCCAAAGAAATGCCACCCCACACCATTACTGACCCACTGCCAAATTGGTCATGCTGAAGGATTTGCAGGCTGCAGCTCACTCTCCACGACGTCTCCAGACTCTGTCACGTCTGTCACATGTGCTCAGTGTAAACATGCTTTCTTCTGTGAAGAGCACAGGGCGCTAGTGGCGAATTTGACAATCCTGGTGTTCTGTGGCAAATTCCAAGCGTCCTGCACGGTGTTGGGCTGTGAGCACAACCCTCATCTGTGAACGTCGGGCACTCATACTATCCTCATGGAGTCGGTTTCAACCCGTTTGTGCAGACACATGCACATTTGTGGCCTGCTGGAGGTCATTTTGCAGGGCTCTGGCAGTGCTCCTCCTGCTCCTCCTTGCACAAAGGCTGAGGCAGCGGTCCTCCTGCTGGGTTTTTGCCCTCCTATAGCCTCCTCCACGTCTCCTGTTGTACTGGCCTGTCTCCTGATAGTGCCTCCAGCCTCTGGACACTAGGCTGACATACACATCAAACCTTCTTGCCACAGCTCGCATTGATGTGCCATCCTGGATGAGCTGCACTACCTGAGCCACTTGTGTGGGTTGTAGAGTCCGTCTCATGCTACCACGAGTGTGAAAGCACAACCAACATTCAAAAGTGACCAAAACATCAGCCAGAAAGCATTGGTACTGAGATGTGGTCTGTGGTCCCCACCTGTAGAACCACTCCTTTATTGAGTGTGTCTTGATAATTGCCAATAATTTCCATCTGTTCTCTATTCCATTTGCACAACAGCATGTGAAATTGATTGTCAAATAGTGTTGCTTCCTTAGTGGACAGTTTGATTTCACAGAAGTTTGATTTACTTGGAGTTATATTCTGTTGTTTAAGTGGTCCCTTTATTTTTTTGAGCAGTGTAATTAAATGTCACAATTATTTTATATTACAGAACATAATAAAAAGAAAAAACAAGAAATGTAGAAAATAAAAAAGTACTTATACTTACCTAAACGTTCACTTCACCTGCCCTTCCAGTCCTCATTGTCCCCCATCCGGTTTCTCGACGCATCTTCCTATCACCGACTCCTTGGTAAGGTTTAAATACTAGAGGTTAGGACCATCCCAAATTGCGTACAACTTGACACTGGTGGGATGGATTTTATATATGTATATATAAGTATTTGTGGCTAAATTTTCTGCACCATTTCTATATCTCAGGGCTGGAAAAATGCTGCGTAAAATACACACATTTTGTCACTTTTTTTCTGCTTTTCTTCACGTGCGTTTTTGTAGCAGATTTTTTCTTATTCATTGTTAGTGAAATCTGCTGCAAAAAATGCTGAAAGAATTGATATGCTGCAGATTTAAATCTGGAAGTAAAAAATAAGCAAAGTGTGCATGAGACTTCTGGATTCCCATTCACTTTGATGGCATTAGGAAACTGTTACAGGTTTTGTGAATTATCTGTGCAGAGAAAAAATGCCTCAAAAACATACCGTAACATGTGAACGCAGTCTAAAATTGTAGCATTTAAAATATGCAGCCTACTATGTAAGAGTGTTGGGTAGTAAGAAAAGACGATTGTTTACAACCTTTGATTATTATCATTATTACTACTAACATATTATTATTATAATAAAACAGCCAACAATTGGTTAATATTAGCACTATTTATTCCATTTCCACAATGTCATTGCTTTTAGTTATTGATAGTTAGGCAATCTTGTCTTTTCTTTTCCCCAATAAACTTCAAGGACCAGAACATCAACAAACATCCCATAAAATAACTGGAGCAGAGAACTCCACTAACATTAAACGCAAACACGAGAAAAGAAAAATCACCCTCCGTTCTACTGCTGACACCAAACACTGCTCCATCAGGAAACACAGTGACAGCAAATGCAGTAAAATTTCTACTCATATTATTAAATGGTCTGTGTATTATATTACTCAATAAATCCTCATAATAACCATCTGCTAAGGACTCCCCTCCATTATTAGACTTCCAATTTTGGTTGGCACCATTCCTTTGATAATTGATATCGACGGTCTTTAACGTTAGAAAACTGCCTATTGGAAAAAATATTCGCTACATTTAATAATAATATCACTCAATTTCATAAAAAATGGAACAATTGGTTATCTTTCCGTTTAAATACTGTTCTTAAATAACTTTGCAGATTTGCATATAGAGAATGTGATTGAATAGTTATTGTAATGTCACCATTTCCCCTATCGTCTTCCCTTCCCTAACCCCTGTTGTGAATTCTGTTGTCGAACTCCCTCCTGTGGTCATGAATGGTACTTCGGCGAGTTCTGTCTATGGGCTCCCTCTGGTGGCTATGAGTGAAGCTGCTGCTTCTGAGGTTCCTTACACAGGTGACGTGGTTTATCCTTTGGTTGGCTGCTCTATTTAACTCCTCTCAGATCGTTACTCCATGCCAGCTGTCAATGTTTTTGCATTTGTTCAGTTCGCTCCTGGATCTCTCTGGTGACCTGCCTTCTCCTGCAGAAGCTAAGTTCCTGATAGTCATTATTTGTTCACTGTTTTCTTGTCCAGCTGGTTATCATGATTTTGTCTTGCTAGCTGGAAGCTCTGGGATGCAGAGTGGCCCCTCCGCACCGTGAGTCGGTGCGGAGGTCTTTTTTGCACACTCTGCGTGGTCTTTTGTAGGTTTTTGTGCTGATCGCAAAGTTACCTTTCCTATCCTCTGTCTATTTAGTAAGTCTGGCCTCCCTTTGCTGAAACCTATTTCATTTCTGCATTTGTGACTTTCATCTTTTCTCACAGTCAATATATGTGGGGGGCTTCCTTTACCTTTGGGGAATTTCTCTGAGGCAAGGTAGTCTTTATTTTCTATCTCTAGGGCTAGATAGCTCTTAGGCTGTGACGAGGCGCCTAGGTCTGGTCAGGAGCGCTCCACGGCTATTTCTAGTGTGTGTGATAGGATTAGGGCTTGCGGTCAGCAGAGCTCCCACATCCCAGAGCTCGTCCTGTATGAGGTTTAACTATCAGGTCATTCCGGGTGCTCCTAACCACCAGGTCATAACAAACCCCCATAACATTGTGTTAATTGTTAAGAATTTACTGACAATAAGATGTAATGCCCGACACAATTTGAAACTAAATAAAAACTTATGTTTTTTAAAAACAATGTTAGAAAACAAGTGGATGTAGAACTGTCCCAAGAAGAAAGGAAGAAAATGCGGAAGTAAACAAAAACGAAAGCCCTTCTGCTCTCGGTGGCAACGTTCAACATCATGGGGGAAGCAATTTAATCTTTGCTATGGCGCCTCTACTTCTTGAAGTTACCCTTATTCATTTCCTTTTTTTCTTTAACTCACTGCCTTCTCTTCTACCTCTCTTTTATTCTAAGAATATTAACTTCGAAATGCATTTTATACATCATAGACTTTTTCTTTCTCAGCACTATTGAGAATTGAGTCTTCTTTTTTTAACATCACGTCTTCAGCACCGTATAACTATAAGGTGCTTTTATCATCTTACAAAAACACTAATCTTTAAATAACTGTAATATTATAGATATATATGTATATCTTGTACTTGAAAACCCTTATATCTAGACATTCAGTGTGCCCAACACATGGCGCTCCGGTAAAAGGAATATGGCTCACCTGTGATTCAATTAGTTTACGCACTTCATTCCAATGGGTAAAATACAAGCTTGACTTCCAGCCAGGACAACCTCGTGGAGCTTGCAACTATGACAGACTGCAGGTTTTAGTAGCGCTAAGTACTATCTCTGTTTCATTCTGTTTTAATATATTTATTGGCAAGGCAAGCATAAAGGACATCAGCAATCAAGGAGCAATAAAAAACCAAGGTGATTTGCTAAGAAGACATGTAGTTGCTTAGATATGTACTTCCCTGGGTATGCTTATTGCTGTAACCGAGGCTTCTACAAAAGAAGAGTCATTAAACAGTAGAAGGCACAAGAGACTTGAATGGCGAGGCTTTCTTTACTTCATTTCTCTTTATGTGTGAGAGGCTTATATTCCCTACTCAGTGCTAGAAGAAATCTAATATAGATTATTGAAAATAGTTCTACAAACTGTTTCTAAACGCAAGAACTAAATTAAAAACAAACAATTTACAGTTATTGGCCTGGCGATCTGTCATTTTAAAGTACCCTTCGAGTGTGTCTTTTCCAGTTAATAAATGTTTCTTATAAGAAAGTCATTTTTGGGTCAGGGAATTCCTTTTGGGACTTCGAGCTGTATGTTTTTTAGTAGAGACAAAATAAAGCTATTGGCTTTTGGATCTTGCTGCAGCGATTTCCCGTGGGCTTTGCTGTAGTTTGCTACAAATACTGTATTGTATGTTTTTAATAAACTCCAAAAAATAAAATATAGACTTTTGAGCAAAAATACCCAGATTTTTTCCCAACCGTAAAAATTGTAATTATTTTCTCTTTATGGAACATCTTACAGAAGATGCATACCGTAGCAGCATTATGATGCTGCGTATTAGATTTCTTTTTCTTTTCTTTTTTTGGTGTTAATTAACTAAAATGAATATTAATGCAGCATTAAACTATGTAATTGGTAAATGTTATTTACTTGATACTTTTTTTGCCGACTTGTAAGAACATATAACAAAAGGCAAATTACAAATGTCACTACATTACATCATAATGAGTCTGTACAATGTTGCCATTGTCCATAATTTGTTTTATTTAACAATACCGTGCGTTTTTATTGCTGGGAATTACGTGTAATGGGTACGCTTACAAATGCAATTATGAGGAGATATTAAACCTTAATCCATATGCTGGTAATAGGTCTATGGAGGAACTGGTAAGATATACGGTAGTTATTTGTATGTGGTATGTAGTTCTTGAGTAATATCACAAAGTGAACTTCTTTACAGGAGACATGCATGGATAAAATGAGCTCATAGCAAAAATTACATGAGATCCCCAAAAGTACAATGAGTGATGGGTAGTGTTGAGCATTCCGATACCGCAAGTATCGGGTATCGGCCGATACTTGCGGTATCGGAATTCCGATACCGAGATCCGATACTTTTGTGGTATCGGGTATCGGTATCGGATCAATAGGGATGTGTAAAATAAAGAATTAAAATAAAAAATATTGATATGCTCACCTCTCCGGCGGCCCCTGGACATCACGCTGGTAACCGGCCGGCTTCTTTGTTTAAAATGAGCGCGTTTAGGACCTGCGAATGACGTCGCGGCTTCTGATTGGTCGCGTGGCAGTCACATGAGCGGCACGCGACCAATCAGAAGCCGCGACGTCATTCGCAGGTCCTAAACGCGCTCATTTTAAACAAAGAAGCCGGCCGGTTACCAGCGTGATGTCCAGGGGCCGCCGGAGAGGTGAGCATATCAATATTTTTTATTTTAATTCTTTATTTTACACCTCACTATGGATCCCAGGGCCTGAAGGAGAGTTTCCTCTCCTTCAGACCCTGGGAACCATCAGGCTACATTCCGATACTTGATGTCCCATTGACTAGTATTGGTATCGGATATCGGTATCGGCGATATCCGATATTTTTCGGGTATCGGCCGATACTATCCGATACCGATACTTTCAAGTATCGGACGGTATCGCTCAACACTAGTGATGGGGAAACATGGGAAAATCAAACTTTGTAACTGCAACATAATGCTGTTGCTAAAGCATATCCCATTACCGATTATACACACAGTTTTGAAAAGTTCATAGTAGATCTCTGTCTATTATGAACTAGTGATCGCCACCTACCACAATTAAATTCAAGAACTTTACTGCAAAGAAATACATCTCATCTTCAAAGTGGAACAGGATAGTTTTTTGCCACATATCTCCAGGTCAGTTTTGTAATTTTGATACCTAGATTGATATCGTCACCAGAGCGCAAGGCTATACAAATTTTTGCATTCTTATGGTATCACAAGCACAGGGGCAGATTGTGCCGTTAGTCAGTGCTGCTTTGTTTTACCGATTAGAACTGGTGTGTTTATTTTATTTCATTCAAATATTTTTAAAGCATACTTGCTCTACTCCTATCCTCACAAAGTACAAAGCCAGCGAAAAAATTATAAGGTGGGTAATATAGTAATCCTCTGCCTCCACCTGCTTCCTGGAGCCCGATTCCCAGGTGCCTGGGCTGCAAGTGACCTGGCTCCCCATAGTGCCAGAGCCTCCTACATATAGAAATTGGCAAGAGACCCCTGTGTCACCTGCACCATCTGCTCCCATATAGGAGACAGTATGCTGTCTCAAGCCTCCTCAGGGAGCCTCTCCCAGGCCCATTCATACATCAAAAAGGGTTTATCCTGCTCCCTTCTTTCTGGGATCACACCCACTGCATACCAGCGATGTTACCCCTCCATTTTGAGGAAGGTTACCCTGGTTCCAGCCATTAGCTCTTGCAGCCTTCAAGGCAAGTATTCCATCTCTACTGCCCGATGGCTGAACAAGATGTGAGGGTGGTTCCTAAACTCTTCAATGGACCCTCTGCTCCACTGATGGTCATAAGTAACAACCACCCCTCGGATGCCAACTCTTGGAACCTTGTGGCTATTGGGCCCTATAAAATTTCTCCAGACCTGGTCCTGGTTTGCCTCCTTGTCTCTTCCGTTCAGCCTTGGCCCACAGTCCGTTCACCAGTTCCTGGATCCTGGCTCTCCCATCATCAGTCCGCAAGAACCCCAGCGGTAAAGGATGTGGTCTGGATTCAGGTCTTGGTGGTTCTGGGAAATCAGATCTGGACCACAGGCTCCTGTCACCTCTGTTGTTGCACCAGCTTCCTCTGGCTCCAATATTCCTTTGGTCACTTCCTCGGAAGTCTCGCTTGATTCTGCTATCTTTGTCACCTACTAAGCATGCTACACTGTATGAATGACTGACTACAGCAAAAAATTGTGACTGACTACAGCAAAAAATTGTAAAACTTTGTTGGAATGTTAAATACCACAGAAATGTATCCCCGACCAAACAATAGTGTATATGTGAGAAATTTTACCAGTAAAATTTTTGAACTTTATGGTATTTGGAAATGATAGGAAAATGACTGGCACATCCAAACTAGTGTGAATAGGTGCATACCAGGAGCAGCTACCTCCATACACAATATACAAAAAAGGTTGCACTCTATCGTGCCAAAGCATGTCTAATATGGAATACATGAAATATGAATAGCAAAATGGCTTTTGAACATTAGGAAAATATTTGATGATGGTTTCTATGTTAGCTTACTGACTGAGCACTCCTTCCATCACCATATGGTTTTTAATTACATCTATTCACACTTGGTTCCGGCCAACTCATATGTAGGCCTTAATGACAGAGTTGTACCGCACACCATGGAATACTTTATTGCTGAGAAATTTAACACAGCAACATTTTTTACACTTTTTTTGAGTGCTATATATCACACAAATGTACCCCAGACCACAAAATACTGTATGAGTGAAATATTTAACCTAACAAAATTATTAAATGCTTTTTGGGAATGTTAGATATCACAGAAATGTACTACACACCACAGAATACTATTTGAGTGAGTAATAGAATTCAGATTTCTTTAAACGCTCTTTTGTAGTGTTAGATATCAGTGTACCCCAGAGCACAGAATATTGCATGGGTGAGTAATTTAATCCACTAAAAAATGTCAACACTTTTTGTTGGAGTATTATATAACACCAAATGTACCACAAAGCACGTAACATTCGATGGATCACAAAATATAATTCCAATTTTTTCACATTTGCAAGAGACAGCACAGCCCTAGTCCCTGACTACAGACTGTATTCTGCCACTGTCTCTGGTCCTGCAACTGTCTCTCCCTCCTTAGACTAAATGCAGAAAGTATATGAACAGCAAAGCAAGCGATTTAGAAGGGCTCTTAGTATGATGGTTCAGCTTCAGCACCAGAATCAACACTCTGATTCGTTCAACTGTGCACACACGCCTGAACAAGCACTCTTTCCCTCCAATACGAACTTTCACACAGCTGTGCAATGGCATCCTTCTGCTGAGCCTGGCAGCACCTGTTACCCTTTTATTACCATTGATTATGTCACATGGCCAGCCAGTCACATTAAGGCCATTACCTAGATGTCTACAGCATTACAGTGAGTTCAGGAAATCTCTGTATGTTTATTGCCTGTGTAAGAGGTGGCCAACATACAGGGCGGGGATGTGAGCTTGAAATCGAGCATCGCCCAATGCTCACCGAGAAACGAGGACATTCGAGCACAGAGATAATGGAGTGACATCTGAGTTTCACCAAGCAAATTTGCTCATCCCTACTTTTCTCTACCATACTAGTGGTTAAACGTGTACTCAATAGAAATGCCAACAAATGGTGGGTCAAAGAGGCATATGTACCAAAGCATGGCAATAATTATCTACTTGATACTCTCTAAGAACATGAACATAGATACTGTATATTTTTTGTTTATTTGTCATGTGTTGGGTCTCAATGCTGTTACTTGGCTAAAAGATTGCACAATATTTTCAAAAGTTGGTCATTAGCCTCATGTTTCCATTTCTTTAAATATAGAAATGCAGTGTTTGTTATCCCATCAAAAATATCTTATAACTTTATCCTAGCCCATCTTCTACTCTCCTACTAGCGGGGTGTCAGCGTCTAATGAACAACTTTAGTCTATAACATTTTGTGCATGCAAATTCCTCCCTGTGATTGCTGTGCCACATGCCAGTAGATGAAAGCAATGAAGGAAATGAGAGTTAGCAATGTCATCTAATAGGGTCATGAAAAATAAATTGTGTTAAGAAATAATTTACATTCCTTGTTCAGTACTTACGGCTTATTCATCTGGGAAAAAAGGCAGATATTGGATAGTAATGAATTCAGTTGATATCCATTTCCTTTTTTTTTGTCTTGGGTGTTCTTTTTGGAAAACAATGCACAATTACACACGCTAACGTTTTGTTTCTTCTCTTTGTGGTTTGATAATGAGAATATCACAGAACAATTCAAAGTTGGGTTCCTGACATTGTATGATTTAGTTACATAATGCAAAAGTAACAATATCATTTGATGAAACGATAAATGAGACTTGCTGATGAGAACCAGCAAAGCAATCTAGCCCTTGCAATCCATTTTTCTACTGTGACCCTGTGTTATCTTCTGCATAAATACTAAATACTTTATATTAGACACTTGACAAATAAATCCTGCAGCATAACACTTGTTAAAACGAAAAGTGTTTGCCGTGCCATGATACAGTATAGATGTGCAATAAATGACCCATGCATAATTTATGAGAAGCTTGTATCATCACTTGAGAATCCAAGGGCATTTTACCATCATTATTGCTAGTTCAACAGGCACAGTTTAGAAAAAGACCATCATTTTAAAGCTTTCGGAGATCAACCAAAGAGATTTATTTAAAATCAGTCTGCTAAAACAGGACTGATAATAGAAAGTGATACAGGTAAATTGATTGAAAGGGAAAATGGTTTTGGTTGTTCAACATGACAAAAGTCCATTTAGTTCAAGTGAACTTCCACATGTGGAACTTTTCTTTCAAAAATACAGTACGAATGCAATGTCATTTTGCATTATTTTGCTTTTTCCAAATGATCAATTTTGCTTTATAGAAGAACTAACTGGATATCAATTTATAAAAAATAGAGTAGAGAGCATCACACATGGCAATAATTATGTTCAAGGCTTCACAGGCACATACCAGTCTTTATATTAGAAAAATCAAAGAAGCGGCACACCATCATTTTAGTGCAAAAATGCTATTTGAATTTCCCATTTGTGCTCGACGTTTCGGCTCTTTGTGTGAGTCTTTTTCTGCTTGAAAAGGGCTCGCACACAGAGTCGAAACGTCGAGCACAAATGGGCAATTAAAATAGCTTTTTTTGCACTAAAATGATGGTGTGCCACTTCTTTGATTTTTCTGAATATCCATATAGATAACAGCGGAAAGCAGAAGCATATCTTGGATCTCTTAGGCCAAAGTACTAATGTTTCCTCACCTACTATGTCCATTTTTAATGTGATTTTTTCTTAGGTGGCAGAGAAGATGTTGGGCACCTTCAGGTATCAGGGTCTTGGTGAGGCTAAAAGAATTCCCTGCCACTTATTTGTATGCATAAATACATGTGTGGTCAGTACAATGAACTGGCACATGACTCATTCCTTCCAAAAGACTTAAGGTACCGTCACATTAAGCGACGCTGCAGCGATCTAGACAACGATCCCGATCGCTGCAGCGTCGCCGTGTGGTCGCTGGAGAACTGTCACAAAGACATCTCTCCATTGAGCAACGATGCAGAAGTCCCCTGGTAACCAGGGTAAACATCAGGTTACTAAGCGCAGGGCCGCGCTTAGTAACCCGATGTTTACCCTGGTTACCAGTGTAAATGTAAAAAACAAACAAACAGTACATACTTACATTCCGGCGTCTGTCCTCTCCGACGCTCTGCTTCTCTGCACTGTGTAAGCACAGCGGCCGGAAAGCACAGTGGTGACGTCACCAATAAATGTCAAATAATGTATTTAGCCAGTGAAAGAGAATCTATTCAGGAAAAAAATGTGAGTGATCACAGCAGCATCTGCGGTTCATCTGGGGCCTACTCCCTCACAGATCCTTGTGCAGATAAACCAGCTTCCTATGCAGTAAGTCCACCCTTGTGTATTAGGTGTACAGTGATGAGCTTATTATCTACACTCTATAGAAAAAGCTGCACAGTGGTTACTTAACACAAAAGAAACTCCTCAATGCCACATTCCTTCTTAGGCCGAAGTCACACTAGCGTATTGCATCGGATGCGAGAGCATTGGATGCGATATGCTAATGACCCTCGGCTCCTGCTCTGCTGCAAGCGGGAGCCGAGTGTCATGCGTCTGTGCTCCGAGCCTCTCGCAGAGAGCGGATCGGAGCACAGCTGAGGAGGAGACGGAGAAACTAATTTCTCCATCTCCTCCATTACCGGGGTCAGCGTATAACGCACATCACTCGGATGATATCCGAGTGATGTGCGTTGTCTCACTCGCACCCATAGGCTTATATGGGTGCGAGTGAGCCGAGAGTCAGCTGAGTGTCCGTGACAATCACAGCATGCTGCGATTGTCTCGGACTGAGGAAAACGGCTAGCAAAAAAATCAGGGTTGGGGTCACACTGGCAACGGAAATGGACGAGTGCAATGCGATAAAAAATTGCATTGCACTCGGACCAATGTTAAACTATGGGGCAGCTCCCAGTAGCCGATTTTTTGTCGGCCGTTTTCCTCGGTCCGAGAGAATCGCAACATGCTGCGATTGTCACGGACACTAGGCTGACTTTCAGCTCAATCCCACCCATACAAGCCTATGGGTGCAAATGAGACAACGCATATCACTCAGCTATCATCCGAGTGATGTGCGTTAAATGCTGACCCTGGCAATGGAGGAGATGGAGAAATTGGTTTCTCCGCCTTCTCCACAGCTATGCTCCGATCCGCTCGGCGCGAGAGGCTCGGAGCACAGACACATGACACTCGGTTCCCGCTCGCAGCAGAGCAGGAGCCAAGGGTCATTAGCATATCGCATCCGATTCTCTCGCATACGATGCAATACGCTAGTGTGACCCCAGCCTTATAGTACTTCCCATTCGTTGAAGATGTGAAACATCAAAGCCATAATATTTCCATGCATTGTATTAAGAAACAATGTAAAAAATCTATGCAAAACAAAGTAAGAGTTCCTATGCAGTTCTTTAACAATTCAGACAGCAGTCTCTATCATCTGCTTTGTAACTGTGTCAATGCATTGATTTAAACTTATTTTAAAATCTAAAATTCATTTATATTTTATGGTAACTAGAATATGACGGTATTTTTTTAACTAAGTTATACCATTGCATCACTTATTAGATTTCTGTATTGTATTATTAAAAGCCTGACTCCATTAGATAAAAAAAAAACAATAAAAAACCTACTTTGAAGCTATTAAATTTAACCCCAATAATCTACTTCCACTCCTGTTACATTTACAAGAAGCTGACATACGTGACTCACTTCCACTTTATTGGAAAACTATTTTATCTACCATTGTTATTCAATGTGACCAGTGAAAAAATATTATCACTGTTGTGTTTCTTTCTCTGAATAACTTAATCATTGACCTATTAAAGTGCTCATGCAGATGAATGCATTTTAGATTCGAATGTGATCCGATAAAACATCAGATTACACCTGGACCAATATTATTCTATGAGGCCGGGCACATGCCTGATTTTTTCCTATAACCATGTCTGTCCAAGGAAAAAATTGCAGCATGCACGATTTTGCAGCCGATATTTGGCTCACACTCATACAAGTTAATGAACCTGAGAAAAATATCAGATTTTTGTGGACTGACAGAATAGTGAATATGCAGACATTTTTCTTTCCATTTTCTCGTCATCTGTGAAAATCAGATCACAATATAATCATACTCTGATCAAAGTTTCATCAGAGTCTGATTAGCATAATCAGACTGATGTTCTCGAGTTAGAGAAAATACAGTCGTGTGACCCTAGCCAAAGGGTTTGGGAAGGTACGGATGATCATAGATTTTCTTATCCGAGATAATCAGGTCAATCATGCAAATCACACTCCAATCACACTCTAGTCAGAGTTTGATCAGAGTGTTATCAAAGTGTAATCCAATTCTCTTGGACGAGAACATTGGGAAAAAACTGTCTCCATCTCCTCCATTCTGCCAGTTCCTGGAAATCAGATAGCACCCAGATGTTATCTAAGTGCAGTCCAATGGTTTCCATGGATTCATGGACTTGCATGGCTGAGTTTGATATTGGATCAAATTTGGGCATGCTGCGACTTTTTCTTTATACAAACTCTATCCAAAGAAAAAAAATAGGACATGCACAAAGGCTCCATAGCAGAACATTGTTCCGAGTCCTATCCGATGTTTTGTTGCACTCAAACCAAAAATGTGATTGCTTGCCCCTGCCCTTGGTTTTGCTTTAACTAGAAAGACTGGAAGTAAGTAGATGTAAATCATTGCTGCCAATGGTCAAAAATGTAGAACTCTCACGGTGCAAGCGGGTATGTCATGAGGTCATGGTAGTTCAGCCCGGCAGGGAACAGAGCCTCAGTGACTGGAGGTAACCTCAACGACGTCACCACCAGTCACTGAGGCTGCTCTCACAGCAGTTCAGTCACCAGTGGTTCTCAGCCTGGATGGTCGCATCTTGGCACCGTCCAGGTTGAAAACTGTTTTTCCTCAGACATGAATTACGGTGTGGGGCAGAACGATGGAGAGGTGAGGGATATTGTTGTTTTTTTTATTTTAGTCTTATTGCAAGAGAATGAGGGCTTTGGTGGAATAGGCATTTGACAAGTATAACTGTGTTTGTTATTTTTAAATAAAAAAGGAAAACTACAGTATGTTTTGTTTTATTTCTAATAAAGGACTTTATTCTGGCTGTGTCTTTATTTACAATACAATTGTAGGATTAGAAATGGATAGGTGCCTTATAGATGCCTCTCCATTACTAAGCCGTGGGCTTGTTGTCACCTGACAATACAAAAGTGATATCAATCACACAAATATGAACCCCACTTGCCACCGCGACAGGGCATGTGGGAAGAACCAGGCACAGCGCCATGATTGGCACATCTAATAGATGTGCCTTTTCTGGGCAGCTGTGGGCTGCTATTTTTAAGCTAGGGGAGTCAATATCCATGGCCCCTTACCAGCCTGAGAATACCAGCTCCCAGCTGTATGCTTTAGCAAGGCTAGTTGTCAAAAATGGGGGGGCTCCATGCCATTTTTTAAAATTATTTATTTAAATATTTAAAAAATACGGCTTGGGAACCCCTTTATTCTTGATACCTAGCCTTGCTGAAGCTGACAGCCGAGGGTTGCAGGCCCCAGCTGTGAGTTGTGCCTGGCTGGTTAACAAAAATGCAGGGGAACCCACGCTTTTTTTTTAAATTATTTACTTACAGCGCAGGAGGGGCTGATGAATACTCCCATCTGCCACTCCTGCTCTCACTGTTATTAGCAGCAGCAGGTGTCATATGATGGGAGCAATTGTCCCATCAGCTGACACCAGTGACCGGATGTAAAATTTATACCTCCGATAACAGCTGACGGCTCACGCTGTCTTTTGACAGCGTGGGAACCGTGGCTCTCTGACCGATAGGGATGATTTTAATGCCAATCAGAAGCGGTGTTTGCCGCGCTGTTATGCACATGACAGCATTACAAACACCCGGTATTCGGGCAGCCGAACCCGAACAGTAACATTGACTTACTGGTGAAGTCCGTGTTCGGTGTCCATGCCAGAAAAGTAGGTGTTCGGTACGGATGCTGAACTTTACTGTTCAGGTTCGTCCATCTCTATATACGAGTTATTTTTTTTCAGGCAGTGTACAAGTAACAGGAACAGTGACAGTATGGTTGTTATTTGGCTAACTCTCCTAATACAATGTATGGCCCATATAAAATGCATTTTGGTGGTGACAAGCTCCTGTTATGTTAATAAGTTAATCTCATGGCAAGGAATAACTTAGCAATTTTTTGCAATTTATCTGATTACTTCTCATAACAATCTAGATTTAATACAAATTGCCAACATAAAAACTGAAACAGCAAACTGTATGAAGAATACAAAAATATTTGTCAGTCTCAATTTTTTTTTCTTAATGTAACCTAAAGGAATACTAAAAAAATTGGAAGAACTGCCATGCCGACCATATTGGTTTTCTAGTTTTAATCAAGAATGAAAACAACTTAATGGAAACAAAAGGCAAGTATTATTATTTAATGATTATGATACACTGTACATTTTGAGGTCATGTTCTAAAATAACACAGATAATCATTCTTATATTCTGAAGAAAGTCCAGGTGCAGCCAGTCCCATTGCCATAGTCAACTGCAGGCATCTATTAATTCTTGTCACTTTCAATAAACATGCCTCGTGCTCCGCACTACAATTGATGACCCTGCCTAAATTACCTTGACCCTTTTATGAATAGAGAATTTCATTTTCTATAGGTTAAAGTGATTCTTCAATGGACACCTCTATCATTTTGCATGCTTGAAGTCATTACATGTTCAAATGAGACCTTTGGTCTCTTTATTAATCTGTGATAATGACACATCTGCATGAATTTGTGTCTTGCAACTTTTATTAATGACTAGAGTCTGCTCCTTGTGAATTTTGGAAACAACACAAGATGTCAAGATATTTAAATAGTTTATGTAAATTATGAGGGTGAGCTTTCAAAGTCACAAATTCATAGGCTGTCAGATTTGTAAACGGAATCTCAAAATTAGATTTTTTTTGGCAAGAAATTACATAATAAGAAATTCTGTATCACAATATTGCGCTCATATTTTCTCTTTTATTTGGTCTGTTCAGTTGCAATAATTTACTGTAAACGCTATAGGAAATCAATACTCTCTGTTGCTGGCCAGCAAACACTGTCTGCAGAGCACAGGCATTTTAACCCCTTAATCCCATATGACGTACTATCCCGTCAAGGTGCCTTGGGACTTAATTCCCAGTGACGGGATAGTACGTCATATGTGATCGGCCGCGCTCACGGGGGGAGAGCAGCCGATCGCGGCCGGGTGTCAGCTGCCTATCGCAGCTGACGTCCGGCACTATGTGCCAGGAGCGGTCACGGACCGCTCCCGGCACATTAACCCCCGGCACACCGTGATCAAACATGATTGCGGTGTGCCGGCACTGCAGGGAAACATCGCGCAGGGAGGGGGCTCCCTGAGGGCTTCCCTGAGACCCCCGCAGCAACGCGATGTGATCGCGTTGCTGCGAGGGTCTCCTACCTTCCTCCCTGCAGCAAGGCCCGGATCCAAAATGGCCGCAGCATCCGGGTCCTGCAGGGAGGGAGGTGGCTTACCAACTGCCTGCTCAGAGCAGGCGCTTGGTAAGCCTGCACTGCTGTAAGTCAGATCGCTGGTCTGACAGAGTGCTGTGCAAACTGTCAGATCAGCAATCTGTGATGTCTCCCCCTGGGACAAATTAAAAAAGTAAAAAAAAAAATTTCCACATATGTAAGAAAAAATTGAAAAAAAATTCCAAATTAAAGAAAAAAAAATTATTCCCATAAATAAATTTCTTTATCTAAATAATTAAAAAAAAACAATAAAAGTACACATATTTAGTATCGCCACGTCCGTAACTACCCCACCTATAAAACTGTCCCACTAGTTAACCCCTCCAGTAAACACCATAAGAAAAAAAAAACAAGGAAAAAAACAACGCTTTATTATCATACCACCGAACAAAAAGTGGAATAACATGCAATCAAAAAGACAGATATAAATAACCATGGTACCGCTGAAAACGTCATCTTGTCCCGCAAAAAACGAGCCACCATAAAGCATCATCAGCAAAAAAATTAAAAAGTTATAGTCCTGAGAATAAAGCACTGCCAAAATAATTATTTGTTTCTATAAAATAGTCTTTATCGTATAAAAGCGCCAAAACATAAAAAAATGATATAAATGAGGTATCACTGTAATCATACTGACCCTAAGAATAAAACTGCTTTATCCATTTTACCAAATGCGGAACGGTATAAATGCCTCCCCCAAAAGAAATTCATGAATAGCTGGTTTTTGGTCATTCTGCCTCACAAAAATCGGAATAAAAAGCGATCAAAAACTGTCACGTGTCAGAAAATGTTACAAATAAAAACGTCAACTCATCCCGCATAAAACAAGACCTCACATGACTCTGTGGACCAAAATATGGAAAAATTATAGGTCTCAAAATGTGGAGACGCAAAAACTTTTTTGCTATAAAAAGCGTCTTTTAGTGTGTGACAGCTGCCAATCATAAAAATACGCAATAAAAAACGCTATAAAAGTAAATCAAACCCCCCTTCATCACCCCCTTAGTTAGGGAAAAATAATAAAATAAAAAAAATGTATTTATTTCCATTTTCCCGTTAGGGCTAGGGTTACGGTTAGGGTTAGGGTTAGGGCTGGGGTTAGGGTTAGGGCTAGGGCTAGGGTTAGGGCTAGGGTTAGGGTTAGGGCTAGGGTTAGGGCTAGGATTAGGGTTAGGGCTATGGTTAGGGTTAAGGCTAGGGTTAGGGCTAGTGTTAGGGTTATGGTTAGGGCTAGGGTTAGGGCTAGGATTAGGGTTAGGGCTATGGTTAGGGTTAGGGCTAGGGTTAGGGCTAGTGTTAGGGTTAGGGTGAGGGCTATGGTTAGGGCTAGGGTTAGGGCTAGGGTTAGGGTTAAGGCTAGGGTTAGGGGTAGGGTTAGGGGTAGGGTTAGGGTTGGGGCTAGGGTTGCGGCTAAAGTTAGGGTTAGGGTTGGGGCTAAAGTTAGAGTTAGGGTTGGGGCTAAAGTTAGGGTTGGGGCTAATGTTAGGGTTTGGATTACATTTACGCTTGGGATTAGGGTTTGGATTAGAGTTAGGGGTGTGTCAGGGTTAGGGGTGTGGTTAGGGTTACTGTTGGGATTAGGGTTAGGGGTGTGTTTGGATTACGGTTTCAGTTAGAATTGGGGGTTTCCATTGTTTAGGCACATCAGGGGCTCTCCAAACACGACATGGCGTCCGATCTCAATTCCAGCCAATTCTGCATTGAAAAAGTAAAACAGTGCAACTTCCCTTCCGAGCTCACTCGTGTGCCGAAACAGGGGTTTACCCCAACATATGGGGTATCAGCGTACTCGGGACAAATTGTACAACAACCTCTGGGGTCCAAGTTCTCTTGTTACCCTTGGGAAAAAAAATTGGGGGGGCTAAAATTCATTTTTGTGGGAAAAAAAAGATTTTTTATTTTCACGGCTCTGCATTGTAAACTGTTGTGAAACACTTGGGGGTTCAAAGTTCTCACAACACATCAAGATAAGTTCCTTGGGAGGTCTAGTTTCCAATATGGGGTTACTTGTGGGGTGTTTCTACTGTTTAGGTACATCAGGGGCTCTGCAAATGCAACGTGACGCCTGCAGACCAATCCATCTAAGTCTGCATTCCAAATGGCGTTCCTTCCCTTCCGAGCTCTGCCATGCGCCCAAACAGTGGTTCCCCCCCACATACAGGGTATCAGCGTACTCAGCACAAATTTGACAACAACTTTTGGGGTCCAATTTATCCTGTTACCCTTGTGAAAATACAAAACTGGGGGTTAAAATTCATTTTTGTGAAAAAAAAGAATTTTTATTTTCACGGCTCTGCGTTATAAACTGTAGTGAAATACTTGGGGGTTCAAAGCTCTCAAAACACATCTAGATAAGTTCCTTAGGGGGTCTACTTTCCAAAATGGTGTCACTTGTGGGTTTTTGTTAATGTTTAGGCACATCAGAGGCTCTCCAAACGTGACATGGTGTACCATCTCAATTCCAGTCAATTTTGCATTGAAAAGTCAAACGGCGCTCCTTCCCTTCCGAGCTCTGCCATGGCCCAAACAGTCGTTTACCCCCACATATCGGATATTAGTGTACTCAGGACAAATTGGACAACAACTTTTGGGGTCCAATTTCTTCTCTTACCCTTGGAAAAAAAAATTGGGGGTGAAAAGTTCATTTTTGTGAAAAAATATGATTTTTTATTTTTACCGCTCTGCATTATAAACTTCTGTGAAGCACTTGTTGGGTCAAAGTGCTCACCACACATCTAGATAAGTTCCTTAAGGGCTCTACTTTCCAAAATGGTGTCAATTGTGGGGGGTTTCAATGTTTAGGCCCATCAGGGGCTCTCCAAACGCAACATGGCGTCCCATCTTAATTCCAGTCAATTTTGCATTGAAAAGTTAAATGGCGCTCCTTTTCCTTCCAAGCTCTGCTATGCGCCTGAACAGTGGTTTACCCCCACAAATGGGGTATCGGCGTACTCAGGACAAATTTCACAACAACTTTTGTGGTCTAATTTCTTCTCTTACCCTTGGGAAAATAAAAAAATTGGGGCGAAAGTTCATTTTTGTGAAAAAATATGATTTTTTATTTTTACGGCTCTGCATTATAAACTTCTGTGAAGCACTTGGTGGGTCAAAGTGCTCAACACACATCTATATAAGTTCCTTAGGGTGTCTACTTTCCAAAATGGTGTCAATTGTGGGGGGTTTCAATGTTTAGGCACATCAGTGGCTCTCCAAACGTGATATGGCGTCCCATCTCAATTCCAGTCAATTTTGCATTGAAAAGTCAAATGGCGCTCCTTCACTTCCAAGCTCTGCCATGCGCCCAAACAGTGGTTTACCCCCACATATGGGGTATCAGCGTACTCAGGACAAATTGTACAACAACTTTTGGGGTCCATTTTTTCCTGTTACCCTTGGTAAAATAAAACAAATTGGAGCTGAAGTAAATTTTTTGTGAAAAAAAGTTAAATTTTCAATTAAACATTCCAAAAATTCCTGTAAAACACCTGAAGGGTTAATAAACTTCTTGAATGTGGATTTGAGCACCTTGAGGGGTGCAATTTTTAGAATGGTGTCACACTTGGTTATTTTCTATCATATAGACCCCTCAAAATGACTTCAAATGTGATGTGGTCCCTAAAAAATATTGGTGTTGTAAAAATGAGAAATTGCTGGTCAACTTTTAACCCTTATAACTCCCTAACAAAAAAAAATTTTGGTTCCAAAATTGTGCTGATGTAAAGTAGACATGTGCGAAAAGTTACTTATTAATTATTTTGTTTGACATATCTCTGTGATTTAAGGGCATACAAATTCAAATTTGGAAAATTGCAAAATTTTCAAAATTTTTGCCAAATTTCCATTTTTTCACAAATAAACGCATGTTATATCAAATAAATTTTACTGCTATCATGAATTACAATATATCATGAGAAAACACTGTTTGAATCGCCAAGATCCGTTGAAGCGTTCCAGAGTTATAACCTCATAAAGGGACAGTGGTCAGAATTGTAAAAATTGGCCCGGTCATTAACGTGCAAACTACCCTCGGGGCTTAAGGGGTTAAGCAGAGCATAGGCAATGTCTGTCAGCAGAGCACAGGCATTGTCCATCAGCAGCGCACAGGCATTGTCCGTCAGCAGAGCACAAGCATTGCCAGCAGAGCACAGGCATTGTCAGCAGAAAACAGGCATTGTCTGTCAGCACAGGCATAGTCAAGAGAGCACAGCTATTATCAGCAGAGCTTAGGCATTGTCAGCAGAGCACAGGTATTGTCTGTCAGCAGAGCACAGGCACTGCCTTCAGAGCAGAGGCATTGTCAATAGAGCACAGGCTTTTTCTGTCAGCAGAGCACAGGCATTGTCAGCAGAGCACAGGCATTGTCTGTCAGCAGAGCACAAGCATTGTCAACAGAGCACAGGCATTGTCAATAGAACACAGCTATTGTCAGCAGAGCACAGCTATTGTCAGCAGAGCACAAGCAATGTCAGCAGAGCACAGGCATTGTCCACAGCGCACATGCATTGTTAGCAGAGCAATGCTATTGTCAGCAGAGAGCAGGCATTGTCAGTAGAGCACAGGTAGTGTCCATCAGCAGAGCACAGACATTGTCAGCAGAGCACAGGCATTGCCCGTCAGCAGAGCACAGGCATTGCCTGTCAGCCTAGCACAGGCATTGTCAATAGAACACAGCTATTGTCAGCAGAGCACAGGCATTGTCAATAGAGCACAGCTATTGTCAGCAGAGTATAGGCATTGCTAGCAGAGCACAGGCATTGTCAGCAGAGCACAAGCATAGTCAACAGAACACAGCTATAGTCAGCAGAGCACAGGCATTGTCAGCAGAGCACAGGCATTGTCAGCAGAGCACAGGCATTGTCAATAGAGCACAGCGATTGTCAGCAGAGTATAGGCATTGTCATTGGAGCAAGTTCATCTCAGTCATCTGGCAGTTCCATGATGGCATGATGGTGAAGGTTCTGAATCATGGAGACATATCTGAGGCTTTCCCAGTAACAAACGGCATGAAACAAGGCTGTGTGCTTGCTCCAACCCTGTTCAGTATGCTGTTCTCTGCAATGTTAAGTGATGCCTTTAACAACTGTGAAGATGGAATCCAGGTTAGGTACTGGACTGACGGCAAGCTATTCAACCCAAAACGCCTGAAGGTGGTTACGAAAGTGCATGAGACTGTTATCCGTGAATTATTATTTGCTGATGACTGTGCACTTAACGCTAGCACGGAACATCAGATGCAGCATGAAATGGACTGTTTTTCGCAAGCTTGCGACAGTTTTTGTCTCGAGATCAACATTAGAAAATCCGAAGTCATGTATCAACCGGTTTCAGGAAAACTGTACAAGGAGCCACGTATCACGGTGAAGGAGCAAAACCTCAAAGCAGTTGATAACTTCACCTTCTTAGGCAGCACACTTTCCGGTGAAGTAACCATAGATGCTGATGTTAATAACAGAATCGCCAAAGCCAGTGCCGCCTTCGGGAGACTGCGTAAGAATGTCTGGGAACAAAGGGGACTCAGCCTCACCACCAAGCTGAAGGTCAACTGCACGGTGGTCCTCACCACATTTCTCTATGCTAGCAAAACCTGGACAGTGTACAGCCGGCATGCTAAACAGCTTAATCATTTCCACATGAGTTGCCTCCGCAGACTCCTCCACATCAGGTGGCAAGACAATGTCCCGGACACGGCAATTCTGGAACAAACTGGGCTCTGCAGCATTTACACTCTCCTGCTGAAAGTCCAAGCCAGGTGGGCTGGACATGTGGTCAGAATGCCTGACAGCCAACTACCGCAACAACTGCTGTACGGAGAACTGTGCCAAGGAAAGAGAGCAGTTGGGGGGCAGAAGAATCGCTATAAAGACTGCCTTAAGGTGTCTCTCAAAAACCTGGAAATCAACACCAATGAATGGGAAGAGCTTGCCCTGGATCATCCAGGTTGGCGGGGCAGAATCACCTCAGGAGCACATGCAGCTGAAGATAGGAAAATCTTTGACGCAAAAAGAAAGCACGCTGTACGTAAGGCACAAGTAGAATCTGGTGTACTGACCACATCTGCTTCCTTATGTCAAGTATGTGGGCGAACCTTCAGGGCCCGGATTGGACTCATCAGCCACATCGGACCCATAACTACTAATTCTCTTCTAACCCTGAAGTCATGGTCATCTTCAAAAACGAAGGATGAACATCATAGGCATTGTCAGCAGAGCACAGGCATTGTCAGCAAAGCACAGGCATTGTCTGTCAGCAAAGCACAGGCATTGTCAATAGAGCACAGCTATTGTCAGCAGAGCATAGGCATTGATGGCATAGCACAGGTATTGTCCATCAGCAGAGCACAGTCATTGTCAGCAGAGCACAGGCATTGTCAGCAGAGCACAGGTTTTGTCCATCAGAAGAGCACAGGCATTGTCAGCAAAGCACAGACACTGTCAGCAGAGCACAGACATTGTCAGCAGAGCACAGGCATTGTCTGTCAGCAGAGCACAAGCATTGTCCATCGGCAGAGCACAGGCATTGTAAGTAGAGCACTGCTATTGTCAGGAGAGCATGGGCATTGTCAGCAGAGCACAGTCATCATCCGTAAGCAGAGAACAGGCATTTTCAATAGAACACAGCTGTTGTCAGCAGAGCACAGGCATTGGCAATAGAGCACAACTATTGTCAGCAAAGCATAGGCATTATCAGCAGAGCATAGGCATTGTCAGCAGAGTACAGGCATTGTCATCAGAGCACAGGCATTGTCTATCAGCAGAGCACAGGCATTGTCAATAGAGTACAGGCATTGTCTGTCAGCAGAGCACAGGCATTGTCAGCAGAGCACAAACATTGTCTGTCAGCAGAGCACATGCATTGTTAATATAGGATAGCTATTGTCAGAAGAGCATAGGCATTGTCAGCAGAGCACAGCTATTGGCAGTAGAGCACAGGCATTGTCAGTAGAGCACAGGTAGTGTCCGTCAGCAGAGCACAGGAATTGTCAGCTGAGCACAGATATTGTCAGCAGAGCACAGACATTGTCAGAAGAGCACAGGCATTGTCCATCAGCAGAGCACGGGCATTGTCCGTCAGCAGAGCACAGGCATTGTCCGTCAGCCTAGCACAGGCATTGTCAAGAACACAGCTACAGTATTGTCAGGAGAGCATAGTCATTGTCAGCAGAGCATAGGCATCGTCTGTAAGCAGAGCACAGACATTGTCAATAGAACACAGCTATTGTCAGCAGAGCACAGACATTGTCAGCAGAGCACAGGCATTGTCAATAGAACACGGCTATTTACAGCAAAGCACAGGCATTGTCAGCAGAGCACAGGCATTGTCAGCAGAGCACAGGCATTGTTAGCAAAGCACAGGTATTGTCCATCAGCAGAGCACATGCATTGTCAGCAGTGTCAGCAGAGCATTGTCTGCAGAACACAGGCATTGTCAGAAGAGCACAGGAAGTGTCCATCAGCAGAGCACAGGCATTGACAGCAGAGCACAGACATTTTCAGCAGGGCACAGAAATTGTCAGCAGAGCACAGGCATTGTCTATGAGCAGATCACAGGCATTGTCCATCAGCAAAGCACTGGCATTGTCAATAGAGCACAGCTATTGGCAAGAGAGCATAGGCATTGTAAGCAAAGCACAGTCATCTTCCGTAAGCAGAGCACAGGCATTGTCAATAGAACACTGCTATTGTCAGCAGAGCACAGGCAATGTCAGCAGAGCACAGGAATTGTCAGCAGAGCACAGGCATTTCAATAGAGCACAGCTAATGTCATCAGAGTATAGGCACTGTCAGCAGAGCACAGGCATTGTCAGCAGAGCTCAGGCATTGTCCGTCAGCAAAGCACAGGCATTGTCAATATAGCACAGACACTGTCAGCAGAGCACAGACATTGTCAGCAGAGCACAGGCATTGTCCATCAGTAGAGCACAGGCATTGTCAATAGAGCACAGCTAATGTCAGCAGAGCATAGGCATTGTCAGCAGAGCATAGGCATTGTCAGCAGAGCACAGGCATTATCCATCAGCAGAGCACAGCTATTGTCAGCAGAGCACAGGCATTGTCAATAAAACACAGCTATTGACAATAAAGCACAAGCATTGTCAGCAGAGTGCAGGCATTGTCAGCAGAGCACAGGCATTGTCATTAGAGCACAAGTATTGTCTGTCAGCAGAGCACAGGCATTGTCAGCAGAGCACAGACATAGTCAGCAGAGCACAAGCATTTTCCGTCAACAGAGCACAGACATTGTCAGCAGAGCACAGGCATTGTCAATAGAGCACAGCTGTTGTCAGCAGAGCACAGGCATTGTCATTAGAGAACAAGTATTGTCCATCAGCATAGCACAGGCATTGTCAGCAGAGCACAGGTATTGTCAGAGCACAAACATTGTCAGTCAGCAGGGCATAGTCATTGTCAGCAGAACACAAGCATTGTCCATCAGCAAAGCACAGGCATTGTCAGCAGAACACATACATTGTCAGCCGAGCACAAGCATTGTCCGTCAGCAGAGCACAGGTATTGTCAGGAGATCACAGGCATTTTCTGTCAGCAGAGCTCAAGCAGCACACCAGTTGAGGCTTTATGGACAGTCCAGTACTGATTAAAGGGAACCTGTCACCGTGAAAATGCAATCCAGTTTGCAGGCACAATGTTACAGGGAGAGGGGAGAGAAGCAGTTTGTTAGGTTTTTTTGCGAGAAAATATTCAGTGTAACCTGTGATTTACCCATCTAGCCCTCTGCCCTTTCTGTGATTTTCAGTCCAGTGGGCGGTCCTATCAGTGACTGACAGCTCACTCTGTATGCACACTTACACAGAAGCTGTCAATCACCCAGTGGACTGAAAAGAAGGTTGCACAGGTCATACTGAATCTTTTCACACAAAACTACATGTCAATCTACTCCACTTCTCTTGTCTTCAGATTGGATTACATTTTCAAGGCAACAGGTGCTCTTTAATACAAACATGACTTGTATCCTGCTAAAAGTCCTTCAGTAAAGCAGTGAGGAACTTGATATCCTCAAAACTTGAGCAGGATTAGTAGTTCACTTGTTCTCAAATGCAAAAATCTATCCATCCATTAAATACAGTATAACGCACTGGGGCACTGATGCCTTACCTGATCTGCATCTATCAAATCTGTATTAACAAATTCCTGACTTGTGGTTGAATCCTACTTATGTTTAACCATTATGTACAACTACTGATTTATTCATTCCTATCAACTACGTGTCAACACCAACTAGAACCACTTGTTGCATAACCCTTGTAATTCAGCCTAGGTACAGGAGTGGAAAAACTGAGAGTAGCAAAAAGGCACTGCTTAGGGACTGTAGAAGGTGTGAAGTGCTGGAAAAAACAAGAAGTCTGAGATGTCTAGGAAGCAAACTCTAAAGACAATAGTCATGGCTGAAAAAAGTCTTTATGATGTTTTGCGCCAAGCAAACATTAAATATAGCATTAAAATTAGTGATGAGTGAGTATACTCGTTGCCCGGGTTTGCCCGAGCATGCTCGGGTGGTCTCCGAGTATTTGTGAGTGCTTGGAGATTTAGTTTTTGTTGACGCAACTGCATGATTTGTGGCTGCTAGACAGCTTGAACACATGTGGGGATTCCCTAGCAACCAGGCAACTGCCACATGTACTCAGGCTGGCTAGCAGCCGTAAGTCATGCAGCTGTGTCGACAAAAACTAAATCTCAGAGCACTCACAAATACTCAAAGACCACCCGAGCGTGCTCGGGAAAACCCGAGCAACAAGTATACTCGATCATCACTAATTATAATGGGTCTCTTTAACCATTTATGTGCCACAAAAAGCACTAATAAATTAGTATCATTATTTTTCACATTTTAAATTTTTGCATAGACATCTAAGAATTAATAAAATGATCATTGAGGCAAGCTGCTCAAAAAAACTTCACATAGCATTCAAAGAGTTTGCAATCTGATTTATCTGGAGCGTTCCATTGACATATGTAGGATATAACAATAGTAACATAGTTAGCAAGGCTGAAAAATGACATTTGTCCATCCAGTTCAGCCTATATTCCTTTAGAATAAATCCTCAGATTTATGTCCTTCTAATGAACCTAATAACTGTAAGATACAATATTGCTATGCTCCAGGAAGACATCCAGACCTCTCTTGAAACCCTCGACTGAGTTGACCATCACCACCTCCTCTGGCAAAAAATTCCAGATTCTCACTTCCGTAACAGTAAATAATTCTCTTCTAGGCAAATAGGCAATAGGCAAAATTTCTAAATATATTTTGAGAATAACTTCATACAATTATCAGTATATTGACAGGACATTATAATACCAATTATTATTATTGCTTTTTGGGGGTCTTTTGAAATGTCAACTGATGTCTTACAGTAAGCATACCAAAGACACCCAATAATCGATATTTGGTCCTATTGTAATATGATATGTTCAAGTATTTTTGGTACTAAATCTTACATTCTTTTATTGGATTTATTACATTTCCTCAATTTTATATAATGTGTTGTAGGTAGTGTTGAGCGATACCGTCCGATACTTGAAAGTATCGGTATCGGATAGTATCGGCCGATACCCGAAAAATATCGGATATCGCCGATACCGATATCCGATACCAATACAAGTCAATGGGACATCAAGTATCGGAATGTATCCTAATGGTTCCCAGGGTCTGAAGGAGAGGAAACTCTCCTTCAGGCCCTGGGATCCATAGTGAGGTGTAAAATAAAGAATTAAAATAAAAAATATTGATATGCTCACCTCTCCGGCGGCCCCTGGACATCACGCTGGTAACCGGCCGGCTTCTTTGTTTAAAATGAGCGCGTTTAGGACCTGCGAATGACGTCGCGGCTTCTGATTGGTCGCGTGCCGCTCATGTGACCGCCACGCGACCAATCAGAAGCCGCGACGTCATTCTCATTTACTAAACTCCTAATTCTAGGAATTTAGGACCTGCGAATGACGTCGCGGCTTCTGATTGGTCGCGTGGCGGTCACATGAGCGGCACGCGACCAATCAGAAGCCGCGACGTCATTCGCAGGTCCTAAACGCGCTCATTTTAAACAAAGAAGCCGGCCGGTTACCAGCGTGATGTCCAGGGGCCGCCGGAGAGGTGAACATATCAATATTTTTTATTTTAATTCTTTATTTTACACCTCACTATGGATCCGATACCGATACCCGATACCACAAAAGTATCAGATCTCGGTATCGGAATTCCGATACCGCAAGTATCGGCCGATACCCGATACTTGCGGTATCAGAATGCTCAACACTAGTTGTAGGACAATTGTTTAGATATTTTAGGCACAGAAAATTATTAATATTCCATGTGCAACTGAACATCTCTAACCATATATGTGTACTGCATTGTTATTTCAGAAAGCAAAAAAGTCAAAAGACCAGATCTGTTTGATGATATTTGAAAGGTTGTTTCAAGTTATTGTACTTGTGCCCAAAGAAAAACAAGAACTTTACATTAGAATATGTCTGAGATATCCTAAAATGTTTGAGGATAAATAAATTTAAATCTCTATACCCAAACAATAAGTGGGATCCCACTTTAAAGATGAGACATAATTTAAATCTAATGGAAGTGGTTACTCTGTTTTTGCAATTTAGATAAATGTCACAAATGTAAGTCTGGAATCTATAATTTGAAAAGTTATAATAAGCAATGTTGATTTTAAGACATCACATAATAAGATAAATACCATTGGGAAGTTATTGTATGTGATTTAACCCCCTCAAGACCCAGCCTGTTTTCACCTTTCTGACCCTGCCAAGTTTTACACTTCTGACCACTGTCATTTTATGAGGCAATAACTTTGGAACGCTTCAATGGATCTCACTGATTCTGAGATTGTTTTCTTGTGACATATCATACTTTATGAATGTTAGGGCTAGCGGAACGCACCAAATAATAAGACAGATAGAGTATGGAGCGTTCGCAGCCCGGGGTCCACCGTGCAGAGATGGAACCTGCTGCCAAGTAATGATGGACTATATGGCGGTACTCATAAGTATACACACGTGGGTTAAACTTCACCCAGCGTGAAGGAAGCGATCCTGTTGCGTCACAGGATCGTGGTACCGCACATAGAGCGCGAGCAAGTAGTCAGCGAACTCAACCCCAACTAGGATTGAAGTCCGATTAGACCCTTGCTGGCACAACACCGCAACTGGGTGTGTAAGGAAGCTAAATAACAATATTAGGGCACAGGAGTGCATGCGGTGCCGCACTGATGAACGCCACTAACCACCCAGGCTTGGGTAAGGAAAGCACAGAGGAAGTGCACGGCGCCGTACTGGCGGTCACAGCAACTGGACGCTGTAATGTGTGATTCGTGCTGTAGGATAAGTCGGGCGCTAGATAGCAACCATACACCTTCCGCGAACAGACATTCAATAGGGAAGGGGTATCCAAGGACGACTTGCACTCACAACAAACACACGTATGCAAATGTACACTAGCGCATGGCCGTGCGGTCATGCGCAGTTTATATAGTTGCAGCACAGGAAGTGGCCACAGAAACTTTGCCCTTCCAAGACCTGCCAAGAGGACCAATGGAATGTGCTGCAGGGCCTGAGCACATGACCCTCGATCTCCAACGGGAGATCTTGCCCTGGGCATGCTCAGTGTGTGCAGACAAGGACTTAGTCCCAGAGAAGTCCGCTCGCTGCTGACCAGCACTGGCTTTAATGGCAGAAGCTGAAGAAGCAGCAGTAACTCTCTGTACAGAGTGAGAGTGAGCAAGACGCTGGGACCGACGTCCCTGCTGAGCAGACTCCACTGCGGCTGGATAATGATGGGAGACCGCAGCGGAGATGGCTCGAGATTCCCCCTGTGCAGAAGCGGGAACTCGAGACCTAACAATGATAGCAGTAAAATTTCCTCAATGTGACTTGCGTTTATTAGTGAAAAAATTGAAATTTGGCGAATATTTTTTACATTTTGCAATTTTCAAACTTTTAATTTTTATGCCCTTAAATCAGAGAGTTATTTCACACAAAATAGTTAATATATAATATTTCCCACATGTCTACTTTACATCAGCACAATTCTGGAATCAAATTTTTTTGTTATAAGGGTTAAAAGTTGACCAGCAATATTTCATTTTTTCAACAAATTTTACAAAACCTTTTGTCTAGGGACCACATCACATTTGAAGTCACTTTGAGGGGTCTATATGAAAGAAAATACCTGAAAGGGACACCATTCTAAAAACTGCACCCCTTAAGCTGATCAAAACCACATTCAAGAAGTTTATTAACCTTTCATGTGCTTCACAGCAGCTAAAGGAACATGGAAGTAAAAAATGAACATTTAACTTTTTAGTCACAAAAATGATCTGTCAGCAACAATTTTTTTTATTTTTACAATTGTAAAAGGAGAAAATGAACCACAAAAGTTGTTGTGCAATTTCTCCTGAGTACGCCGATACCCCAAATATGGGGGAAAACCACTGTTTGGGAGCACGGCAGAGCTTGGAAGGGAAGGAGCACCTTTTGAATTTTTGAACGCAAAATTGGTTGGAATTGAGAGCAGACGCCATGTCGGATTTGAAGAGCCCCTGATGTGCCTAAACATTGGAAAACCCCCATAAGTGACCACATTTTGGAAACTAAACCCTTCAAGGAACTTAATTAGCTGTGTGGTAAGCACTTTTAACCCCCAGGTGCTTCACAGAAGTTTAGAACGTAGAGCCGTGAGAATAAAAAATCAAATTTTTTCCGTAAGAATTATTTTTCAGCAATGAGTATTTTATTTTCACAAGTGTAAAAGGAGAAAATGGACAACAAAAGTTGTGCAATTTCTTCTGAGGATGCTGATACCCCATATGTGGGGGAAAACCACTGTTTGGGTGCACGGCAGGGCTCGGAAGGGAAGGAGCACCGTTTGACTTTTTGAACGCAAATTTGGATGGAATTGATAGCGGACGCCATGTCGCGTTTGAAGAGCTCCTGATGTGCCTAAACATTGGAACACCCTCACAAGGGCTGCCATATTGTAAACTAGACCCTTGAAGGAACTTATGTAGCTGTGTGGTGTGTACTTTGAACCCCCAGGTGCTTCACAGAAGTTTAGAACGTAGAGCCATGAAAATAAAAAATCACATTTTTTCCCAAAAATGATTTTTAAGCAACAATTTTTTTCTTTTCCCAAGTGTAAAAGGAGAAAATGGACCACAAAAGTTGTTGTTCAATTTCTCCTGAGTATGCCGATACCCCATATGTGGGGAAAAAACACTGTTTGGGCGCACGGCAGGGCTCAGAAGGGAAGGAGCACCGTTTGACTTTTTGAACGCAAATTTGGTTGGAATTGATAGCGGACGCCATGTTGTGTTTGAAGAGCCCCGATGTGCCTAAACTTTAAAAAACTCTCACAAGTTACCCCATTTTGGAAACTAGACCCTTCAAGGAACTCATATAGCTGTGTGGTAAGCAGTTTTAACCCCCAGGTGCTTCACAGAAGTTTAGAACGTAAAGCCGTGAAATTTAAACATCACGTTTTTTCCACAAAAATAATTTTTAGCAAAAATTTTTTAATTTTCACAAATGTAAAAGGAGAAAATGGACAACAAAAGTTGTTGTGCAATTTCTCCTGAGTACGCTGATACCCCAAATATGGGGGAAACCACTGTTTGGGTGCACGGCAGGGCTCAGAAGGGAAGGAGCACCGTTTGACTTTTTCAACGCAAATTTGGTTGGAATTGATAGCGGACGCCATGTTGCATTTGAAGAGCCCCTGATGTGCCTAAACATTAGAAAAAACCCACAAGTGACCCCATTTTGAAAACTAGACCCTTCAAGGAACTTATCTAGCTGTGTGGTGAGCACTTTGAACCCCCAGGTGCTTCACAGAAGTTTAGAACGTAGAGCAGTGAAAATAAAAAATCACATTTTTTCCACAAAAATTATTTTTCAGCAACAATTTTTATATTTTTACAAGTGTAAAAGGAGAAAATGGACCACAAAATATGTTGTGCAATTTATCATGAGTACGCTGATACCACATATGTGGGGGAAAACACTGTTTGGGCGCATGGCTCGGAAGGGAAAGAGTGACGTTTCAGATTGCAGATTTTGATGGAATTGTCTTCGGGTGTCATGTTGTGTTTGCAGAGCCCCTGATGTGCCTAAACAGTGGAAACCCCTCACAAGTGACCCTATTTTGGAATCTAAACCCCTGAAGGAATTTATCTAGAGGTGTAGTTTTATAGTATTATTATATTGTTTTTTGTTTTACTGGTGTATGAATTTATAATGTGGTGTTATATGTAAGATGTGCGGGGTACATCATATTTATAAAAGTGTGTTGTGTCAACAGGGTATAAACAAATTTTATTAATTTGTGGATGTGTGGTATGCTTTGAATCAATCCTTAGTGCAAAGGCCAGGTTTCTCAGGGCAGGGTTCACAATGGTAAATTGTGTCCTTTCGTATTCCCCTCTTGGAGCATACTCTGGACCGTTTTTGTGATCGTCTTGTCCTCACTGTTTGGGGAACCTGTCCTGGGAAATGTTGACCTGGGACAATACGGGCTCTATCAGATTCAGAAGTACTGGGACCCTCACTTTCCTGAGTGCCAAAACATTAGGGCTTGATGACTACCTCCTGAAACTGAAGGAAGGTCCCCGTATTGCCTGCAGATCGAAAAAGCACAAAAGCATTGTACATTGCCATCTGTACCATGTGCATGGCCAATTTGTTGTACCAAACTTTGGCTTTTCACATGGGACTCCATGGTTGGAGGACCTGATCTGAGAGATCCACACCCCCATGTACCGATTGTAATCCAAGATACAATCTGGCTTTGGGACATGTGCTGTGGTCGCACGAACAGTGACAAGAGTGCTATTGTCACGGTATATGGTGGTCAGGATAAGGGCATCCCTTTTGTCCTTATACTTGACCACCAGCTTGTTGTTGCTGCATTTGGGCTCTGCTTTCTCCTTTTCTCAGTGTTTGCCAAATTAGCGGCTTAGGGAGGCCTCGCTGATTTTTTTCACACGATGCCACATGCAACTGTACCTCTGGCAGAAAGGGCCTTGAAGAGTGGGACGCTGGTGTAAAAGTTATCAATGTAGAGGTGATAACCGTTATCCAGCAGTGGGTGCAGCAATTCCCACACAATTTTCCCACTCACCCCCAGGATAGGGGTGAAATTCAGGGGGGTTAATTTGGGTGTCCTTCCGCTCATAGACCCTAAATCTGTGGGTGTACCCTGAGGTACTCTCGCACAGTTTGTACAGTTTTATTCCATACCTGGCCCTCTTACTGGGCAGGTATTGTCGGAATTTTAGCCTCCGTTTGAAGTGAACGAGAGATTCATCAATAGCGATGTCCCTCTGGGGTGTGTACGCCTCAGCAAATTTTCTGCTGAAGTGTTCAACCACTGGCCGAATTTTATATAGACGATCAAAGTTAGGATCGTCTCAGGGAGGACACTGAGCATTATCATTATAATGCAAAAATTTATGGCTCCCTTCAAAGCGTTTCCTTGTCATGGCCATGCAGAATACCGGTGTAATGTAGAGAATATCAGTACTCCAGTATTGACAAATTTGTTTTTTTATTATGCCCATATGCAGCAAAATTCCCCAAAATTTCATAATCTATGCTGCATTTACGTGGGTCCATCTGGCGAATGATGACGTGGGATTTTGGGTGAAAAATTGTTGGGCATACAGGTTCGTCTGGGCCACTATGAGATTTATTACTTCATCACTGAAAAAGAATTTGAAGAAGTCAATTTCAGTGAGGCCAGTGGTGTCAAACTGGATTCCTGAGCTGCTGCTTAAATCCAGAATGACGGGCTGAACATTTTCATGGGGTGCAATCTATATGGTATCGATTATTTGAATATTCAAAAAGGGGACAAAAACTGAACTCGGAAATTATAGGCCAGTAAGCTTAACCTCTACTGTGGGTAAAATCCTGGAGGGCATTCTGAGGGATGCTATACTGGAGTATCTGAAGAGGAATAACCTCATGACCCAATATCAGCATGGGTTTACTAGGGACCGTTCCTGTCAGACAAATCTGATCAATTTCTATGAAGAGGTAAGTTCCGGACTGGACCAAGGGAACGCAGTGGACGTAGTGTATATGGACCTTTCAAAAGCTTTTGATTCGGTACCACACAAAAGGTTTATACATAAAATGAGAATAATGGGGATAGGGAAAAATAAGTGTGTAAGTGGGTAAAGAGCTGGCTCAGGGATAGGAAATAAAGGGTGGTTATTAATGGAGCACACTCGGACTGGGTCATGGTTAGCAGTGGGGTACCACAGGGGTCAGTATTGGGCCCTCTTCTTTTTAACATTTTTATTAATGATCTTGTAGGGGGCATACAGAGTGGAATTTCAATATTTTCAGATGACACTAAACTATGCAGGGTAATCAATACAGAGGAGGACAATTTTATATTACAGGATGATTTATGTAAACTATAAGCTTAGGCTGATAAATGGCAAATGAGCTTTAATGGGGATAAATGTACGGTCATGCACTTGGGTAGAAGTAATAAGATGTATAACTATGTGCTTAGTTCTAAAACTCTGGGAAAAAACGTCAATGAAAAAGACCTGGGAGTATGGGTGGATGACAAACTCACATTTAGTGGCCAGTGTCAGGCAGCTGCTACAAAGGCAAATAAAATAATGGGATGCATTAAAAGAGGCATAGATGCTCATGAGGAGAACATAATTTTACCTCTATACAAGTCACTAGTTCGACCACACTTAGAATACTGTGCACAGTTCTGGTCTCCGGTGTATAAGAAAGACATAGCTGAACTGGAGCGGGTACAGAGAAGAGTGACCAAGGTTATTAGAGGACTGGGGGGTCTGCAATACCAAGATAGGTTATTACACTTGGGGCTATTTAGTTTGGAAAAACGAAGGCTAAGGGGTGATCTTATGTTAATGTATAAATATATGAGGGGACAGTACAAAGACCTTTCTGATGATCTTTTTAATCATAGACCTGAGACAGGGACAAGAGGGCATCCTCTACGTCTGGAGGAAAGAAGGTTTAGGCATAATAACAGACGCGGATTCTTTACTGTAAGAGCAGTGAGACTATGGAACTCTCTGCCGTATGATGTTGTAATGAGTGATTCATTACTGAAATTTAAGAGGGGACTGTAACATAGTAACATAGTAACATAGTTAGTAAGGCCGAAAAAAGACATTTGTCCATCCAGTTCAGCCTATATTCCATCATAATAAATCCCCAGATCTACGTCCTTCTACAGAACCTAATTGTATGATACAATATTGTTCTGCTCCAGGAAGACATCCAGGCCTCTCTTGAACCCCTCGACTGAGTTCGCCATCACCACCTCCTCAGGCAAGCAATTCCAGATTCTCACTGCCCTAACAGTAAAGAATCCTCTTCTATGTTGGTGGAAAAACCTTCTCTCCTCCAGACGCAAAGAATGCCCCCTTGTGCCCGTCACCTTCCTTGGTATAAACAGATCCTCAGCGAGATATTTGTATTGTCCCCTTATATACTTATACATGGTTATTAGATCGCCCCTCAGTCGTCTTTTTTCTAGACTAAATAATCCTAATTTCGCTAATCTATCTGGGTATTGTAGTTCTCCCATCCCCTTTATTAATTTTGTTGCCCTCCTTTGTACTCTCTCTAGTTCCATTATATCCTTCCTGAGCACCGGTGCCCAAAACTGGACACAGTACTCCATGTGCGGTCTAACTAGGGATTTGTACAGAGGCAGTATAATGCTCTCATCATGTGCATCCAGACCTCTTTTAATGCACCCCATGATCCTGTTTGCCTTGGCAGCTGCTGCCTGGCACTGGCTGCTCCAGGTAAGTTTATCATTAACTAGGATCCCCAAGTCCTTCTCCCTGTCAGATTTACCCAGTGGTTTCCCATTCAGTGTGTAATGGTGACATTAATTCCTTCTTCCCATGTGTATAACCTTACATTTATCATTGTTAAACCTCATCTGCCACCTTTCAGCCCAAGTTTCCAACTTATCCAGATCCATCTGTAGCAGAATACTATCTTCTCTTGTATTAACTGCTTTACATAGTTTTGTATCATCTGCAAATATCGATATTTTACTGTGTAAACCTTCTACCAGATCATTAATGAATATGTTGAAGAGAACAGGTCCCAATACTGACCCCTGCGGTACCCCACTGGTCACAGCGACCCAGTTAGAGACTATACCATTTATAACCACCCTCTGCTTTCTATCACTAAGCCAGTTACTAACCCATTTACACACATTTTCCCCCAGACCAAGCATTCTCATTTTGTGTACCAACCTCTTGTGCGGCACGGTATCAAACGCTTTGGAAAAATCGAGATATACCACGTCCAATGACTCACCGTGGTCCAGCCTATAGCTTACCTCTTCATAAAAACTGATTAGATTGGTTTGACAGGAGCGATTTCTCATAAACCCATGCTGATATGGAGTTAAACAGTTATTCTCATTGAGATAATCCAGAATAACATCCCTCAGAAACCCTTCAAATATTTTACCAACAATAGAGGTTAGACTTACTGGCCTATAATTTCCAGGTTCACTTTTAGAGCCCTTTTTGAATATTGGCACCACATTTGCTATGCGCCAATCCTGCGGAACAGACCCTGTTGCTATAGAGTCACTAAATATCAGAAATAATGGTTTATCTATTACATTACGGTAAGGAAACACGGCACTCAGTAGATATGAGGGTTGGCGGTGCTCAAGTAGGGTGTCCACCCCGTATATTAAAGATGAATGAAACTTGGCACTCAATTTTTGAGAAGAAAAGCTTCTTAGTTTATTGATGCATCCAGACCAACAAAACCGCTAAACGTTTTCGGTCCACACCGGACCTTCGTCAGAGCGTTTCTTAGACATTGACTGGATGAGGAAGCTAATGAGCGTCAGCCAGAGCACGGGATATAGGAGCTGCAGTCTGCTGCAGGATCACAAAGGAAGGTGAAGCGCTCTCCTCTGCTCTGCACTACTAGCGCTCAGGATCCAGCGCCGTTACTCCCTCCAGGCTTTGTGCCTCTCCTCTGGCGCTTCACCTCATTAGCTTCCTCATCCAGTCAATGTCTAAGAAAGGCTCTGACGAAGGTCCGGTGTGGACCGAAAACGTTTAGCGGTTTTGTTGGTCTGGATGCATCAATAAACTAAGAAGCTTTTCTTCTCAAAAATTGAGTGCCAAGTTTCATTCATCTTATCTATTACATTACTTAGTTCTCTTAGTACTCGTGGGTGTATGCCATCCGGACCCGGAGATTTATCTATTTTAATCTTTTTTAGCCGGTTTCGCACCTCTTCTTAGGTTAGATTAGTGACCCTTAATATAGGGTTTTCATTGTTTCTTGGGATTTCACCTAGCATTTCATTTTCCACCGTGAATACCGTGGAGAAGAAGGTGTTTAATATGTTAGCTTTTTCCTCGTCATCTACAACCATTCTTTCCTCACTATTTTTTAAGGGGCCTACATTTTCAGTTTTTATTCTTTTACTATTGATATAGTTGAAGAACAGTTTGGGATTAGTTTTACTCTCCTTAGCAATGTGCTTCTCTGTTTCCTTTTTGGCAGCTTTAATTAGTTTTTTAGATAAAGTATTTTTCTCCCTATAGTTTTTTAGAGCTTCAATGGTGCCATCCTGCTTTAGTAGTGCAAATGCTTTCTTTTTACTGTTAATTGCCTGTCTTACTTCTTTGTTTAGCCACATTGGGTTTTTCCTATTTCTAGTCCTTTTATTCCCACAAGGTATAAACCGCTTACACTGCCTATTTAGGATGTTCTTAAACATTTCCCATTTATTATCTGTATTCTTATTTCTGAGGATATTGTCCCAGTCTACCAGATTAAGGGCATCTCTAAGCTGGTCAAACTTTGCCTTCCTAAAGTTCAGTGTTTTTGTGACTCCCTGACAAGTCCCCCTAGTGAAAGACAGGTGAAACTGTACAATATTGTGGTCGCTATTTCCTAGATGCCCGACCACCTGCAGATTTGTTATTCTGTCAGGTCTATTAGACAGTATTAGGTCTAAAAGTGCTGCTCCTCTGGTTGGAATCTGCACCAATTGTGAAAGATAATTTTTCTTGGTTATTAGCAGAAACCTGTTGCCTTTATGGGTTTCACAGGTTTCTGTTTCCCAGTTAATATCCGGGTAGTTAAAGTCCCCCATAACCAGGACCTCATTATGGGTTGCAGCTTCATCTATCTGCTTTAGAAGTAGACTTTCCATGGTTTCTGTTATATTTGGGGGTTTGTAACAGACCCCAATGAGAATTTTGTTACCATTTTTCCCTCCATGAATTTCAACCCATATGGACTCGACATCCTCATTTCCTTCGCTAATATCCTCCCTTAAAGTGGACTTTAGACAAGACTTTACATAGAGACAAACCCCTCTAGATGACTGGATGTCTTTTTTTGAAAAGTATAATGTTACAGGGTATATATACTAGATTCCTTGATAGGGCGTTGATCCAGGGAACTAGTCTGATTGCCGTATGTGGAGTCGGGAAGGAATTTTTTTCCCCAATGTGGAGCTTACTCTTTGCCACATGGGTTTTTTTTGCCTTCCTCTGGATCAACATGTTAGGGCATGTTAGGTTAGGCTATGAGTTGAGCTAGATGGGCTTAAAGTCTACCTTTAACCTTAATAACTATGCTACTATGTTACTATGATTGCTGCAGGAGTTGCCTGGGTCCTACGGCGCCTTGCTGGGGGTCCTTCCTCACCAGATGAGGAGGAGGAATAGAGGAATGTGGGATCTTCCTCACTGACTGAATACGTGTCGGATGCAATGATGGCGTAAGCCTCCTCTGGTGAATAGCACCTTGTTAACGAATGGGCCATTTTTATTTTTTTTTCCAAACCCTCGGGATGTGTGTGTTAAGTGGTGATTTTACACATGTAATGTGTGGGGCTTTGTAATAGGGTACTCTTTATTATAACAAAACAGAGAGAAAAAAGTAGAGAGATAAAATGTAGAAAAGAAAAAAATGAAAAGAAAAATCAGATGTAAAAAAAAAGATGTACAAAAAATTAGATGTTCACTACACTAATGCCCTCCCTATAAATTTACCTGCCGCAAATAATGTTTTTTACAAAAGAAAAATGGACGTCAACAACAGTGTGACGTACGCTCCCCTAATGCACTAGCTAAAAATTTATTCGGCGCAACTAATTATTTTTTTTACAAAAGAAAAACGGACGTCACTAGTAGGGTTGAGTGACTTTTGTTTTTATAGGATCGGGTCGGATTTCACGAAACCCGACTTTTTCAAAAGTCGGGTCGAGTGAAATCGGCCGATCCTATAGAAAAGTCGGGGTCGGGGTCGGCCGAAACACGAAACCCAATGCAGTGCATTGGGTTTCTAATGGTTCCCAGGGCCTGAAGGAGAGGAAACTCTCCTTCAGGCCCTGCGATCCATATTAATGTGTAAAATAAAGAATAAAAATAAAAATATTGCTATACTCACCCTCGGATGCGCCCTGGTTGTAACCGGGAGCCTTCCTTCCTAAGAATCAGCACTTGTAGGACCTTTCGATGATGTCGCGGCTTGTGATTGGTCACGTGAGCGGTCACATGGGCGTCACGCGACCAATCAGAAGCCGTGACATTATCGAAAGGTCCTTCAAGCGCTGATTCTAAGGAAGGAAGGCTCCCGGTTACAACCAGGGCACGTCCGAGGGTGAGTATAGCAATATTTTTTATTTTTATTCTTTATTTTACACTTAAATCTGAATTCCGATACCAATTCCCGATATCTTAAACATATCGGGAATCGGTATCGGAATTCCGATTCCAGATTCAGAAGATCGCCGACTCCATGGCCGACCCCACACAGGGGTCGGGTCGGGTTTCATGAAACCCGACTTTGCCAAAAGTCGGCGACTTCTGAAAATGGCCGACCCGTTTCACTCAACCCTAGTCACTAGAAATTACTCGGCGATAGCAACAAACAGTGACGCCGGCAAAACCTAACACGCTACCTATAAAACTACTCTGTACGATTTTTTTTCCCTACAACAAGATCGGACGTCACCAAACACTGATGCCGACTAGACCTAATACACTACCTATAAAACTACTCTATACTTTTTTTTTCTGTAAAAGATCAGTTGTCACTAACGCTGTGACCCCGGCTACGCTACCTTGCTACGTCTAAATCTACACTGTACTAACTACTATTATTATTTTTTCTAAAAAAAAAAATCGGACGTCACTTAGACTGTGATGTCCGCTATGCTAACTAATTAAAAAGAGAAAAATTCCTGTGGTGCAGTCTTTGATTAGCAGCGATACTGATCAGAGCACTGCGGACACAGGAAGCGCACAAATGCTCTGCGCAGAACGCAGCGCACACAAAAAACGTGCAAAAAAGTGCGCTAATAATTCAATTGGAGGTGTGGCAGGGGGTACTGGAACAGGGAAGGGGGATGGGAAAGGGGACATCACCAAACACTGACGCCGGCTACGCTACGACTAAAACTACACTGTACTAACTACTATTATTATTTTCTAAAAAAAAGAAATAAAAATCAGACGTCGCTTAGACTGCGGTGTCCGCTATGCTATCTAAAGAAAGAAAAATTCCCATGGCGCAGTCTCCAATCATCAGCGATACTGGTCAGAGTGCTGCGGTCACGGAAAGAGAACGAATGCTCTGTGCAGGATGCCGCGCACAGGAAAAAAGTGCAAAAAAGTGTGCTAAAAAATCAATTGGAGGGGGAGGGGAGATGGAGGGTTTACTGGAACAAGGATGGGGGATGGGAAAGGGGTAGGGGAGGTGCTGCTGCTCTGCTGTGATCACAGGCCTCACACAGCAGGCAGATGGCAGCAGAGAGGACAGAGCACAGAACACGAAGCTGGAGCAGGATGCTGCAGAAGGAGGCAGGAGATTGCCGGGTTGATCACACTGGCCACCAATGGATTCTTTGACTCAGGTACTCAGAGGGGCTTGGACAACCAATCTGCGACAAATCTGAGAGAAAGATGGTGTGCAGGGCGGTGATTGCTATTTTAAATTAACCCCTTTGGTGCTGATTGGCTAGAAGCCAATCAGCGCCATAGGGGTTAATCAGGTGAGGTGACATGGTGATCACCCCACCCACTGTGACGGCTGTGATTGGTGTGACATCCTCAGCACAGATCACAGTCGGTCACATGCTTTTTTTTTTTTAATAACTTTATTTTTTTTTTGCTGTGATTGGCTGGTCAGAATTGACCAGCCAATCACAGCAATCGCCGATGTGGGGGGGCGATGCAGCACCCTGGGGCTATGTGCGGAGATGGTCTGCTGTCATGGACATCAGCCATCGGAATCTGGTCACCGCGCGATGCCGCGTGGTGACCGGAAAATGGTGGTGCCACACTAGTACTGCGCTGGTCAGAAATGCACCTCCTGCAGCGCAGTACTAGTATGGCGGAGGTCAGGAAGGGGTTAATGTGGCAGTTTGCTGGATCACGAAGACCTGATCATCATTTGACAATTAAAATCTAAATCTTATCTTGTCCTGACTGACAGACTTGTTCACTGTGCATGTAGCCCATGTGTTCCAGTTTCTATAATTGTTCTCTTGTGTCTACAAGACTAGGGAGTTACCCACCACTCCTCTTAGGCTATCTGCACAAAAGCTGTTCCACTCAGCATGTCCACATGGATTTTTCCTCTCTGAACTCTGTTCACACAGGTAATATACAGATGATCAGGTTTTTAAATACATCAGATAGGGATTGCATACATCAGTTAGGACTGCTTTGATATGGGTATACCTTGACGTTTGGTGGAGCAGCTTAGTATACATTTTTTTGCAAAAAACGTATCAACCAAATACCCTGTTTTTTACATCTTTTTACTAGCACTTGCGGATTACTGTGATTTTTTAAACTGATTGTTTTTAATTCTACTATGCTCTTTTGTGTCTTCAAGTTTCTTGGTGGTGTGTGAACATTTTCCTACAGACTTGTTCACTGTGCAAGTAGCCCATGTGTTGATGTTTCTATAATTGTTCTCTTGTGTCTACAAGACTAGGGAGTTACCCACCACTCCTCTTGGGCTATCTGCGCAAAAGCTGTTCTACTCAGCATGTCAACATGGATTTTTCCTCTCTGAACCCTGTTCACACAGGTAATATACAGTTGATCAGGTTTTTAAATACATCAGACAGGGATTGCATACATCAGTTAGGACTGCTCTGATATGGGTATACGTTGATGTTTGGTGGAGCAGTTTAGTATACATTTTTTTGCAAAAAATATATCAACCAAATACCCTGTTTTTTACATCTTTTTACTAGCACTGGCGGATTACTGTGAATTTTCAAAACTGAGTGTTTTTGGTTCTACTATGCTCTTTTGTGCCTTCAAATATGGAAAAATTATAGCTCTCAAAATGTGGTGATGCAAAAACTATTTTTTGCAATAAAGAGCATCTTTTAATGTGTGACAGTTGCCAAACAAAAAAACACTATAAAATCCCGCTGTAAATAGTAAATTAAACCTCCCTTTATTACCCCCTTAGTTAGGGAAAAATAATAAAATGAAAAAAATTATATCCATTTTCCTATTAGGGTTAGGGCTAAAGTTAGGGTTGGGGCTTAAGTTAGGGTTAAAGTTGGGACTAAAATTAGGGTTAGGGTTGAGGCTAAAATTAGGGTTGGGATTGGGGCTAGAGATTGGGTTAGGGTTTGGATTACGTTTATGGTTGGGATTAGGGTTGGGATTAGGGTTAGGGGTGTGTCAGGGTTAGGGGTGTGGTTAGGGTTATGGTTTGGATTAGGGTTAAATGTGTGTGGTAGTTAGGGGTGTGTTGGGGTTAGGGGTTTGGTTAAGGTTGGGATTATGGTTAGGGGCGTGTTTGGGTTAGGGGTGTGGTGTTAGGGTTATGGTTAGGGTTGGGATTAGGGTTAGAGGTGTGTTCGGGTTAGGGTTGGTGTTAGAAATGCGTAATGGCATCTAATCTCAATTCCAGCCAATTTTGCTTTGAAAAAGCCAATTTCTCCTGTTACTCTTGGTAAAAATAGAACAAATTGGATCTGAAGTAAATTTTTTGTGAAAAAAAGTTAAATGCTCATTTTTTTTAAACATTCCAAAAATTTCTGCGAAGCACCTAAAGGATTAATAATCTTCTTGAATGTGGTTTTGAGCACCTTGAGGAGTGCAGTTTTTAGAATCATGTCACTTTTAGGTATTTTCTATCATATAGACCCCTCAAAATGACTTCAAATGTGATGTGGTTCCTAAAAAAAATTGGTGTTGTAAAAATGAGAAATCGCTGGTCAATTTTTAACCCTTACATCTAGGGTTGAGCGAAACGGGTCGGCCATTTTCAGAAGTCGCCGGTTTCATGAAACCCGACCAGACCCCTGTGTGGGGTCGGCCATGAGGTCGGCGATCTTCTCAATCTGGTATCGAAATTCCGATACCGAGTTCCGATATGTTTGCAATATCGGAAATCGGTATCGGAATCCATATTTAAGTGTAAAATAAAGAATTAAAATAAAAAATATTGCTATACTCACCCTCTGACGCGCCCTGGTACTAACCGGCAGCCTTCCTTCCTTAGAATCAGCGCGTGAAGGGCCTTAGATGGCGTCGCGGCTTGTGATTGGTCGCGCGACCACCCATGTGACCGCTCGCGCGACCAATCACAAGCCGCGACGTCACCGAAGGTCCTTCAAGCACTGATTCTTAGGAAGGAAGGCTGCCGGAAAGAAGCAGGGCGCGTCCGAGGGTGAGTATATACCTAATAGGAATTAACTTCTGTCTCTCATGGGGCTCAGGAGGGTTTTGTTCATGTGTGCGTAAGGTGACAGAGCATATTGTGACAGCATAACATCCTGAACTTCAGCATGCTTGCGTAAAACCCTCCTGCGCAGGCAGGCAGTGAGGTGAGTATTAGGATCTTTTTAATTTTACATCTTGCATTTATTATGCTACAGAGACTTGAGAGACCCCAGAGCATAATAATGAACCTCTCTGGAAAATACTTACAATGGGTAATTTAAAATTTTGCTTTATATGCTCATCTATAATGAATGGATCTATTGAGATTCCTATGAGGTCTTTCTGGACCCTAATGTGTAATAAACGCAGATTGTAAAAATAAAAAACTATAATTTGCCTCACCCCAATCTTTTCTGCCGACCTACTGCCCAGGTTCCATGCCATTCTTTTTTCAAACAACTGTCTGCTTCACTTTGATTAATTGATTACAGTCAACTGGACATTTGATGTCCCTGTGCCCCATGCCATCACGGAGAATATCAAATCACCATGATGTGTGTTGCCTGTGGCCTAATCAGTTCATTAGGAAACTCATGTTGGGAATGATGATGTGAGCTACAACAGTACAGAACTCAGGGGCGTGGGAGGCCTTCTTGGCCCAAATTCTGGCCCAGTGTGAAGCAGGCCAAAGAGGATGTACTCAACTGTGAACGGCAAAAAGAAAAGGTTCTGAGGACTGGATGGCAGCCTGTATGTGTCAAGGGCCATGATAGCACTAAGATGAATTTCATTTTTTTTTTTTACTTTTTGCTGGCCCCTTCATGGATTAGCAAAATGTTGGCCAGCTGGCTCCTATTTTGCAGAATTTGCAGGAAATGATCAAAAAAAATTGAATACTGGAGAATATGAATTTTTTAATAATTCAATTCAATGTCACTTGAATAAGTTTTGCCGTCTTTACACCTAACATATGTAATATATAATATCTGTGTTTTCTTAGGTAGCACAGTGGAATAGGACTACTTATGGCAAAAGTGCCTGGAACAGTGCAGCCTCTGCACCATTTTTAGCTACTGCCTATAGAACTACAATAATTAATTATTAATTCATGAGACATAATCAAGATGTAGAAAAAAACAACCAATACTAACTTCCCTGTTCACAACTGCAGTTCACTGTCCCTTCTTTCACAGCGGAAGTCCTTTCCTAACATGACTGTCGTAAAGTTGCGGCACATGTCTGGCGGTAAGGAGACCCGGCATGGACCATATGGGGTAGAGCATGCAGTGGAGGTGGCCAGAAGGTGAGCGATGAGGTGAATATTCATTTTATTTACTTACGCTTTTACATTTTTTCTGCCAACTTCTTGAATTCACATGGAGCTAACTACAAAAAAAACACATTCTGAAGAATGCTGATTTTTGTAAAATTTGAGTACAATTCAATTCACATAAATGTGTCCATCTCTATTCTCTACCTGACCTATAAGGTTAGATGATAGAGTTTCCAATAATATAGTAATGTATACTATAGTAAAAATCATGCACACAACTCTTAAAACAATGACATTTTGAAATAACTAAAAAGTATAATAAAACCTTAAACATCAAGTCAAAACCTGAAAACTAAAGAGTAAATTCATATGCAAAAAAAAAATGAAGTGTTTGGAATTTATGGCAGCATTTGTCTGATGAGATATTGCTTCTTTTTCAAACTTAATTTAGGTAACTTGTGGAACATACCGTTATACGATAATAATTTTTTCAAAATGGTTTGGACGGTAATTTTCTGCATTAATATTTCATATATAGATAAAAACAGACAGAAATACTGTGCCTCAAAGGCAAAAAAGGCATGTATACACAGGGTTAAAGTAATTGCCTCGCTGATTGTATATTATGCACTCATTTCGGTGAATTACTATTTTTCTTCTTGTCTTGATCCTAGCCATGTCAGTGTACTATGGAAAGTGGATCAGACAAATTGTTCTAATTGCAAATTAATGCTGTAGTGGAGATACATTACCAACATACTATTGATCTGCAGTTAAATCCTAATGCATCTATGCACTAATATTACTTTCAGTATAGTCCCTACATTACTTTTTCTGCAACATATTTTCCCTTTTAGATGTGTTTCATACAGTAATGACCTCAATTTTTAATTTCCTACAGAGAGAAAACGTCTGACTTGTAATTATCATTTTTGAAAGGTATCTAGATGCTACAAAAACCCTTCATAAGATCAAAGAAATTATTGAGATAAAACTGTAATAAGGTAAGACACAGACAATTATATGCAGTACATAGAACATGGATAAAGATGAAACATTGCTTTCTTTTGTTGTTGTGGTTTTACAAGAAAATGTATATACTTTAAAGTGATAAATAGTAAAAAAAAAACCTCACCAGAGATAGGATAGAGATAGAGAAAAAGATAGAAGGGGAACAATGGATATTAGCACTTTGGCTTTTTCATTGGAGATTAATAATATACATTTTTATTTTTATTTTTTAAAGTAAAAGGCAATGCCATTAGAGATGGGAGAACCCAAACAGTAAAGTTGGGGATCCGTATCAAACACCCACTGTTCTGGCAGCGACTCCGAACATGGAATTCCCCTGGAAGTTCATGCTACTGTTTGGGTTCAGCACCCCAAACATCAGGTGTTTCCTACACTGATATGTGCATGACTGCATGAGAAACACAGGCAAGTCTAATCAGCAGTAAGATTATTACCGCCAGTCAGAGTCCAGCACCTCTGACCTACGGAAAAAAGTTTACCTTCAGTCTCAGAGGCGTTGGTTGATGTGAGTATTACAACCTTCAGCCTATGGATACTGCCGCCAATAACATAGCAGGTGCCACTGATGGGAGTATTCATCAGCCTGTGCCTACCTTATACATAAATAAATAAAAAAATATGTATTGGTGTCTGTTCTATTTTTGATAACCTTAACTTATCTCTATTTTTTTAATAATCTTCTTACAGCTTTGTACACTTGAAATTAATAAATTAGCTATCGCATCGTAAGGAGTTAAATTTAAGTTAGAAAATAGGAGGCAATGCATAATAGCTGTAACTCACACATTCTCCTTTCAGGGACTGTAATTAATGTAGTATGTATTTATTATGCAAAAGTTAATTACTGAGCTGAGATCTAGCATACTGCAACAAAAAGGTCTGGGTGACACAACATTAGTTTAAATGTTGTTAATTGCAATATGTGAAGCAGTTGCTTTCTGTGAGTTCTGATTCTTAGACATCCTACTTTTATATAATAAATGGAGGATTTATCTTCTTATATGTTTCATCATGTAATTTCTTTTTAAGTTTGCCAATTTATTTACCTAAGCTATATTGCTTTGATTTTAAGTGTCATTCTTTAAAGAAATGTGTGACATTTTGGTGTAAGATGAAGACAAATAAACATTATAGCTAGGGATGGGTGAGCACTAAAATGTTTGGGTGCTCGTTGCTCGGGTCAAGCAAATTAGAATACTCGGGTACTCGGCCAGAACAACGAGCCAAATGTAAGTCTATGGGAGACCAGAGTATTTTTACCACGATCCCCCTCGGGGTCCTTTTAAGGTAAAAAAAAAGTCTGAAAATTATAGAAACACTGCTCTAATTACACAGGGACATCATGGGGATCGCCCCTGGAAGCATTACTGACTCGTAGTTCACAGTTTTAATCATTTTTTTCCGAGATTCATGCCATTTTTCCCGGTGCCACAAAAACCACATGAAAACGAAACCAAAATGGGTTTTGCTTGGAAATATGTCAAGGTACATCCTTTGCAGGTTAATGACTTGCCTGTAAGGCCAAATATTTAACCCCAGACAGAAAATTTCCTCTCCCACTTAGGCTTAGTTCAGACGCAGCATTTTTGAAGCGTTTTTCAATTTTAACATTGCTTTCAACCACTACAAATTCATTCACTGGGAAATGTCATTGTAACATTTAACAACCCTAGCTGGCCATGTGGTGTGTGACACATAAGCAGACCCATCTTGTTTCATTTATGAAGGAGGGACTCTTAAAGTAGCACAGCCTATTTTTACTGTTGCTTCAGGCGGCATTAATCTTCTTAAAGGGCCATTATTAAACTGTGGCTCTTCTAAACTGTTGTAGCTTTTGCTGTGAGTTGATGGGCTGCCAGCAATTACTACGCACCACAATACACCTTTCATAAGATGTCCAGGAGGGCATCCTGAAAAAATGTTGCATTGAATGCAAGGCCTGCCCTGCTACCAATTCATATGCACCCTAATAAGCCTTTGAACCCACATACTGGATGGGCCCAGGAAAATCCACATCACAATATGCATTTTGTGCTCCATACTCCTTTGCTTTATACATTGGCATGAAGGCGAGCCTTGCTGCATAGTCAGTCTTTTGCACCCCATTAGGCCTTGGAACCCACATACTGGATGGGCCCAGGAAAATCCACTTCACAATATGCATTTTGTTCTCCATACTCCTTTGTTTTATACATTGGCAGGAAGGCGAGCCCTGCTGCATAGTCAGTCTTTTGCACCCCATTAGGCCTTGGAACCCACATACTGGATGGGCCCAGAAATTCACTCATATTTTTTAATGGTATGATGGTTCCCTCTTTGCACAATTATTTACAGGATAATTTGGCAATTTTTTTTGGCATGTTTTTAACACTAAGGTTCAGATACGGCTTTAAGAAAGGTTAATACTTGCAATACAAGGCAATTTTATTGTAAACTACAAAATTCAAGGAATAGTATGATTGAATAGTATGAGTGCGTACACTTTTGTATGTGTTAACATACACAGGTTAATAAGTACATATAAGGATTAAATAAATATAGTGAGTACGTATATATGAAGATTAACTACATACATTATACTTAGATCATCACCAAGAGGATTTTAAACATCATATGTCTGAAATATCAGAGAAGCAACACCAAGACTAGAACCCCTGGGAGATTACCTACACTGCATGGACGTCCCCAATTATGCAGGTATCAGCACACTGTGCATGTACAGGTACCCCTGTTTTGGCATCTGTCATGTTTCTCTGGTCTTATATAGTGAATAACACTATGTAGTAACTCTATTTTCACCCACACTTTCAAGTGGCCACTTTTCAAGGTTGGATGAAACTGAGATATCATGGAGTCATCAGACGAGGGGCCATAAACCCCTAGAAAATAAAAGCCACAAGGATTTAGATCAAACCACCACTGGCATAGTTTCAGTAAACCTTAAGGTTTTCCAATGACAAACAGCAAACATATAGAAGCTTAGAACTGTTTGTGAAGTGAACAAACATTTCTGTTGTGAATTCTGTGGCTGAATTCACTCCTGTGGTCACAAGTGGTACTGCAGCTTCTGAGCTTCCTCCCTCAGGTGTTCTGGTGAGCTCGTTGGCTGCTTTGTTATTTAACTCCACCTGATTCTGTCTTCCTTGCTCCTTGTCAATGTTCCAGTGTTGGACCTGAGCTTCTGGATCTTTCCTGTGGCCTGCTGCTCTGCTTAGATAAGTGTTTCTTTGCTTTTGTTGCTACTTTTTCTGTCCAGCTTGTCTATTCGTTTTTGCTGGAAGCTCTGAGACGCAAAGGGTGCACCGCCGTGCCGTTAGTTCGGCACGGTGGGTCTTTTTGCCCCCTTTGCGTGGTTTTTTGCTTTAGGGTTTTTTGTAGACTGCAAAGTTCTCTTTGCTATCCTCGCTCTATCTAGAATATCGGGCCTCACTTTGCTGAATCTATTTCATCCCTACGTTTGTCTTTTCATCTTGCTAACAGTCATTATATGTGGGGGGCTGCCTTTTCCTTTGGGGTATTTCTCTGAGGCAAGTCAGGCTTGTTTTTCTATCTTCAGGCTAGTCAGCTCCTCAGGCTGTGCCGAGTTGCATAGGTAGTGACAGGCGCAATCCACAGCTGCCTTTAGTTGTGTTTAGGATAGGTTCAGGTATTGCGGTCTACACAGATTCCATGTCTCAGAGCTCGTTCTATTTTTTTGGGTTATTATCAAATCACTGTATGTGCTCTGATTGCTGGCACACTGTGTCACTGGATTGCCTACATAACAGTACAAGGAGCCTCCCTAATGATTCTCAATAGAGGGAAAAAAGAAGTTCTGACATCATTTTTTTTCTCAGCTCTGTGTTCAGTCTTTTTTTTCCCCTAGACATTTGGGTGTTTCAGGACACAGGTGTGGACATGGATATTCAGGCTCTGTGCTCTTCAATGGATAATCTCGTTACAAATGTACAAAGGATTCAAGATACTATTGATCAGAAATCTATGTTAGAACCAAGAATTCCTATTCCTGATATGTTTTTTGGTGATAGAACTAAGTTTCTTAATTTCAAAAATAATTGTAAGCTATTTCTGGCCTTGAAACCTCATTCTTCTGGTAATCCTATTCAACAGGTTTTGATTATTATTTCTTTTTTGCGCGGCGACCCTCAGGACTGGGCATTTTCTCTTGCGCCAGGAGACCCTGCATTGAGTAATGTCAATGCGTTTTTCCTGGCGCTCGGATTGCTTTACGATGAGCCTAATTCAGTGGATCAGGCTGAGAGAGATTTGCTGGCTTTGTGCCAGGGTCAGGATGATATAGAAGTATATTGTCAGAAATTTAGGAAGTGGTCTGTACTCACTCTGTGGAATGAATCTGCGCTGGCAGCTTTGTTCAGAAAGGGTCTCTCTGAGGCTCTTAAGGATGTCATGGTGGGTTTTCCTATGCCTGCTGGTTTGAATGAGTCTATGTCTTTGGCCATTCAGATCGGTCGACGCTTGCGTGAGCGTAAATCTGTGCACCATTTGGCGGTATTGTCTAAGATTAAACCTGAGCCTATGCAGTGCGATAGGACTATGACCAGAGTTGAACGGCAAGAACACAGATGTCTGAATGGTCTGTGTTTCTACTGTGGTGATTCCACTCATGCTATTTCTGATTGTCCTAAGCGCACGAAGCGGTTCGATAGGTCTGCCGTCATTGGTACTGTACAATCCAAATTCCTTCTGTCCATTACCTTGATATGCTCTTTGTCATCATATTCTGTCATGGCGTTTGTGGATTCAGGCGCTGCCCTGAATCTGATGGATTTGGATTATGCTAAACGTTGTGGGTTTTTCTTGGAGCCTTTGCGGTGTCCTATTCCGTTGAGAGGAATTGATGTTACACCTTTGGCCAAGAATAAACCTCAGTACTGGACCCAGCTGACCATGTGCATGGCTCCTGCACATAAGGAAGTTATTCGCTTTCTGGTGCTACATAATCTGCATGATGTGGTCGTGTTGGGGTTGCCATGGCTGCAAACCCATAATCCAGTATTGGATTGGAACTCTATGTCGGTGTCCAGCTGGGGTTGTCAGGGGGTACATGGTGATGTTCCATTTTTGTCTATTTCGTCATCCACTCCTTCTGAGGTCCCAGAGTTCTTGTCTGATTATCAGGATGTATTTGAAGAGCCCAAGTCCGATGCCCTACCTCCGCATAGGGATTGTGATTGTGCTATCAATTTGATTCCTGGTAGTAAATTCCCTAAAGGTCGATTATTTAATTTATCTGTGCCTGAACACTCCGCTATGCGCAGTTATGTGAAGGAATCCCTGGAGAAGGGACATATTCGCCCATCGTCATCACCACTGGGAGCAGGGTTCTTATTTGTAGCCAAGAAGGATGGTTCGCTGAGACCATGTATTGATTACCGCCTTCTTAATAAGATCACTGTTAAATTTCAGTATCCCTTGCCATTGTTATCTGACTTGTTTGCTCGGATTAAGGGGGCTAGTTGGTTCACTAAGATAGATCTTCGTGGTGCGTATAATCTGGTGAGAATCAGGCAAGGAGATGAATGGAAAACTGCATTTAATACGCCCGAGGGTCATTTTGAGTATCTAGTGATGCCGTTCGGACTTGCCAATGCTCCATCTGTGTTTCAGTCTTTTATGCATGACATCTTCCGTGAGTATCTGGATAAATTCCTGATTGTTTACTTGGATGACATTTTGATCTTCTCAGATGATTGGGACTCTCATGTGAAGCAGGTCAGAATGGTTTTCCAGGTCCTGCGTGCTAATTCTTTGTTTGTGAAGGGATCAAAGTGTCTCTTCGGTGTGCAGAAAGTTTCATTTTTGGGGTTCATCTTTTCCCCTTCTACTATCGAGATGGATCCAGTTAAGGTCCAAGCCATCCAGGATTGGACTCAGCCGACATCTCTGAAAAGTCTGCAAAAATTCCTGGGCTTTGCTAATTTTTATCGTCGCTTCATCTGTAATTTTTCTAGCATTGCCAAACCATTGACCGATTTGACCAAGAAGGGTGCTGATTTGGTTAATTGGTCTTCTGCTGCTGTGGAAGCTTTTCAGGAGTTGAAGCATCGTTTTTGTTCTGCCCCTGTGTTGTGTCAACCAGATGTTTCTCTTCCGTTCCAGGTCGAGGTTGATGCTTCTGAGATTGGAGCAGGGGCGGTTTTGTCACAGAGAGGTTCTGGTTGCTCAGTGTTGAAACCATGTGCTTTCTTTTCCAGGAAGTTTTTGGCTGCTGAGCGTAATTATGATGTGGGCAACCGAGAGTTGCTGGCCATGAAGTGGGCATTCGAGGAATGGCATCATTGGCTTGAAGGAGCTAAGCATCGCGTGGTGGTATTGACTGATCATAAGAACCTTACTTATCTCGAGTCTGCCAAGCGCTTGAATCCTAGACAGGCCCGTTGGTCGTTATTTTTTGCCCGCTTCGATTTTGTGATTTCGTACTTTCCGGGCTCTAAAAATGTGAAGGCAGATGCTCTGTCTAGGAGTTTTGTGCCCGACTATCCGGGTTCATCTGAGCCGGCGAGTATCCTCAAGGAAGGAGTCATTGTGTCTGCCATCTCCCCTGATTTGCGGCGAGTGTTGCAAAAATTTCAGGCGAATAAACCTGATCGTTGTCCGGGGGAGAAACTGTTCGTCCCTGATAGGTGGACTACTAAAGTTATCTCTGAACTTCATTGTTCGGTGTTGGCTGGTCATCCTGGAATATTTGGTACCAGAGAGTTAGTGGCTAGATCCTTCTGGTGGCCATCTCTGTCACGGGATGTACGTACTTTTGTGCAGTCCTGTGGGATTTGTGCTAGGGCTAAGCCCTGCTGTTCACGTGCCAGTGGGTTGCTTTTGCCCTTGCCGGTCCCAAAGAGGCCTTGGACACATATTTCGATGGATTTCATTTCTGACCTTCCCGTTTCTCAAAAGATGTCAGTCATTTGGGTGGTCTGTGATCGCTTTTCTAAAATGGTCCATCTGGTGCCCTTGGTTAAATTGCCTTCCTCCTCTGATTTGGTGCCTTTGTTCTTCCAGCATGTGGTTCGTTTGCATGGCATTCCTGAGAATATTGTTTCTGACAGAGGTTCCCAGTTTGTTTCGAGGTTTTGGCGAGCCTTTTGTGGCAGGATGGGCATTGACCTGTCTTTTTCCTCGGCTTTCCATCCTCAGACTAATGGCCAGACCGAACGAACCAATCAGACCTTGGAGACATATCTGAGATGTTTTGTTTCTGCAGACCAGGATGATTGGGTGTCCTTTTTGCCGTTGGCTGAGTTCGCCCTTAATAATCGGGCCAGCTCGGCTACCTTGGTCTCTCCATTTTTCTGCAATTCTGGGTTCCATCCTCGTTTCTCTTCAGGACAGGTTGAGTCTTCGGACTGTCCTGGTGTGGATTCTGTGGTGGACAGGTTGCAGCAGATCTGGACTCAGGTAGTGGACAATTTGGCCTTGTCCCAGGAGAAGGCTGAACTTTTCGCTAATCGCAGACGCCGTGTGGGTCCCTGACTTCGTGTTGGGGATCTGGTTTGGTTATCTTCTCGTCATATTCCTATGAAGGTTTCCTCTCCTAAATTTAAACCTCGTTTTATTGGTCCGTATAGGATTTCTGAGATTCTCAATCCTGTGTCTTTTCGTCTGACCCTCCCAGACTCCTTTTCCATACATAATGTATTCCATAGGTCGTTGTTGCGGAGATACGTGGCACCTATGGTTCCATCTGTTGAACCTCCTGCCCCGGTATTGGTGGAGGGGGAATTGGAGTATATTGTGGAGAAGATTTTGGATTCTCGTGTTTCTAGACGGAAACTCCAGTATCTGGTTAAATGGAAGGGTTATGCTCAGGAAGATAATTCCTGGGTTTTTGCCTCTGATGTCCATGCTCCAGATCTTGTTCGTGCCTTTCATGTGGCTCATCCTGGTCGGCCTGGGGGCTCTGGTGAGGGTTCGGTGACCCCTCCTCAAGGGGGGGGTACTGTTGTGAATTCTGTGGCTAAATTCACTCCTGTGGTCACAAGTGGTACTGCAGCTTCTGAGCTTCCTCCCTCAGGTGTTCTGGTGAGCTCGTTGGCTGCTTTGTTATTTAACTCCACCTGATTCTGTCTTCCTTGCTCCTTGTCAATGTTCCAGTGTTGGACCTGAGCTTCTGGATCTTTCCTGTGGCCTGCTGCTCTGCTTAGATAAGTGTTTCTTTGCTTTTGTTGCTACTTTTTCTGTCCAGCTTGTCTATTCGTTTTTGCTGGAAGCTCTGAGACGCAAAGGGTGCACCGCCGTGCCGTTAGTTCGGCACGGTGGGTCTTTTTGCCCCCTTTGCGTGGTTCTTTGCTTTAGGGTTTTTTGTAGACTGCAAAGTTCTCTTTGCTATCCTCACTCTATCTAGAATATCGGGCCTCACTTTGCTGAATCTATTTCATCCCTACGTTTGTCTTTTCATCTTGCTAACAGTCATTATATGTGGGGGGCTGCCTTTTCCTTTGGGGTATTTCTCTGAGGCAAGTCAGGCTTGTTTTTCTATCTTCAGGCTAGTCAGCTCCTCAGGCTGTGCCGAGTTGCATAGGTAGTGACAGGCGCAATCCACAGCTGCCTTTAGTTGTGTTTAGGATAGGTTCAGGTATTGCGGTCTACAGAGATTCCACGTCTCAGAGCTCGTTCTATTGTTTTTGGGTTATTATCAAATCACTGTATGTGCTCTGATTGCTGGCACACTGTGTCACTGGATTGCCTACATAACACATTTCTCAAGATTATGTCAGTATGAGCATTGTCTGTCACATCTCTAAATGTTTTACAAGAAATGCAGCTATGTGATTGTCTGAATGCATTCGGTATACAGTATTTCAATCTTGTTTACAATTCGTCAATTGTATATTCTCCATTTGTACATTTGAGGCAGACAAAGTTAAGGCTCCCAAGGAGAGAAACTAATATAGTGGACAAAGCTATATTTTTAATAAACTACTGAGGCAAAGTAACAGCATTGTTTTATCAAATTTATGTGAAGTGTATTGTGTCCAATGTTAGCAACCAGGCAACACAAAAAGGAGCTTTTTAAGTGAGCTCTTTAAGGTACACAAATGTTATGAAGTGTTTGCCAACAAGGATGTGGTTTCACTAATGGGAGGTACCTTTTGTAAAATTAGACTAGTGCCATCACAGCCCACCTCGACCAGAATTTACTGGCCTATAACAGTACAAAGCACGTTCACCCTAGTGGCAGTTAAACAAGAGACATTGCAGGAGACAGAGTTAAGAAGTAGGCCCAAGGGAATGCCATGCCCAATTTCCCAATGTGGGGTCCTTTTTGGACTGATTAAAATAGTGCCATCACAGCTCCCCTAGCCCTACATGCCCTGTACAGACCACATTCACCCTGGGGATCTACTGGCAGGAACAGGACACATTGCAGGAGACCGAGTTAAGAAGTAGGCCCAAAGTAATGTCATGCCCAATTCCCCAATGTGTTGTCCTTTGTGGACTTTAAAACAAAGTGCCATCACAGCCCACTTGCCCAAAATTCACTGGCCTATAACAGTACAGACCACGATCACCCTGGTGATCTAGTGGCAGGTTCAGGACACAATGCAGGAGACCAAGTTAAGAAGTAGGCCCAAAGTAATGTCATGCCCGATTCCCCAATGTAAAATCCTTTTTTTAAAAAAATAAAAGAGTGGCTTGACAGCCCCCTTGGCCAAAATGCACTGTGCAGAGCACATTCACTCTGATGATCTAGTGGCAGGGACAGGACAGATTGCAGGAGACCGAGTTAAGAAATAGGCCCAATAGAATGCCATGCCAAATTCCCCAATGTGGCGTCCTTTTTGGACTGATTAAACTAGTGCCATTACAGCCCCCTTGGCCAAAATGCACTGGTCACAGCACGTTGACCCAGGTAATCTAGTGACAGGTACAGGACAGATTGTAGGAGACCGAGTTAAGAAGTAGGCCCAAAGAAATGTCATGCCCAATTCCCCAATGTAAAATCCTTTTTTTTTTATAAAAGAGTGGCATGACAGCCCCCTTGGCCAAAATGCACCGTACAGAGCACGTTCACCCTGGTGATCTAGTGGCAGGTACAGGACAGATCGCAGTAGACCGAGTTAAGAAATAGGCCCAATGCAATGCCATGCCCAACTACCCAATGTGGTGTCCTTTTTGGACTGATTAAAATAGTGCCATTACAGCCCCCTTTGCCAAAATGCAACGTACAGAGCACGTTGACTTTGGTGATCTTGTGGCAAGTACAGTACAGATTGCAGGAGACCGAGTTAAGAAGTAGGCCAAAAGAAATGTCATGCCCAATTCCCCCATGTGTTGTCCTTTATGGACATAAAAATATAGTGCCATCACAGCCCACTTGCCCAAAATTCACCGGCCTATAACAGTACTGAGCACGTGCACCCTGGTTATCTAGTGGCAGTTAAAGGACACATTGCAGGAGACAGACTTAAGAAGTAGGCCCAATGTAATGTAATGCCCAATTCCCCAATGTGGGGTCCTGTTTTTACAAAATAAAATAGTGCCTTCACAGCCCCCGTGAATAAAAATCACCGGCCTATAACAGTACTGAGCACGTGCACCCTGGTCATCGAGTGGCAGTTAAAGGACACATTGCAGGAGACAGACTTAAGAAGTAGGCCCAATGTAATGTAATGCCCATTTCCTCAATGTGGGGTCCTGTTCTTACAAAATAAAATAGTGCCTTCACAGCCTCCGTGCCCAAAAATTACCAGCCTATAACAGTATAGAGCACGTTCACTCTGGTCATCTAGTGGTGCTGGATGATGAGGATAAGGAGGAGGAGAACAACAAACAGACCAAATGTGGAAGCGTATACCCATGTGTGATTGTGAAGAGGTGCATGGAAATAAACCTCCCCAAAAGAGAGAATGTATTTGAGGTTATGTTTCGCTGTTTTCACTTGGTAGTGTACAGAAGTCTTTCCCAACCCAGGCCTTGTTCATTTTATAAGAGTCAGCCTGTCAACATTTTCAGTTGACAGGCGGATGCGCTTATCTGTTATAATTCCACCGGCGGCACTAAAAATCCTCTCTGACAGAATACTAGCAGCAAGGCAGGCCAGGACCTCCAAGGAGTAGAGAGCCAGTTCATGCCACGTGTCCAGCTTGGTACCCAATAATTAGTGTTGAGCATTCCGATACTGCAAATATCGGGTATCGGCCAATATTCGCTGTATGGGAATTCCGATACAGAGTTCCGATACTTTTGCGATATCGGATAACGGAATCGGAAGTTCCTATAGTGCAATGATGCACTATAATGGAGTGTGGGCGGTGCGTGGGCGGAGACTGTGTGTGTGTGTGGGCGGGGTCTGTGCGTGACCATGGGGGTCTGTGCGTGCCTGCTAGGGGTCTGTGCGGCATGCCGGGGCTCTGTGCGTGTGTGCCGAGGCTCTGTGTGGGCCTGCCGGGGCTCTGTGTGGGCCTTCCGGGGCTCTTTGCATGTGTGCTGGGGCTCTGTGCGGCGTGCCGGGGGTCTGTTCGGGCCTGCTGGGGCTCTGTGCAGTGTGCCGGGGCTCTGTGCGACGTGCGGGGCTCTGTGCGTGTGTGCCGGGGCTCTGTGCGGAGGGGTTGGGGCTCTGTGAGGCATGCGGGGCTCTGTGCGTGTGTGCTGGGGCTCTGTGTGGTGTTCCGGGCTCTGTGCGGCGTGTCGGGGCTCTGTGCGGTGTGCCGGGGCTCTCTGCGGCGTGCGGGGCTCTGTGCGGCATGCCAGGCTCTGAGCGGATTGCCGAGGCTCTGTGCCTGTGTGCAGGCATCATCCGAAGGGACTACAAGTCCCATCGGACGATGCCTACTACTGTGACAGTGATTGACACATTAGCCAATGATGGGAAAGTAGTAGTCCAATCATCCGGCTAATGTGTTGAATGAAAAAAAAATACATACTACATACATGCTACATACATGCTACATACATGCGACATACTACATATATGCTACATACATGCTACATACATACTACATACATATTACATACATATATACTACATACATACATACTACATACATACTACATACATGCTACATACATGCTACATAGATGCTACATACATACTACATACAGTACATTTATACATTACATCTATCCTCAAAAAGCCCTCTCTTGACCCATCCTCTGTATCTAGCCACCGCCCTATATCACTTCTGCCCTATGCCTCAAAACTACTGGAACAACACGTCCATCTTGAACTGTCCTCCCATCTATCTTCCTGCTCCCTTTTCGACCGCTTACAAACAGGCTTCCGGTCACACCACTCCACTGAAACTGCCCTAACTAAGGTCACCAATGACCTATTAACCGCCAAGAGCAAGCAACACTACTCTATCCTCCTTCTCCTGGACCTGTCCTCTGCCATTGACACAGTGGACCATTACCTATTACTATAGACCCTCGCATCCCTTGGCATCACAGACTTGGCCCTATCCTGGATCTCGTCATACCAAACTGACCGAACATTCAGCGTCTCCCATTCACACACCACCTCCTCACCTCGCCCCATATCTGTCGGAGTCCCGCAAGGTTCAGTTCTAGGGCCCCTGCTCTTCTCCATTTACACTTTTGGCCTGGTACAGCTCATAGAATCTCATGGATTTCTGTATCATCTCTATGCTGATGATACACAGATCTACATCTCTGGACCAGATATCACCACCCTACTAACCAGAATCCCTCAATGTCTATCCGCTATTTCATCCTTCTTCTCCGCTAGACTTCTAAAACTTAACATGAACAAAACAAAATTCATTGTCTTTCCCCATCTCATACAACCCCCCAACGAACCTATCCATTACAGGAAACGGCTGCCCACTCTCCCCAGACCCACAAGCTCACTGTCTCGTGGTAATCCTTGACACTGATCTCTCCTTCAAACCGCATATTCAAGCCCTTTCCACTTCCTGCCGCCTTCAACTCAAAAATGTTTAACGGATCCGTACATTCCTAAACCAAGAATCTGCAAAAACCCTAGTACATTCCCTCATCATCTCCTGCCTCAACTACTGTAACCTCCTGCTCTGTGGCCTCCCCTCGAACACCCTCGCACCCCTCTAATCTATTCTAAACTCAGCTGCCTGACTAATCCACCTGTCCCCCCGTTATTCCCCGGCCTCTCCCCTCTGTCAATGCCTTCACTGGCTCCCCATTACCCAGAGACTCCAGTACAAAAACCTAACCATGACATACAAAGCCATCCACAACCTATCTCCTCCATACATCTGTGACCCCGTCTCCCGGTACTTTCCTGCACGCAACCTCCAATCCTCACAAGATCTCCTTCTCTATTCCTCTCTTATCTCCTCTTCCCACAATCGTATACAAGATTTCGCCCGCGCATCACCCCTACTCTGGAACTCTCTACCACAACATATCAGACTCTCACCTACCATCGAAACCTTCAAAAAGAACCTGAAGACCCATCTCTTCTGGCAAGCCTACAACCTACAGTAATCACCGATCGACCAAACCACTGCACGGCCAGCTCTATCCTCACCTACTGTATCCTCACCCATCCCTTGTAGATTGTGAGCCTTCGCGGGCAGGGTCCTCACTCCTCCTGTACCAGTTGTGACTTGTATTGTTCAAGATTATTGTACCTGTTTTTATTATGTATACCCCTCCTCACGTGTAAAGCGCCATGGAATAAATGGAGCTATAAAAATAAATAATAATAATAATAATAAATAATAAAGGGGATGTCCAGGTTTGTAATGAGTCTGCAGTTATTCTTTGTGACTGCAGACTTCTGAATTCTCACAGTGCGCTCTGCAATTTACATACATGCGGTCATGTGCTGACTAGACATGTGTGGTCTCACTCAATGAAAATGAACTGACTGAGGCCGGGCACGTCTAGTCGGAATGTGGCCCGAGGTATACAAATCGCATGCTTGTGCTGACATGACTGTCCACTGGCAAGGGAGAATCCTAAAAGTGTGCAATGCATTAGTTGTGAGAATTCAGAAGTCTGCAGTGTCAGGATTCAGCTCTGCAGGTTCCAGTAGTCGTCACATGGACACTTCACTCATATGCAACTTTCATACTTGTGGTCCTGTGACAACGAGCTTCTTCCTGCTTCTCTCAGTTTTTCACTGAACATTAAGAGCATTAGGGAGAGGAGCTCGTCGGTACATGACTAAGTGTGCAAATCGCATATGTCCTGGGGGGGGGGGCAAAATGAATTCTTGCCCCAGGTGCCAGAAACCCTAGATACACCTCTGTAAGTGACACTATAGTGTTCATCCTCTTACTCTCTGAAGAGGCAATTTGCAAAAGCAAGATGAAGCACAGCTGGTGTAATGGAGGGCTATTCTCATTTTCATCAAAGAGACTGTCTAATACCACTCCAGCTGACAAAAAACATAAATACCTTACTACACAATTTATACAGACAGTGCAAGAAAAAGTGTAAACCACAACTATGGCAGCTCCCATGGGAAATTGTCAAAAATAAATAAACCACTAACTATGTAGTTTAAAAATAAGGTAATTGGGATGGATTTATTAAAAACTGGTGCAAAAAAAGGAAGATCTGATTTCTTGCTTCCCGTTAATTTTTGCTGTGTGCCATTCTATAAAAAACATTTCTTTTAACTATAATTATTGAAATAAAAATTAAATACATCATAGTACATTTCCTTTTGTATAGTTGTTTCTATAAAATAAATGTAGCTTGTACACAGTGTCTTACCTGTGTGTATACAACAATGGAAATGCACCTTACGTTGGCATCTTTTAATTACACAAGTAAGATAAAGTAATATATCTTACTGCAGGGTGGTGCCGCATTTCATGCTGCCCTTGATGCTTTAATCAAATGCTTACACTTTATCAAGCATTTAGCAAGGCCAAGTAAGACACCTTGTGGGAGATATTATATCAAGCAATTATGGAAATAAGTAATAATGACCTGGTTAAATATTCACTGTATACATTGCATGTCACATTAAACCCTAAGAAAATCAATGCTCATTGCCTCGTTATAAGCTCCAGAGGTATGTATTAAACTCCATCGCTGTGCAACAACCTACGGAAAGCTGTAATTATAATCATGAAATATTTATCTCATGCTGGTGGGAGTGTTAAGGATTCAGGCATGTGTTTAGCAAGATTTAAGTAGAGGTCACAAATGTGTGGATATGTCTGATACAGGAACAAAAGTCTTCACAAGGGCTACTTATTCTGACCATATCATATATGAGATGCAGTGGGTTTGTAAAGGGGAGATTATTAGGGCATTGGTACTCAAATCCAAGGCACCAAAACATTCCCTAATTCATGAACTTTGCTAATTTTCTATATAAACGAAATCATACATTTTACATAGGTTGGCTTAATACTCCTGGTGGTCAAGAGTGGTCTAATTAATGATACCGAATGCTCATGATGACAAAAGAAAAAAGGATACTCATATTACGGTAGTTATGGGATGGCAGAAGTGATGAGTTAATCGAAGTTATTCTACACAAATGGAATGTCCCTTGTTATGCTCAGGGGTCTCCTGAGATGACATAACATAATTAGGGTTGAGCGAAAAGGGTCGGCCAGATTCAGGAGTCGCCGACTTTTGGCAAAGTCAGGTTTCATGAAACCCGACCCGACCCCTGTGTGGGGACGGCCATGAGGTCGGCGATCTTCTGATCTGGAATCGGAATTCCGATACCGAGTTCCGATATGTTTAAGATATCGGGAATCGGTATCGGAATTCATATTTAAGTGTAAAATAAAGAATAAAAAAAAATAAATATTGATATACTCACCCTCGGACGCACCCTGGTTCTCACCGGCAGCCTTCCTTCCTAAGAATGAGCGCCAGAAGGGCCTTCAATGACATCGCAGCTTGTGATTGGTCGCGTGAGCAGTCACATGGGCGGTCACGCGACCAATCACAAGCCGCGACGTCATCTAAGGTCCTTCAGGAGCTAATTCTTAGGAAGGAAGCGTCCGAGGGCGCGTCCGAGGGTGAGTATATTCCTAATAGGTATATACTCATCCTCGGACGCGCCCTGGTTCTAACCCGCAGCCTTCCTTCCTAAGAATCAGCGCCTGAAGGACCTTAGATGACGTCGCGGCTTGTGATTGGTCGCATGACGCCCATATGACCGCTCACGCGACCAATCACAAGCTGCGACGTCATCGAAGGTCCTTCAGGCGCTGATTCTTAGGAAGGAAGGCTGCCGGTGAGAACCAGGGAGCGTCCGAGGGTAAGTATATCAATATTTTTTATTTTGATTCTTTATTTTACACTTAAATATGGATCCCAGGGCCTGAAGGAGAGTGTTAGGAGTCGAGTTTCCTCTGCTGCACAGGGGGAGTCTCGATCCGTCTCCGCTGCGGTCTCCCATTCTCCTCCAGCCGCAGTGGAGTCTGCTCAGCAGGGACATCGCTCCCAGTGTCTTGCTCGCTCTCACTCTGTACAGAGAGTTACTGCTGCTTCTTCAGCTCCTGCCGTTAAAGTCAGTGCTGGTCAGCGGCGAGCGGACTTCCCTGGGACTAAGTCCTTGTTTGCGCACACTGAGCATGCCCAGAGCAAAATCTCCCGTTGGAGATCGAGGGTCATGTGATCTGGCTCTGCAGCGCATTCCATTGGTCCTCTTGGCAGGTCTTGGAAGGGCAAAGTTTCTGTGGCCACTTCCTGTCCTGCAATTATATAAACTGCGCATGACCGCACGGCCATGCGCTAGTGTACAATTGAATACGTGTGTTTGTTGTGAGTGCAAGTCGTTCATTAAATACCCCTACCCTATTGTATGACTGTTCGCGTATGGAGTATGGCTGCTATCTAGCGCCCAACAAATCACTCAACGTGTCACACACGTATCAGTGTCTATTGCTGTGACCGCCAGTGCGGCGCCACGCGCCAGCAGTGCGCTTCCTGACCCACGTCTGGGTGCTTAGTGGTTCCTGCCAGCACGGCACAGTTCGCACTTCAGTGCTCTAATTATAAGAGTTGCCTAACACACCCTGTTGCGGTGTTGTGCCAGCAAGGGTCTAATCGGACTTCAATCCTAGTTGGGGTTAAGTTCGCTGACTGCTTGCTCGCCTTCTATGTGCGGTACCGCGACCCTGTGACGCAACAGGATCGCTTCCATCACGTTGGGTGAAGTTTAACCCACGCGAGTATACTTATGAGTACCGCCATATAGTCCGTCATTAACAAAGTAACATAGTAACATAGTTAGTAAGGCCGAAAAAAGACATTTGTCCATCCAGTTCAGCCTATATTCCATCATAATAAATCCCCAGATCTACGTCCTTCTACAGAACCTAATAATTGTATGATACAATATTGTTCTGCTCCAGGAAGACATCCAGGCCTCTCTTGAACCCCTCGACTGAGTTCGCCATCACCACCTCCTCAGGCAAGCAATTCCAGATTCTCACTGCCCTAACAGTAAAGAATCCTCTTCTATTCATTACTCAGCAGCAGGTTCCATCTCTGCATGGTGGACCCCGGGCTACGAATGCACCGTACACTATCAGTCTTATTATTTGGTGCGTTCCGCTAGCCCTAACATTACACTAGCGCCAGGGTCTGGCTAGTGATGACGGACAAACAGCAATCCCTGCGGTATATACAGCAGCTGGAGGGTAGGTTGGCGGCTCTCGAGAGCGCAACTTCAGCTGTGGATGTTACCGCAGTTGCTGTACAGGCTGCCAGCGTGGCTGCAGCAACTTTGTCCATTGCCACCCCTGTTCCGACATTTTCTCGCCTCCCGCTGCCAGAAAAATGTTCTGGTGATAGCAAATTTTGTAGGGGATTCGTGAGTCAGTGCTCTATTCATCTCGAGCTTCTGGCTGCACGTTTCCCCACAGAGCGGGCTAAGGTGGGATTTATTGTGTCTCTATTGTCGGACAGGGCGTTGGAATGGGCTATGCCGCTGTGGGAGCGTGGCGATCATGTGGTGCAGAGTGCTCCTCTGTTTTTGAGCACTTTAAAACAGGTCTTTTTAGGACCTCAAGTCACCCATGACACTGCGCTCCAACTGCTGGCATTAACTCAGGGTGAGTCCTTGGTCAGTCATTTTGCCGTCCAATTCCGCACTTTAGCATCTGAGCTGGAATGGTCGGATAAAGCTCTTATCCTCATATTTTGGAGGGGCTTGGCTGACCATGTAAAGGACGCTCTGGCCACTAGGGAGATTCCTGCCACACTGGAGGAGTTAATAACAGTCTCCACTCGAATTGACCTCCGTTTTAACGAGCGGAGGTTAGAGCGAGCCCAGTGTAGGCAGAGGTTTCGGCTGGCTCCTACTTTCGCCAAACCTCTGGAATCTCCGATCCTGGTTCCTGAGTCACATGAGGCCAGGGAAGTGTCACAAGCGGGACCTAAGTCCCGGACCGTTTGTGCACTCAGGGTCTGTCATGTTTGCCAGCAGTCTGGACATTTAGCCACCAAATGTCCTCAGCGGTCGAGGAAACGTCAGCGTCTAGTGGTCGTAGGTGGAGGTACACTAGACACGGCGACGTTTGCCTCTAAATTGTCCTTTAAGGGGACAATTACTATAGGCTCATTCTCCCACTCGGTAGAGCTCTGCGTGGATTCTGGGGCGGAGGGCAATTTTATGTCTTCTGCCTTCGCCCAGCGCCACGCAATACCTCTGGTTATGCTAGCTCAACCTGTAACGGTACGAGTGGTGAATGGGTCGACTCTGCCCTCACAGATAACTCACCAGACCATCCCTTTTACTCTGTCCATGTAGCCATCTCATCAGGAGATTATTTCCCTGCTCGTCATTCCAGAGGGAATTGATGAAGTCCTGTTGGGAATACCTTGGCTACGGTACCACTCTCCTCATATCGAGTGGTCCTCAGGCAGAATTCTGGGATGGGGTGAATCTTGTGGGGGTAGGTGTCAGAGGGAGTGCGTTCAGGTAGCTACAACTGAGGTACCCGCAGATCTTTCCTCTCTCCCCAAGCAGTATTGGTCGTATGCAGACGTATTCTCCAAAAAGGCGGCGGAGACCCTTCCGCCCCATCGCCCCTATGACTGTCCTATTGACCTCTTACCTGGTGCTGAGCCTCCCCGGGGTCGAGTCTATCCGCTATCTCTCCCGGAGACGGAGGCAATGTCACAGTACATCCAGGAAAATCTGGCAAGAGGGTTCATCAGGAAGTCAGTGTCACCTGCTGGGGCAGGGTTCTTCTTCGTGCAGAAGAAGAGTGGGAAATTGCGTCCATGCATAGACTACAGGGGTCTTAACGCCATCACCGTTAAGAATAAATACCCTTTGCCTTTGATATCTGAACTGTTCGATAGGCTTCGGGGAGCAAGGGTATTTACTAAATTAGATCTGCGGGGTGCTTACAACCTGATTCGCATCCGTGAGGGGGACGAATGGAAGACGGCTTTTAACACCAGGCATGGGCACTATGAATATCTGGTGATGCCCTTTGGGCTCTGTAATGCCCCAGCCATTTTCCAAGACTTTGTGAACGATATCTTCCGGGATATGCTTTCCACCTCGGTCGTAGTCTATCTGGATGATATTCTCATCTACTCTCCAGATATTGACTCCCACCGGAGAGATGTTTGCAAAGTCTTCGACCTCCTACGGGCAAACTCCCTCTATGCCAAGTTGGAGAAGTGTATGTTTGAGCAGGAGTCCTTACCTTTCCTAGGCTACATCATCTCAGCCCAGGGATTGGCTATGGATCCTGCCAAACTACAGGCTGTGATGGACTGGCAGGAACCCCATTCTCTTAAAGCGGTGCAGCGCTTTATGGGGTTCATCAATTATTATCGCCAGTTCATCCCGCATTTCTCAACTTTGGTAGCTCCCTTGGTTGCCCTCACCAAGAAGGGGGCGAATCCCAAATTGTGGTCTGAGGAGGTCTCCAAGGCTTTTATCTCTATAAAGTCACACTTCGCTAGCGCTCCCATTCTTCATCGCCCCGATGTTGATAAGCCATTTATCATGGAGGTGGATGCCTCTTCTGTTGGTGCTGGAGCAGTCCTCTTCCAAAAGGATGCTCAAGGTCGGAAGCATCCTTGCTTCTTTTTCTCCAAGACCTTCGCACCAGCAGAGAGGAATTATTCCATCGGGGACAGGGAGTTGCTAGCCATGAAGTTGGCTTTCTCGGAGTGGAGACATCTCTTGGAGGTAGCACGTTTTCCCTTCCAAGTCTTCACAGATCACAAAAATTTGGTGTATCTGCAGACAGCTCAGCGGTTGAATTCTCGCCAGGCCAGATGGTCCTTGTTCTTCTCCCGATTTCATTTCACCCTCCATTTCCTTTCTGGGGAGAAGAACATTCGGGCTGACGCTCTCTCTCGCTCCGTTGTGTCATCTGCGGAGGAGGAGGAGGAGCCTCGGCTTATTGTCCCCACCGAGAGTTTGTGAACCGTGGCCCCGGTTTCACTGGAGTCTGTGCCCCCAGACAAATGCCAGACAAAGTTGTTAGTGACCGGGGTCCCCAGTTTGCGTCTCGATTCTGGAGGGAGCTATGTCGTCTACTCAGTATTGAGTTAAATCTCTCTTCGGCATATCATCCCAAGACGAATGGGTTGGTAGAAAGGGCCAGCCAGACCTTGGTCACATATCTGCGACATTTTGTTTCTGCCAGACAGGATGACTGGGCATCCTTGCTACCGTGGGCAGAGTTTGCACTTAACAATGCCGTAGCCGACTCTACCGGTCAGACTCCATTCCTCTTAAATTACGGCCAGCATCCGCGTGTTCCTGTGCCCATGCCTGTGTCTTCCGCTGATCCCAGGGTGGCAGACTGGGCTGTGGAGGCACGGGACATTTGGGATCGCACACAGGATGCCATTCGGGCCTCCAAGGAGAGAATGAGGTCCTCCGCCGATGTTCATCGGCGCCCCGCTCCGACTTTTGCCCCTGGCGACTTGGTGTGGCTCTCCGCCTGTAACATCAGGCTGCGAGTTGAGTCCACTAAGTTTGCTCCTCGCTACTTGGGTCCCTTCAAGGTTCTCGAACAGGTTAATCCTGTGGTCTACAGCCTGGCTCTTCCTCCACGCTTGGGTATCACCGACACCATTCATGTGTCCCTCTTGAAACCCGTATACATGTCCCGGTTTTCCGAGTCATCTGCCGAGACATCGGGTTCGTCTACGGACGATTACGAGGTGAACGCTATTTTGGGGTGCAAGGTGGTACGCGGCAAAAAGTTTTATTTGGTGGATTGGAAGGGTTATGGTCCAGAGGACAGGTCTTGGGAGCCTGCTGAAAACATTCGGGCCCCACAGCTCATTGCTGCCTTCGAGCGTAGCGAGGCCCAAGGAGGGGGGGGCCCTAGGAGGGGGGGTAATGTTAGGAGTCGAGTTTCCTCTGCTGCACAGGGGGAATCTCGATCCGTCTCCGCTGCGGTCTCCCATTCTCCTCCAGCCGCAGTGGAGTCTGCTCAGCAGGGACGTCGCTCCCAGTGTCTTGCTCGCTCTCACTCTGTACAGAGAGTTACTGCTGCTTCTTCAGCTCCTGCCGTTAAAGTCAGTGCTGGTCAGCGGCGAACGGACTTCCCTGGGACTAAGTCCTTGTTTGCGCACACTGAGCATGCCCAGAGCAAGATCTCCCGTTGGAGATCGAGGGTCATGTGCTCTGGCTCTGCAGCGCATTCCATTGGTCCTCTTGGCAGGTCTTGGAAGGGCAAAGTTTCTGTGGCCACTTCCTGTCCTGCAATTATATAAACTGCGCATGACCGCACGGCCATGCGCTAGTGTACAATTGAATACGTGTGTTTGTTGTGAGTGCAAGTCGTTCATTAAATACCCCTACCCTATTGTATGACTGTTCGCGTATGGAGTATGGCTGCTATCTAGCGACCGACAAATCACTCAATGTGTCACACACGTATCAGCGTCTATTGCTGTGACCGCCAGTGCGGCGCCACGCGCCAGCAGTGCGCTTCCTGACCCACGTCTGGGTGCTTAGTGGTGCCTGCCAGCATGGCACCGTTCGCACTTCGGTGCTCTAATTATAAGAGTTGCCTAACACACCCTGTTGCGGTGTTGTGCCAGCAAGGGTCTAATCGGACTTCAATCCTAGTTGGGGTTAAGTTCGCTGACTGCTTGCTCGCCTTCTATGTGCGGTACCGCGACCCTGTGACGCAACAGGATCGCTTCCTTCACGTTGGGTGAAGTTTAACCCACGCGAGTATACTTATGAGTACCGCCATATAGTCCGTCATTACTCAGCAGCAGGTTCCATCTCTGCACGGTGGACCCCGGGCTACGAACGCACCGTACACTATCAGTCTTATTATTTGGTGCGTTCCGCTAGCCCTAACAGAGAGTTTCCTCTCCTTCAGACCCTGGGAACCATTAGAAACCCAATGCACTGCATTGGGTTTCGTGTTTCGGCCGACCCCGACCCCGACTTTTCTATAGGATCGGCCGATTTCACTCGACCCGACTTTTGAAAAAGTCGGGTTTCGTGAAACCCGGCCCGATCCTATAAAAAGAAAAGTTGCTCAACCCTAAGCATAATAAACATGAGGTACTTCATGCAGCTTCCTCTGTGTGCCAGAAGAGCCAAAGAGTACTTCATGTGAGTGGCACTGAAGGCAAGGAGAGGCCGGAGAGAGCTTGTCAGAAGACTAGACAAAGGTTGTGGCCAAGGCTGGATTTACACATTTCTACGACAAAGGACAAAGCTCATCATTCTGCGCCCACCCCCACCCTAAAAAGAACCAGTTGATTTATCATTTTTAACTTAATACGTAACTTTATTTTTGAAACATATAAGCACTTACAGTATATACTTGTGTATAAGTCGACCCGAGTATAAGCCAAGGCACCTAATTTTGCCACGAAAAACTGAGAAAACGTATTGACTCAAGCATAAGTCGGGTATGCATTGTCCCCTCATCCCTATCCTGGTATGCATGGCTCCCCATCCCTGTCCTTATATGCATGGCTCCCCGTCCCTGTATGCATGGCTCCTTATCGCCTATCTCTGTATGCATGGCTCCCCATCCCTGTCCATGTATTCATTGTTTCTATAAAAAAACACATCCTATTTACATACCCTACGCGCCCTCACTGCATCTCGTTCCGGTGCTAGCAGCTCTTCTGGCCGAGCGATCACGTGTCCCCGCTCATTAAGGTAATAAATATTCACTCCACACCTATGGGAGTGGAGAGAGATGAATATTTATTACCTTAATGAGCTGGGGAAACGTGACTGCTCGGCCAAAGAGCTACTGGCACTGGAGCAAGATGCAGCAAGGACGCGTAGGGAAGGTAAGCAGAATGTGTGCTGGAAGAGCAGTGAATGTTAATTTATCTTTAGCAGTGGGCACAGGCTTTAATGGTAGCTGCCGGGTCCTGCCTCTGTGATCCGCTGCTCCACCGCTCCCCCTCCCCCGCCATCTTTCTGGGACAATGACTCGTGTATAAGCCGAGGGGGGGTTAGCACAAAAAAAGTACTGAAAAACTCGGCTTATACCTGAGTATATACAGTAATGCAATCTTAATAATTTTTGAGCCACATTGCAATTTTGATTCAAAACTACACTACTTTTGTGCAATTGCACAACATTAACACCTACAAAAAACGTTCCATCAAATTAATTCAAGTCATCCTTAATACCTTGTAGAATTTCTTTCTTCATGATATGGGCCTATGCAATATGAGCATAATGAATCACTTGGAATCCCTATTGTAACGCCATATCTGAAATTTCCTTTTAACATGTGGTTTACGCTGTGTGTGTGAGAGAGAAATAGCAAATGCATTTTATCTGTGACTGAGCAATACAGACCAAGCTGTAAAAATGGTCTACGTAAATGTGCAGTTCAGTTTATTTAATAAATATGGATGTAAAGAAAAAAAAAATTATACGGTCTTTTCAAAATAACAGTGAAAATTTTAAATATATGAATGTTATTTTTTCTGAATAAACGCCCCCTGACTGCTGCGGCCTAATCTATTGCCTGGGTTGGCCTTGTAGTAAATCTGACCTTGGTTGTGGCAGTAGGATATATGAGTAGCACAGGAAGTACTTCTTACATTTTACCAATTCTCTGCCTTTTGCAAATCAGCAAAATGGCGTTCCATCTGCCTTATTTGCTGAATTCACACAAAGAGAATCATACAAGATTTGGATTCAATAGAATTAAATGTTTTTTGTAATTTTCAATGTGAATTTAAATTTTGCTCAAACCAATTTGTTCATCTCTAGTTTATAGCTAATATATTTGAAGGTCCAAGGTAATTTATTAGTTAGAACTTAATCGCCTTGTCATACCCCACACTTGGCACCGATTAAATAAAAAAGCATATACGCACTGAACATGAAGCACATCTGGCCTGCAGCTGATCTCTGACTACCTCTTCATGTTCAATTTGTCCGAAGGTGGGGACAATGATGCCAGTGCTGATTGGGCATCTGGAAACCATGTGTCATACAACAACACAAGAGCCCCAGGACCGCCAGTGCCGACACTGCTGGAACAGCACAGGAGATAAGTATAGGCTTTTATATTTTATCGGACTGAGCATGGGGTAAGGAAAGTAGTTGTCATAGTAGTGGACAACCCCTTTAAGCATTTTTCTATTTACATTATCATTATTATTATTAGTAGTAGTAGCAGTAATCCTGGGGGTCTTGAACAGTAAAACGATAAGTATAATTTTGTTTCATAACATAAATAAGTCTAATAAGGACCTCTATGGTTACCATTCACAAGCATCGCCGACCCCCGATCATGTGACGGGGGTCGGCGATGACGTCATTTCCGGCCGCCCGGCCGGAAGCGGTAGTTAAATGCCGCTGTCTGCGTTTGACAGCGGCATTTAACTAGTTAATAGGTGTGGGCAGATCGCGATTCTGCCCGCGCCTATTACGGGCACATGTCAGCTGTTCAAAACAGCTGACATGTCCCGGCTTTGGTGCGGGCTCACCGCGGAGCCCTGCATCAAAGCAGGGGAGCCGGCATCGGACGGTATAGTACGTCCGATGCCGGTAAGGGGTTAAACCTCTAAACAGTAAATTTTTTATTTAAAACCATGTATAAAACCTATAATCAAAATATGTTAAGATTTTATAAAAAAAAAAATGGCTAGATCCGAACCCATATGTTTTGGGCAAGTCAGAACACCAAAGACTTCCCATTATCATTATACTAAATTTCCATTTCTGGGGAATGGATATATGTTTAGGAGATCCGTCGGGGCACTAGGGGACAAGAAACCTTAAAGGATGTCTTATCAAAAAAGATATACTAGCTCACTAAGACCTTTTGGATAAATAGTATCTAATTTGTATGGCCAATACAGTTCTCTGTTGTTTAGACACTGTAATCTATTTGGGGTATCCGCTGGTACATGATCTGTAGGTATAACTCGTATTGGGGCTTTATTCCCATGTTTTTCAAAACAATGTCGAGACAAGCCATGTTTCAGATAACCCTTGGAGATATTGTATCTATGTGAGTTCATCCTTAAATGTAAAGGTGACCATCACACTGTTTAATGCATCATTGGGGACATCTTCTATTGAATCTCTATGAGAGGACTTTCAGGTGAACTCTCATCCAACCCCTGCTAGAGCGATACGTTTTTTAAATATTTTATTGTAATTTCCAACATTATTTGTTGCTATTAGCACACTATTATTCAGTTCCCTCCCAAGCATCATTTACACATTTTTATTTCTTTTTCATCTATATTCTTCAATGAGGCACAGAACTGAACCGATGAAGAAATCAGATTACTAAACGCAGCATACAACGTATTTTAATCCAATTCTAAGGTCTAATGTAACAACTGAGAGTGTGAATACTAATAAAGGCCAGTTTTTGGAGCATTGGAACAAACAATTTGAATAACCGCATGCAGATGAAAAAATAACCATTTCAAAATATTCTATTATTGCAACAGGTCATACAATGAGTTTTCCAACTCTCATTTTAATACATTATTAAATGTATATCCTAGTAGTACAGAAGGTTCGATGGCCTTTGTTAAGGTTATCAAAACCTTAAAGAGGTGATGTCCTTGAGAAGAGGAGCAGAACAACACTGAATCCAGAGAAAATGCCGTTAGGTGAGTATACTAGCGAACACACTATATTACGTATATAAATATTATATACATATATTTATATACTTACAATACTTACTAAAACCAAGCTCAATGGGAGCGATTCCTTTAGGAGTTTGTTTTTTTAAATACAGAATGTTTTTTTGTCTTCTAGGGATGGCCTTTTTAATAAATTGGGCTTTCAACTACATCAATCTTAAAGACCTATTCCTGTGATAAGTTAGCAATATCAGAGCAGTAGAGGACCATCACTCGACAGCACACTGACCAGTTGTTCTAGTCACCTGCCGTGGCCGGATGTAAAATGTGATCCTATCTTTTTGAAGGAAGTAATGAAACCCATAAATACACTTGATAAGTGGTTTTAAATTATTAGAAAAGTATTCTTCCAAAACAGGTCACATCTGTTCAAAGGTTGTGTGTCGTATAGCAGCTCTGCCCTGAAGATCATGCACTTGAACTCCAAATACCAAACATATCCCATGGACATAAAGATGTAAAAATTGCATCTGGTTTTGCTAGTCTTGCAAAATCCTTTGAAAATGTTAAATGAACCACTGTTTCAGCCCATTTTCAGCATTATTTTTTCATATCATCACCAAATTGTTTAAAATAAACAAAAGAATTTTTCATACCTGGAGAACTGAAGCTCCACTGTGAAGAAACTGCAGTCCACTCTCTGCTGAATCAATTCCACCGGTTGCTAAGATAGGAAATCCTGGAATAGCACGAGCGATAGCAGAAACTGCCCTGAGAGCGATTGGTCTGATGGCATTGCCTAGAATAGAAAATAAATATTATCATTATAACATAAGAATAATATTGTGTCCATATTACTTACAGTTGTGACACCATTTCTCTGCTTTGCAGGGTCATAGCTGGGGATGGAGTTAGGTGGGCACGTGGATCAGTCTTGTCTGGATTATTGCAACTTTCTATTAATTGATCACTCCCTTACTAAACTCTCCCCTCAAATCCATTCTGAATGCAGCAGCCATGGTCATATTTTTGTCCAGTCACTGAAATGATGCCTCCACGCTGTCACCCACAAAGCTCTCCACAGTTCTGCACCACACTATATCTCATCACTCATTGCTGTCTAACCCCCTACCCATGATCTCCATTTTGATAATGACCTAAGTCTAAGATCCTCAATAATCCAAACCTCCCACTCCAGTCTACAATTCTTATGTGCTGCACCAATTCTCTGGAGAACACTACAACAGACAACTCGATTAATTCCCAGTATCCACGGTTTTAAGCGTGCCCTGAAAATGCCTTTCCTTAGACCGAGTTTCATCTTCCCTCATCTATCTAACTATTCCCTTTTTGCCCTACCAAAATCTTCCTCAAAATTGGGTCCCTCGTATAATCTTGCGAGCAGGGTCCTCTTGGTATCTGCTGAATTGTGTAATGTCTGATATTGTGTGTAAATGTCCCCTCTGCGGAATATGTTGGTGCTATAGAAATCAAAAGTAATATTATTAAATTATTATTATGTGGCCATAGTGATAGGTGCTGGGGGTGTCGTAAAGAAGACATTCTTCCTGAGCAGCAGTATTTAAATAAGGGATTCGACTATAAACCCAAAACATTGCCTAAAAGGAAGAAAAGCTTAACCAAGGAATGAGCCAGAATGACTCTGCCTATGGTCTATTAATTATGGTTGATAATGGCATGTATAGAGGTTCATTATAACGTCACAATGTTAATGACACAGGCTCAAAAACAAAATGGCTGTCCTAAAGAACGCTCTATAGTTGTAACCCATTCATAGATGTTAGTAAGGACACAAATCTCTCATTGTTAGGAGTCGAGTTTCCTCTTCTGCACAGGGGGAATCTCGATCCGTGTCTGCTGCGGTCTCCCATTCGGTATCGGCCGCAGTGGGCTCTGCTCAGCGGAGACGTCGCTCCCAGCGTCTCGCTGGGGCTGATTCGGTGCATAGGGTCACTACTGCCTTTTCTGGCTTTCCTATGGTACCCTGCACTGATCTGCGGCGAGCGAGCCTCTCTGGGACTAAGTCCTTGTTTACTCACACTGAGCATGCCCAGGGCAAGGTCTCCCATTGGAGGTCGAGGGCAACATGTTCGGTCACATGCTCAGGTGCTGCAGTACATTCCATTGGTCCTTCTGGAAGGTCCTGAAAGGGCAAAACATGCTCAGGTACTGCAGCACTTTCCATTGGTCCTTCTGGAAGGTCCTGAAAGGGCAAAAACTTCAGTAGCAGCTTCCTGTGCTGCAACTATATAAACTGCGCATGACCGCACGGCCATGCACTAGTATTGTCTTATGTTATGTGCTTTGCGCCAGTGTGGTCACATGTATGTGTGTTCAGGGACCCGGCTGAAATAAGCCCCTAGAATGCTGGCTCCTCCGGCGAGGAGATTGAGTCTGAGTGTATTCAGGGACCCGGCTGAAATAAGCCCCTAGAATGCTGGCTCCTCCGGCGAGGAGTTTTGTGTGTTTGTGTGACCACTGACAGCAAAACTAGATTTTTGAGCGCACAGCCATATACAATATATAGACAATATATAGACATTCATGAGGGTGCGATAACAGTAATGAAAACTATACTGAAAATCCAAAGAAGAAAAGCATTACTGCAAAAAGTCGCACACCTACAATAATAAACAGCAATAAACGTAAAATACAAGCTGATTTTATTGACAGTTCAAAAGAAAACACACCACAAACAATAAAAACATAATTAAAAACATATAAGCACCATCAAAGACACTCAGGAAAAACGGACCATAGCTCAGTGTAATAAAGTGACCCAAAATTAACCCAATGGCTCATGGGTTATAGCGACAAAGTATGTATATATGAATACAAATATGAATATAAATAGCGGGACAGTGCCAAGATTAGTTTGCCAAAGCGCACACACAGTGCCAAGCAAACAAAAATAATAATAATAGATGATAGGCACAAAGAACGTCCCAGACAATGGTGAACCACGGTGAGCCAAAGGAAAAAAAAAAAGGCTAATGGGTCACCTATACATGATAATATCACTGGGTCACAAAAAATAGACAGGAGAGAAAACCTCCCAAACAAATACAACCTGGTGGAGTGATGCATTCCTTTGGCTCACCGTGGTTCACCATTGTCTGGGACATTCTTTGTGCCTATCATCTATTATTATTATTTTTGTTTGCTTGGCACTGTGTGTGCGCTTTGGCAAACTAATCTTGGCACTGTCCCGCTATTTATATTCATATTTGTATTCATATATACATACTTTGTCGCTATACCCCATGAGCCATTGGGTTAATTTTGGGTCACTTTATTACACTGAGCTATGGTCCGTTTTTCCTGAGTGTCTTTGATGGTGCTTATATGTTTTTAATTATGTTTTTATTGTTTGTGGTGTGTTTTCTTTTGAACTGTCAATAAAATCAGCTTGTATTTTACGTTTATTGCTATTTATTATTGTAGGTGTGCGACTTTTTGCAGTAATGCTTTTCTTCTTTGGATTTTGTGTGACCACTGACTGCTCTCTGTTTGGGCAGTTAGCCTGTGCCTCTGTGGAGTCTAACAGGGCACAGTGCTTTCCTTTCACGGCTACTCAGTGAATTAACTGAGTTAGTCTATACCGCCATATAGCTCTGCCGTTTGCTAGCAGCAGGTACTCCTGCATGGTGGACCCCGGGCTGCGAACGCACCAATATCAATAAACACCTCTATTTACTCTGTGCGTTCCGCTAGCCCTAACACTCATGATACTATTTTTGCAAATTGTTGGCAAATCACTTGACAAACTGCAATGCACATCACAACCACTGGGCGTCCACACCCATAGACACATATAGCATCAAAAAACTTCCCAAAAAACTTCTGTGAAATTATAGTTTTTTTTTCAAAGTTCTTGTGGCTCCCTGCAAAGACAGGCATCACAAATGTCTGTGAACTCTGATGATGTGAGAAGCCATTTTTTTCAGCCATTTTTACACATATACATGTAATTAGTGTTATGGCTATTGTGCAGTCTAGTGGGTAGTAGCCCTTGTAGGAGAACTACCGAGCCCAGAAGAAGCAACCCTGTGCCGATGGGATTGGGTGGTGCTGGATATCAAGGAGGCCAGCCAGTGCCTTTGCTGTGGTTGCTGTTGGGACTCCAGCAAAATCTGTGCTTCCGCATGGGACATAGTGTCCTGCTCGGTTCAAAAAGTGCCCAAGTGTCAGACGACATCATTTAGGGATCAGAGGAGAGATGTCTTAATACAATCCTTAGTTTCCAGCAGTGGGAAGAAACCTTAGGTGCTTTCCTGTAAATCTGAGGTGCCATGGATGCCAAGGTCCAGGCTAAGAGAGAAATTTTAGTACACGTACTGTATAGTGCTATATGCAGTGGGAGCGTGGAGTTGCTCCACATTGCCAAACAAGAGCTGTGGTCATCACACCATGAGGGGCTGGTGGCTCAATGTAATGAATAACTGAGGAGAGCTGTAATCATCATTATCATCATCAATGGCTCCAGTAAAAGTGAGTTGTTGCTTTTTCCTGTTGCACCTGAGGGTTGGACACTGCTTATTGAGACCGGCTGATCCTGAATCCCTTCCACAACTTCTCCCTTTACATTCTGCTGAGGACGGCCTGCCAGCCGCCGAGACTGCTGTGGCAATTGGCCGCCATTATATACTGGCTCGGGGGAGGCAGACCCAGACATTGTTATTTTGTGCTTTTTATCTGCGAACATGTCAAATCTAAAGAAAAAACACACCTGTAGGTCTTACAGTTCTGGAATAAGTACCTAGCGAGAAGAGGGGAGACAAGTTTCTAGAATGCCCTCCCAATTCTATGAGCCTGTACGAATACATGATTGAACACTCGTTATTATCTAGGCAGTTTTAAAGGAAAAAAAACAGTATGTAAACATCAAATTAATCAAATACACTTCTGCTCATTTATAGCTATATAGATAAAAGGTCTCTCGGGTAATCGCCAATAGGAAGAGCTATATCTTCAGCTAGCTACAGGCATGCTATTGTCTTATGCAATAAACCACTGGTTATTAAAGTGCTTCCCTACAGCTTTTGTTAATGACATTTTCTCCAGCAGAATATGGAGTGACAGATAAGAATTGTTAGAACCCTGCAGAAGATCATTATCTGTTCCACATGGTACCAAGATAGAGTATTCCCCATCTCCTGTTTTTCAATTGCATATTATCACGAACGTCCTAATAACCTAATCATATTCCGCATGGTAATTCTAGGAACCTGGAATATTTCAAAATGTTACTTTAAAAAAAATGATACATAAGCAATATATAATTAGAATGTAAAAATACTCAAAAAATTAATTTACACTCTTAACCACAGGTTTTAAACCTAAATAGATCTCTGTGCTAATTAATATCCTACTTTAGCTTTATACAAGTGAAAGATCCATTCTTTTGATACAGAGCTCAAGATGCTCTGCAGTTACGTAGAAGAGAAAATTAATAAATTCTGTCTGTCCGAAGCCACCACTAGAAGGGGCTGATGAGTTAAGTGGTGTATACAGTTTACATATTACAATTCATAATGAAACAATATGGTGTATATTATATAATCTCACTCTAGTGCTAGACCTAGAATGCCAGTTTTATTATTTAAAGGGGTTGACTAATTGAAAAAGTTATTTGAATGCTTCCAAAATAATAAAATGCTTGTCTGTGGAGTGCTATGGCTTTTATTCCAGCATAAAAATCATTCTTATTGGCAGCACATCACCCTATATGAACAGGAGATGTTCTGCTGATAACATTATATTCTAGGCAGACAGAACGATCACATAAATGATCGTTCAGAGGGTCTTGAATGTTTGTTAGTCTGGTACACCTAAAATAACCTATGCTTAGTTTGTATAGAGCAATTGGCGCTTGTTTAATGGACTAACTCTGCTTTTCTGGAAGGGCCATTATATAAAGAGTCTTACCCGTCTAATTTTATTAGCTAAGCCATAGTCCTTCTTCATTAAGACTGATTCATAGACAAAAGAGGGTTTGGTTTAGCTATTGAAATGAGTCAGTCAGCTCCTTGACTTTGATATATGTCCATCTCAACACAGAAAGAGGGAGGAAGCCATCTACTGAGTCGAAATAAAGTCAGTAGTGGAGGTGCCAGAATTATAAAATGAGGTGCAGAATCAAGAGATCAGGTAATATTCAAAACTAAAATATATTAGATTTATTCATTATTATTGAGGCAACAACCGATTAACTTTTTTATTCCCTCGAAAACCCCTTTTACCCACGTAATTTGGTGCATTGTATCAGAAAAAAATAAAGCTTTGACCATATAAAAATATACAATTATGAGCATAGAATGTTAGACCTAAAAATAAGCATAAAAATAGATATAGAAATTAGTGATGTATTGTAACGGCACTTAACATCATGACATGCATCACATGGAGACGTCAATACATGGCGATGTCTGGTCAACGTTGAAGGCACCAACAACCAGATGGGACCTGTGAAGAATGCGGAAGATGTGCTGTGATATAGGACCAGATTAAAGCTGTGAGGATTTGGCAGAGCGCTGCATGGAGGTCAGGAATAGAGATGATCGAATATCTTCGGCTCCCTCTTTATTGGGCAAGCTATAGCGCTTACTGAAGAAGCTGCACAGGGAATCTGGATACATGGAGCGCGTCACAACACATGCATGGAGAGTTCTCCAAATAAGGAGGGAGTCGAACATATGCACTCATCTCTAGTCCAGAACAGGTAATACTTTAGAATGTTGTTTAACTCTGTATTTATTATGCTTTGGAGTTTTGAGAAACCCATTTGAGAAACATTTGATTTGTCCAATCAATGTAATGCATATCTAATTTCTTGGATAAATTCAAGCAAATTTGCAAATTCCAATTTTTGCACGGAATTTGCATCTATCTCTCAATCTATTATCTATCTATTTATCTATCTATCTATAAATCTATCAATATATCTATATATCTGTCTGTTTTGTCTGTCTGTCTATCATACCCAGCAATTATGACAAGGTTGTTCAACCATCTTTTTTGCACATGGGAGAGGTAAGGATTGCAGAGTTGGATTTTAACATGACCAATCCTTCTGTTTTTTGCAGTGGTGACTGGCAGCGGCTTTTCAACCCTTTCATGCTGAAAACACATGCACACTTGGCCAATACGAATATGCATATATTTGGGGGAAGTCAGGCGAGGTTGATGACGGCTGAAACTTATGAAATATGTTTATGGCTTGTCTTAGATATGACTGAGTCTTTTAAATTTTGCTTTGTCTTCTATCATTTCTGAGAAAGTTTTCTATTATAGATCAACAGAACACTTTGGAATATGTCAATGTAATTTACCATTAGAACCTCCAGTGTCTTTCCCAAATTTGTAAATCTCGAGCTACTTTGGAAGAAATCAGAGGGTTCTAAATCAAACCCTCTTAGGACTCGTGCACATTGCCGCATGTTAGATCCGAGAGCCATGCAGCAAAATATTGTATCACACTGGGACCAATGTTTTTCTATGGGGCTGTTTACTGTCTATTTTTTTTCCTTGGACTAAGTTGGTCAGAAGAAAAATCGCATCATGCTAGAATTATCGGCCATGCAAGTCAATTACTCCATGGAAACTACCGGACTGCACAAAGACGACATATTTCACAGGTGACAGAATTGAGAAGATAGACAATTTTTTTCCCATCTTCTCCACATTCGAGAAATTGGATCAGAGTTTGACCAGAGTGTGAGTTGCATTATTGACCCGATTCACTTGGATGAGAGAATGTAAGCTTGTGTGACCCTAGCTTTAGGGCTATGTATTCTCAGTCTGACTACTGCTTCTTTGGTCACATCTCATGTCAATATCTCGTCCTTAAAATTAAATAGATAAACGTGTGCACAGCTTGTGGAGTGTGGTGCCCAGGTAGGTTCCAACACCTTAGTAATATGAAATGAAACCTGGCACTCAACTTGTACGTGAAAGCGGTTTTATTTACCAGCAACAAAAAAATGTTTCGGTCGTTAATCTGACCTTCATCAGTTACATATAGATAGTGTTCTTTATAGTGAGTGTACGCTCCTGAGAGCGAAGGGCTATGTTTTCCCTGTTATGAGAAGAGGCCGGGTATGTGACCGGTAACCGCTGGCTTGTGATGTGACGAGACACGGTGGTTGCAGGTAAATAAAACCGCCAAGTTGAGTGCCAGGTTTCATTTCATAATATCTCGTCCTTGTCACCATTTGGGATATTGGGAAAAGGAATTAATATGAACACACTGTATTCATGGTAATATACATTAAACAAAGTAGCATCCATCACTGTCCAACAGAAATTTGTAATAAAAGCTACAATACAAATGATAGGAGTGATGCAGCATCTGGTGTATGAAGATGATATCTTATAAATAGATCTACAGCTAATAATGTCTTCACGTTGCGTGATATTTTCCTCTCTCACCTGCAGGTGGCTTCCATAAACTACGCAAGTAACTAAGCAACTTGCTAACAGTGTTCTCCCACTGTCATTTAAAGATAATTAGCAATTTATTGAGATAACCAATTTTGGTGGAAATAATTGTAATCGAATGCCCTGGACCAACTTTTATAAACTGTAATAAAAGTGTTAAGATAATCTCTGACATTTGCAAATGCCATTAATTCACCTTTTCATTGGATAGTACAGTGGCATTATGTTTAAACAATTACAAGATAACTCCGCAGCTTAATGAAACAATGCAACCTGCGGAGCCTTCAGAATATAATAAATGCTGATGATAATCTTTTTAGGGAAAGAACTCGATATAATGGATTGATGTATGAAATGCAACCCTACAGGAAAAAGAATTATAAAAAACATATATTTTAATGGTAATTTTCTATCTGTATGTTTTTACAAAGTTTTCAAAAACATTTTTCTATTAGTCTCTATTCATATGTATGTCTGAGTGATAGGAGCCTTCATGGCAGATTCAATCATTTAAAATGAAACATAAGATGAGTGTGGTATCCCAGTACCCATACTATTGCTGGGTGCAAAAGTTGTCATGTGGTAATAAATTTGTTCCAGTGTGCCAGAATTACTTTGGGTACTGTGAGTTCGAAGATGTATAATACATTGTATATGGATTGCCCTCCAAGGGCCGTGGGGTACTCGGTACCGGGTCCTTCGGTTCACAGTGGGATGTCACGGTGGCTGACCCGTTCCGTGGCCCTGGGACGTCCGTGTAAAAGGGAAAGGTCTTTAAAAGTTTGTGTTTGTGACGCCACCTGTGGTATTTGGTCAGGGTGACCGACGCTGCTTTAAGAAGGTCCGCTGTGGTGATGATATGGCAGCTAGATGGTATACCTTCCCACAGGTGAAGTATATCCCCAGGGCTCCCGGTGTATAGATGGTGGTATGGTGAGATGCGCAGAGAAGAACAAGGACACAAGGTTGCAGTCTCTTTACCTTTACTGAAGACTTCAGCGTCCACAGTCCAGGGCACCAGATCACAGGGCAGGGAGAGTCCGGCCGGTTTGAGGGCAAGTCCAGAGTTCCCTTATCCAGGTGGAAATCAGTAGCTTTCCTTTGCGCTGTGGTGGTGTAGACCCTTACTGCCTATGGCTTCACATAAGGGTCTCACAGATCCAATGTTTCGCTCTCTCTGTCCCCCATATAGGATAGGACAATACCCATATGACTGGTGACTTGAGCCTGTTTATAGGGTCTCTTAGATAACCTGGCTCTGCAGGTGTCACCGTGCGTCCTGGGTGTAGGGCGGACAGGTAACTTGCAATTAGCTGTCCTGCTTGTCTATGAAATAAGGCGTAGAGGTCCTTACTCCCTTGGTGTTCCGGGTACCAAGATTTTGCACCTCAGAAGGAGACAGCTTGAGTTGGGATGGTCCCCTTCTGGTTTCCTCTCCTTTGCTTCGACTTCCTTCATGCTCACTGCAATACAGTTCTGACTTTCAATGTCTCTTTCTGGGAGCTGCAGCTCTGAGGGCATGCACAGCTCCTTTAAATCTCCATCCTCCTCAGACTCTGGTCTGGAATGTTCTAACTCTCCCCACAGACTACCAGTTATATATAAAAGTGGTGTGACCTAATAAATAGGAGCAGAAGCTTCCCCTGGTGGTCTGGAGTGTGAAATGTGTTGCATGTTTGTGATACCTGGATGCAGTTATCCTTTTTTGCTTCCAAACATAGCATCACTCTCCCTGAGAGGAAAGTAATACCACTGCTACAACCAGGACCCTGGGGCGCCGCATATGTGCGCACACTGAGGATTGATAAATATGCTTTGTGTTTTTTACTTTGCTGCCATCTACTGGCTGATGTATGTATATGAAAGTTAGGAATTCAATCTCCCCACAACAAGCTACCATAGAAATGGCTGGGAGAATCCTCCTAGCTCAGTGCTGACACACTTCCTGTAAGCTGGAACAAACCAGTTCAGTCCTGACTAGTTTAGTCAAGGCAGAGAAAGGAAGCACCACTGCTCCCAGAATCCATTTCAGTCCATGTTGAGACATCATTCTCCATATAGTCACTTCTACAAAGGAGTGAAGCCTGATAAAGTCAGGAGAGATATGACTGAACAAGTGCTCTCCTGCTTACAGGTTTATCTATGCACTTCCACACTTAACCAGTGCAATGTGACTTCCATGACATGAACCTAGTCTGTCATAACCCTTAAAATAGGGAACACTAGTGACATAACTGTGAGTAACTCCATACTACTATTTTGTCACCACGGAGAAACAACCCGTGAAAGACCCTCCATCAGCGTAGCATTACCTGGGCTGTGCATAATATTTCCTCCAATAGCAAGTGAAGAGAACTGTACTCCAGCCACCCTGAGAGGCCCTAAAAATCCATGTTCAATAAGGTGAAGACACCTCCTTTCATATGCATGTATGCATGCATACCATATATGCAATTTAACTATACTGTGAACTACCACCACTTTACCTTTAGGAGAGCTTGTACCTTGGTTTCTCTTTCAGTAAAGTGTTATATTTGCAAGTTCACAGGAGTGTCTGGCTACTTGCATTTGCATGAACATCATGGGTTCTCCAACACATGAACCCTGACACTAGCTCTACAGGAGTGTCCACAGGGTTCTATCCCATTTCCATAAGTGCTACCCCCTGCTATTGACAATTGTTGTGGACACGAGGTAAGTGCTCGCTCTTGTTGCCATGCTAGGACCTGGGGTACGTACTGCGCATGCGCCACTAACACCGCTTTCCGGTTGGCACATTCTACCCTCATGATACACCATGTGACATGTTGTCATGGCTACTTAAGGTCCTTCTCCATATTAGCACAGCATACCCCTTGAAGAAGTGTTCAGCGTGGACACGAAACGTGCGTCGGGTCATCCACCATCCTTTGTGGGTCTTTTGTGCACATAGTGGTAAGTTCTGCTCAATACCGCTCCAGCTTCACCTTTATGCCACACAGGACGTTGCGTTACAGCACAATATGTGCCTGCTCTGTATTTACTAGAGCCACATTAGGCCAATTGCTTAATTTTACTTGCTTCCCCTGTTATGCTCTATAGCATTACTTACCCGCTACATAACTACATAGGCATGGTAGCTACTGCCTTTCCATTTTAGTAGTACTATATGTGCGCACATTACCTTACACTGCTTATCCTGAATATTTATGACATTCTGTATATATGTGTTTTTTAACAATTTTGTCTAATAAAATTTGCACTTTGTTATATCTTAAAAATTAGAGTAACTCTAATGTGTTCTCTTTATTTCAAAGTCTTCTCCATTTATACCAATGGACTGGGACAACTCATAAAGTCCCATGGCTTTCAGTATCACCTATAAGCTGATGATACTTAGATCTACCTCTGTGGCCCTGATGTCACCACTCTGCTGTCTAAAATCCCAAAGTGTCAATCAGTCATATTCTCCTCCCTCTCATCTTGCTTCCTAAAGCTTAATGCAGGACAAAATTGAACTCTCCATCTTTCCTCCATCTCATCTTTCTCCCCTACCCGATCTTTGTATCACAATAAATGACATCATGCTCTCCCTTGTATCAGAAATTTGCTGCCTTGGAGTGACCCTCTATTCTGTTCTGTCCTTCAAACCACACATCTAAGCTCTTATCACCTCCGGCACTTCCAACTCAAAAATATTTCCAGAATCTATCTTTCCTCGACCCTGAATAGTTAGTGAATGCACTCATCATCTCCTACCTTTGACTAGTGCAATATCCTCTTCTGTGGTCTGCCTGCTAACAGCCTCACACCTCTCCAGTTCATCCTTTACTCTGCTGTCCTACTAATCTACCACTCCCCTCACTATTCCTCCTCTTCTCCCCTTTCCAAATCCTCTCATTGGCTCCCTATTCCCCAATGTATCCAGTTCAAACTACAAACATTGACCTACAAAGCTGTTCATAATCTGTCTGCCATATATATTTGAACTAATTTCCCGATATCTTCCAACATGTAACCTCTGGTCCTTCCAATGCCTTCTCTCCTCCACACTTATTTGTTCCTCATCCATTCATCTATAATACAAGTATCCCCCACCCTCTGGAATTCTGTGCTCCAACATGTCCAATTATCTACCACACTAGAATCTTTTATAAGGAACTTGAAAACTTGTCTATTCGAGAAAACCTATATAACCCACTTCACCACCACCAGAGCTGCTGTAACCCCAAACCTACTGCTTCCCTCCACATTATCCTGTAGATTGTAAGCCCGCAAAGGAAGGGCCCTCTCCCCTCTGTACAAAGATGTCATTATTAGTTTATTCACTGAAATTTATATTTGTATTTTGTATATAACCCTTCCCCATGTACATCACAATGGAATCAATGGTGATCTAAAAATAAATAATAATAATAATCAGTGTCATAGACATTGAATAGAGCAACGTTGAAGAGCGCAGCGTGTCCTATGCTTCATAGAAGAACTGTTTCTTCTGTATGTCAGGACAAATTTACCTGAACAATCCAAGGAACCAACACACCCAGTACTGTTCTTCAAAAATGTTTTATTGACAACAGGGTATACATAAAAAATCGGACATGAAACCTTTCAGCCAAATAGTGCCTTTTTCAAGCCGAAAAAAAAGATGTAAATATTTTGGCATGAAAAAGGACCTGTGTGGCCCAAATGTTGCATATTTGTTTTTTTATGTGCACATTGGTGCCAATAAAACATTTTTGAATGATAGTACCCAGTGCCTTGGATCCATCACAGTTTTTACAACCAAGTGGATGGTTGTACCAAGCCTGCATGAGAAACACAGTAATACATGAAATATACCTTTTTAGGCCTTCTTCACATGTCCGTTTTTTATGTCAGTATGCAGTCCGTTTTTTAAGGATTGCAAATATGGACATACGCACACCAATTATGTTTAATGGTGGTGTGCATAAGTCAAGTTTTTCACATGGACTATGTGTCCATGTGAAAAACCCACAGACATGTCATTTTTTTGTGTAGCATGGACAAAATGCATACTGCACACGTGCACACTGAGGATACACAGATTACATCCATGTGTCATCAGGGTAACACGTACCGGTGCCTGGCAACAAGTGGTACAGTTTGTGCTGTTCCCAGGCGCCAGCTCATTTTCTCCTGGTTGTGTTGATCTGACCAGGAAACAATGATGGGAGTTGTTTTCAGCACCCACTATGTACCTCCTGTGTAAAATAAATAATTAAATATAAAAAAGGCGTGGGCTCCCACACAATTTTGATAATCAGTGGAAGGAAAGCCAATGGCTGGGGGCTGATGTTAATAATCTGGGACAAGGGACAATATCTCTTAAGATTCCCAGGCTATTAATAACAGCTCACAGTTGTTTGCTTAGCCTTTCCTAGTGAATTTAAGGGGAAAAATAAGTAGGGTTTCCCTATAAATTCAAACCAGCAAAGGCTAAAGTTTAAAAAAAATTTTTTGTTGCAGGTTGTTTTTTTTCTGCTAACCCACAATATTTTTTCATTTGATGATGTATTTCTACAGAAGACAGGTGTCCCGATGGGGGCTAAATATTCCCCGTCTTTGGCCAATCTGACTTTGGCCTTTTGGGAGTACAAATATGTATATTCTGTTGATAATCCTTACTCCGGGGGCGTGGTCTGGTATGGCAGATACATCGATGACCTCCTCATCATATGGGGGGGAGAAGTGTCTGCCATACCGGACTTCATTAAATACATGAATAACAACAGTTTTAATATTAAATTCACTCTAAGGTGTGATGGGAAACATATTTCATTGCTGGATCTGGAGTTACTAGGCACAGAAGGTCATACCATCATTAGCAAAACGCATATAAAACCTATCAGTGGGAATATTGTTCTGCATACTACTAGTAGCCACCCCAAACACACCATCAAGTTGATACCAATGGGGGAGTACACTAGACTAAAAAGAAATTGTAGCAGAGCAGAAGATATGAATAAGGAATTTAAAGAACTGGAAATTAAACTAGGTGCAAGAAAATATCCCATATGGTCTTTAAAAAGAGCAAAAAATATAGTGGGTAAAAAAGATAGAGAAAGCATGTTAGCACCTAGGAGACAGGATAGGAAAATAAAAGATCACAGAAAAAGCTAACCATTCATCTGTTTACAATATAGCCCACAATTCAATCAAATAAAATATATTATTAATAAACGCTTGCCAATTCTCTATGAGGACACTACACTATCCAATATATTTGGGGAGGGCATTAATGTGGTAGCTAGGAGAGCACCTACAATAGGAAACTTAATCTCCCCGGGACTATTTCTGACCAGAACCAAATCGAGAACATGGCTGGAAGTCAATGACTTCTACAAGTGCGGAACCACATCGCGCATCACATGTGAACATGCACTTACAAGTAAAACCTTCACTAATAAGAAAAATTAATCAATGTATAATATAAAGCAATTCATAAATTGTCATATGACTAATGTGTTCTATAAAATAGATTGTGAGATCTGTAATCTAAGATATGTGGGTTGCACCGCAAGAAAATTAAAGGCGCGCATATCCGAACATTTGAGAGACACACTAAAAGGAAATAGTAATAATCGCAATATTTCCATGGTAGCAAAACACTTTATAACCCACCACGCCGGAAATATATCAGCAATGAAAGTCCAAGGTATAGAACAAATAAAAAAAATCACCGCGTGGTGGAGATATAAAAAGACGCCTCTTAACCAGAGAGGCATTTTGGATTTATAATCTAGAAACAAGATATCCAAATGGCCTGAATAGGAGAAATGAATTAATGTACCATTATTTGTAAATAGTTATTGCATGTATTATGTAATTTATATGTATTATGACTAGTGTTGAGCGATACCGTCCGATACTTGAAAGTATCGGTTTCGGATAGTATCGGCCGATACCTGAAAAATATCGGATATCGCCGATACCGATATCCGATACCAATACAAGTCAATGGGACATCAAGTATCGGAATGTATCCTCATGGATCCCAGGGTCTGAAGGAGAGGAAACTCTCCTTCAGGCCCTGGGATCCATATTAAAGTGTAAAATAAAGAATTAAAATAAAAAATATTGTTATATTCACCTCTCCGGCGGCCCCTGGACATCAGCGGGAGGATCCGGCGTCCGGCACGGCTTCTTTCTTCAAAATGAGCGCCTTTAGGACCTGTGGAATGACGTCCCGGCTTCTGATTGGTCGCGTGCCGCCCATGTGACCGCCACGCGACCAATCAGAAGCCGCGACGTCATTCCTCAGGTCCTAAAAGGCGCTCATTCTAGGACTTTAGCTGAGGAATGACGTCGCGGCTTCTGATTGGTCGCGTGGCGGTCACATGGGCGGCACGCGACCAATCAGAAGCCGGGACGTCATACCACAGGTCCTAAAGGCGCGCATTTTGAAGAAAGAAGCCGTGCCGGACGCCGGTTCCTCGCGCAGATGTCCAGGGGCCGCCGGAGAGGTGAATATAACAATATTTTTTATTTTAATTCTTTATTTTACACTTCCGATACCGATACCCGATATCACAAAAATATCGGATCTCGGTATCGGAATTCCGATACCGCAAGTATCGGCCGATACCCGATACCGCAAGTATCGGCCGATACCCGATACTTGCGGTATCGGAATGCTCAACACTAATTATGACTAGTGTTGAGCGATACCGTCCGATACTTGAAAGTATCGGTATCGGATAGTATCGGCCGATACCCGAAAAATATCGGATATCGCCGATACCGATATCCGATACCAATACAAGTCAATGGGACATCAAGTATCGGAATGTATCCTGATGGTTCCCAGGGTCTGAAGGAGAGGAAACTCTCCTTCAGGCCCTGGGATCCATAGTGAGGTGTAAAATAAAGAATTAAAATAAAAAATATTGATATGCTCACCTCTCCGGCGGCCCCTGGACATCACGCTGGTAACCGGCTGGCTTCTTTGTTTAAAATGAGCGCGTTTAGGACCTGCGAATGACGTCGCGGCTTCTGATTGGTCGCGTGCCGCTCATGTGATATTGCACACGCTTTTTTTTATTTAATTCTTTATTATACACAGGAGTTACACAAGTGCTGCTGGGTACAACTCCCATCATTGTCTTCTGGTTGCGCTGATCTTAGCGCAAGCTTGGAACAATGATCAGAGCTTCCTTCAGCAGCCAGAGCCTGGGATCAGGCGAACTGTTTGGCTTTTCCCAGGCGCCGGTATGCATCACACGGACATATGGATGGCACACTGACAGCACAAGGCTGTGAAACATGGAAACACAAACACATGGACCATGGATAGCACACAGATACATGGATGTCACACGGATGTCGCATAAGTGCATGGATGACACACAGACACAGACTTTGGATCTCACCGGTACTGTTTTTGCTGTATAGGAATCACCAGGACGTGTGAAGGAGGCCTTAAAGGTCAAATTTACGTATTCAAGTCTATATGTGCACAAAAACATTGGATGCCATACAGAGCCACTATAATAGTATCCACTGCTGTAAAAAAAGATTGCATACAGATAGCATAAAATGACAAGTGAGAAAAAAAATTATCTAAGTTTTTTTTTTTACGCTCGTATGAACCCAGCCATTCGGGAATATTTTAGGAAATATTTGTTCTTTTATTAGCATATGAGGCACACTGTTAAAAATTGTCTTTTTAGGATCTGAAGTCACTCTTTTCTATAGGGAAAATGTCTAAAGGTACCGTCACACTTAGCGACGCTGCAGCGATACCGACAACGATCCGGATCGCTGCAGCGTCGCTGTTTGGTCGCTGGAGAGCTGTCACACAGACCGCTCTCCAGCGACCAACGATCCCGAGGTCCCCGGTAACCAGGGTAAACATCGGGTAACTAAGCGCAGGGCCGCGCTTAGTAACCCGATGTTTACCCTGGTTACCATCATAAAAAAACAAACAGTACATACTTACATTCAGCTGTCTGTCCCTTGCCGTCTGTTTGCTGCACTGACTGCTGGCCGCAAAGTGAAAGCAGAGCACAGCCACAGCGGTGAGTCACCGCTGTGTGACTCACCGCTGTGCTGTGCTTTCACTTTCACTTTACGGCCAGCAGTCAGTGCAGGAAATAGACGGCAAGGGACAGACAGCTGAATGTAAGTATGTACTGTTTGTTTTTTTACGATGGTAACCAGGGTAAACATCGGGTTACTAAGCGCGGCCCTGCGCTTAGTTACCCGATGTTTACCCTGGTTACCAGTGAAGACATCGCTGAATCGGTGTCACACACACCGATTCAGCGATGTCTGTGGGGAGTCCAGCGACGAAATAAAGTTCTGGACTTTCTTCCCCGACCAGCGACAGCACAGCAGGGGCCTGATCGCTGCTGCCTGTCACACTGGACGATATCGCTAGCGAGGACGCTGCAACGTCACGGATCGCTAGCGATATCGTCTAGTGTGACGGTACCTTAAGTGCAGAAATTTACAGCTACTAAACCAACAATCTTTGTGGTCACACTTATTAATCTAAAGGCTAAAATTCAGTGACTTTTCTATGGGCTGCTTCTCGTTATGTAGTTATGCACTGCAGCCCTAGGAAACCAAGAATAAGAAAAGATGAAAAACAGTATTGATTGGAAAATAATAATAATAATAATAAAAATAATAAACTAAAATCTGGAATTTTATGTCTATTTGTGTTATTATGGAGCTGCATGGATTATAAAATGACTTACAATGAATTAGGAACTATAAGGAAAGACATTTTTTTTGAAGATGCATTATAGTCCAGCCATTCAATACATATCCAGAGGCTGTCACCAGCAAAAATGAATTGTCAATCCACTTGAATCCTTTACTAACTGGTCCAACTTAATTTAAAAAGGAAATCTATCCTCTTCTCAAATCCCATTGCTACCATCATACTAAAATATTAATGAGATTACTTCTTAATCAAAACTTTATTGCGCCTTAACATCTTTCATTTATCATCTCTTCCGCTGGTTGAAGTATAAATCCTGAATAAAATAATTTTCCAGGCTTTCTAATGATAAATTATTGGTTTATTGATAATGTGTATATTGTGTCAATGAACTAGATTATTTTTATGACAAATTGGTAAAGAAGATTTATAAAATAAAGATGCAGTTAAGACTTGAAAATGAGGATACAAACTGTGTTCTGCAGGCGAGACCGGATTCTGTGCAATATTAAAGGCTAAAAAATGTTCTCCTATCCACAGTAGAGTTGGGAGGATCAACTATTGGGACTCCAGTCCATCAACCAAGTCAGTAGTCTCTGGCAGCTGGACTTAAGGCTTCCAAATTCTTAATGTTTCCCTAAGTGGCTTTTGATTAGCTTTGTGAGACACAGGGATGACGTTGCAATATTCCAGCAAATCAAAAGAATCAGAAACTACTGATCTAAGGCTTCTTTCACAATAGCGTCAGGCTCGGCCCATTGCAGTGCGTCGGGCCGAGGTTACCGACACTAGCGTTGTAAGTACTGCACAACGGGTGCAGCGGATGCAGATTTTCATCGCATCTGCTGCCCCATTGTGAGGTGCGGGGAGGTGGGGGAGGAGTTCCGGCCGCGCATGCGCGGTCGGAAAAAGCGGTCCGTCGGCAGCAAAAAATGTTACATGTAGCTTTTTTTGTGCCGATGGTCCACCAAAGCACGACGCATCCGTCGCACAATGCGTCGTCAATGCAAGTCTATGGGGAAAAAACGCATCCTGCAAGCACTTTTGCAGGATGCGTTTTTTCTGCAAAACGACGCATTGTGACGGATTGCAGTTAACGCTAGTGTGAAAGTAGCCTAACCGCGACTCAGACCCGCCAATTCTAATCCACATGACAGGTGGTATCTTACTAATCATTGGGGGATCAACTGCTTGGACCTGCAACAATCGGCAGATCAGGGCATTTTACCAGCTCCATAGGAAGTGAATGGAGCAGAGGTGGGGCATGTGCATTCTGCCAATCAGTATGTGTGCCAGTGGTAGGACCCCCATCTATTGAAAAATTATTACCACCCATTCTGTGTGTAGGTGATAAAGGGGATGTCTGGTGAAAACAAGTTAAGCCACAAGTCCACAAAACCCTTGAGACCTTGAAATATTGAATCATTTTCTGTCTCGGTATGTTGTAAAGACCTTTACAATCTTTTGATGTTCCTTGGTTGTTTTGCAGCACATTTACTATTTGTTCTAATCAATATATCAAAATTAATCATTTATGAAGACAAACTTGCTAAACTGGTCATAAAAATGTAAGTATTGATGCTTCAATGATGCACATAATTGCAATGAGTATGTCATAATACAGAAAGTACAGACACTGCATACAACAGGATACAGTATTAACCTAACAGATCCATTTTAAACACATGAACTCTGTGTTACTAGTGTGACCTGTGCCAAATAAATTATCCAAACTAATGGATTTCAGATAAAAACATATGACCTGCAGTTTTTTAACATTAGCTTGAGTTCACAAATTTATACAGGGTGGGGCCATGTATATGGATGCACCTAAATAAAATGGGAATGGTTGTTGATATCAACTTCCTGTTTGTGGCACATTAGTATATGGGAGGGGGAAAACTTTTCAATGGCGGCCATTTTGTAGTTGGCCATTTTGGATCCAACTTTATAAATGACCCACCCAGGTGTATCCATATAAATGGCCCACCCGGTAGTTACTTTTGCATTCAGTTCATAAGCAGAAATGGTGGGTTTGCACATACTGTATGTAGACGGGAGGTAAAGTGCTTTTGTTAAATATATGGTCTGAAATCCAAAAATATTCTACAGTCATAGGTACTTTCTATGTTCTTCTGAGAATTAGAAATAATGTAACAAAACATACCGAATGCCAATGTAAAACTACAAAATGATAAAGAAGAAAGGTTGACGTTGAGGGTAGGTGTCCACTTAAAGGAATGTTAAGGAAAATTGAACATCGAATAAAATCCATGTAACATTACTGTCACCGTCTCTACCCTATTCATCAATTCCTCTACTCTGCTGAAATCTTCAGTAAAATTATCTACAATACCGAAATAGATTTTTTTCCTTTCCTAAGTCTTCTGCCATCTACGTTTTCTCCTGAATAGATTTGTCCTAAAAAGACGAGTTATCATAACTCTGTTAATGGAAATTCAGATTATAAGATTCTTCTGTGAAAGAAGTTGGCATTTTTTTTCTTTACTTCTCCATCAGTATAAGAAAAAAAATCACAAGGAAATTATCACCATCTGTCATCTGTTCTATAACTGATATAGATAGTAAAATCTAGGTTGAAAAATACAGGGAAGGGCTTTCATTTAAAGGGAAAGTATCATCAGAAAATGACATCTTGTTTCAATCTGGTTTTTGTATTTTCTCTTAATAATTTTGGCAATTTTTTTTCATATCGCAATTTTTATTTTAAAAATTGCAATGTTGCAATTTTTACACTGACCACTGAGATTACTTTAGACTCATACATTATCTCTCTTCAGCAAGTGTTTTCAACAGTATCATTATCCCAGCAGACAGGATTAGGTTATGTTCACAGTAAACCAGTAATGATCCATTCGAACGGATCCAGCAGCAAACCACTGGTAAAAAAGTTGTGCAGAAACAACTTTATAGTGCGCTTTTCAAAAACGGATATCTGCTTAATCTGTTTTTTTTTTTTTAAATATTGAAGTCCATGGACAACGGATCCGATAATTAGCCATCCGTTGTTCTCCCATTTCTAACTGGTTTGTTTTTTGCATCCTTGATTCATTAGAAATGGAAGACAATGGATGGTTAATTAAAGGATTCATTGTTCATAGACTTCAGTGTTGAAAAATGGATGATAATTTTTGAAAAACAGACTAAAAAGTTGTATCTGCACAACTTTTTTGCCAACGGATTGAGGCTGGATCTGTACTAAAGGATCATTACTGAACATGTGAACAAAGCCTTACAATAACAGGTAAAATGTGTATATTCGGCTAATAACACAGGATCCATCAATCACAATTGGTGGATCCATCAATCACTGACATACAGATCTGGCAAAAATTAAGAGACCACCACATCAAAACCCTGTCATGGCCAGCCCAATCTCCAGACCTGAACCCCATTGAAAACCTCTGGAATGTAATCAAGAGGAAGATGGATAGTCACAAGCCATCAAACAAAGAAGAACTGCTTACATTTTTGCACCAGGAGCAGTGTGAAAGACTGGTGGAAAGCATGCCAAGACGCATGAAAGCTGGGATTAAAAATCATGGTTATTCCCCAAAATATTGATTTCTCAACTCTTCCTGAGTTAAAACATTAGCATTGTTGTTTCTAAATGATTATGAACTTGTTTTCTTTTCATTATTTGATGTCTGAAAGCACTGTTGTTGTTTTTTTTTAATTATTTTGACCGTTTCTCCTTTTCAGAAAAAAAATACAAAATGTATTGCTTGGAAATTCGGAAACATGTTTTCGGTAGTTTATAGAATAAAAGAGCATTTTACTCAAAAATATACCTATAAAGAGAAAAATCAGACAAACTGAACATTTTGCAGTGGTCTCTTAATTTTTGCCAGAGCTGTAGATATTTAAATCAAGATTGAAGAATTCAGTTAAGGGTCCCCAGGTTTGACTGATATGAGATACGGCCATCACCTTTCAGGCCTGATATAGCGCATTCTATAATGTTGTATTTAAGCCCCCAACCTGACCTGAAAGATAAGAAAAAGACCTTTTATCATACTCACCTGCGGGCAGTCCGGTCAGATGGGTACCGCTGGTCTTGGTCCGGCATCTCCCTTCTTCTTGTGATGCCGTCCTCCTTCTTGCTTTGTGTGGATAATAGGTCTCCCGTCATCCACACAGTCTCCTCGGCATCATGCTTTTGCATTGGCGTACTTCTCTAACCTGTTGAGGGCAGAGCAAAGGACTGCAATGTGCAGGCACCAGGAATCGTCACAGATCCCGGGCGCCTGGGCACTGCAGTACTTTACTCTGCCCTAGTCAGGTCAGAGATGTACGCTTGTTTAAGAGCGTGATGCCGGTGAGACTATGTGGATGACATAGGGACACATCATCTACACGAAGCAAGAAGGAGGACGACATCACAAGAAGATGTGAGGCGCCAGACCAAGAAGAGCAATACCCCTCTCACCAGACCGTCCCACCGGTGAGTATAATTCAATTTTTTCTTCTCTTTCAGGTCAGGTTGGGGGCAGATATACAGAATTATAGAATGCTGTATATCAGGCCTGAAAGGTGGTGGTGGTATCTCATATCAGTCAAACCTGGTGTCAGGTCCACTTTAATTTAAAGGGAAAGTATTGTCAGAAAATCACTTCTCATTTCAATCAGGTTTTCATATGTTTTTGACCATGTTTTTTTTTTACATATCACAGTTATTATTTAAAAAATAGAAATCTTGCAACTTTTACACTTACCACTGGGGCTATTTTAGACTCATAACTTGGCCTTTCAGGAAGAGTTTTAAGCAGGTTCATTATCAGAACAGACAGGATTACAGTAACAAGTAAAGGTACCTTCACACATAACGATATCGTTAACGATATCGTTGCTATTTGTGACGTAGCAACGATATCGTTAATGAAATCGTTATGTGTGACAGCGACCAACGATCAGGCCCCTGCTGGGAGATCGTTGGTCGCTGAACAAAGTCCAGAACTTTATTTCGTCGCTGGACTCCCTGGAGACATCGCTGGATCGGCGTGTGTGACACCGATCCAGCGATGTCTTCACTGGTAACCAGGGTAAACATCGGGTAACTAAGCGCAGGGCCGCGCTTAGTAACCCGATGTTTACCCTGGTTACCATGCTAAAAGTAAAAAAAAACAAACACTAGATACTTACCTACAGCCGTCTGTCCTCCAGCGCTGTGCTCTGCACTCCTCCTGTACTGGCTGTGAGCCGGAAAGCAGAGCGGTGACGTCACCGCTCTGCTTTCCGGCTCACAGACAGTACAGGAGGAGAGCAGAGAAGCAGAGCGCAGCGCTGGAGGACAGACGGCTGTAGGTAAGTATCTAGTGTTTGTTTTTTTACTTTTAGCATGGTAACCAGGGTAAACATCGGGTTACTAAGCGCGGCCCTGCGCTTAGTTACCCGATGTTTACCCTGGTTACCGGCATCGTTGGTCGCTGGAGAGCGGTCTGTGTGACAGCTCTCCAGCGACCAAACAGCGACGCTGCAGCGATCCGAATCGTTGTCGGTATTGCTGCAGCGTCGCTTAATGTGAAGGGGCCTTAACACTTCTTTACTCAGGTGATAACAGGGGGTCTACCAATGACAATAGGTGATGTCACACTTGACCCTGCTCCTCTCAGAATGAATTTTGCACATGCTTATTAGATGCTTAAATACAAAAGATAAGGTCTGAGTCAGCCCATTGCTGCTAATGTACTAGTGGTTTTCCTAAAATAACAGGAAGCATGAATATAACAGACCCTTACTGCCCAGCGTGAAAGTTGCAAGATTCCTATTTTTATACACATTGTGATATGGGAAAAATAAAAACGCAAACGTTTTACTTAACAATTGGCCATTTTCTGATGACACATTCTTTCGAAGTCAAACTTTTACCTTCCCATTACAGTTTTACAAATAGATTCCACCACTTTTAAGTTGATTAGGATAAATAGATATACTTCAGAGGTCTGTTTGGAAAAATGGAACAATCCAGTATAAGGTTTAAAACACAACACTTTAAGTGTGTTTCCTGCAAAGAAGCTGCTGCGCCTCAGCACGGCAATTTCTAGTGAGCAAATTGTTCCTTTAAAAAGGTAAAGATTACAATGCTGCCTAAATCAATGAAATGAAAAATCGTGCTGAAAATCCAGTAGTGTTACTTTAACAGCAAGAAAGGAGGAAGAGCAGAGTTATTGAGTAATGCCCTGAGGAAAATGGAAATATTTTTCAGAAGTGTGCTGCATAATATATGCTAGTTGGTATAACCGCCAAGGGATCTACTTTTGGCATGTGATTCACAAAGAATGTACGAGTAATTAAGAAATGTTTCATTTAAGGAAATTGTTTAATAGTGAAGCATCATTTCGTATGGCGATGCCTCAAAGCAGTAATGAAAAAGTCAAATGCTAAATCAATTGATAGGCCAGTTATACAGTACAGACCAAAAGTTTGGACACACCTTCTCATTTAAAGATTTTTCTGTATTTTCATGACTATGAAAAATGTAAATTCACACTGAAGGCATCAAAACTATGAATTGACGGATGTAGAATTATATACTTTACCAAAAATTGTGAAACAACTGAAAATATGTCTTATATTCTAGGTTCTTCAAAGTTGCCACGTTTTGCTTTGATGACTTCTTTCACACTCTTGATGAGCTTCAAGAGGTAGTCACCGGGAATGGTTTTCACTTCATAGGTGTGCCCTGTCAGGTTTAATAAGTGGGATTTCTTGCCTTATAAATGGGGTTGGGACCATCAGTTGAGTTGAACAGAGGTCTGGTGGATACACAGCTGATAGTCCTACTGAATAAACTGTTAGAATTTGTATTATGGCAAGAAGAAAGCAGCTAAGTAAAGAAAAACAAGTGGCCATCATTACTTTAAGAAATGAAGGTCAGTCAGTCTGAAAAATTGGTCAAACTTTGAAAGTGTCCCCAAGTGCAGTGGCAAAAACCATCAAGCACTGCAAAGAAACTGGCTCACATGAGGACCGCCCCAGGAATGGAAGACCAAGAGTCAGCTCAGGTTTGAAAATTTGTCCACAAGATAACTATTAGTTGTATACTCCACAAATCTTGCCTTTATTGAAATAAATATAGGTATTTTTTAAAACAAGTCGCAAGAAGTTCCACAGGTAGTTTGCAAAAAGTCTTGTAGGGGATACAGATAGCATGTGGCATCTGCACATCACCCTAAAAACATCATCCCCACCATCAAACATGGTGGTGCCAGCATCATGCTGTGGGGATACTTTTGTTCAGCAAGGACAGGAAAGCTGATTTGAGTTGATAGGAAGATGGATGGAGCTAAGTACAGAAAAATACCAAAGGGAAACCTGTTAGAGGCTGCAGAAGATATGAGACTGGGGCATAGGTTCACCTTCCAGCAGGAAAACGACCCAAAACATACTGCCAGAGCTACAACAGAATAGCTTGGATCAAAGCATATTTAAGTGTGTAAATGGCCAAGTCACAATAAAGGCCAAAATCCCATAAAGAATCTGTGGTAAGGCTTTAAAACTGCTGTTCACAGATGCCTCCATCCAATCTCAGTGAGATAAAGTTAGTTTTTAAAGAAAATGGGCAAAACTGGTAAAGACAGACCCCAAAAGACTTGCAGCAGTAATTACAGTGAAAGGTAGTCTTACAAAATATTGGGTCAAGGGAGCTGAATACACATGGTCATCACAATTTTCAGATTTCTATTTTTAAAATAATTAGAAGACCATGTATCATTTCCATTGCACTTCATAAATACTTGCTACTTTGTGTTGAAAAATATCTCAAAATCCAAGTGAAATAACATTTATGTTTGTGGGTAAAATATGAAAAAATGAGCGGGAAGGAGCTCATTTGAGAGAGCATACCTGTTTGACGAAGACCTAGTGTTTACGTTCCCTGAGACAGTTGTTGGCTTTTTTTTACCTATTCCTCCTACCTTTCCCTCATATATACATGCACACTTGGCTTGACTGAGCACCACAGTGTGGAGAGTGAAATAAGAAGCTGCCAAGCATCTCTGGGGACAACTTTGCTACCTTAAATACTAAAAGATCGGCCATTTTGAAATTCAAGAACTTCTACTTTTGCATGTTTTTTTACAATTTATGGATAACTGAATAAAATCGCCACCTAAATCCCTTTTATTACATAGATGCATCAGACCATGAATAAATTACGCTATACCCTGCAAACTCATTAGACAGGTTCCATTACAAAATCGAATTATTTGCATCACATTTCTTTCCTAATTTTTTTATTTAGACCTGCAGAAGTCTACAGATATTGAATACCTAGTAATTCAAAGATTGATGTTATGGAGTGATAATTTACAAATGCAAAGATATATTTAGCAAAATAACCATCTCAAGACAGGGGCATCCATGTCACTCCAGGGATTTAGCCGGCATTAATTCAGCAAGCTTAATCTTTCCTGCCTGAGCATGCCTGTCAATATTTTGTTCTCAGTAAATTGGTAAGATCATTTCAAAAAAGTGCCTTTAATGCAAAATTCTATAGAAATGTCTGTGCTTCATTTTCTAAAATGGAGATTATACTGATGAAATTTGTTTTGTGCTTTGCAAAGTACGATCAGGCTAACTATCCACTTACAGGGAGCGTAGCTTGAGAGAGACTGCTTTTACAAATAGCAGGTGTCATTATTTTCAGCTATCGCAAAAAAAAAAAAAGAAATAGAGAAAGACTAAATGTATTAGGTAAATCTGATGAAAAACATTTTTGCATGTCAAGATTACAAACTCTTAAAATTATTTTTTCTTTCTTTTCCCTTATGCTTTACTGACATAAAGCATAAGTATTTCATTATCAAAGACAGAACTTCTCTGACAAGACATCAAATGTAATATTTAAGTGCATATGTCATCTACCAATTCCCGGAATTATATAATTAAAGAGTAAAAGGAAAGGTATAATCAGAAAATGACTTTATCTGAATCATATATTTTGGTAAACATATTTTTTTTCTTTTTAGGGTAGGTTGGTGCCACAGTGGTGTGGTGGCATCTTTCTCTGCCCTTAGCTGCTTTCTGTATGTAATTATCTATTGAAACGAAATCTTCTCAGTGGATCTGTCACCACCAGATTTCACAATGCAAAGTGCATACATTATTAATCAGATCTCTTAGATCTTATGAGGGTGTTGTACTTATATTAAAAATCCATGTCAGAATGTATAATACTTTTTGAAAGAAAGTTTAACTCAATCTGTTCCCATCTAGCCTGATTTACAGCTCCTCAGTGTCCCTCCTCCCTGCTGAGATCTCACAATGCTCAGTGCAACATGCAGCTGTGAATCAGGCTGTGTGAGCATAAATTGCACACACTTGGGCTCTTGAGCTTTCTCTCTTTAGATGGACTCATTAATGGCTCATTCTAAGTGCACGTTCACACAACCTTATTTTTTGTTTGGGTGATGTCTGTGTATAGCACTTGGACCAATGTTATTCAATGGGGCCATGCAGATGAACAATTTTTATTTCACTGACTGAATCTGAGAGTGAAAAAATGGCAGTATGCTCTAGTTTCTTCCATAAACTAGATGAGACTCACATCCAAGTCTAAAGGTGCACAATAAATAAAAATCAGATATCATAAAGAACCACTGTAAAACATATAATTTTTATGGATACATTACCATTCTGTAACATAGGAAACCGTAAATTGTCCTGTAATTGATTAAAGGGAGCCTGTCACCTCCAAAATCGAAGATGAGCTAAGCCCACCGGCATCAGGGGCTTATCTACAGCATTCTGTAATGCTGTAGATAAGCTCCCGATGTATCCTGAAAGATGAGATAAAGAGGTTAGATTATACTCACCTGGGGGGGCAATCCGGTCCGATGGGTATCGCGGTCCGGTCCGGGGCCTTCCATCTTCTTACGATGAAATCCTCTTCTGGTCTTCACACCGCGGCTCTGGCGCAGGTTTACTTTGTCTGCCCTGTTGAGGGCAGAGCAAAGTACTGCAGTGCGCAGGTGCCGGGAAAGGTCAGAGAGGCCCAGCGCCAGCGCACTGCAGTACTTTGCTCTGACCTCAACAGGGCAGACAAAATACACCTGCGCCGGAGCTGCAGTGTGAAGACAAAAAGAGGATGTCATCCTATGAAGATAGGAGGCCCCGGAACAGACCACGACGCCCATCGGACCTGACCGCCCCCTAGGTAACTATAATCTATCTTCTTTTTCTTATCTTTCAGGATACATCGGAGGCTTATCTACAGCATTACAGAATACTGTAGATAAGCCCTGATGCTGGTGGGCTTACCTCATCTTCGATTTTGGGGGTGACAGGCTCCCTTTAACAGCTGCTGCTGCTAAAATGGATTGCCCATGGGTGACAGGTGAGAAAAAAATCCTCCAAGTTTTCTGGATGAAACTGAGCGATTTTTTTATACGATCTTGTAAATGTACCTTAATAGTGAGATTTTACAGGCACTTTAACAGATTTTCAAAGCAAGTTCACCATCACCAGCCTCATCAAGTGTAAAAAAAAAAAAATCTTTTTAATAATATATCCACTCAGTATTGTGAAACCTAATGACAGACCCATGTTAACTCTTGCAGTTTTTGTATTTATCAGTGGAGGCAGGAATTTTCAGTTTTCTACAGCTCACTTGTACGCTTTGCTTTACAGGTAGAAGCTGGGTCAGCATTGGGCATGGGATTTTAATGAAAGTTCTATTTAACTGCTGGAGACCTACAATACATTATATTGACATTATACAATGTACAGTACAGACCAAAAGTTTGGACACACCTTCTCATTTAAAGATTTTTCTGTATTTTCATGATCACACTGAAGGCATCAAAACTATGAATTAACACATGTGTAATTATATACTTAACAAAAACGTGTGAAACAACTGAAATTATGTCTTATATTCTAGGTTCTTCAAAGTAGCCACCTTTTGCTTTGATGACTGTTTGCACACTCTTGGCATTCTCTTGATGAGCTTCAAGAGGTAGTCACCGGGAATGGTTTTCACTTCACAGGTGTGCCCTGTCTGGTTTAATAAGTGTGATTTCTTGCTTTATAAATGGGGTTGGGACCATCAGTTGTGTTGTGCAGAGGTCTGGAGGATACACAGCTGATAGTCCTACTGAATAGACTGTTAGAATTTATATTATGGCAAGAAAAAAGCAGCTATGTAAAGAAAAATGAGTGGCCATCATTACTTTACAAAATGAAGGTCAGTCAGTCTGAAAAATTGGGAAAACTTTTAAAGTGTCCCCAAGTGCAGTGGCAAAAACCATCAAGGGCTACAAAGAAACAGGCTCATATGAGGACCACCCCAGGAAAGGAAGACCAAGAGTCACCTCTGCTTCTGAGGATAACTTTATCCAAGTCACCAGCCTCAGAAACTGCAGGTTAACAGCAGCTCAAATTAAAGACCAGGTCAATGCCACACAGAGTTCTAGCAGCAGACACATCTCTACAACAACTGTTAAGAGGAGACTTTGTGCAGCAGGCCTTCATGGTAAAATAGCTGCTAGGAAACCACTGCTAAGGACAGGCAACAAGCAGAAGAGACATGTTTGGGCTAAAGAACACAAGGAATGGACATTAGACCAGTGGAAATCTGTGCTTTGGTCTGATGAGTCCAAATTTGAGATTTTTGGTTCCAACCACCGTGTCTTTGTGCGACTCAGAAAAGGTGAACAGATGGACTCTACATGCCTGGTTCCCACTGTGAAGCATGGAGGAGGAGGTGTCATGGTGTGGGGGTGCTTTGCTGGTGACACTGTTGGGGACTTATTCAAAATTGAAGGCATACTGAACCAGCATGGCTACCACAGCATCTTGCAGCGACATGCTATTCCATCCGGTTTACGTTTAGTTGGACCATCATTTATTTTTCAACAGGACAATGACCCCAAACACACCTCCAGGCTGTGTAAGGGCTATTTGACCAAGAAGGAGTGTGATGGGGTGCTATGCCAGATGACCTGGCCTCCACAGTCACCAGACCTGAACCCAATCGAGATGATTTGGGGTGAGCTGGACCGCAGAGTGAAGGCCAAAGGGCCAGCAAGTGCTAAGCATCTCTGGGAACTCCTTCAAGATTGTTGGAAGACCATTCCCAGTGACTACCTCTTGAAGCTCATCAAGAGAATGCCAAGATTGTGCAAAGCAGTCATCAAAGCAAAAGGTGGCTACTTTGAAGAACCTAGATGATTTGATCTTAAAAAATTTTAGTTGTCAGCAGTTACACATTGGGTTTAATCAGGTTTACCCTCTAACAACATGACTTTTTATTATACACGTTAGATTAAAATGGGATACATCCACCGAATTTGAAGGGACCAGCTGGTTATATCTATGGAGGTCCAGTTTCCCCAAGGAAAGAATCAGGAAGACTAAATGTAAAGCCTTATTCTCTTGTTCTTCAAGGAGAAAACCTTCCATCAGTGGTATTTGGCTAACATTTTCCCTATTGAGAACCCATAAGCGCTTGTCCATAAATTTGAATAAAAGTGTCAAGACAAATAGTGGTTGGCCTACTTAATATCATCAGCTAAGGAAAAAGTATGAGTACCATTATTGTAGGATTTGGGACAATTTGTCAATTCAGCGCCCACTCCCTTAACTTTTTATACACATCCTTACAATGTCAGTTATTTACTTATCATTCCATACACATTCTCAGGATAAATAGAGTAAAGGTACCTTCACACATAACGATATTGTTAACGATATCGTTGCTATTTGTGACGTAGCAACGATATCGTTAATGAAATCGTTATGTGTGACAGCGACCAACGATCAGGCCCCTGCTGGGAGATCGTTGGTCGCTGAAGAAAGTCCAGAACTTTATTTCGTCGCTGGACTCCCTGGAGACATCGCTGGATCGGCGTGTGTGACACCGATCCAGCGATGTCTTCACTGGTAACCAGGGTAAACATCGGGTAACTAAGCGCAGGGCCGCGCTTAGTAACCCGATGTTTACCCTGGTTACCATGCTAAAAGTAAAAAAAAACAAACACTACATACTTACCTACCGCTGTCTGTCCTCCAGCGCTGCGCTCTGCTCTCCTCCTGTACTGTCTGTGAGCCGGAAAGCAGAGCGGTGACGTCACCGCTCTGCTTTCCGGCTCCCAGACAGTACAGGAGGAGAGCAGAGAAGCAGAGCGCAGCGCTGGAGGACAGACGGCTGTAGGTAAGTATCTAGTGTTTGTTTTTTTTTACTTTTAGCATGGTAACCAGGGTAAACATCGGGTTACTAAGCGCGGCCCTGCGCTTAGTTACCCGATGTTTACCCTGGTTACCGGCATCGTTGGTCGCTGGAGAGCTGTCTGTGTGACAGCTCTCCAGCGACCAAACAGCGACGCTGCAGCGATTCGGATCATTGTCGGTATCGCTGCAGCGTCGCTAAATGTGAAGGGGCCTTAAGAGCTAAAACTAAATACTGACGTAAAAAACTCATCAAATACTCAACATGTGAATGTGGCCTCATATGGCATGTCCATAGTCTAGATAATGCAAGTCTTCAAGAAAGATGGAATTTGCAAAAAAATTAGAAGATGCGAGAATGTTTGCTAGGACTAAAAGCAGGGATTTCAGTATCTCTGACACACAATCAATTTTTATGAAGCTTTTACATTGAAAACTTCTTAAAAATTGATTTAACTACTGAAACACTGCATAATGTACAAAAAGAAATAGCAATTCTTACAATTCTTAATTCTTACATCTTTCTTACTTAGATTATGTATGATACAAATTCCACTTTTTATATTGAGTGGTTGAGTGGGAAAGCTATAACGTGAACTCACAGCGAGAACTTTCACTTAGCACTTTCAGTAACACTTGTGTTTAAACTTCACTTGTGTCTTCACTAGAGTTGAGCGACCTTGACCTTTTTAGAGTCGAGCCGGGTTTTGCGAAACCCGACTATGTCCAAAGTCGGGTCGAGTGAAATCGGCCGATTATGACGTAAAGTCGGGATCGACCGAAACACGAAACCCAATGCAAGTCAATGGGGCAGCATAGTCGGCAGTGAGTGGGGGCCAGGAAAACACCTAGAGTGGCCATTTTAATGTCAAAACCATCCATTCTTCTTAATGAAGCTTGTCAAGCGTAATTTACCTTATAATAATTGGAAGGCATTTGAAATTGGGGGTCATTTGGCTAAAGTTGTGGGGGGTAGGGCTGGTTCAAGTAATTAGTGGGCCCAGGAAATCTGGACCACGTCACGGCAGTGGAGCAGGGAGAGGTAAGTATTTCAACTTTGCAAGTGCTGTGAACCTGAGCAAGCAGGGGGGGCCCACTCGTTGGCATTGGCACTGGCACAGGGCCCCTCAAAGTACAGCGGTGTGTTTGCACGGCGGGGGCGCCTCCCACCGGCAGCAACACTTTTGCGTACTATGAGAGGCCCTGTGCCAGTGACGTCGCCAACTAGTATTCCTCCCCCCACCTGATGAAGGAACCTGCACTTTCATCTGCACCTTCCTCTTTGTCCCCGTGTAAGGTGGTATGGTATGCGGGAAGAGCAACCTGACTTTCAGCAGGGTCACAATGTTGTTGTGTAGCGTGCACGGGGAATGTTGCGTTATGGGTCAATGTACCAGCAGACTCATCTATCACTGGCTGGGCAATGGGCACGATGAAGTGGAAACACAGATATAGGCCCAAAGAAGAAAGTGGGCTAAATGCAGTTCAAAATTGGTAACACAGGAATAACCAGGGGGCATTGCAGTGGAGGACAACTGGAATGAGAGGCTGACACAGAGAGTAGGGCCAAATCAGTAAGTAGTCGAAATGCAGTTCAAAATTGGCAACCGTAGTAAACAGGCGGCACAGCTTTGTTCAGTGGAGGAGAACAGCAAGGAGTGGCAGACACCGATAGTAGGCCCCAAACCAACTAGTACGCCAAATGCAGTTGTTCCATTTAACCACAATTTAATGAGAGCCTGAAGATAGAAGCTCAGGAAAGGCAACCTGGGGAACACCTTGGAGTGTAACACACCATCTCTCTCCACCCCATACCCATTTTGTATGGCCTAATGCAGTGTACTTTTCTACAACTACTAAACGAGAGTCGGAAGACCGAAGCAATGGCAAGGAAACCTGGGGAACACCTTAGAGTGTAACACACCCTCTCTCTACACCCCATACCCAATTTGAAGGCCTAATGCAGTGTAGTTTCCAAGAACTACTAAACGAGAGCCGGAAGATCGAAGCTCAGGAAAGGCAACCTGGGGAACACCTTGGAGTGTAACACACCCTCTCGCTACACCCCATACCCAATTTGAAGGCCTAATGCAGCGTAGTTTCCAACAACTACTAAACGAGAGCCGGAAGATCGAAGCTCAGGAAAGGCAACCTGGGGAACACCTTGGAGTGTAACACACCCTCTCTCTACACCCCATACCCAATTTGAAGGCCTAATGCAGTGTAGTTTCCAAGAACTACTAAACGAGAGCCGGAAGATCGAAGCTCAGGAAAGGCAACCTGGGGAACACCTTGGAGTGTAACACACCCTCTCGCTACACCCCATACCCAATTTGAAGGCCTAATGCAGCGTAGTTTCCAACAACTACTAAACGAGAGCCGGAAGATCGAAGCTCAGGAAAGGCAACCTGGGGAACACCTTGGAGTGGAACACACCATCTCTCTACACCCCATACCCAATTTGAAGGCCTAATGCAGAGTAGTTTCCAAGAACTACTAAACGAGAGCCGGAAGATCGAAGCTCAGGAAAGGCAACCTGGGGAACACCTTGGAGTGTAACACAACGTCTCTCTACACGACGGAAGGGCTGATTCTTAGGAAGGAAGGCTGTTGGAAATAAGCATTGCGCGTCCGAGGGTGATTATATTCTTATTAGGTATATACTCACCCTCGGACGCGCCCTGCTTCTTTATTTGGAATGAATGTTTATTTGCAATGTGGTGTTGACTTTCTCTATTATTTTGGTAATTAATGATTTTATTATTTTCATTATTTTGCATCTTCTCGGCAATAATATAAAGAAGACGCGACAGGACAACACTCGGTGGATGCCATATGTGTGTTTTCAATTTAAAAAAACTTTCAGTTAACTACTTGCAGGAGAAAGTAATTGTAGCTGGTGGCCATTTTTAGTACTGTACCAGATTAGAGTTGTGTGTTTGTTTTTAATGTTAAAATGTCTGCATTTGATATCTCACCAGTATTTTCTTTTTTATAAGCAAAATACTTATTTTTATATTTTCTGATGTTGGTTCCAGGGGTACACGGCCAGCAGTGCCCTGGTCAGTGTAGTAGTAGTTGAAAGAATGGACCGCAGACAGGCATCGAAGGCCTAAAATAATAACACATGGCTGTAGGCAATTTTAAATTGGTTCCAGGGGTACACGGACAGCAGTGGTGTGGTCAGTGGAGGCCTAGTGGAAGGAGTGACCGCAGACAGGCATCGAAGGCCTAAAATAATAACACATGGCTGTAGGCAATTTTAAATTGGTTCCAGGGGTACACGGACAGCAGTGGTGTGGTCAGTGGAGGCCTAGTGGAAGGAGTGACCGCAGACAGGCATCGAAGGCCTAAAATAATAACACATGGCTGTAGGCAATTTTAAATTGGTTCCAGGGGTACACGGGCAGCAGTGACCTGGTCAGTGTAGTAGTAGTTGAAAGAATGGACCGCAGACAGGCATCGAAGGCCTAAAATAAAAAAATTGGGCTGGCTGTAGGCAATTTTAAATTGGTTCCAGGGGTACACGGGCAGCAGTGACCTGGTCAGTGTAGTAGTAGTTGAAAGAATGGACCGCAGACAGGCATCGAAGGCCTAAAATAAAAAAATTGGGCTGGCTGTAGGCAATTTTAAATTGGTTCCAGGGGTACACGGGCAGCAGTGGTGTGGTCAGTGGAGGCCTAGTGGAAGGAGTGACCGCAGACAGGCATCGAAGGCCTAAAATAATAACACATGGCTGTAGGCAATTTTAAATTGGTTCCAGGGGTACACGGGCAGCAGTGACCTGGTCAGTGTAGTAGTAGTTGAAAGAATGGACCGCAGACAGGCATCGAAGGCCTAAAATAAAAAAATTGGGCTGGCTGTAGGCAATTTTAAATTGGTTCCAGGGGTACACGGGCAGCAGTGACCTGGTCAGTGTAGTAGTAGTTGAAAGAATGGACCGCAGACAGGCATCGAAGGCCTAACATAACAAACTTGGGCTGGCTGTAGGCACTTTTAAATTGGTTCCAGGGGTACACGGGCAGCAGTGGTCTGGTCAGTGGAAGTCTAGTGGAAGGAGTGACCGCAGACAGGCATCGAAGGCCTAAAATAATAACACATGGCTGTAGGCAATTTTAAATTGGTTCCAGGGGTACACGGACAGCAGTGGTGTGGTCAGTGGAGGCCTAGTGGAAGGAGTGACCGCAGACAGGCATCGAAGGCCTAAAATAATAACACATGGCTGTAGGCAATTTTAAATTGGTTCCAGGGGTACACGGACAGCAGTGGTGTGGTCAGTGGAGGCCTAGTGGAAGGAGTGACCGCAGACAGGCATCGAAGGCCTAAAATAATAACACATGGCTGTAGGCAATTTTAAATTGGTTCCAGGGGTACACGGGCAGCAGTGACCTGGTCAGTGTAGTAGTAGTTGAAAGAATGGACCGCAGACAGGCATCGAAGGCCTAAAATAAAAAAATTGGGCTGGCTGTAGGCAATTTTAAATTGGTTCCAGGGGTACACGGGCAGCAGTGGTGTGGTCAGTGGAGGCCTAGTGGAAGGAGTGACCGCAGACAGGCATCGAAGGCCTAAAATAATAACACATGGCTGTAGGCAATTTTAAATTGGTTCCAGGGGTACACGGGCAGCAGTGACCTGGTCAGTGTAGTAGTAGTTGAAAGAATGGACCGCAGACAGGCATCGAAGGCCTAAAATAAAAAAATTGGGCTGGCTGTAGGCAATTTTAAATTGGTTCCAGGGGTACACGGGCAGCAGTGGTGTGGTCAGTGGAGGCCTAGTGGAAGGAGTGACCGCAGACAGGCATCGAAGGCCTAAAATAATAACACATGGCTGTAGGCAATTTTAAATTGGTTCCAGGGGTACACGGGCAGCAGTGACCTGGTCAGTGTAGTAGTAGTTGAAAGAATGGACCGCAGACAGGCATCGAAGGCCTAAAATAAAAAAATTGGGCTGGCTGTAGGCAATTTTAAATTGGTTCCAGGGGTACACGGGCAGCAGTGACCTGGTCAGTGTAGTAGTAGTTGAAAGAATGGACCGCAGACAGGCATCGAAGGCCTAACATAACAAACTTGGGCTGGCTGTAGGCACTTTTAAATTGGTTCCAGGGGTACACGGGCAGCAGTGGTCTGGTCAGTGGAAGTCTAGTGGAAGGAGTGACCGCAGACAGGCATCGAAGGCCTAAAATAATAACACATGGCTGTAGGCAATTTTAAATTGGTTCCAGGGGTACACGGACAGCAGTGGTGTGGTCAGTGGAGGCCTAGTGGAAGGAGTGACCGCAGACAGGCATCGAAGGCCTAAAATAATAACACATGGCTGTAGGCAATTTTAAATTGGTTCCAGGGGTACACGGACAGCAGTGGTGTGGTCAGTGGAGGCCTAGTGGAAGGAGTGACCGCAGACAGGCATCGAAGGCCTAAAATAATAACACATGGCTGTAGGCAATTTTAAATTGGTTCCAGGGGTACACGGGCAGCAGTGACCTGGTCAGTGTAGTAGTAGTTGAAAGAATGGACCGCAGACAGGCATCGAAGGCCTAAAATAAAAAAATTGGGCTGGCTGTAGGCAATTTTAAATTGGTTCCAGGGGTACACGGGCAGCAGTGACCTGGTCAGTGTAGTAGTAGTTGAAAGAATGGACCGCAGACAGGCATCGAAGGCCTAAAATAAAAAAATTGGGCTGGCTGTAGGCAATTTTAAATTGGTTCCAGGGGTACACGGGCAGCAGTGGTGTGGTCAGTGGAGGCCTAGTGGAAGGAGTGACCGCAGACAGGCATCGAAGGCCTAAAATAATAACACATGGCTGTAGGCAATTTTAAATTGGTTCCAGGGGTACACGGGCAGCAGTGACCTGGTCAGTGTAGTAGTAGTTGAAAGAATGGACCGCAGACAGGCATCGAAGGCCTAAAATAAAAAAATTGGGCTGGCTGTAGGCAATTTTAAATTGGTTCCAGGGGTACACGGGCAGCAGTGGTGTGGTCAGTGGAGGCCTAGTGGAAGGAGTGACCGCAGACAGGCATCGAAGGCCTAAAATAATAACACATGGCTGTAGGCAATTTTAAATTGGTTCCAGGGGTACACGGGCAGCAGTGACCTGGTCAGTGTAGTAGTAGTTGAAAGAATGGACCGCAGACAGGCATCGAAGGCCTAAAATAAAAAAATTGGGCTGGCTGTAGGCAATTTTAAATTGGTTCCAGGGGTACACGGGCAGCAGTGGTGTGGTCAGTGGAGGCCTAGTGGAAGGAGTGACCGCAGACAGGCATCGAAGGCCTAAAATAATAACACATGGCTGTAGGCAATTTTAAATTGGTTCCAGGGGTACACGGGCAGCAGTGACCTGGTCAGTGTAGTAGTAGTTGAAAGAATGGACCGCAGACAGGCATCGAAGGCCTAAAATAAAAAAATTGGGCTGGCTGTAGGCAATTTTAAATTGGTTCCAGGGGTACACGGGCAGCAGTGACCTGGTCAGTGTAGTAGTAGTTGAAAGAATGGACCGCAGACAGGCATCGAAGGCCTAACATAACAAACTTGGGCTGGCTGTAGGCACTTTTAAATTGGTTCCAGGGGTACACGGGCAGCAGTGGTCTGGTCAGTGGAAGTCTAGTGGAAGGAGTGACCGCAGACAGGCATCGAAGGCCTAAAATAATAACACATGGCTGTAGGCAATTTTAAATTGGTTCCAGGGGTACACGGACAGCAGTGGTGTGGTCAGTGGAGGCCTAGTGGAAGGAGTGACCGCAGACAGGCATCGAAGGCCTAAAATAATAACACATGGCTGTAGGCACTTTTAAATTGGTTCCAGGGGTACACGGGCAGCAGTGGTCTGGTCAGTGGAAGTCTAGTGGAAGGAGTGACCGCAGACAGGCTTCGAAGGCCTAACATAACAAAATTGGGCTGGCTGTAGGCACTTTAAATTGGTTCCAGGGGTACATGGGCAGCAGTGTATGGTCAGTGGAAGTCTAGTGGAAGGAGTGACGGCAGACAGTCTTCGAAGGCCTAACATAACAAAATTGGGCTGACTGTAGGCACTTTTAAATTGGTTCCAGGGTAACACGGCCAGCAGTGGCCTGGTCAGTGTAGTAGTTGTAGAAAGAAGGGACCGCAGACAGGCTTCGAAGGCCTAACATAACAAAAATGTCAAAACAATGGTATTGTCAGTGCCAGGCATTGAAGGATGTCAGCGGCTAGACTACACATTGGTGAAGCTGTGAGAGATAATTTTGCTAGTGGTAGAGCACTGTTTGAGCTGGGGGGGGGAACTGTCTTGTGGCCGGCGGTACAGGCACAGGGCCCCTCATATTACAACGGTGTGTCTGACGTTGGGTGCGCACCACCACCGCCAGAGACACTTTATTGTACTATGAGGGACCCAGTGGCAGTGCCGTCGACCAAAAGCGGCCACACCCACCTCTTCAGACAAACAGCACTCTCAAGGGTCCAAGCGCAAAGTGGCGATAGCACGGCCCCGTGTGGGGAGTTTGGCCATTTCGTGAGGTGGAAACATGTCGTATGCTGGACAATCAGGTGAAGAAAATTACGAGATTGGAAAAGTCATTCAGAATAGTCCACAGGCAAGACCTTTTCATAGGAAAGCTAGGTGTCAGCCGGGCAGGGTGGGGCAAAAGATTTTGAAATCCAGTTGTGGTTCATTTTAATGAAGGTTAGATCATCTACATTTTGGGTAGCCAGACGAGTCCTTTTTTCTGTTAGTATTGAACCTGCAGCACTGAATACTCTTTCTGATAGGACACTAGCTGCCGGGCAAGCAAGCTCCTGCAATGCATATTCTGCCAATTCTGGCCAGGTGTCTAATTTGGATGCCCAGTAATCAAATGGGAATGACGGTTGAGGGAGAACGTCGATAAGGGATGAAAAATAGTTTGTAACCATACTGGACAAATGTTGTCTCCTGTCACTTTGAATTGATGCTGCAGTACCTGTCCTGTCTGCGGTCATAGAAAAATCACTCCACAACCTGGTCAGAAAACCCCTCTGTCCAACGCCACTTCTGATTTCTGCCCCTCTAACACCTCTGGTCTGCTGGCCCCTGGAGCTCGTGTGAGAACGATCACGGGCGCTGTGTGCAGGGAATGCCAGAAGCAAACGGTCAACAAGAGTTGATTGTTTTGTTGCTAATATTAGTTCCAAGTTCTCATGTGGCATAATATTTTGCAATTTGCCTTTATAGCGAGGATCAAGGAGGCAGGCCAACCAGTAATCGTCATCGTTCATCATTTTTGTAATGCGTGTGTCCCTTTTGAGGATACGCAAGGCATAATCCGCCATGTGGGCCAAAGTTCCCGTTGTCAAATCTGCGGTTGTGCTTGGTTGAGGGGCAGTTGCAGGCAAATCTACGTCACTTGTGTCCCTCAAAAAACCAGAACCCGGCCTTGCCACGCCACCAATTTCCCGTGCCCCCGGGAAAGCTTCCTCATTAAAAATATACTCATCCCCATCATCCTCCTCATCCTCCACCTCCTCTTCGCCCGGTACCTCGTCATGTACACTGCCCTGACCAGACAATCGCTGACTGTCATCAAGGCTTTCCTCTTCCTCTGGTGCAGACGCCTGATCCTTTATGTGCGTCAAACTTTGCATCAGCAGACGCATTAGGGGGATGCTCATGCTTATTATGGCGTTGTCTGCACTAACCAGCCGTGTGCATTCCTCAAAACACTGAAGGACTTGACACATGTCTTGAATCTTCGACCACTGCACACCTGACAACTCCATGTCTGCCATCCTACTGCCTGCCCGTGTATGTGTATCCTCCCACAAAAACATAACAGCCCGCCTCTGTTCGCACAGTCTCTGAAGCATGTGCAGTGTTGAGTTCCACCTTGTTGCAACGTCTATGATTAGGCGATGCTGGGGAAGGTTCAAAGAACGCTGATAGGTCTGCATACGGCTGGAGTGTACAGGCGAACGGCGGATATGTGCGCAAAGTCCACGCACTTTGAGGAGCAGGTCGGATAACCCCGGATAACTTTTCAGGAAGCACTGCACCACCAGGTTTAAGGTGTGAGCCAGGCAAGGAATGTGTTTCAGTTGGGAAAGGGAGATGGCAGCCATGAAATTCCTTCCGTTATCACTCACTACCTTGCCTGCCTCAAGATCTACAGTGCCCAGCCACGACTGCGTTTCTTGCTGCAAGAACTCGGACAGAACTTCCGCGGTGTGTCTATTGTCGCCCAAACACTTCATAGCCAATACAGCCTGCTGACGTATGCCAGTAGCTGCCCCATAATGGGAGACCTGGTGTGCAACAGTGGCAGGTGCGGATGGAGTGTTTGTGCGACTGCGGTCTGTGGACGAGCTCTTGCTTCTGCAGGAGGACGAGGAGGAGGAGGAGGAGGGGGTGCGAACGGCTACAGACAACTGTTTACTAGACCGTGGGCTAGGCAGAACTGTCCCAAACTTGCTGTCCCCTGTGGACCCTGAATCCACCACATTTACCCAGTGTGCCGTGATGGACACGTAACGTCCCTGGCCATGCCTACTGGTCCATGCATCTGTTGTCAGGTGCACCTTTGTGCTCACAGATTGCCTGAGTGCATGGACGATGCGCTCTTTAACATGCTGGTGGAGGGCTGGGATGGCTTTTCTGGAAAAAAAGTGTCGACTGGGTAGCTCGTAGCGTGGTACAGCGTAGTCCATCAGGTCTTTGAAAGCTTCGCTTTCAACTAACCGGTAGGGCATCATCTCTAACGAGATTAGTCTAGCTATGTGGGCGTTCAAACCCTGTGTACGCGGATGCGAGGCTAAGTATTTCCTTTTTCTAACCATAGTCTCATGTAGGGTGAGCTGGACTGGAGAGCTGGAGATCGTGGAACTAGCGGGGGTGCCGGTGGACATGGCAGACTGAGAGACGGTGGGAGATGGTATTGTTGCCGCCGGTGCCCTAGATGCAGTGTTTCCTACTACGAAACTGGTGATTCCCTGACCCTGACTGCTTTGGCCTGGCAAAGATACCTGCACAGATACAGCAGGTGGTGCGCTAAATGGTGGTCCTACACTGCCGGAAGGGATGTTGCGTTGATGACTAGCTTCATTGGCCGAGGGTGCAACAACCTTAAGGGACGTTTGGTAGTTAGTCCAAGCTTTCAAATGCATGGTGGTTAAATGTCTATGCATGCAACTAGTATTGAGACTTTTCAGATTCTGACCTCTGCTTAAGGAAGTAGAACATTTTTGACAGATGACTTTGCGCTGATCAATTGGATGTTGTTTAAAAAAATGCCAGACTGCACTCTTTCTAGCATCGGATACCTTTTCAGGCATTGCAGACTGAGCTTTAACCGGATGGCCACGCTGTCCTCCACCAGGTTTTGGCTTTGCCACGCGTTTTGGGCAAGATACGGGCCCGGCAGATGGAACCTGTGGCGATGTTGATGCCTGCTGCGGCCCCTCCTCCTCCTCTGCTTCAGAACTGCTGCCGCCTGCACCCTGTTCCCCCAATGGCTGCCAATCGGGGTCAAGAACTGGGTCATCTAATAACTCTTCTTGTACCTCCTGCGCAACTTCGTCTGTGTCACCGTGTCGTTCGGTGGTATAGCGTTCGTGATGGGGCAACATAGTCTCATCAGGGTCTGATTCTTGATCAGCACCCTGCGAGGGCAATGTTGTGGTCTGAGTCAAAGGACCAGCATAGTAGTCTGGCTGTGGCTGTGCGTCAGTGCACTCCATGTCAGATTCAATTTGTAATGGGCATGGACTGTTAACTGCTTCACTTTCTAAGCCAGGGACGGTATGTGTAAAGAGCTCCATGGAGTAACCCGTTGTGTCGCCTGCTGCATTCTTCTCTGTTGTTGTTTTTGCTGAAGAGGACAAGGAAGTGACTTGTCCCTGACCGTGAACATCCACTAACGACGCGCTGCTTTTACTTTTACCAGTTTCACGAGATGAGGCAAAAGAGCTAGAGGCTGAGTCAGCAAGATAAGCCAAAACTTGCTCTTGCTGCTCCGGCTTTAAAAGCGGTTTTCCTAATCCCAGAAAAGGGAGCGTTCGAGGCCTTGTGTAGCCGGACGACGAACCTGGCTCCACAGCTCCAGACTTAGGTGCAATATTTTTTCCCCCACGACCACCTGATGCTCCACCACTACCACTACCCTCATTACCAGCTGACAATGAACGCCCCCGGCCACGACCTCTTCCACTAGACTTCCTCATTGTTTTAAAAACGTAACCAAACTAACGTTATTTGTTGCAGTCACACAACTTACACGGTGAGCTATAACTTCTGTATGATTTAGCTACCCCTTTACAGGTTGGTGAGACCACAGCGAAAATCAGGCCCAATGTTACACACTCTTTTTTTGGTGGCTGCAAATTAGAGAGATGCCCCACACGCAGGACTGTCACTGAAGCACAAATGTTAATATTAATGTCACACTATTATTTTTTTTTTATTTTTATTTTTTTCAGGAACACTTTAGAAACCCCCCAAAAAAAAAAAAATAGATTTTTGCAGGGAGAATTTAGAAAACAAATGTAACAAACTATATGCTTTCTATGGGCCACTGAGTGAGAGATGACGCACACAGGAATCAGGAGTGGCACACAAGCCCAGAGGCCAATATTTTTCTACCAATGATTGATGGAGTTATTTTCTCTGGTAGATTTTGGAACCCAAATCAAGGAAAAAAAATGTAGGCTTTCTATGGACCACAATTGGAGAGAGAGAGAGAGAGAGATGGCACACCCAGGAGTCAAGACTGGCACACAAGCAGAAAGGCCAATATTAATCTCCCACTGTTTTTTTTGGTTGTTTTTTTTTTTTTTTTTTTCAGGGAGACTTTAGAAAAAAAAATAATAAAAAAAATATGATTTTATCAGGAAGAATTTAGAAACCAAATAAAATAAAATGATTTTTTCAGGGAGAATTTAGAAAACAAATAAAACCAAAAATAGGCGTTCTATGGCCCACTGACTGAGAGATGACGCACCCAGGAGTCAAGACTGGCACACAAGCAGAAAGGCCAATATTAATCTCCCACTGTTTTTTTTGGTTGTTTTTTTTTTTTTTTTTTTCAGGGAGACTTTAGAAAAAAAAATAATAAAAAAAATATGATTTTATCAGGAAGAATTTAGAAACCAAATAAAATAAAATGATTTTTTCAGGGAGAATTTAGAAAACAAATAAAACCAAAAATAGGCGTTCTATGGCCCACTGACTGAGAGATGACGCACCCAGGAGTCAAGACTGGCACACAAGCAGAAAGGCCAATATTAATCTCCCACTGTTTTTTTTGGTTGTTTTTTTTTTTTTTTTTTCAGGGAGACTTTAGAAAAAAAAATAATAAAAAAAATATGATTTTATCAGGAAGAATTTAGAAACCAAATAAAATAAAATGATTTTTTCAGGGAGAATTTATAAAACAAATAAAACCAAAAATAGGCGTTCTATGGCCCACTGACTGAGAGATGACGCACCCAGGAGTCAAGACTGGCACACAAGCAGAAAGGCCAATATTAATCTCCCACTGTTTTTTTTGGTTGTTTTTTTTTTTTTTTTTTTCAGGGAGACTTTAGAAAAAAAAATAATAAAAAAAATATGATTTTATCAGGAAGAATTTAGAAACCAAATAAAATAAAATGATTTTTTCAGGGAGAATTTAGAAAACAAATAAAACCAAAAATAGGCGTTCTATGGCCCACTGACTGAGAGATGACGCACCCAGGAGTCAAGACTGGCACACAAGCAGAAAGGCCAATATTAATCTCCCACTGTTTTTTTTGGTTGTTTTTTTTTTTTTTTTTTCAGGGAGACTTTAGAAAAAAAAATAATAAAAAAAATATGATTTTATCAGGAAGAATTTAGAAACCAAATAAAATAAAATGATTTTTTCAGGGAGAATTTATAAAACAAATAAAACCAAAAATAGGCGTTCTATGGCCCACTGACTGAGAGATGACGCACCCAGGAGTCAAGACTGGCACACAAGCAGAAAGGCCAATATTAATCTCCCACTGTTTTTTTTTTTTTTTTTCAGGGAGACTTTAGAAAAAAAAATAATAAAAAAAATATGATTTTATCAGGAAGAATTTAGAAACCAAATAAAATAAAATGATTTTTTCAGGGAGAATTTAGAAAACAAATAAAACCAAAAATAGGCGTTCTATGGCCCACTGACTGAGAGATGACGCACACAGGAGTCAGGAGTGGCACACAAACCCAGAGGCCAATATTTTTCTACCAATGATTGATGTAGTTATTTTCTCTGGTAGATTTTAGAACCCAAATCAAGGAAAAAAAATATAGGCTTTCTATGGACCACAATTGGAGAGAGAGAGAGAGAGAGAGAGAGAGAGAGAGAGAGAGAGAGAGAGAGATGGCACACCCAGGAGTCAAGACTGGCACACAAGCAGAAAGGCCAATATTAATCTCCCACTGTTTTTTTGGTTGTTTTTTTTTTTTTTTTTTTTCAGGGAGACTTTAGAAATAAAAATAATAAAAAAAATATGATTTTATCAGGAAGAATTTAGAAACCAAATAAAATAAAATGATTTTTTCAGGGAGAATTTAGAAAACAAATAAAACCAAAAATATGCGTTCTATGGCCCACTGACTGAGAGAGAGAGAGAGATGGAACGCTTAGTACTGGCACACAAGCCCAAAGGGCAATATTAATCTCCCTTTTTTTTTCCAGGGAGAATTTCTGAAACCCAAAAAAAAAATAAAATAGGCTTTCTATGGCCCACTATTTGTGAGAGAGATGGGACGCTCAGGACTGGCACAGATGGCACGCTCAGGACTGGCACAGAAGCCCAGAGGCCAATATTAATCTCCCTTTTTTTCTGGGAGAATTTATAAAACCAAAAAAATATTTAAATAGGCTTTCTATGGCCCACTATTTGTGAGAGAGATGGCACGCTCAGGACTGGCACAGATGGCACGCTCACAACTGGCACAGAAGCCCAGAGGCCAATATTAATCTCCCTTTTTTTCTGGGAGAATTTATAAAACCAAAAAAATATTTAAATAGGCTTTCTATGGCCCACTATTTGTGAGAGAGATGGCACGCTCAGGACTGGCACAGATGGCACGCTCACAACTGGCACACAAGCCCAGAGGCCAATATTAATCTCCCTTTTTTCAGGGAAAATTTATAAAACCAAAAAAAAAATTAAATAGGCTTTCTATGGCCCACTATTTGTGAGAGAGATGGGACGCTCAGGACTGGCACAGATGGCACGCTCACAACTGGCACACAAGCCCAGAGGCCAATATTAATCTCCCTTTTTTCAGGGAAAATTTATAAAACCAAAAAAAAAATTAAATAGGCTTTCTATGGCCCACTATTTGTGAGAGAGATGGGACGCTCAGGACTGGCACAGATGGCACGCTCAGGACTGGCACAGAAGCCCAGAGGCCAATATTAATCTCCCTTTTTTTCAGGGAGAATTTATAAAACCCAAAAAAAAATAAAATAGGCTTTCTATGGCCCACTATTTGTGAGAGAGATGGCACACTCAGGACTGGCACACAAGCCCAAAGGCCAATATTAATCTCCCACTGTATTTTTATCAGGGAGAATTTATACACCCCACAAAAAAAAATACAGAAAAATGAAAAGGCTTTCTATGGCCCACTATGTGAGAGAGATGGCACACACAGGGATGGCACTCTAGCAGAAATGCCAAATTGCCAATCTTAATCTCCCACCAAAAAAAAAAAAAAACAGGGAATGTCCTACAATTACTATCTCCCTGCCTGCAGTAATCTCAGCCAGGTATGGCAGGCAGCTACTATCTCCCTGCCTGCAGTAATCTCAGCCAGGTATGGCAGGCAGCAATAAGGAGTGGACTGATGCACAAATGAAATAAAAAGTGTGGACAAACAAAAAAGATAGCTGTGCAGAAAGGAAGGAACAAGAGGATTTGTGCTTTGAAAAAAGCAGTTGGTTTGCACAGCGGCGTACACACAGCAATGCAGCTATCAGGGAGCCTTCTAGGGCAGCCCAATGAGCTACAGCGCTGAGGGGAAAAAAAAAAAAAAAAAAAATTCCACTGTCCCTGCACACCGAGGGTGGTGTTGGACAGTGCAAATCGCTGCAGCACAAGCGGTTTTGTGGTTAATGGACCCTGCCTAACGCTATCCCTGCTTCTGACAAAGCGGCAGCAACCTCTCCCTAAGCTCAGATCAGCAGCAGTAAGATGGCGGTCGGCGGGAACGCCTCTTTATAGCCCCTGTGACGTCGCAGACAGCAAGCCAATCACTGCAATGCCCTTCTCTAAGATGGTGGGGACCAGGACCTATGTCATCACGCTGCCCACACTCTGCGTTTACCTTCATTGGCTGAGAAATGGCGCTTTTCGCGTCATTGAAACGCGACTTTGGCGCGAAAGTCGCGTACCGCATGGCCGACCCCGCACAGGGGTCGGATCGGGTTTCATGAAACCCCGACTTAGCCAAAAGTCGGCGACTTTTGAAAATGTTCGACCCGTTTCGCTCAACCCTAGTCTTCACCTTTTGGCTCATTTATAAAAATATTGCTGTAACAAGTCTTTAGCAACTGCAGAGTATCCCATGAATAATGCAATGCAAGTGATTTCACAGCAATAATCCTTTATCTTAACTGTTAACACAAGTGATAATTGATACAGAATCAGGCACCGTAAAGACAGAGGAGTCATTGAGTGAACTGAAGGATTGTTGGTGGTGCATAAATATTATACGGAAGGTGTTTATGGAATAAATATAGTTCAACAACCTTTACAATAATAGTATTTGGTTATTAACTTAATAGGGTAACTCAATGAAAACAAGTTATCACCTCTCCTACTGTGTGTTAGGACTGGCGCAATGCATCAAATATTAATTAGAGACGATATAAGATGCATTCGCAATCCGGGGTCCACCGTTCAGAAAAGACACCACCTGCGCGGTAATGTTGGACTATATGGCAGTATTAAGAGAAGACACACACGGGTTAGCTTCACCCCGTATGAAGGAAGCGAATCCTGTTGTGTCACAAGGCCGCAATACCGCACAGAGAGCGCAAGCAAGGAGTCACAGAACTCTGCCCCAAGACTCAGGGTAAGAGTCCCTCTAGACCTCTTGTGCTTGACACCAATACAGTGGTATCAGGGAATAGACTAAACTAAAGCTTTACCGTACAAGAGTGCGTGCAGCGCCACTCTGGCGGATGCCACTTACCACCCTAACTTGGTCCAGGAAAGAGCACTATATGAGCAGGGCGCCGCACTTGTGGGCACTGCTAATAGACACTGTCTCTTGTGTTAAATGTGCGGGATAGCACTGTCAGGCACTAGGTAGCTCCACCATTTGCGAGCAGTCAACAACTCTAGGAAGGGTAATGATTCAGAGCTTTCATACATTGACAGGCATACATCCACACACATGTCAACAGGTTTACACTAGCGTATGGCCTGAGCGGCCATGCAAACCTTTTATAGTAGTAGCGATCCGGGACCTTCCTGATGGTCCAATAGGAGTCGCAACAGGACCTGAGCATATGACCCCCGACCTCCAATGGGAGGTTGTACCGTGGGCATGCTCAATATGGGAAAAGCAGACCTTAGTCCCTGAAATGCCTGCTTGCTGCAGATCAGTGCTGGCTACAAAGGCAGAGCCTGGAAAGGCAGCAGTAACCAAGCACACAGTATCAGCTTGAGTAGGCTCCACTGCGGCTGGAGGAGAATGGGAGACCACAGCTGACAAGGCTCAAGATTCCCACCATGCAGCGGTGGGAACTCGACACCTAACATTACCCGAATATGCTTCACAAGTTCCCAGGTTCTGTCCTCTGTTCCGTGACCCTTCCACTAGACCACCAGATAGTACTTTTTGCATGTTCCGCCTAGCACCCATAGATAGAATTCACCTTGAACACATCCGTTGACGAACCTGATAACCCGGCAGATGACTTGGAAGACCAGGACATATAAACGGGCTTTAAGAGTGACACATAAAAAGGTGTCAGTGATACCCAGGCATGGAGGAAGAGCTAGACGGTAGACCACAGGGTTAACCTGTTCCAGAACCTTGAAGTGCCCTAAGTAGCAAGGCGCAAACTTAGTGGACTCAACCCGCAGCCTGATATTGTGGGCATAGAGCCACACTAAGTTGCCAGGAGCAAAGGTCAGAGTGGGGCGCCATTGTGCATCGGCAGAGACCCTCATTCTCTGTTTGGAGGCCCAGATGGCATCCTGTGTGTGGTTCCAGATGTCCCATGCTTCCACTTCCCAGTTTGCCACCCTAGAATTGGCAGAAGACATGGTCAAGGGCACAGGAACCCACGGATGCTGGCTGTAATTAAGAAGGAATGAGGTATGCGCAGTGGAGTCGGCTATGGCTTTGTTCAAGGCAAACTCCACCCACGGTAGCAAGGATGCCCAGTCATCCTGCCTGGCCAAGACAAAATGTTGTAGGTATTTGACCAGGGTCTGGTTGGCCCTCTCTACCAACCCATTCATCTCGGAATGATACACTGAGGAGAGATTCAGCGCAATGCTAAGTAGGTGACAAAGCTCTCTCCAGAACTGCAGAACCAAAACACAAACTGGGGACCCCAGTCACTGACAATCTTGTCAGGCATACCATGCAAGCGGAAGACATGTTTAACAAACAACACCGCCAAGACCCGTGCAGAAGGTAACTGTGGGAGAGGCACAAAATGCACCATTTTGGAGAAATGATCGGTAACTACCCAATTAACGGTGCAGCCACGGGACTTGGGTACTACAAAGTCCATCTCGACCACCTCTCAGGGCCTCTCTGCCACCGGTAGGGGATAAAGTAACCCAGCAGGCCATTATCGAGGAGACCTATTCTTGGCGCAAGAGACGCATGCCCGAATATAGTCTCCGACGTCACAGGCCATATGCGACTACCAGTACGTCCTCGCCAGAAGCTCTGGTGTCCTTTTGATCCCGAATTGTCCACCCACCCTGGATGAGTGAGCCCAACAGAGAACCTCCGGTCGCAAATTAGATGGCATGAAAGTCTTGCCCGGGGCACAGACTCTAGCGACATCGGAGTCACAGTTCTCAAACTCTCAGAGGGGACAATTAGCCGAGGCTCCTCCTCCTCATCCTCTGATCACACCACAGAGCGGGAGAGATCATCGGCGCAAATGTTCTTCTCCCTGGGTAGGAAATGAAGGGCGAAGTGGAACCGGGAAAAGAACAGGGACAATCTAGCCTGGCAAGAATTTAGCTGCTGGGCTGTTTGCAAATACACTAAATTATTGTGGTCAGTGTAAGATTGGAAGGGAAAGCAAGCCCCATCCAGGAGTTGTCTCCACTCTGAAAAGGCCAACTTCATTGCTAGCACTTCCCTGTCCCCAATGCAATAATTCCTCTCCGCCGGAGTGAAGGTCTTGGAGAAAAAGAAGCAAGGATGCTTCCGACCTTGAGCATCCTTTTGAAAGAGAATCGCTCCAGCACCGACGGACGAGGCATCCACCTCTATAATAAGGGGATTATCTACGTCGGAAGGATGCAAAATGGGAGCGATAGCAAAATGGGACTTAACAGATAAGAAGGCCTTGGAGACCTCCTCTGTTATGAAAGGCAATTCAGTACCACAATGGACATAGCGGTCAGAGCACATACAGTGATCTGACAATAACCCCAAATCATAGAACGAGCTCTGAGACGTGGGAACTCTGCAGACCGCAATCCCTAATCCTCTCCAAACAACACTAGAGGCAGCCGTGGATTGCGCCTAACTCTGCCTATGCAACTCGGCACAGCCTGAGAAACTAACTAGCCTGAAGATAGAAAATAAGCCTACCTTGCCTTAGAGAAATACCCCAAAGGAAAAGGCAGCCCCCCACATATAATGACTGTGAGTAAGATGAAAAGACAAACGTAGGGATGAAATAGATTCAGCAAAGTGAGGCCTGACTTTCTAAACAGAGCGAGGATAGGAAAGATAACTTTGCGGTCTACACAAAACCCTAAAGAAAACCATGCAAAGGGGGCAAAAAGACCCTCCGTACCGAACTAACGGCACGGAGGTACACCCTTTGCGTCCCAGAGCTTCCAGCAAAACAAATAGACAAGCTGGACAGAAAAAATAGCAAACAAATAGCAAAGAAGCACTTAGCTATGCAGAGCAGCAGGCCAAAGGAATGATCCAGGGAAAAAACAAGTCCAACACTGGAACATTGACAGGAAGCCAGGATCAAAGAATTAGGTGGAGTTAAGTAGAGAAGCACCTAACGACCTCACAAGATCACCTGAGGGAGGAAACTCAGAAGCCGCAGTACCATTTTCCTCCACAAACGGAAGCTCCCAGAGAGAATCAGCCGAAGTACCACTTGTGACCACAGGAGGGAGCTCTGCCACAGAATTCCCAACAGTACCCCCCCCTTGAGGAGGGGTCACCGAACCCTCACCAGAGCCCCCAGGCCGACCAGGACGAGCCACATGAAAGGCACGAACAAGATCGGGAGCATGGACATCAGAGGCAAAAACCCAGGAATTATCTTCCTGAGCATAACCCTTCCATTTAACCAGATACTGGAGTTTCCGTCTTGAAACACGAGAATCCAAAATCTTCTCCACAATATACTCCAACTCCCCCTCCACCAAAACCGGGGCAGGAGGGTCAACAGATGGAACCATAGGTGCCACGTATCTCCGCAACAATGACCTATGGAATACGTTATGTATGGAAAAAGAATCTGGAAGGGTCTGACGAAAAGACACAGGATTAAGAACCTCAGAAATCCTATACGGACCAATGAAACGAGGTTTAAACTTAGGAGAGGACACCTTCATAGGAATATGACGAGAAGATAACCAAACCAGATCCCCAACACGAAGTCGGGGACCCACACAGCGTCTGCAATTAGCAAAACGTTGAGCCCTCTCCTGGGACAAGGTCAAATTGTCCACTACATGAGTCCAAATCTGCTGCAACCTGTCCAGCACAGTATCCACACCAGGACAGTCCGAAGACTCAACCTGTCCTGAAGAGAAACGAGGATGGAACCCAGAGTTGCAGAAAAATGGCGAAACCAAGGTAGCCGAGCTGGCCCGGTTATTAAGGGCGAACTCAGCCAAAGGCAAAAAGGACACCCAGTCATCCTGATCAGCAGAAACAAAACATCTCAGATATGTTTTCAAGGTCTGATTGGTTCGTTCGGTCTGGCCATTAGTCTGAGGATGGAAAGCCGAGGAAAAAGACAAGTCAATGCCCATCCTACTTCAAAAGGCTCGCCAAAACCTCGAAACAAACTGGGAACCTCTGTCAGAAACGATATTCTCTGGAATGCCATGTAAACGAACCACATGCTGGAAGAACAATGGCACCAAATCAGAGGAGGAAGGCAATTTAGACAAGGGTACCACATGGACCATCTTAGAAAAGCGATCACAGACCACCCAAATGACTGACATCTTTTGAGAAACGGGAAGATCTGAAATAAAATCCATTGAGATATGTGTCCAAGGCCTCTTTGGGACCGGCAAGGGCAAAAGCAACCCACTGGCACGAGAACAGCAGGGCTTAGCCCGAGCACAAATCCCACAGGACTGCACAAAAGTACGCACATTCTGCGACAGAGATGGCCACCAAAAGGATCTAGCCACTAACTCTCTGGTACCAAAGATTCCAGGATGACCAGCCAACACCGAACAATGAACCTCAGAGATAACTTTATTCATCCACCTATCAGGGACAAACAGTCTCTCCGCTGGACAACGATCAGGTTTATTAGCCTGAAATTTTTGCAACACCCGCCGCAAATCAGGGGAGATGGCAGACACAATTACTCCTTCCTTGAGGATACCCGCCGGCTCAGACAAACCCGGAGAGTCGGGCACAAAACTCCTAGACAGAGCATCCGCCTTCACATTTTTAGAGCCCGGAAGGTATGAAATCACAAAGTCAAAACGGGCAAAAAACAGCGACCAACGAGCCTGTCTAGGATTCAACCGCTTGGCAGACTCGAGATAAGTCAAGTTCTTATGATCAGTCAATACCACCATGCGATGCTTAGCTCCTTCAAGCCAATGACGCCACTCCTCGAATGCCCACTTCATGGCCAGCAACTCTCGGTTGCCCACATCATAATTTCGCTCAGCAGGCGAAAACTTCCTGGAAAAGAAAGCGCATGGTTTCATCACTAAGCAATCAGAACCTCTCTGCGACAAAACAGCCCCTGCTCCAATCTCAGAAGCATCAACCTCGACCTGGAACGGAAGAGAAACATCTGGTTGACACAACACAGGGGCAGAAGAAAAACGACGCTTCAACTCTTGAAAGGCTTCCACAGCAGCAGAAGACCAATTGACCACATCAGCACCCTTCTTGGTCAAATCGGTCAATGGTTTAGCAATACTAGAAAAATTGCAGATGAAGCGACGATAAAAATTAGCAAAGCCCAGGAACTTTTGCAGACTTTTCAGAGACTTGAATCTTTTGTACATTTATAACGAGATTATCCATTGAAGACTACAGACCCTGAATCTCCATGTCCACACCTGTGTCCTGAACCACCCAAATGTCTAGGGGAAAAAAAAGGCAAAACACAGTGCAAAGAAAAAAAAATGGTCTCAGAACTTCTTTTTTCCCTCTATTGAGAATCATTAGTACTTTTGGCTTCCTGTACTGTTATGAAAGGCAATTCAGTACCATAATGGACATAGCGGTCAGAGCACATACAGTGATCTGACAATAACCCAAAATCATAGAACGAGCTCTGAGACGTGGGAACTCTGCAGACCGCAATCCCTAATCCTCTCCAAACAACACTAGAGGCAGCCGTGGATTGCGCCTAACTCTGCCTATGCAACTCGGCACAGCCTGAGAAACTAACTAGCCTGAAGATAGAAAATAAGCCTACCTTGCCTCAGAGAAATACCCCAAAGGAAAAGGCAGCCCCCCACATATAATGACTGTGAGTAAGATGAAAAGACAAACGTAGGGATGAAATAGATTCAGCAAAGTGAGGCCCGACTTTCTAAACAGAGCGAGGATAGGAAAGATAACTTTGCGGTCTACACAAAACCCTAAAGAAAACCACGCAAAGGGGGCAAAAAGACCCTCCGTACCGAACTAACGGCACGGAGGTACACCCTTTGCGTCCCAGAGCTTCCAGCAAAACAAATAGACAAGCTGGACAGAAAAAATAGCAAACAAATAGCAAAGAAGCACTTAGCTATGCAGAGCAGCAGGCCAAAGGAATGATCCAGGGAAAAAACAAGTCCAACACTGGAACATAGACAGGAAGCCAGGATCAAAGCATTAGGTGGAGTTAAGTAGAGAAGCACCTAACGACCTCACAAGATCACCTGAGGGAGGAAACTCAGAAGCCGTAGTACCACTTTCCTCCACAAACGGAAGCTCCCAGAGAGAATCAGCCGAAGTACCACTTGTGACCACAGGAGGGAGCTCTGCCACAGAATTCACAACACTCCTCCGACTACAATTTGGGATTTGCACCCTTCTTGGTGAGGGCTACCAAGGGAGCTACCAAAGTTGAGAAGTGGGGAATGAACTGGCGATTATAATTAATGAACCCCATAAAGTGCTGCACCGTTTTGAGAGAATGAGGTTCCTTCCAGTCTATCACTGCTTGCAGCTTGGCAGGATCCATAGCTAATCCTCTGGCTGATATGATATAGCCCAGGAAAGGCAAGGACTCCTGCTCAAACACACACTTCTCCAACTTGGCAGAGAGGGAGTTTGCCCATAGGAGGTCAAAGACTCTGTAAACATCTGTCCGGTGGGAATCTACAGTATATCTGGAGAGTAGATGAAAATATCATCCAGATAGACCACCACCGAGGTGGAGAGCATATCCCTGAAGATATCATTTACAAAGTCTTGGAAGACGGCTGGGGCATTACAAAGCCCAAAGGGCATCACCAGATATTCATAGTGTCCATCCCTGGTATTGAAAGCCGTCTTCCATTCATCCCCCTCACGGATGCGAATCAGGTTGTAAGCACCCCGCAGACCTAGCTTAGTAAATACTCTCGCCCCTCGTAGTCTATCAAAGAGCTCAAATATCAAGGCCAGAGGGCACTTATTCTTAATGGTGATGGCGTTAAGACCCCTGTAGTCAATGCAAGGATGCAATTCTCCGTTCCTCTTTTGTGCGAAGAAGAACTCCACCCCCACAGGTGACACTGACTTCCTAATGAATCCTCTTGCCAGATTCTCCTGGATGTATTATGACATTGCCTCCATCTCCGGGAGAGACAGGGGATAGCCCCAATCCCGGGGAGGCTCTGCACCTGGCAAGAGATAAATAGGACAGTCATAGGGGTGGTGAGGCGGAAGAGTCTCTGCAGCTCTCTTGGAGAATATGTCCGCATAAGTCCAATAGTGTTTGGGGAGAGAGGTAAGATCTGTGGGTACCTCTGTAGTGGTAACCTGAACGCACTCCCTCAGACATCTGCCCTCACAAGATTTACTCCATCCCAGAATTCTCCCAAAGGACTACTCTGTATGTGGGGAGTGGTAACCCAACCAAGGTATCCCTAGCAGAATCTCATTTATTCCCTCAGGAGTGACAGGAAAGATAATGATCTCCTGATGGGATGGAGACATAGATAACGGGATAGTCTGGTGTGTAATCTGTGAGGGCAGTGTCGACCCATTTACCACTCGTACGGTCACTGGTTTAGCTAACATAACCAGGGGTATTGCGTGCCATTGGGCGAAGGCAGAGGACATGAAATTTCCCTCCGCCCCGGAATCCACACAAAGTTCGACCGTAAAAGTGGAAAGGCCAAGGGTATTTGTCCCCCTGAGGGACAATTTGGAGGAAAACGCCGCTGTGTCTAGTGAATCTCCTCCTACAGTCACTAGACGTGGTCTTTTCCCTGCCTTTATGGATATTTCTTGGTAAAATGTCCTGACCACTGGCATACATTACAGACCATGGGTATTCGCGCAGCCCGAGACTTAGGACCCGCTCGAGAAACCTCCATGGCCCCTCATAGGGCACGGATGCCTGAACAGGAGACTCCAGAGGCCTGGTGAAGGTAGGTGCCAACCAAAAGCTCTGCCTACACTGGGCTCGCTCCAACCCTCGCTCATGACAACGGAGGTCAATGTGAGTGGCTATAGCTATTAGCTCCTCCAGTGTGGCTGGAATCTCCCTAGTGGCCAAGGCGACCTTCACATGGTCAGCCAGTCCTTTCCAGAACACCCGGATAAATCATAGGTGACATGAGGTCCCAGAAAGACCTGTTTCAGAGAGTCCAGGAACCTTGAAGCACTCTGCACCACATGATCATCACGCTCCCAAACCGGCGTTGCCCACTCCAACGCCCTGCCCAACAACAGGGATACTATAAATCCCACCTTCGCCCGCCCTGTAGGAAAACATGCAGCCAGGAGCTCAAGGTGTATGGCACACTGATTCACGAATCCCCGACACAGTTTACTGTTACCAGTAAACTTATCAGGTAGTGGGAGACGGGATAAGGTCGAAGCAGAGGTAGCAGTGGACAAACTGGCTGCATCTACGCTAGCAGCCTGAACAGTGAATGCAGTAACATCCACAGCTGAAGTTGTACGATCAAGAGCCGACAACCTACCCTCCAGCTGCTGGATGTACCGGTGTAGACGCTGTTCATCCGCCATTATTAGCCAGACCCTGGTGCTAGTGTAATGTTAGGACTGGCGGAACGCATCAGATATTTTTTAGAGGCAAAAAAAGATGAGTTCGCAGTCCGGGGTCCACCGTGCAGAAAAGACACCTGCTGATCGGTAATGACAGACTATATGGCGGTATGAAGAGAAGACGCATGGGTTAGCTTCACCCGGTATGAAGGAAGTGAATCCTGTTGCGTCACAAGACCACAATACCGCACAGAGAGTGCAAGCAAGTAGTTACAGAACTCCTCCCCAAGACTCAGGGTGAGTCCCTCTAGACCTCTTGTGCTCAACACCGCTACAGTGGTGTCAGGGAATAAACTAAACTAAAGCTTTACAGCACAAGAGTGCAAGCTGATCAGGTACTATATTATCTATTGTCAACCTTGGATGATGATTTTGCTAAAATATAGTATTCAGCAAGGAACATAACTTTCATTTACTAATTATGGTAATCTGTAAATAAAATGTACCCCACTTCTGTGTATTTTGCAATTAGTGAATTACATTTTTGCATGTTTGAAGAGTAATGGGAACAATCTGCACTTACTCAACGTAATGTAAAATTTACCATACAACTTCTATTATTTTGCATCATATGGAAACAAGTCATCTATCTTGTATCCTTTGCTGCTTATTTTCTTGGCTCGCTTAGGCATTGCATTTCTTTAAGTAGTTATTTAGTGAAGATGCTGAGTGTGTAACACTGCAATCATTTCTCACAAATAATAGATTTGCCTAAAAATTGCTTTGTCTTCTCTGTGTTGAAAATGTTTATTCTTAACTACCCTTTGTGTGAACCACTCGACTGTCTATTGTGCCAGTTTATTGTTTTCATTGTCACGTTAGATTAGTATGCACAACATAGTAGATTGCCAGTTTTATTGTAGCGTACAAATATTCGAGGAGTTTGTTAGAGTCGGATTTTCTTTTTGGCTTTTAATGCAATTCATTCATTTTGATTCTCAATCAGAAAATTGCTGTTTTATGGACGGGCATATCAGGTCATATTCACTTAAATTGAAAGTAGAGAATGATGATTTACAAGAAGAGATAGGTGCAAAAAGTATAAAAATTTGGCAGCAGGGAGTCTTCCAAAATAATATGATGATCAAAGTGTCTTTGAAAATAATGTAAAATATGCTGGAAGCTTGTGCAATCAATATAATAAACTGTGGGTGGTATATTGGGACAAAATAAATATTTTAACATTCAGATTAAGATTAGCAAAAGTTTCTGGTCTTTTTAACAATGCTACTACTACTTTTTTTGTCATTTTCAAATCTTATCGGGGTTGGCCAAATTGGAGACACATTTTAGCAAGGTATATGTGGCATATGGCAGTTTAGAAAAATGGGAGTAAATTGCACGAAAAATGTCAAAGATTATTAAAGGATCTACCAACTGATAATGTACCGTACATCCCTCTTATAGCCAAGGCAAGGACAGATGCATACAGAGACTTCTTGGTCACAGTATGTAGTGTTGCTCTATCACAGAGAACACCTCAAGCACAGAGAACACCTCAAGGTGCGTTCCCTGGGGAGGGGGGATGCGGGGGTGCGAATCGAACTCCCCGCAGCCTGCTGTGTAGCTGGTAACCAGTAAACACAGGGGGTTGCTAGGGACCGCATTTCCCGCTCTCCCGCATGCGGGGAACATGCGGAGGCTGAGAAAATATCTAAGTTCCTTGCTGGATTAGCAGGGAACTGAAATTCTCTCAAATGTGAACCTAGCAAAAAAATAGTCAGGAAATAAAAATAGGTAATTTGAAAAATCTAACCTGAAGACAGCTCAGAGTCCGAATCTGGTTGAAGGACTATGTCTTCTCCATCTGAGTCAGAAGGGTTGATGTTGCTCAGGATCAGTTCCAATGCCTGTTGAATGGTGTGCCTTCTCTGCATTTTGTTTCTTGTGAACAAAATAGGTGAAGCAGTCACCTATTTATCCCCCACAGCACAAAAGGCTGCATGCAAATTTGCTAAGGTGGGGGCTGGGGGGTGGGCAGACACACTCAGGAGCAGCTTACCTTCTTTTGTTTACTCTCTTGCAAGACCTTTGTTGAGGTGGATCAACACAATTGCCCCCTGCAGATTCCTCAGGCAATGGCCACATTTACAAAATGAAAGGATGCTCATTGGAGCCATCAGAGTTGTTAGTTTGGACTAAAGGTACCATCACACTGGACGATATCGCTAGCGATCCGTGACGTTGCAGCGTCCTGGCTAGCGATATCGTCCAGTGTGACAGGCAGCAGCGATCAGGCCCCTGCTGTGATATCGCTGGTCGGGGCAGAAAGGCCAGAACTTTATTTCGTCGCTGGCTCTCCCGCAGACATCGCTGAATCGGCGTGTGTGACACCGATTCAGCGATGTCTTCGCTGGTAACCACGGTAAACATCGGGTTACTAAGCGCAGGGCCGCGCTTAGTAACCCGATGTTTACCCTGGTTACCATCGTTAAAGTAAAAAAAACAACCACTACATACTTACCTACCGCTGTCTGTCCCCGGCGCTGGGCTTCTCTGCTCTGGCTGTGAGCGCCGGGCAGCCGGAAAGCAGAGCGGTGACGTCACCGCTCTGCTTTCCGGCCACTGTGCTCACAGCCAGAGCAGAGAAGCCCAGCGCCGGGGACAGACAGCGGTAGGTAAGTATGTAGTGGTTGTTTTTTTTACTTTAACGATGGTAACCAGGGTAAACATCAGGTTACTAAGCGCGGCCCTGCGCTTAGTAACCCGATGTTTACCCTGGTTACCGGCATCGTTGGTCGCTGGAGAGCGGTCTGTGTGACAGCTCTCCAGCGACCAAACAGCGATGCTGCAGCGATCCGGATCGTTGTCGGTATCGCTGCAGCGTCGCTAAGTGTGACGGTTCCTTAAGGGTCATTTGACCCTCTTTTGGGACTTCAGGGGAGCTCGAAATTTCTGGGACTTCTAGTGTTAAGGAATATTATTACTGCTGTGAAGTATTTTATTTTTGAGGATACTGTTTTCAGTGACAGAGGGGAGTCCTGTTACTGTGCAGAGTAACACTGTCACTTTTTTTTCATCTGGAGTGGTATAAAAGTTGGGGTAAAATTGGGGAATGTCCTCTAGATAACTGTGCTATTTTCTGCAGAGACGAGTCCTGGTTGGGAGAAGTGATGGTGCTCTGTGCTAGATGAAGATGAAGGACACCAACTAGAGACATCACCAGTGAGTCAGTGTGTTACCCTGCACTGTATACTTTATACAGAGTTCCTGTGTGTAACGTCACTGATGATCATTCTATTACCTGTACACTATATACAGAGCTCCTGTGTATAATGTCACTGGTGATCACTGTATTACATGTACACTATATACCGAGTTCCTGTGTAAAATGTCATTGGTGATAACTGTATTACCTGTACACTATACACTATATACAGAGCTACTGTGTATAATTTCACTGGTGATCATTGTCTTACCTGCACACTGACACTATATACAGATCTCCTGTGTATAATGTCACCAGTGATCACCGTATTAAGTGTACACTGACACTATACACTATTGGAGTATTGGATATTTTAACCAATGTTTAATAGGTTAGAGTAGAGTAGGGTCTAATCAAAAGAGTCTACCTTGTCGTTATCTTTTGGCCAAAAACAAAGCTGATGGCTATGTAGGTGATCTAGTGTTTGGCTGAAACTGTTGATGTGTGATTGATGAGGGAGTGGTGCAGAAGTGGAGTTTTTCCAAGAGTGGGAGGTGGGACTGTGGAAGGTTCGAGGGGTGGAGGTGGAGCTGGGGTAGAGCCTGGGAAGAGTCTCAGGAGACCTGACAATTTTACAAGTATTGGGGCCCTGAAATTTCTGGTGGCAGCCTTGGAGAATATGCTCATATTGTGCCCCTTATTGTGGCTAAGCTGAGAACTGTTAAAGGGGTTGTCCAGGACTATTTTTTTACTATGGGCCTAAAAACTAACAGTAAAATAGTTGTTAACAGAGGCAGCTACCTGCCTGTTCTAACTGACACCAGGTCAGGGTGGTCACAGACTGTACCTGCTGGCGAATCAACTGCTCCACGTTAACAGAGCAGCTCTTCTTCCAGGCTGATCTGTCAACAGGGAGTGACTGCCAATGTTATGCTGATTGACAGCTGGCCCCAATTTAAGTAATTAACTTATTATCTCAAGCTGTTAATAAGCATGACACTGGCATTCACACCCCACTAACAGAGCAAAGCAGAAGAGCAACCATTGCTCTGTCAATGTGACTTTAGGGAAAGTGGCTGAATTTCTGCCAGTCACTGATCTGTGCGGGTACAGATCTATTGTGGACAAAACAGTAGTCAGTAACAACCTGCCTGTTAGTTCTTGGACAATTTTGTGAGGCAATGCATGTCTTGGCATAGTCAGCGACTAAGCCTCTCTAGATATCAGGATGTTGTAGGGCGATGGGGTGAGCTACGCATGTTATAATGTTGCGTGAGGCCTATTCAGTGCTATAGAGGACAGGGGTAAACTGTGGTGGGGACAAATAGGGGGAAGGTGAGTATATAATTTTTTTGGGGGTCCAAAAAAGGATATAGCAAAATGACTTTTTTTTGGTAAAATCCTTATTGAATTTGATATGCTTCTAATAGATTTGCTCATCTCTATTCCCAAACCTTTATCTCTATGTCCAGTTAGAATCCATGTAAAAGTTCTTACAACCAATTCACACTAAAGAGCAGCTACCCTAGCTTGGACTAGGTTACCAGGGACCCCATGGCAAATGTATTGTCTGCTATTGCAAAAAATAGGGACTGTTATTCTGACTCCATAACTAGGCTCCGAGTTAGGGGCTCTTGAGATATCGCTTCTATAGATATCTGTACTGAACCAGTACTCACACAAAGTGATTTCATCAGATAGCTTCATCTCGACTCCAGAGGCACCTATGAAGATTACAGAAGAAGGCTTCCTTTCAAAAAGAACTCTTGCATTATGCCCCATTACAGTAGGTAAAAAGACAATTGTGAAGCAAATATGAATAGAGATGATCCTCAGATGAATATGGCTGACAACCAATGACACAGGAGGAAGAAGGGAGGGGTTACTGACATCAGAGCTAAGCTACAGGGAGCGAGGTAGGACAAACTACCAAAAGGCAAACCTGATTGTATAGCATTGTAAAAGCAACAATACAATATTGAATGATTCCCAAGTCGTAGAACATAACATCTGTTTCATGTCAGTTTGCGCACAAGGTACTCAGTAATTTCTGAGAGATGTCATAGACATATAGTTATATAAGGCATGAGTTTCAATTAATAATGACAAGGTGTTTCACATAATTTTAGATATCTAGCTGATGCATGGAGCTGTTGTACGGGATCCTTGTGCTCAATGTGATGTCTGATTTTATAAAACTGTGCATAGATTCCCCTTAAGGCTCATACAACAAGTTTTAATGATCAAGCAATGGGCACGTGGATTTTCTCCAGCATGGAATAACTTATGGGCGTCAATGATACTGTACGTTGAATTTGGAATAATTGTGAATGTCCAGAAAATGATGTGACTATATTACCTCTGCCATTAATCACATTGTGTCGTTGTTCTGTTCCGTGAAGGCTTTCTACTGTATTTCGAGATTATGCAAATATCCGTTGGCTCAAAAGACGTCAAATCCTTGGCATCTCATTACGATGCTTGTGAGACGCGAGTCAGCTAAATGATAAGGATGGTATAGAATCGTATTCCAGTCAGGCATTCCTTTCCTAATTTCCCTTTTCTCTGTTTTGTCTCTTTTCCCAATTCCTCCGGGAGTCGAGTGATTGATGGCCTAATCCAATAACTGTATTACACTGCCTCAACCTGGGCTCTTTTCCTTATCGTTAGCAGTTAGCCTATGGTTAAATTCACAGCTCACTGCTTGGTGCAGCCCAGGAGATTTAAGGGTCTGGCCTTTAAAAAATATTTAACATAAAACTGAAAACTTGACAGTACTGAGAATTCACTTCTCTGCGAGCCCTGTTTAATTAATCTAACATACACTACTCCTTGGCGTGAAAGGACTGGCGCGTTGCTGCTGCAACTTGCAGCTTGCTCTGGAATTGCTGAGATGAATAATTAATGAAATGTTGTGATAAAATTGCAATTGTATATTCATGTCCCTGCAGCTCAAAGCCATGGAACCCATAGCCATACATGATTAGCATGTACAGTCAATTGAGCCTTCAGACCGGCTGATTAAAGACCTTAAAATTACATTTTTCCAATGTCGCATGGCTTTACCTATATTGAACAGATTTGCATTTGCAATGAGCTTTATTATATATGAGACTACGAAGGGTAAAATGTACAGAAAATGAATCAACTCATATAGAATTCAGGAGGAATTTTAGTATTATTGCTGTCAATTCCCTTGTTACAGAAAATGACTTTACCTTACGTTACGTTAGGATTTATAGAGAAACCCATCGTGAGATTTATGCTGCCCGAACCACAAGAAAATGCTCCATCGTTTCCCAAGATGATAATGTGTGCAAAAAAAAAAAGACATGTAAAGCGCTGCGGAATACGTTGGTGCTATATAAATAAAGAGATTATTATTATTATTATTATTACTATGTTTAACCCTTTAATTCTAAAACACTTCAATGTCAACATATTTTATAGATATAGAGGTTTTTCGTTAGTTCCTTCTTTACTGCTTTGGCTTAATTGACAGGTCTCTCCCTATATAATATGAGACTTATGGACCCCGACACCTGGCACCCCCAGTATTTAAGCTTTGGTGGTAGCTGGATCTAACCATGTTGAGCTGCAATTCTTCTCAATAGGAGTCGATCCGAAGTATATAGTGGTGGCAGCTCCAGTTGATGAGTTTGCACAAAGCTCGTGTTGGACCCCCATCAATCTATTGATGAACTATCGTAATGATAAAGCATCAATACTTTATGACAGTGCAATCCCTTTAAAGAGAATCCATCCCCAGGTTTTTTCTAAATGATGTATGCGTAATGATGACTGATTCCAGCGATATGCCACTTATTGAGCTGCTTGCTGCAGTTTTGATAAAATTACTGTTCTGCCCACTGCAGATCTATCAGTTCTCCAAATACAGCTTTATATGTGCACTGTGCATAGGCAGAAAGCTGGCAATCAGTGATGGAGGTGTGGTTGTACAACAAGGTTACAGGTTTACCAGTCCTCGAGTAATCATTTCCTGCTTATAGAGCAGTGATTTCCTAAAAAACGACAGCAAGCCACCCCATAAGTGACAAACAGCTTGAATCAGTGTCTCTTCCCCTACATTTTTGTGCTGTCAGATTAGGTTCCGTTTAAGGTCTCCTCATGTAGATGTAGCAGGGGAGGAGACTTTTTTTTGCAGTCAGCGTTCTTACATCTAGACTCAGGATTGAGAAGAAAGGCCAAATCTACCAGGAAAACAGTCTATAAAAAAGGACTAAAGAAAATGCAGCTTTTAATAAGATTTTTTTTTTCCAACTTTTCTGTGTATTCTACATTGAGTAATCATTTGAAGCTAGTTCTCAGAAAAAGCCCCAGAAAGAAAAAAGGTTTTAGCATTGTGTTTCTACAAAAATAAATGATATTTCTTTAAAAAAAAAAATAAAACAATAGAACAAATGAGTCCATTGACCTTGAATGCCCTCGTGGGGAAAGATGAATGGGCTGTTAAAGCAGAACACATTGATTTTGTAATGGTGACGATAGGACTCTGTAGACACTCTATGCATGGTATGGGCTGAGGTCTGACAAAAGAGAAGGTGGTGAGCATTAGGACGAGTCCGTATAGAACACATCATTTTTTCAATTTAAACAGTGAGGTTCCAAAGTACTCAAACCTCTCAAGTGCATCTTATGGGTAGGATAAAAGGTGTCTCATTTATTATAGAGATTTCTATACCTCCATTCACATTCTACAAGAATAGCCCTATGTATTAACTGAGTTTAAGGCCTTGCAAATTTTTGCAAAAAAAATCTGTCTAGTCTAAATATGCCCTAAAATCGCCAAAGTTCTTAGGTAATATCTGTATAGTTTTACTTGGCAGGTAATTAACACCAATGAAACAGCCAAAACCTTTTACAACTGCGGAGATTTATTGATACATAGTTTCGAAGAGATATACTGTGCCTTAAAAGACGTCTTCATACCGCGTGAACTTTTCCACATTTTGAAACGTTAAACCCACAAACCTAAATGTATTTTATTTAGATTTTATATTATATACCGACAGAAAGTATTGTGAAGCGTAAAGGGAATGATACATAGTTTTCTAAATATAAATCTGAAAATTGTGACATGCATTTGTTTTCAGCCCCTTGTCGTCTGATACCCCTAAATAAAACTCTGAATGACCAACTGCCTTCAGAAGTCACATAATAAGTATATTAAGTCCAACTGTGTGTAATTTATTTTCGGTATGACTACACCTGTGATGGGAAGTTCTCAGAAGTTTTCGAGCAGCATCATGAAAATCAAGGAACACACCAGACAGGTCAGGGATAAAGTTGTAAAGAGGAATAAAGCAGGGTTAAGTTATAAAAAATAGCCCAATCTCAATATATTGATACATTGAGTCAGGACTTCTGCCCCTACAGTTTACAAGGGTAAATAGTTGCCAGTGGTCAGGAGTCGGACTACCTATTGTTAGGTAGTTTCTTTTTACTTTAATTTTTTTCATTGAGAAAGAGAAAAAGAGCAGAGAAAATACGAGATGTGACAGATATTGTGACAGATGTATCTATAATATCAAAGGATATATAGTTTACACATCAATATAAAAGGAACACATCATGCCATAGTCTACAAAGTGTCCATGCATGTCCATGTTAATCTGTGAAATAAGTCAGAAATCTAATTCATGTCTGTTATTTCAGTGTATTATGTTTCCAATTATTTTTGGTACAATTTGTTTGCTAAGGCTGATTTAACACTAGCATACAAGAGTGCTGCGGATGGCAGAGTAATTCCTCCCTTCTTCCTCCATGAAACCCCGCCTATGCTCTGCCTACGCCTCCTTGTGTCCTGCGGTGCCCTGCATACCTATCTTTATCATTGGATACGCAGGGGCATACGCTGTTTGTGGATGCCTCCGCATGCGCCGTTTGGATACTGCGCCGACCACAACAAAATGCAACATGTTGTGTTCCGCGCAGTTCGGCACAGCGTCCAAACGGCGCATGCGGAGGCATCCACAAACAGCGTACGTCCCTGAGTACCCAATGATAAAGATAGGTATACAGTTCACTGCAGGGCGCATGGAGGCGTAGGCGGTGCGTAGGCGGGGTTCATGGAGGAAGAAGGGAGGAACTACACTGCCATCCGCAGGACTCCCGTACGCTAGTGTGAAACCAGCCTAATTCGAGCACATTTTGCATGATAATGGTTTTACATGAGCACACTTTTTTATGTTCTTCATTAAATATTATGGTGATTACAAAAATAAAATATAGACATGACACAAAAAATAATTAATTGTTCCACAAAGACTCATGTATATACTCGTCTTAAGAAAACATGAGTTCATTGTTGTCACTGATAATTAATATTCGCTAAATATAGTTGTGACAATGTAGCACTTTTACATTGCTACGTGGTTTTCAAAGGCATTGCAGATAATTTCACCTTGCATTAAGTAATACACCTTTGACCTTGTCTTGTCATTTAAGGAAGCGAAAGCTTCTATGATGATGGCAGCTGGGTCCCTGATGAAAAATTATGCATCTCATAAACTGCTTTTCTGCTGAAATGTCAAACTAGAGAAGGTCTCTACCTTAAACTCAGGGATTGGCATTTTCCTTCTGTCTCCTTTGTTGCTATGAAGCTCTCATGAACAGGGATGACATATCTTGGACAGGTAAGGGGAACGAACTGTCAGAAATCTATTATTAGGGTTCTGATCTGCTCTGCGCTGACTACTGATGACACCATGTCATGAGATATTGAACAATGTACAAGAGAGAGAATAAAAACACATCATAAAAATATAATAAATAATAATTATTTGACCGCACAGAGTTTTGAGCCTGCTGTTAACTTGCAAACATATTCTAACCATTTTGCTAGTAACAATGCATGGGGAATAAAAGGTGGACGTGTTCTTCCATAATATTACATGTCTGTGGTCTAATATAAAGAGCTGTCTACTGATGGCTATACAATTATTAGAGGAATCTAAATAACTCAATATGCATAATTTGTTTTAGCAACTAATAAAATAATATTTGCATGTATACAATATAGCAAATTATATATATACTAGATTGTGGCCCGATTCTAAAGCATCAGGTATCCTAGAATATGCATGTCCCCGTAGTATATGGACAATGATGATTCCAGAATTCGCGGCAGATTGTGCCCGTCGCTGATTGGTCGAGGCAACCTTTATGACATCATCGTCGCCATGGCAACCATTATGACATCTACGTCGATATTGTGCCCGTCGCTGAATCAGAAACGTGGGATTTCTACGTCCTTTATGACATCATCGTCGCTGTGCCCGTCTCTGATTGGTCGAGGCCTGTCTGCCTCGAACAATCAGAGATGCGGGATGTCTACATTCTTTATGACATCATCGTCGCTGTGCCTGTCGCTGATTGGTCGAGGCCTGGCGGCCTCGACCAATCAGAGACGCGGGATTTCCAGGACAGACAGACAGACAGAAAGACAGACAGAAAGACAGACAGAAAGACAGACAGACGGAAAAACCCTTAGACAATTATATATATAGATGTATATTTATTATAATATCATATAGTAAATGTAGGTATTATATTAGAGATGAGCAGATCAATCCACGGAGAAACGACTTCGAGTTGAGCGTCCTGGTATTTGCAGGTCCCTACAAATTTGAACAGCTTGCGATTTGATAGGATCAGTGAAAAAAAGTCAGGTGGTATTTCATTGCTGAAGAGTCACAGAGCGGGCTCATGACGTTAGGCGTGGTTGTGCAGGCTTTCTTATAAGGTTTCGCAACTATCACATCAATGGTCTAGAGCAGCCAATTGGGTAAGGGGGGGAGCAATATCTGCAGGTATATGAGATAAGGACTAGCCAAGCAGTGCTAATTAAGAATTTTACATCCCAGGGACAAGAGGTCCGATCACATAGCTCATTCCACATACAGATAGAAAACGGCCTGAATTGAATTGTGTTGTATCACTGCATTAGTACAAAAGCATATTAAAAACGAAGGAGGCAGTCAGTCTGTGAATAATAATCTGAAGATTCAGGTGAGCTAGGGAGGTGCCGTACCTGCATAGTCAGTGTGACAGTGAATTCATTGATCTGTGACACACTGCAATAAGAGCACCTTAATAACAGAGTTTTATCTTCACATTAAACATCTACTTTTAATGCAATGCAATGCACCGTAATTTTTCAACTAAAATGTTGCTTTGACCCTAAGTTTGTAGTTTTCAAAAGGGGGTAATAAAAGAAAATGAAAAGTACAATTAATTACACAATTTCTCCTGAGTGCACCGATAGCTCATTAGTGTTCAAAAACTACTTTTGAGGAACAGTGCAAAGCTCAGAAGGGAAGTAGTGCCATATTATAGTGCAGATGTTGCTGTTGTGGTTTGCGGGTACAATAACCCACTGAGAGAGCCCCTGAGGTGCCAGAACAGAAGAACTCCCATAAGTGACAAAATTTTTACAAATTGCACCTCTCAATCAATACATCTAGGGGTAAAATGATCATATTCACACCATAAGTGTGTCACAGAATTTCATACCATTGGGCAGTGCAGAAAAAATTAAACAAATTAATACATTTTTACCACAAACAAATTGTTTTAGCCCCGGATTTTACATATTCACAAAGTGAAATGGGTAAATATGGTACCACAATGTGTCACCCTCATTTCTGCTGAACATGGCAATACCCCATATGTGTATGTCCAATACACGACGAGACTCAGGAGGGATGGAGCGCTATTTGACTCTTGGAGAACAAATCATTGTTCCATATACAGAGCCTCTACGTGCTAGAAGAGGAGAATCCTCACTCAAGTGACCCCATTTTATCACTATAATGAGGCAGCAGAGTTACTCTGGACTCTGTCTGGCCTCCTTCAGAAGTGAACAAAACCGCGGCCAATCGTGCTATTATGCATGCCTTAAAAGATTGACACCGCTGAATCATAGGCCAGACATCATCCACAGTGCCTCCAGAGTGCATTCCCCATCCCTTTACAATGCCATGTTAAACATGCCCATTTGAATTTTGGGCTTCTTCTGCCAGCCCGCCATATCTACTGCTATGTCATTATGCGACCCTCGCTTTAAATTTTCAGAGGGCTACCAAGTGCTGTGAAGCCTGCATTTTGTAAGCTCCGCAGTTCATTTTTGCCTTTTGATCCCAATGGAACAACTGAAAGCCACTGTAAGTTGGATATAATGCAGGAGTTGGGCGAGCTGTATAATCAATGTCAGTAAATTGGATTCTACCAGACACCAAAAGCATTAGAATTAAATTCTGAATACAGTGTATGCAAGCGAGGGCTTGTATTGTGGTCAGTCTGTCAAGCCTGAAACCCATGTCAAGCCTCATTTTACTTGGAAGCAGCCTCTTCAAGGCAAAGAGCCAGGAGTGAATTGACCAATCTGCAAAAGCCTACGCACTTCTGGAAACTACCCAGCCAGGCAGAATGTATCTTTTGCATGGCTTTGAGCAACAAAGGAGTAATCACAGGCTTATGTCCAAGAGAGTGTCGAGGTCTGTGGAGTGTATTACTAAGGTTACAGGCAGTGCTACAGAGCTCAGGTAAAGGCCTAAGCGTGGCAATGACCACATCCCAATAAGTGTAAGTCTGTGGCCTGAAAAGATCTGTGGAGCATATTAACCCAGTCTCTTAGACGTGCTTAAAATGTACAAAAATTTGCCAATACCGCACCACCATTTTTTGCAAGGACCCACATTTAGAAAATGTAAGGGAATAGCAGTTTAATAAAGAGATAGAAGTCTCATTTATGAGCCTGGAAAAATCAGCAATGGTCTTTGTCCAGCACCGGACAATGTAAAGTGCTAACAAATATATAGGCCCTATCTAACCAACATTTTGTGAACAGACATATAAGCTGATAAGGGACAACTGAACACTGGACTGGATGTGGTTGCTGACTGTTGTGTCTGTGCAACTGCAGGTTGTGGATAGGAGGCATCAGCGCCTCCTTCCTGGACAGCAGAGTGGGAATGACGTAACACAGGGGAAGGGCCAGTGGTTTTACCCTCAGACACAGATTTTGTACCCAGGCGTTCGGCCAACCTACTGGGGAACTGCGTATATGAGCAGTATATGGCATATGATAACAGAGGTATTATGTTGAATTTCCCTTTATATAGAGATGTGCGGGTAAGAGTTTTGAACAGCATATATATATATATATATATATCATAATAATATGATTTCATTAATCATATTATTATTCTGTGTAAGGCTGAAACCTGAAGAATTCTGTGGAGCATATTAATACATTCATGTACCAAAATGTCCAAGTGCACAACCAAAAATCAACATAAGGCTACCAGATACACGCTTAAAGAGACCGTGAGAAGGGCAACATAATAAACAATTTATAATAATATATAGGGATTGAGAATAAAAATGCGACCTTTGCACAATGTACAAAGGTTTCAAAAAAATTAACCCAAGGGGTCTGTATCATACACGCTGAAAGACGCCGTGACGGGAACATACACAATAGACTTTGCAGTTATTATACGAGGTACAGTTAGGTCCATATATATTTGGACAGAGACAACATTTTTCTAATTTTGGTTATAGACATTACTACAATGAATTTTAAACAAAACAATTCAGATGCAGTTGAAGTTCAGACTTTTAGCTTTCATTTGAGGGTATCCACATTAAAATTGGATGAAGGGTTTAGGAGTTTCAGCTCCTTAACATGTGCCACCCTGTTTTTAAAGGGACCAAAAGTAATTGGACAATTGAATCCAAAGCTATTTCATGGAAAGGTGTGGGCAATCCCTTCGTTATGTCATTCTCAATTAAGCAGATAAAAGGCCTGGAGTTGATTCGAGGTGTGGTGCTTGCATTTGGAAGATTTTGCTGTGATGTAAACATGCGGTCAAAGGAGCTCTCCATGCAGGTGAAACAAGCCATCCTTAAGCTGCGAAAACAGAAAAAACCCATCCGAGAAACTGCTACAATATTAGGAGTGGCAAAATCTACAATTTGGTACATCCTGAGAAAGAAAGAAAGCACTGGTGAACTCATCAATGCAAAATGAACTGGGCTCCCACGGAAGACAACAGTGGTGGATGATCGCAGAATAATCTCCATGGTCAAGAGAAACCCCTTCACAACAGCCAACCAAGTGAACAACACTCTCCAGGAGGTAGGCGTATCAATATTCTAATCTACCATAAAGAGAAGACTGCATGAAAGGAAATACAGAGGGTTCACTGCACAGTGCAAGCCACTCACAAGATTCAAGAATAAAAAGGCTAGACTGGACTATGCTAAAAACCATCTAAAAAAGCCAGCAAAGTTCTGGAAGAACTTTCTTTGGACAGATGAAACCAAGATCAACCTCTACCAGAATGATGGAAAGAGAAAAGTATGGCAAAGGCGTGGTACAGCTCATGATCCAAAGCATACCACATCATCTGTAAAACATGGCGGAGGCAGTGTGATGGCTTGGGCATGCATGGCTGCCAGTGGCACTGGGTCACTAGTGTTTATTGATGATGTGACACAGGACAGAAGCAGCCAAATGAATTCTGAGGTATTCAGAGACATACTGTGTGCTCCGATCCAGCCAAATGTAGCCAAACTGATTGGTCGTCGTTTCATACTACAGATGGACAATGACCCAAAACATAAAGCCAAAGCAACCCAGGAGTTTATTAAAGCAAAGAAGTGGAATATTCTTGAATGGCCAAGTCAGTCACCTGATCTCAACCCAATTGAGCAGCATTTCACTTGTTAAAGACTACACTTCAGACAGAAAGGCCCAAAAACAAACATCAACTGAAAACCACTGCAGTCAAGGCCTGGCAGAGCATCAAAAAGGAGGAAACACGGCGTCTGGTGATGTCCATGAGTTCAAGACTTCAGGCAGTCATTGCCAACAAAGGGTTTTCAACCAAGTACTAAAAATTAACATTTTATTTAAAATTATTGAATCTGTTCAATTACTTTTGGTCCCTTTAAAAACAGGGTGGCACATGTTAAGGAGCTGAAACTCCTAAACCCTTCATCCAATTTTAATGTGGATACCCTTAAATGAAAGCTGAAAGTCTGAACTTCAACTGCATCTGAATTGTTTTGTTTAAAATTCATTGTGGTAATGTCTATAATCAAAATTAGAAAAATGTTGTCTCTGTCCAAATATATATAAACCTAACTGTATATAAAAAAATCATAATTTTCTATTTGTTTAATAAATATCATATCTTTATCCAGCATTTATGAGACTTGTGCAATGCAATACCTGCAGAGCTACACAAACGTGACTATTTACCTCTAATTTTCATGAGTGTGCTGTTGACGTGTGTAATAAAGCTGATATCTTAAAAAAATTGCCACACTTAGCTAGATATATTGAATTTGTACATAACACCTCTGTGAGAGTACTTGTCAAAAATAAAACCAGGATTTTTTTTCATAATCATAAAGCATTCGATATGAGAAAGGGTGATGTTAAGGAATGTGGATGTGGTGGTGCATGCCAAGACTGTGTTACAGATCAAAAGCTCACTGGATCTCCTTCTAGCTTCTTGTCAAAACGTGGTCATGAACCCAGACAAATGCAATGCTATTGTGGGTTGGATAGCAGACAAAAGCTCCAGGGTGTTGAAATGCAGCCCACAAAGTCTGTGACACGGTCAAGTCTCAGTAGCCAAGAGGCTGGGCCTCTGAATCCTCAACCTGGTCCAACTTTCTTCCACCATCAAGAGTCCCAGGAGACATATGACCCCAAGCTGGCCACTCTGAGGAACTGTTTATGTTCCCTTGTAATTTGTCAGGCCTCTCAATGTGCACCATTAAAAAGGGTCATGAAGAGGTGGAGTGCAGTGATGCCCAAACATTTGAGCATCCACGGCCAGGAGAAGTTCAATTAATATCTGAAGAGGTGGAGGATAACCATGACGCACAGTTGCCATCAGGTCAGCCAAAAATCGCAACTAAGAAGGAGGATCAGATTGAGGAATTGCAGGTTGCCTCACTGCCTTTCACTCTCCCTCCTATTAAATCTTTCCCTACTAAATCCTCACCTAACAAGAAACCAATTTTCTAAATCTTCAGCTCCTAAAAGAGCTTTTCGGAATGAATAACGTTCACTATAATCTCCTATCACTCTCTCTGCACTCCTTTCACTCTCCCGACTCTTTAACAACACTCTCCGTATGCTGTTTCTGGCTGCAATGTGTGCAAGATGGCGCTGGCAGTCTTCAAATATCCCCTATAACACTGGAAGGCCAGCTAATCATAGTAATGCTGCACCAAGATGGAGCCCGTATTACTGTGATTGGCAAGCAAGCCCAGCATGTTCATTGTCTGCAAACAAAGCGCCAAACATGCTAGGCGGGTCACGCGAATATAATGAGGTGAATTCCTAATTACTCGCCAAGGAACGAATAGCCCGAATACAGTACTATTTGTGCAAGTAACAAATAGTGCCAAATGAATACACTCATCACTAGTTAACATCAACGTGACTGATCCAGTCAAGTCCTGATGATGCTACCTGTCGGAGCTATCACTGCGTCACAATCTCAGTGTTTGCAGGACCCTGGGTGTCCTGAGTGCTGCAAGATCGCCGACCATTGCAAAAACATCAGTGTTGTACAAAGCCCAGCAAGCGACAAAGTTTATCAATGGTGGGTGATTGGGAAGCAGTTGACAACCTTGATTGCCACCAACTAGGGAGATTTCTGCAAGTGACACTCATACTCAATACTGAATAAATCAAGATGTTTTAAAAATTTTGTTTCCATTTTTTCATCATTTACATATCATTAACATGCCTAAACATTCTGTGATTTGCATATTTCAAGGTTAATAGCATTCTAAAGCTCTGCGGCTTTGGCTCTGTATGCTGGGCTATTAGGAGGAAATGCACTTTTTTGCTTCCAGCAGCCCACCGGCTTTCAGTCATAGAGGTGCGGCTTAAGTCACTGCTCAGTATATAGTGTCAGGCAGCTGTAACTTTGCCACTGACACTGACTGACAGTCACCTCAGCAGTGCATGAGTATAGAGCCCGCTGTCAGCCAGTACCGGGGTGCGGTTAGAGCTGTCTCACACTGTGCACTGAGCCGAACCTCTATGACTGAAAGCTGAAAGCTGAGGGAGCAATAAACCTCCTTTCCACCTGATGACCAATGCTGCCAGTGCAGCGGCCACATGATGTAAGAAAACTATTAACCTGCAGATTAACCCTATAAATATATATACAGCATATGTTTGTTAATAGAGTTTTGTTTTCACATGATATGTTTTCTCTAAGGAGCATACATTTAATGTGTATAATGTGACACCCCCAGCTCATTTTGGATTTCATAATCATTTCAGTATTGCTTTATCTTCCCACATTGTGATTGTAATAAGTTGGGATGGACAATAGTTCATCATTGCGTGTTTCTGATTGTAAGGTCTCCAATACTTTCACTTCCATTGCTAATATTAGAACATCATATTTAGTATATATATGCGGCTGACCTTTTATTAATATTTTAACATTTTACCTGATTTTGTCTGCTGTGATGCAGAGTAGAACAGTACTAAGGAGCTGTAGGGACTTTGCCATATTACAAGGTCTGTCCACAATGAGGTCACGAAGCCTAAGCGATAATAACTGACTCGACAATTTTATTGTATCCTCTCAATGACTAGAACTTTCAATAATTTGGCATTGACTTGCTTGGAGTATTTTATTGTCCTTAAGACATTATGATGCCTAATAAGTGACTTGTGTCAGCATTTGTGTGGCTTTAACTGAGGGGCGAGGGCTAAAACTGTGAACACTAGCCAGCTCTGGCAGCATCGGTTGACTGTAGAAAGAATTAATGCGTACTTGACTTGGCTTTAATGCACACTGCGCATGTGCCTGGTCCTGCCCTAGCTAGCTTGGAATTGACGCATCCTGGTCCACAGAATGTCAATCAAGCAAGGAAGGGTGTATTTGGGTACTGGCGAGCATGACTTTTCTGGAAAGTAGCACCACCACCTCTAGTAAGAAGTGGGGATGGCACTTTTCATACAGAAAATATTCTAATCATTTCCCATTAAAGATGAGCAGATTAGGCAAAATTTGAATTTGTCTATTTGTGTGGATGACCCTGGGATTTCGATTCACAAAGAAGTCATTGTCCATGAATTCAATTTTCCTAATTATAAAAATTCTTATAGTCATCTCACTGCTTACCTCTCTGGCCCCTCCACTCTTTAGCATCATCAATCTGGTCTTCATCACATCTTCTGATCCTTCCAGCAAGGGCTGAAATCCCCAAGTGTCACAAACTGGGTTGTACTTTCAGCTCGGATGAGAGTCAGGAGAGTTTTGCACTAACTCGCAAAAGGTCACCAAGTCATGATATCACAACATGCCGTGACCTTGCGCAAGCATGGCAGAACCATCCAGAGTATCATGAGAGACAGAAGTCTCAAATCAGTGTGAAAGGCTAGTGGATGTTGTCGCACGTGGAGGGATCAGAAGATGCAAAGGGAACTGGATGGGTGATAATCAGGAGCGGTTGTGCCAAGAGTGGTGAGCAGTAGGGTTGAGCGAAACGGGTCGGCCAGATTCAGAAGTCGCCGACTTTTGGCAAAGTCGGGTTTCATGAAACCCAACCCGACCCCTGTGTGGGGTCGGCCATGAGATCGGAGATCTTCTGATCTGGAATCGGAATTCTGATACCGAGTTCCGATATGTTTAAGATATTGGGAATCAGCATCGGAATTCATATTTAAGTGTAAAATAAAGAATAAAAATAAAAAAATATTGATATACTCACCCTCGAACGCGCCCTGGTTCTCACCGGCAGCCTTCCTTCCTAAGATTGAGTGCCTGAAGGGCCTTCGATGACGTCGCGGCTTGTGATTGGTCACGTGAGCGGTCACATGGGCGTCACGCGACCAATCACAAGCCGCGACGTCATCTAAGGTCCTTCAGGCACTAGTGTTGAGCATTCCGATACCGCAAGTATCGGGTATCGGCCGATACTTGCGGTATCGGAATTCCGATACCGAGATCCGATACTTTTGTGGTATCGGGTATCGGTATCGTATCAACAGGGATGTGTAAAATAAAGAATTAAAACAAAAAAATATTGATATGCTCACCTCTCCGGCGGCCCCTGGACATCACGCTGGTAACCGGCCGGCTTCTTTGTTTAATATGAGCACCTTTAGGACCTGCGAATGACGTCGCGGCTTCTGATTGGTCGCGTGCCGCCCATGTGACCGGCACGCGACCAATCAGAAGCTGCGACGTCATTCTCATTCACAAAACTCCTAATTCTAGGAATTAAGGACCTGCGAATGACGTCGCGGCTTCTGATTGGTCGCGTGCCGGTCACATGGGTGGCACGCGACCAATCAGAAGCCGCGACGTCATTCGCAGGTCCTAAAGGCGCTCATTTTAAACAAAGAAGCCGGCCGGTTACCAGCGTGATGTCCAGGGGCCGCCGGAGAGGTGAGCATATCAATATTTTTTATTTTAATTCTTTATTTTACACATCCCTATGGATCCCAGGGCCTGAAGGAGAGTTTCCTCTCCTTCAGACCCTGGGAACCATTAGAAACCCAATGCATTGCATTGGGTTTCGTGTTTCGGCCGACCCTGACCCCGACTTTTCTATAGGATCGGCCGATTTCACTCGACCCGACTTTTTAAAAAGTCGGGTTTCGTGAAACCCGACACGATCCTATAAAAAGTCGCTCAACCCTAGTGAGCAGTAAGGTTATTTTTTAACATTTTGATCGTTTTATTTTTAATTTTTATGGTTCAGAATAATGTTGAACAGCAGCTAACATTTTGTTGATTTTGTGCTGAAGCTAATTACAAAAAATCAGCATTTTGTCAAATGTGGATATTTGTAAAATTCGAGCACAGTTCAATCTCACTCGAATATATCCGCTCATCTCTAGTTCTCTTTAATAGTCAAGCATGCCTTCTGGGCTTAGACTGTGTCACATGGGCGGCACGCGACCAATCAGAAGCCGTGACGTCATTCGCAGGTCCTGAAGGCGCTCATTTTAAACAAAGAAGCCGGCCGGTTACCAGCGTGATGTCCAGGGGCCGCCGGAGAGGTGAGCATATCAATATTTTTTATTTTAATTCTTTATTTTACACATCCCTATGGATCCCAGGGCCTGAAGGAGAGTTTCCTCTCCTTCAGACCCTGGGAACCATGAGAATACCTTCCGATACTTGATGTCCCATTGACTTGTATTGGTATCGGATATCGGTATCGGCGATATCCGATATTTTTCGGGTATCGGCCGATACTATCCGATACCGATACTTTCAAGTATCGGACGGTATCGCTCAACACTATCAGGCACTAATTCTTAGGAAGGAAGCGTCCGAGGGCGTGTCCGAGGGTGAGTATATTCCTAATAGGTATATACTCACCCTCGGACGCGCCCTGGTTCTAACCCACAGCCTTCCTTCCTAAGAATCAGCACCTGAAGGACCTTAGATAATGTCGCGGCTTGTGATTGGTCGCGTGATGCCCATGTGACCGCTCACGTGACCAATCACAAGTCGCGACGTCATCGAAGGTCCTTCAGGCGCTGATTCTTAGGAAGGAAGGCTGCCGGTGAGAACCAGGGCGCGTCCGAGGGTAAGTATATCAATATTTTTTATTTTGATTCTTTATTTTACACTTAAATATAGATCCCAGGGCCTGAAGGAGAGTTTTCTCTCCTTCAGACCCTGGGAACCATTAGAAACCCAATGCACTGCATTGGGTTTCGTGTTTCGGCCGACCCTGACTCCGACTTTTCTATAGGATCGGCCGATTTCACTCGACCCGACTTTTTAAAAAGTCGGGTTTCGTGAAACCCGACCCGATCCTATAAAAAGTAAAGTCGCTCAACCCTAGTGAGCAGTAAGGTTATTTTTTAACATTTTGATCGTTTTATTTTTAATTTTTATGGTTCAGAATAATGTTGAACAGCAGCTAACATTTTGCTGATTTTGTGCTGAAGCTAATTACAAAAAATCAGCATTTTGTCAAATGTGGATATTTGTAAAATTTGAGCACAGTTCAATCTCACTCAAATATATCCGCTCATCTCTAGTTCTCTTTAATAGTCAAGCATGCCTTCTGGGCTTAGACTGTGTCACGATACCCCTTTTCCGTTAAGGAGAATATGTCATCACGATTAGTGTTGAGCATTCCGATACCGCAAGTATCGGGTATCGGCCGATACTTGCGGTATCGGAATTCCGATACCTAGATCCAATACTTTTGTGGTATCGGGTATCGGTATCGGATCAATAGGGATGTGTAAAATAAAGAATTAAAATAAAAAATATTGATATGCTCACCTCTCCGGCGGCCCCTGGACATCACGCTGGTAACCGGCCGGCTTCCTTGTTTAAAATGAGCGCCTTCAGGACCTGCGAATGACGTCGCGGCTTCTGATTGGTCGCGTGCCGGTCACATGGGCGGCACGCGACCAATCAGAAGCCGTGACGTCATTCGCAGGTCCTGAAGGCGCTCATTTTAAACAAAGAAGCCGGCCGGTTACCAGCGTGATGTCCAGGGGCCGCCGGAGAGGTGAGCATATCAATATTTTTTATTTTAATTCTTTATTTTACACATCCCTATGGATCCCAGGGCCTGAAGGAGAGTTTCCTCTCCTTCAGACCCTGGGAACCATGAGAATACCTTCCGATACTTGATGTCCCATTGACTTGTATTGGTATCGGATATCGGTATCGGCGATATCCGATATTTTTCGGGTATCGGCCGATACTATCCGATACCGATACTTTCAAGTATCGGACGGTATCGCTCAACACTAATCACGATATAACCTGTTAATGTAAAGGTATGGTAATAATGGCCCTGTGATACTGATTTAATGGATACCTGTAGTGAAAAAAGCCGTAGTCCAGTTCTTGTTTAAAGAAGTTGTCCATTACTTGGACCTTGCGGTCTCCAGAAAAATGGCGACAAATGCGCAGATCTACTGGTGTCATTTTGCTGGAGAACACCCGGTTATGAATGTGCGCTGGCGGCGCTAGCATGAAATTTAAAAAAGGAGAATATGGAGAGGCCATGGCAGAGATGGAAAATCTACCCACAGTCCCACCCCGATGCAAGAAGAGGCTATTGCACCAAAACTTATGAGGTGAGTTAAACAAGAACCAGGCTATGGATTTTTTCACCATAGATATCCATTGAATCAGTATATCAGGGCCATTAATTATTTCATTTTTTTTATATGAGACATTGGAAGAAGTATTCTATTGCACCGCCATATAGTTGTAAATCACTTTTAATACTTGCTTTTAATTTACCAATTCAATTGTTTTAATTTTTGTTAATTCATCACAAAAATACGTTAGTGAAATATTGTGTAAAGCTTAATATTGGCGTGCAATATTTCTTTTAGTTTTAGCGTTTTTTTACCTGATTTGTATGGGCTTTCTTTTATTGCTTGTTTCAGGTGTTTCAACAATAGTATGAAAATGAAAAAAAAAATGGAAACGATGTACTAATCTCATGGTTGTGTTATTGTATTTTTCATGCACAATGAATTTATTGACCTTCTTCCTCCCTCTGTCAATGTGATGGCATGTGGTAAATGAAAAGAAATTATAGAAATTATCTTTACTTTAGTGATATAGTCCAAGGACTTCTATTCACATAATCCATGTGCTTTTAGCTTACCTAAACTGAGAATTTTTAGGGCATTTTGGTGCCCTATTTCTGAATCAATATTTTTTAGAAATTAGTTAGATAAGTTTATTGTTATTTATGATATTGTAAGAACAGAATTCTATAAATGACGATACACTTTCTCCTTAGAATTTTAAGTGTATACTAGCTGTATAGTTGGATTGTTCTGATACTTGAACACTGCAGTCATACAATATTATGCTGTAGACTAAAAAAGAAGGGTAATAAGAAAAGAAAATTCTATGCTATGTATTTCTTATTATATTCTTTATAATTGCTTATGCAACCTATGCCATACATTATAATCCATAATAACCCAGTCAATTGATCACATCAGTAATCTTTGGCCAGTGGATGGGAATCCTGAAAACCAAATCTTCTTTTGATTGGCTTACCTGTCATCGGCAATGTCATCATTATCGTGTGAAGCACATGTGACATTGCACCAGGCCGGCTTATCGAAATAAGATGTGGATATTGCCAGGTAAAAGCTGTTTTTCAATGTTTCAGTCCAGCAGTCACAGATTACTGATGTGACTTATAGGCTTGTTCTTGTCAATGAATATGCACCAACACTTCTAGATTGGCATTGTATAAGTTGCATAAGCATTCACACTCAAAGCTCTTCTTTTTATTAGCCAGCATGGCTCAATATCACATGTGCATTTTGCAGCAACAATAACGTCTTGCCAGGCTGGATAATCAAAAGAAGAGCCATGGATGTCATCAGGTAAAAGCCAGTTCTCAGGGCTTCAGTCCAGGGGCACAAATTACTGGCATGGCCAATGGACCAGTTCTGGTGAATCGATGCACATCAATTTCCACTATTTGGTCTAGTCTTCAAAATAATTGTCTACTTTGTTGGGGCCCATGCCTTTGGAAAGTACAAGGAATCAATTCCCATCCATTACGTTGATGATAAAAACATTCATCAAAACATAAGATTAGAAACTGACAGGTTTAAAGGGTATTCCTGTCATTAACGATTATGATCTTTCAAAAGATTGTTTATAAATGTTGGATTTTTTGTAGGTTCTACAGCTTAAATGTTCACTATTTTCTGTAATTGGGGTGAATCCTCTTTTCCTGCCCATCCGTGCAATGAAACAGGAGTTGCGTCAATAGCTGAGCATGTGCAAAGATTAGAATACTTTTAAGGTGACAGCATATTGATTTACAGTTGCACCACTTTACTTTTTAAGTGACAACGTTGGTAGCAATAAATACTGTAGCATGGAGCCGAAACAGCAAGTAGCCCGCCATGGCACATATCAGTAAATATCCCGACACCGGCATGTACCAGTAGCAGTAAATAGCTCAACACTAAGTTAGCAGTAGTGGAAAGTAACATGACACTAACATGTATCAGTACCAGAAATTAATCTGACACTGACATGTATCAATAGGTGTAAGCAGCCAGACACTGACACGTATCAGTAGCAGTAAGTAACCCAAGAATGACATATATCAGTAAGAGTAAGTAGCCATATACTGACGTTCAACAGTAAGCACCTGGACACTGACATGTATAAGTAGCAGTACATAGACCAGCACTGGCATGTATCAGTAGACGTGCATAGACGGACACTGACATGCATCAGTAGACGTGCATAGACGGACACTGACATGCATCAGTAGACGTGCATAGACGGACACTGACATGCATCAGTAGCAGTAAAAAGCCCAATATTGAAATGTGTCAGAACATACTTGAACAACATTTCTTAATGTGAAATATAAAATATTCTTAAAGAGGCTTGGTCATACAGTTAGGTCCAGAAATATTTGGACAGTAACATAAGTTTTGGCATTTTAGCTGTTTACCAAAAAAATTTAAGATACAGTTGCATAATCAATATGGACTTAAAGTACAGATGCTAAGCTTTAACTTGAGGGTATTCACCTACTAATAGTCATGAATGTGCCACATTCTGCTGGGGCCTGTGGTACATCTGAGTTTAGAAGATCACGTTTTTTAGCTAAGCATGCCTCTTCATGGCAATTTATGAGTTTACAGATTTTTGTGGCTTGGAAAGGATTTAGAGTTCCTTGTTGTTCTCTTGGCTGTTTGCTTATTGGAACCACACCCTTCCATTTTATTGACCTGTGTCTGGCTTCCCTCCATGTGAGCAATAAAATCTTCATTCTCTTCCTGGCTGAATTGGAGAAGTTATTCTGGAGAGTCATTCTTGTAATTTTGAGATTGATTTATGCGGTTTGTTGTGAATACCTCTTCCTTCCCTTTTTGGTGTTCCTTCGCTTTTCTGCCTCGTTACTGTGCTCCCATCTCCCCTTTGTATTTTATCCTGTATGCATGTTGTTTGATTGTGCCTTGGATTTTTCCTATCTGACCAGCCAGTGTTTCACCTTTTACTCCTGCCCCTTTCTTCCATGGGAGGAGAGTGAGAGCTGCGTACGATTTCATTGCAGCACAGAGAGGTACAAGAGCCAGTCATCTCCAACTTCAGGAGTAACCAGAGGATTAGGGATAGACTAGTGCTTCCCTAGATTAAGAACTGTATGGGGTCCCCGGCATTGCTAGATTCACAGCGTGGTACTAATGGGGTTAAGGGTTTATGAAGTACTGAACTCTAATATGTAGCTGCCTCTTTTTAAAGGGACAAAAAGTAATTGAACAAATATCTCAAAAGATATTTAATGGGCCATTCCCTCATTAGTTGATCATTAATTAATCAGGTAAAATGTCTGGACCTGATTCCAAGTGTGACATTTGCATTTGGAAGCTGTTGATGTGAACCCACAACATGCAGTCAAGGGAGCTCTCAATGGAAGAGAAACAGACCATTATCAGGGTGAAAAAACAAGCAATCCAGCAGAGAGAGAGAGAGCAGAAATGTTAGGAGTGTCCAAATTAATACTTTGGTACATTCTGTAAAAAGAAGAGCACACTGGTGAGATTGCGAACTTAAAAAGGCCTGGACATCCATGGAAGACAACAGCGTTGGATGATAGAAGAATCGTTTCCATGGTGTAGAAAACCCTTTTCACAATATTCACCCAAGTGAAGAACTCTCTTCAGGAAGTAGATGTTTCAGTAGAGAAGGCTTCATGATAGCAAATAAAGACGGTTCATGACAAGGTGCAAACCATTAATCCGCCTTAAAAATAGGCAATCCAGAAAAACACCTAAAGAAGCTTTCTCAGTTCTGGAAAATCATTCTTTGGACAAATAAATCTAAGATAAACCTGTAACTAAATGATGGGTAGAAGAAAATATGGAGAAGGCTTAGAACGGCTCATGAGCCAAAACATATCACATCCTCTGTAAACATGGTGGAGGCAGTGTGATGGCATGGGCATGCGTGCTTGCCATGGCACTGGGCCACTAGTGTTTATTGATGATGTACAGGGTTATACTGTCTGCTCAGATTCAACCAAATTCAGCAATGCTGATTGGACGGCACTTCACAATACAGATGAAGACTGACCCAAAACATACTGCGAAAGAAACCAAGGACTTTAAGGTAAAGACGCAACATATTCTGCAATGGCTTATTCAATCACCAGATCTCAACCCCATCAAGCATGCATTTCGTATCCTTAAGATAAAACTTAAGGCAGAAAGACCCACAAACAAGCAACAACTAAAGTCAGCTACAGTAAAGACCGGGCAAGCATCACAGGAAACACAGCGTTTGGTGATGTCTATGGCTTCTAGGTTTCAGGCAGTCATTGCCTGCAAAGTATTCTCTACAAAATATCAAAAATTTACATTTTATTTAAGGTAAACTTAATTTGCCCAATTACATTTGATCCCATGACATGAGTAGGCTTTGTAGAAAAATGGTTGCAATTCCTAAACATTTCACAGGATATTTTTGTTCAATCCCTTTAAATGATCGTGAAAGTCTACACTTTAATTGCATCTGAGTTGTTTCCTTTGAAATGTAAAATAGTGGTGTGCAGGGCTCAAATCACAAAGATTTGGTCACTGTCCAAATATTTCTGGACCTAATTGTATTTTTTTTTTAAAGAACTAGCATGTTCAAAAAATAAAAAGCTATGATATCAGTTGAGATATTTTAATTGAAAGATTTTAGCTACTTTCCTCCTGCATCCCCAGCCCGCACATGCTCTCTCTAGTGCATTATGTGTAATGCTCCGTGGATAACATTGCCTTATAACTGCTTCCTCCGATAAATCTGGGTCTGCATTCAGCGTTATATCTGCTAGTCACAGCACGCACAAAGCAAATTTCTAATCTCTGCAAGACCTTGCAACAGACTCCTTAACTTACCTAATTTATGAGAAAGACAAGATACTTGGTCCATCAGCAGCATTTCCCTGGTTTCCTGTAGTGTTTTACCTGTTTAGATACCAAAGGCCGGTCTGTCTTGCATTAATATTGGAATTTGTCTCAAGAGCTTAAAATTATGTAGACTTCATTTATTAATTTCATCGATGAGTTTTGTATTGCTAATATGAATTTGAATGCAAAACAAATTAATCTTTCCTTTGAGACGTTTAGATTTGTTTTTCTTTAATATATTTGTTATTTTTTTTTATTTTTTTCTGAAAAATTTCCTATACATTAAATTGATTAGAATTTTGTACCTGGATGGAAAGAAATACTTTTTAGTTTAAGATAAAGAGTGTAATACATAAAAAACTGTATGAGAGAAGTAGACCAAGAATTGACTCTTTCCTAGTGACCTTGCTCCAGTATTACACTGCTGGGCTCTACTGTTAAGTAAAGGGCAACGTCAGATTCTTCACACTCAATATGTTCCATCTGTCACAGCTATTAGAAACACAATGATCAAGATTGTGCTCAGAGAATTGTGTCCTACAGTGAACATGCCATCTGAGCTTCTAACATGGACCCCCTGAGGCTTTAACAGCCTTTAAGGAGAGTTCATAACATAAAGGGCAACACCTACCAGACACTCCACCATATGTGGTCCTGCTCTCTCTTCCGACTGCAGGCCATGGTGTACCGTCTGCTTTGAGTCCCATCAGTCCTGAAACTGTGTTGGTTGCAGTAACGCCATCTGCATCACCTACGACACAACATTTTTAACCCATTAATATATCATGGAAAATTATATTTTGCTCTTTCAGAAAGGTTTGTCAATGTCTCATGACAAAATGAAAATGCCCAAGTTCTCCTATTGAGAGACACAACAACAAAAATGTTCAGTTTAATTTTTCTACTTAATGTGCATTTTGTCCCCAAACTACAAAGCTGGCCATTATTATTATTAATAATATTGTTAGTAATAATATAACTGTTAATAATAATTATATTTACACATACAGAGACTCTGATTCATCATTTTCATTATTCTTTAGGTCAATTTCCCTTTTTGTCTTGTGGTTTTAATTGCTATTTTTGGTCTCAAATTTGTCAAAATTGTGCACACAATTTTCACCAAATGTCACAAAAATACACCAAATTGAATGCTAATAAATACTTCAGGGGTGGTGACTAGAGAGAAGTTGCATCCAATTTAGCGACAATTTAAAAAGTCGCAGTTGACGAATAAGCCAAAAACATTTTGAATTGCTAAACCCTGCCCACAAAGTGGAAAAAAAGATGAATACATATAAAACAAACTTCAAAGACGTCAGAAAGAATAATGAATTTGGTGCAAACAGAAAAAATGAGTAAAACACACAAAGATAGACAAAAAAACAGGCATCGAGGCAATAATGAATCAGAGTCGATATACAGTATCATCGCTGCCATTTGTTCATAGTGTAGAGAAAGTGAAATTTTAAGTTTCAATTGTTTAAATACAACATACTCTACCTTATTATAAGAGGTGCTCTAGGTTTAGACAGCAGAAAATAGAAAAATAATATCATATTATATAGAGATGAGCAGAACATTTGAAAGTCGAATTCACCGGCTTTGCTGAATTTAACTAATTTGACTAAATTTGTGTAAATTTTAATATTGCAAAGCTTGTAATTGCTCACAAAATGCAAAAAAGAGAGCCCAATTGACCTCACTAACCACTGGCGGACAAAGACAGAAGAGGGCCCCTGAGCAGTCCAATAGCTCATCATAATGTACAATTCCACCTGCTTTGGAGATGGAAATGGGCTACTTACCTCTTGGGCCCCTGTGAGACCACACTGGTTCCTTCAATGATATGTACACCCCTGCCACTGACCATAGGAGCTTACACAAGTGATGAGTGAGTATGCTTGTTACTCAAGATTTCTGAGCATGCTCAGGTGTTCTCCGAGTATCTTGGGCGTGCTCATAGATTATGCTTGTGTCCCCGCAGCTGCATGAACACATGCAGGGATTGCCTGTTTGTTAGGGAATTCCCACATGTATTCATGTTGTCCAGCAGCCGCAAATCATGCAGCTGCAGCGACACAAACATAATCTACAGTGGGGCAAAAAAGTATTTAGTCAGTCAGCAATAGTGCAAGTTCCACCACTTAAAAAGATGAGAGGCGTCTGTAATTTACATCATAGGTAGACCTCAACTATGGGAGACAAACTGAGAAAAAAAAATCCAGAAAATCACATTGTCTGTTTTTTTATCATTTTTTTTGCATATTATGGTGGAAAATAAGTATTTGGTCAGAAACAAACAATCAAGATTTCTGGCTCTCACAGACCTGTAACTTCTTCTTTAAGAGTCTCCTCTTTCCTCCACTCATTACCTGTAGTAATGGCGCCTGTTTAAACTTGTTATCAGTATAAAAAGACACCTGTGCACACCCTCAAACAGTCTGACTCCAAACTCCACTATGGTGAAGACCAAAGAGCTGTCAAAGGACACCAGAAACAAAATTGTAGCCCTGCACCAGGCTGCGAAGACTGAATCTGCAATAGCCAACCAGCTTGGAGTGAAGAAATCAACAGTGGGAGCAATAATTAGAAAATGGAAGACATACAAGACCACTGATAATCTCCCTCGATCTGGGGCTCCACGCAAAATCCCACCCCGTGGGGTCAGAATGATCACAAGAACGGTGAGCAAAAATCCCAGAACCACGCGGGGGGACCTAGTGAATGAACTGCAGAGAGCTGGGACCAATGTAACAAGGCCTACCATAAGTAACACACTACGCCACCATGGACTCAGATCCTGCAGTGCCAGACGTGTCCCACTGCTTAAGCCAGTACATGTCCGGGCCCGTCTGAAGTTTGCTAGAGAGCATTTGGATGATCCAGAGGAGTTTTGGGAGAATGTCCTATGGTCTGATGAAACCAAACTGGAACTGTTTGGTAGAAACACAACTTGTCGTGTTTGGAGGAAAAAGAATACTGAGTTGCATCCATCAAACACCATACCTACTGTAAAGCATGGTGGTGGAAACATCATGCTTTGGGGCTGTTTCTCTGCAAAGGGGCCAGGACGACTGATCCGGGTACATGAAAGAATGAATGGGGCCATGTATCGTGAGATTTTGAGTGCAAACCTCCTTCCATCAGCAAGGTCATTGAAGATGAAACATGGCTGGGTCTTTCAACATGACAATGATCCAAAGCACACCGCCAGGGCAACGAAGGAGTGGCTTCGTAAGAAGCATTTCAAGGTCCTGGAGTGGCCTAGCCAGTCTCCAGATCTCAACCCTATAGAAAACCGTTGGAGGGAGTTGAAAGTCCGTGTTGCCAAGCGAAAAGCCAAAAACATCACTACTCTAGAGGAGATCTGCATGGAGGAATGGGCCAACATACCAACAACAGTGTGTGGCAACCTTGTGAAGACTTACAGAAAACGTTTGACCTCTGTCATTGCCAACAAAGGATATATTACAAAGTATTGAGATGAAATTTTGTTTCTGACCAAATACTTATTTTCCACCATGATATGCAAATAAAATGTAAAAAAAACAGACAATGTGATTTTCTGGATTTTTTTTCCTCAGTTTGTCTCCCATAGTTGAGGTCTACCTATGATGTAAATTACAGATGCCTCTCATCTTTTTAAGTGGTGGAACTTGCACTATTGCTGACTGACTAAATACTTTTTTGCCCCACTGTATGAGCATGTCCAAGATACTCGGAGAACACCTGAGCATACTCGGAAAACTCGAGTGACGAGCACACTCGCTCATCACTAGCTTACACTTTATAGGAGAGAGAAATGATCATGCTGACCATAAGAACTTACATTCTATTGGGAGAGAACAAGACAGAAGACCGCTGATCATAAGAGCATAAATGTAAGCCATCATTGGTTTTTAAACTTTTTTTTCATGAAGGTTTCACTGAACAAAACTTTCCTTCATGAAAGCAAATCTTAACCCTGTAGTACATCATATCTACTGTAAAAGTGTTATTGTTGTTGTCGTCACCTAGGGAGCCCTTAACTAGGTTCAAAGTAAAACCATGTACTGTACCATAGTTGGTATACATTGTCGTAGGAAAAAGTAGATGGGTGGGATTGAGGAATCATTAATATTCGGCTTACTCAAGACTACTGGTAAATAAATTGGTTCCCATATGTAGTATAAATGACAAACAATAAAGAAACTTATTTTCTGTTGTAGATAAAATTTATTTGCTATTTTCTATTTTCCCTTTAGCAATAATGATTTAAAATTATTTAGATTTATTTAGCAAAGTAGCTTAAATTGGAGGTTAGACACTTCCAGATTGTCTAGGAGACTCTCGGAATAGAGGCCTCCATAAACATTTAATGGCTCCAAACACATCACACACTACTTAGTCCAATATTGTATTTTTATGATAAAGCTAGTAGAACTCGGCAAATATAATTGTGTGGAAAATTGTTTGACTCAAATTTTGCAAAAATCCACATTCTGAGTTTTTTGTAAATCGCTCCAAACAAATTCAGCAAAATGTCAGCCAACACCTTGCTGAATAGTAGCAGGCCAGCATAAGGTTAAATAGAGAAAAGACATCTCAACGCACACCTTACCGGATACTGTCCCTTTATTTATGCCACCTTCAAGCTGCTTCTCTTGCCCGGTGTTCACTGTAGGCTGAGACTTCTAGCTGTGTGCGTGCTCATTGCCAGAATTTGTGACCTACAATGAACACTGGGCTGGAGATGCCGTGCAACAAAGGTGCAGAGCACCAAACAGCGATTGGATAGTAGCAGGGACATCTGGAGAAGTGAGTATAATTTTTTTTAAAGATAAAATGGAGAAAAGAACATTCAATTAACTGTAGACTGCTCCGGACATCCCCCCAATGCTTCCTGACCGCTGTTCCTGTCTCTGCACTTCTGTCATGCCACATCTTCGGCCTAGTCTTCACTTTGCGGCCGGGACTTCCAGCTGTAGGCAGGCCCTGGAAGACCCCAACACAGTGACCCCTGAGGCCTGTAACTAGAAGTCCTAGCTTGGCATTCACCATTGTAGGCCAGGATGTAAGGCCATGAGCAGGCTCCACAATGCGACATGACAGACGCACAGATGACGGGACAGCAGCAGACAGCAGTGGGAGCAGCTGGATGGGTACGCGGTGAGTATGAGTTTTTTTCTTTTTACATCTTTAACATTTGTTATTTTCTGGGGTCTGAAGTGACCCCAGAACATAGTAAAGAACATTCAATTTATGGAGCGTAACTTTGATGAGAATAGCATTTTCAGGGACATTCCCCTCGATTTGGTGAATTTGAATTTTGTCAGAAATGCTCATTTCTTGCATCTAGTAATAATAATTGGTCAAAGACAATCTAAGATGCCCTACCAGTGTTTTAAAATATCATGAACACTCATTGGTGGATTGGTTTGTTTTACTATATCATCTGATGTTCATTTCTTATTGCCGAAATTGACCACTTCATTTGAATTTTGTCTAATGTGTGAGGGTTTTCTCAGACACAACAGTCAGCAAATCTCCTAAAATGCGGGAGACACAAGAGTGCACATATCATGGGTGCAACTTGTGCAGCCACACAGGTGTCTAAGACGTAAATGAACCCTTTTCTACCTCCAAAGCAGGAGGAATTGTTCATTATTCTGGGCTATTTGACTGTAAAAGTCCCAGTATACTATTCTTGCACAGGGGCCCTCTACTATCTGTGTCTGACAGTGATAGGGTGTGGACAGACAGGGAATGGAAGTGAAGGGGTGCAGCTTCAGATGGCAAATGTGGATATGCTGCAAAAATATATGATTCTCTTGGATGCTTGCCTTTAAAACATGGCAACTGGACAAAGTATAAAATCTGTGACAAGGTCTTCAACGATCATGCATCATTTACAATAGCGATCTTCTAAATTGGGATAAAGACACCGGTAGATCCACCTAAAGTTCTAGAGCCTGAGGATATAAAAAAGCTCTATAGCTAGTATTGTAATATTTCTATTCATAGCCCTCATACTCATATGTCAAAGGTGGGCCAAAGAATGATCATTAGAAAGTTGGATGAAAGTTAAGGTGTTAAAATAAAAAAAAAGCATCTCAGACCGCATCAGTCTTATTAGATTTTGCATCCAATCATGCAGCCAATGCTTAATATTGAGCAAAAAATCCAACATTATTTGATCAATAGCAATCGTTGGTTGGGAAAATTGAGCATTACACTGGAAATATGATATTTTGACCAACTACATAAGGGCTTTTAGAGTCTTTTGCTTTAATTGTGTGATTCTGCGTTATTACTACAATTATAATTTATGTGTCTGAAATAAAAAAAGCAATTAATAAACCTTTTCCCTATTTTCTTAATATTCTTATAAATAATAGAAACATATTTTATTACAATTATTATTATTTGAATCACTTTTATTCAGTCATGTCCTCTGGGCTAACATTTCTGTAGAAAACAGTATCAACATAAATTCCCATTATCAGTTTATCTGACTGCCTTTGGACATGATATTTCATATATCCACTATGTGGTGTCAGAATTGTATTTTTTTTTTTACCTTCATGCGCAGCCATTGCAATCTGCACAACATCTGTGACGTTCGGGGTCAGCTTGGCAAAGAATGGAATTTTGACAGCTTGTCTTACCCAGCGGCAGATGTTGCGCACCAGTTCTGGATCCTGTTCAAATAGGTCAGATATGGAAAAGAAAAATTAGTAATTTGTCTAATCTAATGAAAACATGGAGCAATGAAGGAAAAAAAAGAAAATCATCAGCAGAGCTATTCTTGTAAACCAGTTAAATCAATAATTTAACTGCACCCATTGAAACCAGCAGCGCGGATGCATTGTATGCTTGTAATGTAATATAGTTCTTAAGAAATATCTAAATGAATACAAATGTAATTAACACAGGAGGAATAAATCAGGCTACACTGAGCAGCAAAAGGCAAGATTTACTGGAAATTATTTGTTAATAAATTCATTGCAGATGTTAATAAAATGCCATATACTGAGCTTTAGTCTTGTGTGGTAGGTGTGGAAAAATGTAAAAACAAAAATTAAATAGGAAATAATTTTATTAGTATGATGTTATAACTGACATATAAGTTACTGTATGTTTGCAATGCATACCTTATTAAAGTAGGAGTGATTTAAAAAGACCTTGTCACTTGCTGAAAAAAAAGAGTTAAATCCTTGATCTCCCCTGATTCTGCCACAATTTTCCGTTTTGCACTACATCACTCCACTGCAGAAATATTCACATTTGTTGACTTTGAAGGGCACTATGTGAAATCTCTTCTTGAAGACAAATTGGACATTTCTTCACAGTTATCAATGGGAGGCGTGCTCTTTCCCCCCCTAAATCTCATAGACTGCCAATCATAGCTCATCAGCATCTAAGATCACTAAATTGCTAGATCAGTCGCTAAGCTGTGATTGGTTGGTAGTGTCTGGGAGGGAGGGTTTAAGGGTTTAAGGGTATGCTCCTATAGAAGACTTTGAAGAAACCCCCAGATGGTCTTCAAAAAGATTTCACATTCTGACTTGCAGTAGAAACAAATTAAAGTATCACTGCAATTAAATGACACAGCACAAAACAAACAATAGTAAAAAAAAATCAATCACGGTACCTCAGGGATTTTTACAAGGTATATAACTCATTTTTTTGAGCAAGTTGAAGATCCTTTTTAAAAAGTATTTGTAGGGTTGAAGCAGTACAAAGTTGGTGAGTCTTAGAGAAAACCTGTGACATTGTACATAGAGTCTGATCTTTGGACAGCAAGATAAAGAGAAGGTGACTCTAAGCAGTATGATATATGGGTTTGATGGAAAAGAATTTAGCCAAAGGGTCATACAGATGACCCTAGTTTCATTTCGAGTGCAATCCAACAAAACATTGGATCACACTTGGACCAATGTTTCTATGGGGCCATGCACATGTCCAATTTTTTCCTCTGATGAACTCACAGCATGCACAAGTTACATCCGTATCAGATCGCACTCAGTTATCCATGTGTATTATTCTGTGTAAAAAAATCGGACAGAACCCAGTTCATCTCAGACGGACTGATTGAAGAACATCGAGAAATGTTTCCTTTCTCCTCATCTGAGAAAATTGGATCATACTCTGCTCAAACTTGGATTAAACTCTAGTTAGAATTTAATCAGAGTATGATAACCATAACTAGCCTGATTTTTTTGTGTGACCGTAGACTAACTTGTATTTTATTCTCTGACATCTCTGGGACATGGATACATATGAGTCCAGTGGGTGGTCCACCAAGTAAGTGACAGCTACATCTACATGCTCAGTCATAGATGGAAGACTGCCAGTTACTATATAGAATTACCCAATGGACAGATACTGTATGTAATCAAATACCAAGCATGCGAATTAATAAAATAAAAGTTTTACTTGAAAGTCTTCCCACAAAAATGGATATCAATGTGTTTAGCTGCTCCTGCTCTATAACATCTGGACTGCAGGTTAGATACCATTTACAACATGACAGGCTCCATTTAAAGAGTGCTTCTCGATGGGTTTTAATGAGTAAAATTTCAAAGTGCTTGTAAAAGCAAGCAACCTTGCACTTTACTTCTAATTAAAAATATTCTATGTATTCAAGAATGGAGGGATGTTTTGTTCTATTGTGAGCTGCTGAATGAATAGGTTGCTGGCCACTTCTGCGGTGGACCATCTGCTAGATAAGGAGCAGAGCACTTGCATGTTTTTTGCTATTCAGCTTGTCAGCATTTCTCAGAAGCTCTATTAGTGACTAATTCAGCCACCTTCAGTGCCCCCTGTACATCTTACATCATTTACATTAGAAATGAACAGATAGTTTGAAATTCGAATTCATCAACTATTCCCAATTTTCAACCAAAGTTGGGTTCACAGCAAATACATTTTTGCAAATCTCAATACTGGAATGCTTGTATTTGCTCCTAAAATTCATGTGAAGGAAAGGAAACAGAGAAAACCCAACTGACCAAAAGACACTTTACAGGAAAGAGAGAGAGAACCCTACTGACCTTAAGAGCTTATACTCTACAAATGGGTAGGATCACCTCACTGACCATAAGAGCTTACACTCTACAACAGACAGAGGACTCCACTGACCATAATAGCTCACTCTCTATTAGAGAGGACCTGGCTGACCATAAGAGCTTGCACTCTACAGGAGAGAGAGGACCCCACTGTCCATAAGAGCTTACACTCTACAGGAGAGAGGACCTGGCTGACCATAATAGCTTACACTCGACAGGAGAGAGAGGACCCCACTGACCATAGGAGTTTACACTACAGGAGAGAGGACCTCACTGACCATAAGAGTTTACACTCTACAGGAGAGAGGACCTCACTGACCATAAGAGTTTACACTCTACAGGAGAGAGGACCCCGCTGACCATAAGAGCTTACACTCTACAACAGACAGAGGACCCCACTGACCATAAGAGCTTACACTCTACAACAGACAGAGGACCCCACTGACCATAAGAGCTTACACTCTACAGGAGAGAGAGGACCCCACTGACCATAAGAGCTTACATTTTACAGGAGAGCGAGAGGGCCCCACTGACCATATAAAGCCTATACTCTACAGGAGAGAGTTACCCAGTGACTCATATGATGGAAAATGTTTCACCAGCACAAACTGTGCTCCAGTGTGAACCACTGATCTATGTTTCCCCTGGTATTGATCACCACCACTGTACAATCTAAAATTATCCATAATATGTCATAGCTGCAGGGCATTATGGGAAGGCCCTGGCAGCAAGGTGGCAAATATTGCTGGGCAAGAAATTTTTTGCAAACTATTTACTATACATTTCTCATAAATGGTAATTAGTTTCATCACCCTGCATAGCAAATAGGAGTGGCATTACTTTGGATTTTCTGATCTCAGACAAACCATTTAATGATTAGAAACATTAATACATGCTCATCTATGCAGATGGTTTTTAAGGTCATTTTTTCCAACAGGATTTTGACTTAAGGTACTCAAGATACCGCTCATCTGGACAACTTTTGTAGTTGTTGGTATAGATCATAAGATTGCTCAGGCAGTTGAAACAAGTTAAGCATATTTTCTATAGCATGACTACTCTTGTGTGACAGCCAGTAACCAGCATCTCCTATTGACTATGATAAAGCATCTTTTTTCAAATAACTGTTGGAATTTTCATGACATTCAGTGTGTTTGCCCTCGGTAAGGGTAAGAATCTGTTACAAAAAATGATAGCTCACTAATTGTAAATCTCTTCACATAGTTTGACATATATATACGTTAAAAGGTCATGCTCCTGCCTTTGATGTGAGCCCACACTTTTCCCTGCATTTGATGGCTTCTTTAAGTGCCTTTAACAGCTGTGGGTGGAGCGGTGCCTCACCTGTGGCTATTAACCTGTTAAATCCCACTGTCAATCACTGATAGCGGCATTTAACATGAAGTTCATGATTAAGGGAGGTTAGTCTCCAGAAGCGCGTTGAGATTCTTACCAATATGGTTCATGCTGAAGTCTGTATCCTCCATGTTTAAAGTTTGTGAATAAAGAAAACTCTTTTTAACAGATTTGGTAAAGCTGGACATTCTCTTCTTTTTTGTAATTCAGAAGTGCATGATTAATCTCGCTCATCGGCGCCCGTGGAACATCATCGATAGGTCCCTGTGCCTGTCATTGTGAATCTCCTGTGAACGCTTGAACATGGCTGGCGTTCATAGAAGAATGTGATTTCTGCTACACATAGCAGTGGTAAAGCACTGCTATGTATAGCACAAGTGTTACTATTGAAGTAAGTAGAAAAAGTGTGAAAAAATAAAACAGAAAAACTACACATATTTGGTATTGCTGCTTTCACAAATGTCAGATCTTTAAAAATATAAACTAAATTAATCCAATCAGTTCATGGCGTAATAAGAAAAAAACAAATACAAACTCAAGAATTACGTTTTTTTTTGTTTGCAGTAAGATGGAATAAGAGGCGATCAAAACATCATATGTACCCTGAAATGGTATAAATTAAAATGTCAGCCCAGGGTGCAAAGTGTTAGGAGTCGAGTTTCCTCTGCTGCACAGGAGGAATCTCGATCCGTGTCTGCTGCGGTCTCCCATTCTGCATCGGCCGCAGTGGGGTCTGCTCAGCGGAGGCGTCGCTCCCAGCGTCTTGCTGGGACTGATTCTGTGCAGAGGGTTACTGCTGCCTTTTCTGGCTCTCCTGTTGTACCCTGCACTGATCTGCGGCGAGCAGGCTTCTCTGGGACTAAGTCCTTATTTTCACACACTGAGCATGCCCAGGGCAAAATCTCCCGTTGGAGATCGAGGGTCACATGCTCAGGTACTGCAGCACATTCCATTGGTCCTCCAGGAAGGTCCTGAAAGGGCAAAACTTCGGTAGCAGCTTCCTGTGCTGCAACTATATAAACTGCGCATGACCGCACGGCCATGCGCTAGTATTGTCTTGTAAATATGTGTGTGTGTTGTGAGTGAAAGTCGTTCTTTAAATAACCCTCCCTATTGGATGACTGTTCGCGGAAGGTGTATGTTTGCTATCTAGTGCCCGACTTATCCAACAGCACGTAACACACATTACAGCTACCAGTTGCTGTGTCCGCCAGTACGGCGCCGTGCGCTTGCTCTGCGCTTTCCTGACCCAAGCCTGGGTGGTTAGTGGCGTCCGTCAGTGCGGCACCGCACGCACTCTTGTGCCTTTATATTATTATTTATGTTCCTCTGACACCCCAGTTGCGGTGTCGAGCGCATGGGGTCTTCTGCACTCAAATCCTCAGTCTCGGGTTTGAGATTAGTGACTCCTTGCTTGCGCTCTATGTGCGGTACCGCGGTCCTGTGATGCAACAGGGTCGCTTCCTTCACACAGGGTGAAGCTAACCCATGTGTGTATTCTTATTGTACCGCCATATAGTCCGTCTTTACTAGCAGCAGGGTTTTTACCTGCACGGTGGACCTCGGACTGCGAACGCACCTAGTTCCATTTCATCTTGTACTTGGTGCGTTTCGCCAGTCCTTAACATAATACTAGCGCCAAGGTCTGGCTAGTAAATGGCAGACATTCAGCAATCTTTGCGGTGTATCCAGCAGCTGGACGGTAGGTTGGCGGCTCTCGAGAGCTCAACCTCAGCTGTGGATGCTACCGAAGTTGCTGTATAGGCTGCTAGCGTGGCTGCAGCAACCTTGTCCACTGCCACCCCTGTTCCGACATTATCTCGCCTCCCGTTGCCAGAAAAATTTTCTGGAGATTGCAAAACTTGTAGGGGATTCATGAGTCAGTGCTCTATCCATCTCGAGCTCCTGGCTACACGTTTTCCTACAGAGCGGGCTAAGGTGGGATTTATTGTGTCTCTCTTGTCGGACAGGGCGTTGGAGTGGGCTACGCCGCTGTGGGAGCGAGGTGATCATGTGGTGCAGAGTGCTCCATTGTTCCTGAGCACTCTGAAAAAGGTCTTTTTAGGACCTCAAGTCACCCATGACACAGCGCTCCAACTACTGGCATTAACTCAGGGTGAGTCCTTGGTCAGCCATTTTTCCGTCCGCTTCCGTACATTAGCTTCCGAGCTGGAGTGGTCGGATAAAGCCCTTATTCCCATATTTTGGAGGGGCCTGGCTGATCACGTTAAGGACGCTCTGGCCACTAGGGAGATTCCTGCCACACTGGAGGAATTAATAACCGTCTCTACTCGTATTGATCTCCGTTTTAACGAGCGGAGGTTAGAGCGAGCCCAGTGTATGCATAGGTTTCGGCTGGCTCCCACCTTCGCCAAACCTTTGGAATCTCCAGTCCAGGCATCCGAGTCACATGAGGCCTTAGAGGTGACACAAGCGGGATCCAAATCTCAGTCCGCCCGTGCACATAAGGTCCGTCATGTTTGCCAGCAGTCAGGACATCTTGCCTCCAAGGGTCCTCAGCGGTCGGGGAAACGTCAGCGTCTAGTGGCAGTTGGAGGAGGTACACTAGACACGGCGACGTTTGCCTCAAAATTGTCCTTCAAGGGGACAATTACCATAGGCCCATCCACTCTTATGGTCGAGCTATGCGTGGATTCTGGGGCAGAGGGTAACTTTATGTCTTCCGCATTTGCCCAGCGTCACGCAATACCCTTGGAGATGCTCGCCAAGCCAGTAACCGTTCGAGTGGTAAATGGGTCAACACTACCCTCACAGATTACCCACCAAACCATTCCTTTAACGCTTTCTGTGTCTCCATCACATCAGGAGATAATCTCCCTATTAGTCATTCCTGAGGGAATTGATGAGGTCCTGTTGGGGATACCATGGCTTCGCTACCATTCTCCTCATATTGAGTGGTCCTCAGGGAGAATTTTGGGATGGAGTAAATCCTGCGAGGGTAGATGTCAGAGGGAGTGCGTTCAGGTTGCTACTACACAGGTACCCGCAGATCTTTCCTCTCTCCCCAAGCACTATTGGCCCTATGCTGACGTGTTCTCCAAAAGAGCTGCGGAGACCCTTCCGCCTCACCGCCCCTGTGACTGTCCTATTGACCTCTTGCCTGGTGCTGAGCCTCCCCGGGGTCGAGTCTATCCGTTATCTCTCCCGGAGACGGAGGCAATGTCTCAGTACATCCAAGAAAATCTGGCAAGAGGATTCATTAGGAAGTCAGTGTCACCGGCAGGGGCTGGGTTCTTCTTCGTACAGAAGAAGACTGGAGACTTTCGTCCATGCATAGACTACAGGGGTCTTAACGCCATCACCGTTAAGAACAAGTACCCTTTACCCCTGATATCTGAGCTGTTTGATAGGCTACGGGGAGCGAGGGTATTTACAAAGTTAGATCTGCGGGGTACTTACAACCTAATTCGCATCCGTGAGGGGGATGAATGGAAGACGGCTTTTAACACCAGGGATGGGCACTATGAATATCTGGTGATGCCCTTCGGGCTCTGTAATGCCCCAGCCGTTTTCCAAGACTTTGTGAACGACATCTTCCGGGATATGCTCACCACCTCGGTTGTAGTCTATCTGGATGATATCCTCATCTTTTCTACAGATATTGACTCCCATCGGAGAGATGTTCGCAAAGTCTTCGACCTCTTACGGGCAAACTCCCTCTACGCCAAGTTGGAGAAGTGTGTGTTTGAGCAGGAGTCCTTGCCCTTCCTTGGTTATATCATCTCTGCCCAGGGATTGGCTATGGATCCTGCCAAGCTACAGGCTGTAATGGACTGGCAGGAACCCCATTCTCTTAAAGCGGTGCAGCGCTTTATGGGGTTCATTAATTACTATCGCCAGTTCATTCCACACTTCTCAACTTTGGTAGCTCCCTTGGTTGCCCTCACCAAAAAGGGAGCAAATCCCAAGTTGTGGTCAGAGGAGGTCTCCAAAGCCTTTCTCTCGATCAAGTCTCATTTCGCTAGTGCTCCCATCCTACATCGCCCCGATGTTGATAAACCATTTATCTTGGAGGTGGATGCCTCATCTGTTGGTGCTGGAGCAGTCCTTTTCCAAAAGGATGCTCAAGGACGGAAGCATCCTTGCTTCTTCTTCTCCAAGACCTTCACAACAGCGGAGAGGAATTATTCCATCGGGGACAGGGAGTTGCTAGCCATGAAGTTGGCTTTTTCAGAGTGGAGACATCTCTTGGAGGGAGCTCGCTTTCCCTTCCAAGTCTTCACTTACCACAAGAACTTGGTATATCTACAAACGGCCCAGTGGCTGAATTCTCGCCAGGCTAGATGGTCCCTGTTCTTCTCCCGGTTCCATTTTACTCTCCATTTTCTCTCCGGGGAGAAGAACGTTCGTGCCGACACTCTCTCCCGCTCCATAGTGTCATCTGAGGAGGAGGAGGAGGAGCCTCGGCTTATTGTCCCTTCTGAGAGCCTGAGAACTGTAGCTCCGGTTTTGCTAGAGTCTGTGCCCCCGGGCAAGACTTTCATGCCAGCTAACTTGCGACCGGAGGTTCTCTCTTGGGCTCACTCCTCTAGAGTGGGTGGGCATTTTGGGACCAAGAGGACATCTGAGCTTTTGGCAAGAACATACTGGTGGCCACATATGGCCCGAGATGTCAGGGACTATATTCAGGCGTGTGTTTCTTGCGCCCAGAATCGGTCTCCTCGGCAACGGCCTGCTGGGTTGTTTTACCCTCTACCAGTGGCAGACAGGCCCTGGGAGATGGTCGGGATGGACTTTGTGGTGGGCTTACCCAAGTCGCGTGGCTGCTCCATTATTTGGGTTGTCACCGACCATTTCTCTAAGATGGTGCATTTGGTGCTGCTTCCTCGGTTACCTTCAGCACGGGCCTTGGTGGTGTTGTTCATTAAGCACGTTTTCCGATTGCATGGTATGCCTGATAAGATTGTCAGCGATCGGGGTCCCCAGTTCGCGTCTCGGTTTTGGAGAGAGCTCTGCCGTTTACTCAGCATAGAGTTAAACCTCTCCTCTGCATACCATCCTGAGACGAAAGGGTTGGTGGAGAGAACCAACCAAACTCTGGTGACATATTTGCGTCATTTCGTCTCTGCTAGGCAGGACGACTGGGCATCTTTGCTACCTTGGGCGGAATTTGCCTTGAACAACGCCGTAGCCGATTCCACTGGTCAGACTCCTTTTCTCCTTAATTACGGCCAGCATCCGCGTGTCCCTGTGCCCATGCCCGTGTCATCCACCGATTCTAGGGTGGCAGACTGGGCGGTGGAGGCACGTGACATCTGGGACCGCACACAGGATGCCATCCGGGCCTCCAAGGAGAGAATGAGGGTTTCGGCTGATACACACCGGCGCCCCGCTCCGGTCTTTGCTCCTGACGACTTAGTGTGGCTCTCCGCCCGTAACATCAGGCTGCGAGTTGAGTCCACTAAGTTTGCTCCTCGCTACATTGGCCCGTTTAAGGTTCTGGAACAGGTCAACCCTGTGGTCTACCGTTTGGCTATTCCTCCATGCCTTGGTATCACCGATACATTTCACGTTTCCCTCTTAAAGCCCGTTCGTTTGTCCCGGTTTTCTGAGTCATCTGCTGGGACATCGGGTTCATCCACGGATGAGTTTGAGGTGAATGCTATTGTGGGGTGCAAGGTGGTACGTGGCAAGAAATTTTATCTGGTGGACTGGAAGGGTCACGGTCCAGAGGATAGAACCTGGGAACCTGTGGAGCACATTCGGGCTCCGCTGCTTATTGCAGCTTTTGAGCGTAGTGAGGCTGAAGGAGGGGGGGGCCCTAGGAGGGGGGGTAATGTTAGGAGTCGAGTTTCCTCTGCTGCACAGGAGGAATCTCGATCCGTGTCTGCTGCGGTCTCCCATTCTGCATCGGCCGCAGTGGGGTCTGCTCAGCGGAGGCGTCGCTCCCAGCGTCTTGCTGGGACTGATTCTGTGCAGAGGGTTACTGCTGCCTTTTCTGGCTCTCCTGTTGTACCCTGCACTGATCTGCGGCGAGCAGGCTTCTCTGGGACTAAGTCCTTATTTTCACACACTGAGCATGCCCAGGGCAAGATCTCCCGTTGGAGATCGAGGGTCACATGCTCAGGTACTGCAGCACATTCCATTGGTCCTCCAGGAAGGTCCTGAAAGGGCAAAACTTCGGTAGCAGCTTCCTGTGCTGCAACTATATAAACTGCGCATGACCGCACGGCCATGCGCTAGTATTGTCTTGTAAATATGTGTGTGTGTTGTGAGTGAAAGTCGCTCTTTAAATAACCCTCCCTATTGGATGACTGTTCGCGGAAGGTGTATGTTTGCTATCTAGCGCCCGACTTATCCAACAGCACGTAACACACATTACAGCTACCAGTTGCTGTGTCCGCCAGTACGGCGCCGTGCGCTTTCCTGACCCAAGCCTGGGTGGTTAGTGGCGTCCTTCAGTGCGGCACCACACGCACTCTTGTGCCTTTATATTATTATTTATGTTCCTCTGACACCCCAGTTGCGGTGTCGAGCGCATGGGGTCTTCTGAACTCAAATCCTCAGTCTCGGGTTTGAGATTAGTGACTCCTTGCTTGCGCTCTATGTGCGGTACCGCGGTCCTGTGACGCAACAGGGACGCTTCCTTCACACAGGGTGAAGCTAACCCATGTGTGTATTCTTATAGTACCGCCATATAGTCTGTCTTTACTAGCAGCAGGGTTTTTACCTGCACGGTGGACCTCGGACTGCGAACGCACCTAGTTCCATTTCATCTTGTACTTGGTGCATTCCGCCAGTCCTTAACACAAAGTACAAGCCATCCCCAGCCCCAGAGCTTGAAAATGAAAATGTTGTGGGTCTTCGAAAATGGCATCACAAGCAAACATTTTTTTTCTTATAATTTCATTTTTTTACCCACTTAATTAAAAAAACTATGCATGTTTAATATCTGCGTCCTCATAGTTACCTGGAGAATCATATTGTTGGGTCAGTTTTTCCATATATTAAACATGCTAAATAAAAAAAACACAAAACAATTGTGAAAATGCACCTTTTTCTCAATTTGACCGCACTTGGAATTTTTTCTTGTTTTCCAGTACAGTATATTATAAAATCAATTGTAACTTTAAAAAGTACAACTCGTCACGCAAAACACAAGCTCTCATATGGTTCTGTTGACAGAATAATAAAAAAAAAGTTTTGGCTCTTGGAATAAAGAGAAGAAAAACGAAAGTGCGAAAGTGGAAAATTGCGATGTCATGAAGTGGTTAATAGGCTTAAATGGCCTGCAAAAATACAATTTAAATGTAGCATCTTAGCATAACTTAAAATAGCTTAAAGTGCTTTGTCTTCCATTTGGCTGTGAGAATCTGTGTCGATGCTAAATCAAATATGTGACATGGTACTCTTAAAGTAGATTTTATTTTAGCTAAGCAAAACCGTCGGGAATCTCGTGAGTTTTGGCATTCCCCATCAACATTTCCTCAAATCAATGCAGGAACAGTGGATGAGATTTGGGAGACATTGTTAATCAGCTCAGAGCGGAGGGATGGCTTCCAGATGGACAATGATGCTCAGGTATCTAGAGGTTGCATAGATATAATCTTAGAAGTTGTAGAGCCAAGCATGCGTGAAACTTGTCAAACAATTAACAAAAAGACGATCTTCCACAGAGTGGAGCTAAATGAAATTCAGGAAGCTGGCACTTGGCTTTTGCAGCTGTCATATGTATCCCATGTGTGGCCAGCTGGTGTTGGCAGAAATGCCGGTACAGACAAAAGATGATAGCACAGGGGACGTTCAAGACTGGCAGTTACATGAAAGTGACACGATGAAGAAATTGTTTTAATTCATTAGTTTTGTGACCATGCTGTCCTTTGAAAATATTTAATAAGTGCTCACACTTTTTTCCCCCTAATATATGTTTTTAATTAAGGCCACTGTGGTTTAAAAATTTGTTGACCACTGAATTTTTTTCGCCAGTCCAGAATTTTTTTAAAGTAATATATATTAAACATACCACTTTCCCACCACTCGTCTTCCAACACTTTCTAGGTCCTCCACTGGCCTTGTGCTTCTTCTTGTGCGAATGTGACCACTGCAGCTAATCATTGGCCAGAATGATGACCAATGTGTCACTTTCGTTACATGTGATTGGCTGATTGAGTTACAATTCTGTCCAGATTGAGCAGAAAGTACAAAGTCTAAATTACATCCTGTCCTGGCTATAGATGAAGTGGTCTTATGGTCGCCCAACTGTAATATCAAGTATGGTGACTGGCAAGGGACCCAGGGAGCATTTGGAGAAGATCAGAATGTGTTTTTATGGTGAGCATACATCACTTTATTATTTTCAAGGGTTACATCACAATTAAAAATATTTTTCCGTTGCTGAGACCAACATATATCAACCTTATCTGGTATTGATGCTAAAATATGGAAAATGAAAGTCTTTCTTCATAGCATCAACTCCAATTGGTGACCATGTATGATGATGCTGAGACCTCCTTAATGAGAGCCAGCTACATTTATGTGGTGTATGGTTATTAGTCTACACAACTCTAAGGCTAACTTCATACACCGTTTGCCATTTTTTCAGCATTTTAATATTGCAAGTCACGTAGTTTATAGATCACGTGATTCCAAAACTTCTCTCAAAACCATATGATTTTTGCCCTCGAGAAAATTAAGGTCAAGTAAAACGTACTTTTTTTTTTTCGGTGGAAAACAACAAATTAGTGGTCTATGGGAGAAAAATGACAGATGATGTTGACTTTTGAAAGTTTGCGTAATGTTTCCTAAAGCTTTTCAAAAGAATTATAATTAGTGATGAGCAAGAGTACTCGTTACTCGAGTTTTCCGAGCATGCTCGGGCGTTCTCCGAGTATCTTGGGCGTGCTCGTAGATTATCTTTGTGTCCCCGCAGCTGCATAACACATGCACATGCAGGGATTGCCTGTTTCTTAGGGAATCCTCACATGTATTCAGGCTGTCTAGCAGCCGCAAATCATGCAGCTGTGGAGACAAAAACAATCTACGAGCATGCCCAAGGTACTCAGAGCATGCTCGGAAAACTCAAGTAACGAGTAACAAGCGCACTAATTATAATAAATATCTTGAAGGGTTTGTATGGATTAAAAATTGAAATCATTCATAAATATATGAGCAGAAATAACGATTAAGCCCATAATTATGCACCAATCCCATGATTTTGTAGTAAAGTAATTCATAGTGATTGGCTGAGACCATGGTACTATCGCTAGTGCAGCCATTGGGTACAAAAAAGGTTGCACTGGGCTATTTTATAGCTGACTTCCAATTTGGAAAATCTTTAAGTATAGAACACTTATCTGCAAACAATAATGAAAAAGGGAAAGCATTAAGTTAATCTTTTTTTTTTCTAAGTCTGACCATCATTTAATACAATTCCGAGACAGAGAAGGAATGTATTTGCTGTGTACTGTAAAAAATTGCTATGGTATGTACCATGATTAAACAATATTTCAAGTCTTTAGGTCATGCTGAGGTTATTGGCCATGGGGCACAAGGGTTTGATGAGGTTTGTGTCGTACATAAAAATTTTTAAACCAAAGCATATAACTTCTTTAATATATGAGCAGAACAGTTACAGATGGCTTATTCTAGTAGTCACGTGGGAAAACAACAGGACCCATTACTGTAATAAATAGACACCAAATAACAGGTAAGAAATCATATACTAGCCCACAAGCAATAGCAATTTAAAAACACTAAAGTCTCCTTATTGTCTACTATTTCATATTGCGTTTTTCAATAGTTATTATACGGCAAACGCATTTTTTACACTATCATTTGGGGTGACGAAAACGAAGCATTCTCACTCTTTTTTCCCAAAGATTTTAAAAGCAATGTAATAATGTATTATAAAAGCAGGAATATTGGTAAATGGCAGGTTTACAAAATATCAGCAATTTTTCACTTATAGTGAAAAGTTGTAATTATATCACAGTCGGATCCTTTGTGAAATGCGCCTTGTATTGCTCTCGAATAACACGTGTCAATTCGTTTGTGTTCTCGTGGAACATTAATGCAGATCTCAAAGTGTTTATAGGTCATGTTTAATAATGTCTAAGTAATGTATGCTCTCACCTGACATGAGTTTATGTAGAGAACTGAAATGTTCCCGTTCACAAAGAAAACATATCAACGCTTGCTAGAGCTTATAAAAATGCAATTGAAAAGGCCATGATGGGTTGTAAAAATATATACATTGTGGTCCTATTATATGCAGCTACAGAGTCAGGGGAAGACGTATCATTGGGGCAACCTGTGCAGTCGCACAGGGGCCCAAGAGGTATGGGGGCCACTTCTACCTCCAAAGCAGGAGGAGTTGTTAATTATGATGAGATATAGGCCTGCAAAGGAACCTTATGTTGTTCGAGCACATGGATCCACTTCTGTCAGGGTCTGCCCCTATACATAGGAGTTAGGGCTGGCTTATACAAAGGGCTAAAGGGTTATTGCTCAACACCTGAAGGCCTTACCAAAGGACTTACAACACATAAGTCCATCCAGTCTTATCTATAAACCTCCAGTAAAACATGTGAGTTAGACAAAATTTAAAGCAGCCTTACTTTTTCTAGGCAGTGCAGAACTCTGCTTGCTTGTTGTTGGGGTCTTGATGACAATGGTTCCACTTATCAATTTAATAGTAATAATGACTGTACAGTGGAATTACATATTTTTGTATTTTTTTAATTTCCCTTCTCTGTTACGGGAATATTAGTAATCAAAGTATTTGGATTTACTTTAGTTACATCCAAGTGGGTGTTACCATATACTTTTGACTGGGGCGTGTACTTCTTCTTCCTGTATGAGTCGTTATTTGATAGCACCCACTTGGGCTTAGCAAAAAGAATAACTCATTTGGTGGCAAATACTTTGCTTGCTAATATCTCGGCAGCAGAGAGGAGAAATAATAAAAAAAAATATTCTGCTCTGCAGCCACTATAACATTACACATTACATGTGTGTCCAATTCAACATTAAAAAATTGGTGAAAAGTCTTCCTTAAAGGGAATCTGTCAGCAGAATTTTGCTATGTAACCTGAGGACAGCATCATGTAGGGATTCAAATACTAAATTCAACAATGTGTCACTTATCAAGCTGTGTGCTTATTACTTACAATGAAGGTTTTATCACTAGGACATTATCATTGCTGTGACAAGCTGGTGCAGGCCTCCTAGTCTGACTCCTCCCCTTCCTCTGATAAGCAGCTCACTGTCAATAGATTATGTACATACACAGCCTGGTGTGGTGGGGGTTAGCCTTTTTACCTCTGCTGTATCTAAAAACTCTGATTGTGTCACAACTCCTGCACCCAGTAAACTAAGTGATACATCACTGGAATCAGGGTCTCTTTGTCTACAAGATGTTGCTCTCAGATGAGAAAGTAAAAACCCTGCTGACAGATTCCCTTTAAGTCCTCTTGCAGTACATCCCCTGATAAATCCGATTGATAGAGAAAGAAACACGCCAGGAATGTTACTTATTGTACTTTATAACATTAATGGCCATCCTATCCTTGTGTACTGCCCTTGCAAGGGCTTGGGCAAATACATAGGGCACATTATCAAAGTTTAGGCAATTTATAGATCTTTATTACCCTTCTACATAGCCTACATGCTGATAGACATCACAAATCTATTCCTGGAAACTGGGTGAGATCAAACCATTTATTATTGTGCACTGTTTTTCCTGAGCAACTTTTTACATATTGTTGGAGTTGTTTTGCTGCAACCGGTAGTCACAATTTGTTAATATGTGAATCAACCCCTTCTGAGATCTGTTTTAATTACTTTTAAATTTTTCTGCATCTCTCAATAGGCCTTGAAGGTTTATTTGTTTTTACTAATATAAATTGAAAATAAATTCTATTTTAAAGGGAACCTGTCACCCCCAAAATTGAAGGTGAGCTAATCCCACCGGCATCAGGGGCTTATCTACAGCATTCTGGAATGCTGTAGATAAACTTCCGATGTATCCTGAAAGATGAGAAAAAGAGGTTATATTATACTCACTTGGGCGGGCGGTCCGATCTGATGGGCGTCACAGTCCGGGGCCTCCCATCTTCATAGAATGACGTCCTCTTCTTGTCTTCACGCTGCAGCTCCGGTGCAGGCGTACTTTGTCTGCCCTGTTGAGGGCAGAGTAAAGTACTACAGTGCGCAGGCGCCGGGCCTCTCTGACCTTTCCCGGCGCCTGCGCACTGCAGTACTTTGCTCTGCCCTCAACAGGGCAGACAAAGTACGCCTGCGCCAGAGCCGCAGCGTGAAGACAAGAAAAGGACGTCATCGTAAGAAGATGGGAGGCCCCAGACCGGACCGCGATGCCCATCGGACCGACCGCAGCGGGACCGCCCCTGGGTGAGTATAATCTAACCTTTTTTTCTCATCTTTCAGGATACATCGGGGGCTTATCTACAGCTTTACAGAATGCTGTAGATAAGCCCCTGATGCCGGTGGGCTTAGCTCATCTTCGATTTTGGGGGTAACAGGTTCCCTTTAATACTTCTGTCCGTGCTACATACACAATAACTGGCAATACTGGAATCACGCAACTTTAATTACAAAAGCAGGTGTCGCATGTCTGAGGTTTATGATGTGAGTTTAGACCGTACTACGCATTTCTAAATAAAATAAAAAATGATAAAAGTTACTGCTTTATAAGAATCAATAACTCAAAATGTTTAGCTCCGATTTCGTAATATGATTTAAAAACATTGTATAGTTGAATAAAGGGAATCTGTAAGAAGGAACAGCATGCTTAAGCCAGCTATATGGGCATCAAGGTTATAGAAAGTCGAATAAAATGGTTCCTTAACATTTGCGAAAGGGTGTATTACTGAGCATTCCATGTTTTTCTTATACGTAAATGAGCTGTAAAGATCTATAATCTGGACATAGATTTCCCTATGAATCTGCCTACAGAGCTTATTTTACATGAAATGGGACATTACCAGTGTGAGACATGTAATGACAGACAGACTGCTCTCCCAATCTATATATCTCACACTGGTAAAGCCCCCCTTTAATTTCATATTACAGGTTATGGGCACTAGAGTCTGTGATGGAACTAGTCTGATTGCCGTATATGGAGTCAGGAAGGAATTTTTCCCCTATTATGGAGCTATTAGTGTCTGCCCAATGGGGTTTTTTGCCTTTCTCTAGATCAGGGGTGGGGAACCTCATGCCCCGGGGCTATTTATAGCCCTCGATGGCCTATTATCAGGCCCCTGAGCAGATTCTCAGGGACCACATTCTTGGGCAAGGAGCTATATTTTGATTGCCACCAGCTCATTAATTTCTTATTGCTCTGTTAGCACACGCACACAGTGTTCACCACTGAACATTGAAGGGCATGCAATGAAAGATTACGTCCTGAAACCAGTGTCTGAGTCTAAATGTACTTTGTGGGTGGAGTTTGTACGGCCCCCGAAAGATGGTATAAATATCCAAATGGCCCTTCGCAGAAAAAAGATTCCAAACTCCTGCTCTAGATCAACTTGTTAGGCTATAGGTTGAACTCAATGAACTTAAGTCAACCTTCAACCTTAAAAACTATGAAAATATGAAACTATAATGTAACAAAAGCTCTAGAGGCAGATTCTGAAGGAGATCTGTGTCTGGCCTATAGGTTTTAACAGATAATTTACATATTAACAAAAATGCTAATTTTATTATCAGATCAAAGATATCAAGTTATCACTTTACTCAGCTTTTCATGACCTACATGTCCCTATAGACGGCTTGGGAGGATTGATCCTAATGACAGATGCCCTTTAAGGGAAGCAATGTAATCTACTATATAATTGTCTAAGGGTCACTTCCGTCTGTCTGTCTGTCTGTCTGTCACGGATATTCATTGGTCGCGGCCTCTGTCTGTCATGGAAATCCAAGTCGCTGATTGGTCGTGGCAAAACACCCATGACCAATGCCACGGCCAATCAGCGATGGCCATAGTCTGGCAGCGAAATGGCCGCTGCTTTACTGCCCCGCAGTCAGCGCTGAGTGCTCATACAGGATTAATGCTAGTGTTAATGGACCATGGTGTAATGCACTCCGTTAATGCAGATTTTAACCCTGTGTGACCAACTTTTTACTATTGATGCTGCGTATGCAGCATCAATAGTAAAGCGATCTAATGTTACAAATAATAATAATAAAAAAAAGGTTATTCTCACCATCCCACGTCACCTGCTGTCCTCGACAGTGCAAGCGGCAGGTTCCGGTGCCAAGGATGCTATGCGAGAAGGACCTGCCATGATGTCACGGTCATGTGACCGCAATGTAATCACAGGTCCTGCGCTCATAACAATCCTGGGACCGGAAGCTGCCACGTGCACCACACACAGGCGCCAGGACTACAAGGGGCCTTTGGAAGGTGAGTATATGTTTATTTTTTATTTTAAGTCTTTTTTAACCACGCATATAGTGCCCACATTGCTATATACTATGTGGGCTGTGTTACATACTGCATGGACTCTGTTATATACTACATCTCTGTGCTATATACTATGTAGCTGGGCAATATACAACGTGACTGTCCAATATACTACGTGGCTGTGCAATATACTACGTGCTCTGTGCTATATACTACGTAGCTGTGCAATATACTATGTGGCTGTGTCGGTTCTGTTATATACTACATCAACTCTGCAATATACTACGTGGCTCTGTTATATACAACGTGGCAGTGCAATATACTATGATATACGACATGGCTATGTTTTACACTACGTGGCTCTGCTATATACAACGTGGCTGACCAATATACTACGTACCTGTGCAATACATCACTTAGCTGTGCAATACACTACGTGGCTATGTTATATACTACGTGACTGTGTTATATACTATGTAGCTCCGCTATATACTATGTACGCTGTCTTACATACACGTAGCTCTCTTATATACTACGTAGCTCTGTTATATACTACGTCGGTTGTGTTATATACTGTCACTGTGCAATATAGTACGTAGCCTGTGCTATATACTACCTACATATTCTAAAATACCCGATACGTTAGAATTGGGCCACCATCTAGTTTACAAATAACGATGAATACAGAGATATGTGGTGCTGTGCAATTAGCTGTGCGTGCGTTATAGACAGCACAGGCACATGCAATAAAAACACAACCGCACAAAAAAAAAAGTTGGATTTGACTGACGCATTTAATGCTGCCATAATTAAATTGGAAATGTCAGCTGGCACTGACCTCGATTGTTTGAGCATTCTTACTCTTTTTCTGGAAAGAGCTATTTCTCAAAATGAGTGCCCTGAGATGAACCAATTATGAGCACTTGTCTCAGGAACTTCAGCTATCTTTTCTTAATTCAGTTCAGAAAAATGTAGAACAAGAAATAGCTGTTTCAACATTTATCATAAAATTGCAGAATTTTATATCTGTTTAATTGGATGATCATAATTCTCGCATTTATCCAAATAAGGAAAACAAATGACAAGGATATTCATTAGAGAAAGAGCAACCACATGCTTTGTATGCATCCTGCCACAGCATTGTGCGCCAAACATGTCAGCTTCCCTTCTTTATACACCTTTAACCCTTTCATGATCTTGGGATTTTCTGGTTTTGCATTTTCGTTTCTTGCTCCCCTTCTTCCCAGAGCCGTAACTTTTTGTTATTTTTCTGTCTAAATGACCGTGTGAAGACTTTCTTTTGCAGGACGAGTTGCATTTTTGTACAACACCATTGACTTTACCACATAGTGTACTGGAAAATGGGAAAAAAATCCAAGTGCGGTGAAATTGCAAACAATGTGAAATTCAACAATTGTTTTTTTTTTTTTTAACAAGTCCACTAAATGCTAAAACTGACCCGCCATTATGATTTTACAGGTCATTACGAGATTGTGGATATCAAACATGCATAGATTTTTTTTCATTTAAGTAGTGAAAAAAATATCCAAAGTTTGTAAAAAAAGAAAAATGTTGCCATTTTCTGAGGACCCATAGCGTCTCTATTTTTTGGGATCTGGGGCTGGATAATGGCTTAATTTGTGCACGCCAAGCTGACGTTTTCATTGATACCATTTTGATCGCCTGTTATTGTATTTTATTGCAATGTTTTGGCAACCAAAAAAACTTAATACTGTTGTTTTGCTTATTTTTGTCGCCACATGGTTCAACAACCAGATTAATTTAGTTTATATTATGACAGATTGGGCATTTTTGACCACATTGATAGCAACTATGTGTATTTTTTTAATTGTTTTATTTTGAATGGGGCAAAAGGGGAGTGATATGAACTTTGATTTTTTAAATTTTTTAAAAATATTTTTGAAAACATTATTTTCTCCTTTTTACTTGTTTCAGTAGTCCCATTATGAGACTTGAAACTGTGATCATCTGAAAGCTTGTGCTGCGCATTGCAATTAGCAAGGTTTCAGCCATGCTATGTGTAGCAAAAATCATCCTCTCCTATGAAAAGATCTTCATAGGGGATCTGCAAGGCCAAGCAGAGGAGTCGTTCCAACACATCGGCGCCCCACGATCATGTGACTGGGGTGGAGTTTGAGATACGCTTCCGGTAAGCATGAGTTAAATGCCGCTGTCAGAAGTTGACTTCGGTATTGAGCATGTTAACAGCAGTGGGTGGATCGAGTTTCCGCCTGCGGCTGTTAGGGGCACATGACAGCTGATCAAATTAGCTGTCATGTGCCTGAAAAGATGCAGGCTCGGTCCCAAAGCCCTCATCAAATGCCGGGACAGGACCTATGAGGTACGTATATGTCATAGGTTGTGAACTAGTTAAACTCCTCTTCTAATCAGTATCTTCTTGTGAATTTAGGAATTTATGTCCTAGCATTCTCACAATAAGTACCGGTATATGGTCTCTGGGAAACTGGATTTAGGATAAAGGTGGCCAGCATCATAAGCAAAGAACTTCTCCAGAAACTTGAAAAGTTGATAGGGGGTTAACATCATGGAACATCAGTCAGGTGTACATGGTCTTAATCTGGCTGAGAAGGTACACTATGTATATAGAAACAATCCATGCTATTACGGACTGTAGTTGATCTTTTATTCTAAAGATGCGTGAAATGCATTGAGCTAAACTAAATTTACTTTGAACTGTACAGGAAATTCAGATTCACAAGAAGCAATTTTTTATTTTTCATAAATTGAGGAAAATGACAGCCAACCACCATTTTATTAGATTAAAAAATCAAGGATTGAAATAAAAAAATCAAAGCACAACTCCAGCGTATTTTTTTTAGCATTCGGCTGGTGCTTCCTATATAAGGCCATAGTTTTATACTTACCAGCAGCCATCTTCATCTTCTATCGACACCGCTCCGATCCCATGGATTCATCTTGTGACCACAGCTTTCTGACTGGCTAAGATATGGATCAGGTCTCCACAGTGGCACCAATATTTGCCAGCAAAGAAAAAAATGTAAGTGAAGTGCCAAGGTGCACAAGTGGCACATGCTGCGATAAGTAACTCATAGGGAAATCCCAACAATCTAAAACACCAGGTTGGTAAAATATGGAGAATGTGTTGCACTTCATGCAGTTTGTGGTTGCAGACTATTGTGTACTTGTATTGTATTAATTGTAATGATAGTAATAAATGACAATAATAACCAAACACAATTTTGCATCTGATCATTATTTTCAGTAAGTTCTTCACTTAGAAGTCAATCTTATGTTCAGCTTGAATGCTATTCTTGTCCAGACAGCTTTATAATTTTTAAGCATTTTTTCCTCAACCTGCACATTACGTCCTTTCTCATTTAGATTTTTAATTAGAAGCCTTTGGCTCAGCGCACAAATCTAATTATTTGTTATCATGTGTTAGTTGTTGTTATGAATATTATTGTTATTCAGCTGGTATTGGTCATGGTAATAATTCAAAACTACTGACAAGAACAACTTACCGTACTTAATTTTATCAAATTTACATCCACGAAACACCTTATGTAATTTGTCACAAGAACTAAAGTCAAGTAAATTACAAAGCGAGTAAAAAGTACACTAAAATAAATGGAACCTTATTGCTTACAAATAATATCTTGAATAAAATATTTATTTAATATTATCCATGAAATCAGCTAAGCCAAGGCAAGGGTGACAAAGCAAGATGTAACTTGAAACTTTTGGAAAAAAAATTCGGATTACTGCAATAAAACATTGTCCTTCAGGAACTCTAGGACAGGGGATTTGGTACAAGTTCTGAAGACTCGTTTTTTTTGATAAGTAATACTCCACTGGGATTTTATATGTTTGGCTATATATACTCACTTTCTTGGATGGTGTATCCCAGGTGATTATATTAGGAACAATCTAAGGATATATCGGATGTACGTGCATCTGTGGAATGATATATTCATTTCTTGAAGGACAATTTATATTAGTTGAATATCTTTTGTAGTTTCCTTCATATGGCCACCACTTGAATTCGATATTCTCATAAGTGTTGTTTGGTATATACAGTGCATAACTTGTATATATGAATTATTTAGCATAGGTGGTATTCGGACCACCATGGATAACCGTCGTTAAGCTGTGGCGCCATGTAGACTGTTTATGGTGCCAACCTCCATGGTTAGGTAGGCTAAAAGCTTTATAGGGCTTACTAGGGTTGGTTAGCCTTACTTGTATTTCTTGCATATACCACATATCATGTACATTTAACTTTTAAACTATGAGAGTGGCTCTAAAATGGATATGTTTTTAGACATTAATAAAAGTTAATTTTTAGGGGTTTTCTATTTTGGATTATATTTACATTCTTTCCTACTCTCCTCACTATTTGTCTCACTTGTGCTGTGTCTCATTATTAACATCTTTATATGTTTTTGCATGAATTTAGAAATATATATTTTTCTTGGCTTGTATTCTTTTCCCTATATTGGTGGTTCTATTTATCAGTAAACAGTTGAAATATTTCATTTGATTCACTTTAGAATTGGTCATGTGGTATAATATGTACACTACATTAGGACATCAGTTAATACTTGTTTGACCAATTTTTTTTTAAAGTGCTCAGTAAGCTACATCTTCCAATGGCACAAAGTGATGGTAGCATCTTCTTTTTCAATAAAACGTAGTACATTTGTGAATTAATGATCCCATCAATAAAATGTAGCTCTGCGACACCAACACCTCTCATGCAGCCCTACATAAGGACACTGCCACCAACATGTTTCATTGTAGGCACCATGCATTAAAAAAAAATCTATCTATGACAGAGTGATGATATTGTCTTCTTTTTCAATAAAGAGCAATAAATCCATGACACCATCAATGAAATGTTGGTCCCCAACACCAGCAGCAACACATAAGGTTACTGCCACCACCATCTTTCATTGTAGGCACTATGCATTTTTCTAAATTCATTTTTCTAAGTGTATGGTGCCTAAAGTGAAACATGATGATGACAGTATGCTGCATGAGTGCTGCTAGTGTTGTGAGGTACATTTTATTGATGGTATCATGAATTCACTCTCCATGCTCTTGGTAGCTTTGCAGCTTTCTAATATGATAATGGAATCAGATGAGCATATACAGTAGCATTCAATGCAAGAGAATTGAATGCAATATGTTAATGACTCTTGGCTCCAGCTCTGCTGCGAGTGTGAGCCGAGTTCTAGTGCACTGTGATCCGATTCTCTTGCATGAGAGAATTATAGCACAGGTGCATAGGAGACAGCGACAGTAATTTCCCAATCTCCTCCATTGCCTCTCTTGGCGCATGATGGACTGCACTGGGAAAATTGTTATGATCTGGTGGTTTAGGAGCAACATGGGACGAGCTCTGAAGGAAGTGGTACCTGTACTGACCGCAGTCCCTAAGCTCAACACAACACTAGAAGTAGCCGTGAGATGCTCCTAACACTCCCTAGGCACCTCGTCACAGCCTGAGAACTAACTACCCCTAAAGATAGAAACAGGAAAACTATCTTGCCTCAGAGAAAATCCCCAAACGATATATAGCCCCCCACAAGTAATGACTGTGAGTGGAGAGGGAAAAGACATACACAGAATGAAACCAGGATGAGCACAGGAGGCCAGTCTAGCTAGATAGATAGGACAGGATGGAATACTGTGCGTTCAGTATAAAACACTACAAAAAATCCACACAGAGTTTACAAAAATCTCCACACCTGACTAAAGGTGTGGAGGGTAAATCTGCTTCCCAGAGCTTCCAGCATCACTGAATTAATTCATACTGACAAGATGGACAAACATAGAAAGCACAGAACGGATAAGTCCACAACCTGTGGACAGAAAAGAGCAAGCAAGGACTTAGCTTTGCTGAACTGGTCAGGATAACAGGGAAATCCAAAGAGATGTGAATCCAACCAGGAACCATTGACAAGTGGCACAAGCTGAAGGAAAGAGCCAGGCTAAATAGCCGAGCAGAATAGACAATTAGTGGAAGCAGCTGCTGACAGCTAAATCCAAGGAGCAGCCATTCCACTTAAAACCACCGGAGGGAGCCCAAGAGCAGAACTCACAAAAGTGCCACTTACAACCACCGGAGGGAGCCCAAGAGTGGAATTCACAACAGAAAACATTCAGATGTTTCACACCCACCCATAGACTTGTATGGGTGCTTGTAAGCCAAGTCTCTCTGCCATTCACAGCACACTCCTATTGTTCTCTCATGCCAAATTGACATGAGCATGAGAAAATAATCGCAGATGTGAGCTGCCCCATAAAATAACAAGCAAGGTTAAGAAATAGCACTCGGCCATGTTATTCGCTCATGTGACCCTGGCCTTACTTTAATGTTATGGGTTAAAAAAATATTACATGAAACTCAGTCTTGTCCATATTTTGTAAATTGCTCTTATATTCAGTGAAATCTTCGTTAAAATCTTACTTTTCTAAGGGGGTGTACTCATTTGTGCAGAACATTTTATATTGTAAAAGATGGCAGAATTCATTCAAATAGAAATAAATTATAATCTTATTTTCAAAAATTTCCATTCTGGAGAATACAGATTTTTTGTATTTAACTCCTTTCAAATTCAGAAACTAGCTGCGGCCGCCATCTTGCTGAATAGCAAAAAGCAGGCAAAATATTAAAAAGAAAAAACACTTTTCCAAGCCCCACTGTGCCTTGCCCGCTGTCTTGCTCTCCTCGACTCCGTCGCATCACAAACCCAGTGGTCACAACAGGCCAGGACTTACAGATGCGAGCAGGTCCCAAAGTTCATATGTACTGGGCCTACTTGTGGCCGGAATGTCTATCTCTAATATCTAATATCCATGTATTTATTATTATTATTATTGTAATTATTTATTTTGCTTTACTTTTATAGCACCATCACATTCCGCAGTGCTTTACAGACATCATCATCACTGTCCCTATTGGGGCACACAATCTAGATTCTCTGACAGTATCTTTTTGGAGTGTATGAGGAAACTGGAAAACCCGGAGGAAACCTTCACAAACACAAGGACATCCAAACTCCTTGCAGATGTTGTCCTTGGTGGGATTTAAATCTAGGACCCCAACGATGAAAAGCAAGAGTGCTAACCACTGAGCCACCGTGCTGCTCTATCTATCCATCCAACATCTATCTATCTATCTATCTATCTATCTATCCAAAATCTATCTAATTATCTATTTCATATCAATCAATCTCATTTCCATCTATGTAGAATCCAAAAATTAAACACCACTTCAGAGAATCTTTTAACAAATAGTAGACTCTATTAGACCATATGTGGCAATGTTTTTTTTTTTTTTTTTTAAATAAGGTTTTGCGTATTGTTTGCATTCTACGTATTGGAGCCAGAGGTTTTTTTGATTGGAGATATGTACAAGTGTGGATCATATACTTGTAATGCTTTAATTCCAAATGTATCTTATACCAATCTCCCATTATCTATCTATATTAAAGATGATCGTCAGCATTTACTTTACATGTACAATGTGCACTTTCTGATTAAAAGCGGTTGCGAAAAGCTTGCAAATTAAGCAAAGGAGTCATTTCAGGCAAGTGGAGGAGATAATCTTAGCCTTCAGCCAAATCCAAAGTAGAAAAAAAAGGCAACAAATTTCAATTATATTCTAATGCGCAGTACACGCCGGAGATACATTTTGATTTTAGATCTCTTTTAAAGTTTATCGACAGTTTAAACCTCGGTTGCGCCAATAACATAATCTGCGCCTCCCGCTGATAGTTTTTATCTGTAAACAACCATAATCTAGTCAAGTAATGACAGATGTGAAATCACATTAAAAATAACAAAAGGTATTGAAAAATAACACAACGCAAAATTATTCACGACGACGCTCGTTTCGGCATGTTTTTTTAAATGCCCATTAAGGACCATTAACAAGTTAGCAATAATAAACAGGATTATAAAAGTCTAAGCAGATACATATTACCGAGTAAAATCTTTTGTATTTTCTAAGCAGTAATTGGATGTTGGGGCACTAAATGTGCACTGAACCTTTGCATGGCAGTCACATCCTTGGCAGCTGTTTTGTATGCAATGACAAATAGTAAAATGAATTATTTCAACTTCTAACTGTCCTGAGTACTGGAATTTTCGACTGAATATGACACCGTCCTTGTTATCTTACTAAAACACTTGGTTAGACATGACTGCCTGGCTCAACTGCTTAATGCGAAAAAGGAAGAAAAAAAAATCACACAGTTTCAGTGCATTGCTTCTCCTATGGTTTTTGGCAATGGATTTTGCACGTCCTGCAGTTAAACATGCTACCTACTGCTTCATATTTAAAGACACATAGTCAAGCCACCGAGACACAGCTCCTAGATGATTAGCCAGACAGATATTTATAGGGCGCAGAACGGAATACTCAATGAGTTTACCGTGACCGAAATTTGCAATATAACATTCTGTCATTGTCGGTGTGGTATATGTTAATGTTCTTATTTGGATACAGATTCCCATTATAATACAAAATGCATTCGGCTGTTTCCATGAATATGTAAAAGACACGAACCAACTACACTCATCTTTCCATTATTCCAATAGAAATTCCTATTTATTTTATGCTTTAATTTTTATAAACAAAGAAAAATAATATAATATGTCGAAAAAAAATTAGTTAAGCTCTGAAAGGACAATAGAGAAGCACAGTCACCAATGAGCTTTTAGGAACAAGGGTAATCTGGTGGAGATAGACTTCAATAGGCACAACTTTACTTTACAATCTTTATTTAGCAAGACCAGTTCTACTCTTTTATCCCTCTAAAAGTAGAATATGGACCCTGCACGTTGCAATCTTTATATGTCAGGAAAAAAATCAGATGATTTTTGGGCACCTGGTGGTAGCGAGAAGTAGGCTAGGATAGTGGATTTGTGATTAAATTGTGAATAAAATTCCATTCCACCATTTTTTGGGGAACGTGAGGGGTTTGTGTTTACGGTGTTTATTGAGCGGTAAAATGACTTTGAAGCATCATTATCCAGGTAAGTCCAATTACGTTTATGTTAAAATTATATTTTCTATGTTTTTTTAATTTATTTGCTTCTTTAGGGGACTTGAACATATGTTTTCTTGTACTATTTACTATAACATCCCAAGACCTTCTTCTCTCCTCCACACTTATTCGCTCCTCATCCAACCGCCTTCAAGACTTCTCCCGAATATCCCCCATCCTCTGGAATTCTTTGCCCCAACATGTCCAACTATCAACCACATTCGGATCCTTCAGACGGAACCTGAAAACCCATCTCTTCAGGAAAGCCTACAGCCTGCACTGACCCTGCTGCCGCCTCATCACTACTGAAGCTACCGCCTCACCAACTCCAGAACTCCTGCAACCCTCAACCTACTATCTCCTTCACCACCATCCTGTAGAATGTAAGCCCGCAAGGGCAGGGTCCTCGCTCCTCTGTATCAGTCCGTCATTGTTAGCCTGTTTACTGTAAGTGATATCGGTAACTTGTATGTAACCCCTTCTCATGTAAAGTACCATAGAATCAATGGTGCTATATAAATAAATAATAATAATAACATAATAATATTACAGTATGTTGTGTAAATTGCAGTCTCCTTTGAAGCTCAGCATATAGCTAAGCTTCAGGAGAGTACCTATGATGATAGTGAAAATGGCCTTCATTAAGCTACCAGCCGTCAAATTAACTCACCCGCCTCCCGTGATCGAATCCCATTTAAATTCAGCAATTGTCAGAAGTGTTTAAACGACTAACAGCAGTGGTCAGAGCTCGGCTTAGGCTGCGACTTTTAAAGACAGGTTCCTGCTATTTATTAAAGCTGGCATCAGCCAAATATGGATGGAGTTCTGTTCCTGAGCCCTCTCTACACACGTGGACATTAAATTACAAAATAATGCAGTAAGGGAGTAAATTAGTAATGCGAACACTCTCCAAAACTTTTAAGAAAGATAAAGAAATATGGAATTTTTGAGGTTGGCTAACCCAAGTATGACATGTAGACCTGCTTCAACTACAGCTAGAACACTTTGAAATCATCCTGAATTGGTATTTTATGGGGATTGCAAGTATTTACTAATCAGAATTACTAACCCAGATATTTCAGGAGAGGTAACAGAACAATATATTGGCCATATATTGGGCACTAATAGTTTTTGCTTTTTTATTTTGCCAATTTTTTTTCCCCATCTAACAGTAAATCTAATGTACAAAAAATCATCTTCATATCTGTATATGTGAAAGATTAATATTTGTCACTTCCCATACTTCTCATTTAAATTGTTGAAAGCCTCTTTCATTGTATGTCTATGTAACTCTTCATTACTTCAAGTCATTGATTTGCTCTTGTTTTTCTGTGATTAAAGTAGGAGAGGAAGAATTGTATATTTATTTGATATCACTTTGAAGGTCTGTCATTTATGTTGTGCGTCCTGCTCTGTGAGTTGATTGATGACTACAGCATGGAGAAATTAACCTTCTCAAAGTTTCCTGTTGCTGTCAAGCCAACATGCATTTCTATCTTAAAGCAGTGTACATAGCAGTCAAGATTCTTCTTAAGTGAACATTCGTAATAAGAACACAACTATATTACCATATTTTACAGACATGTGTTCATCATCACCACACAGACATGAAATTATCGCAACTTAAAAAAATACTATCAATGCCATCAATTTCATTACCATTTTAAAAGCGACCTAATTCACATTTGTTATAATTAGTGTTGAGCGATACCGTCCGATACTTGAAAGTATCGGTATCGGATAGTATCGGCCGATACCCGAAAAATATCGGATATCGCCGATACCGATATCCGATACCAATACAAGTCAATGGGACATCAAGTATCGGAAGGTATTCTCATGGTTCCCAGGGTCTGAAGGAGAGGAAACTCTCCTTCAGGCCCTGGGATCCATAGGGATGTGTAAAATAAAGAATTAAAATAAAAAATATTGATATATTTACCTCTCCGGCGGCCCCTAAACTCAGCGCGGGTAACCGGCAGGCTTCTTTGTTCAAAATCAGCGCTTTTAGGACCTGAGAATCACGTCCCGGCTTCTGATTGGTCGCGGGCCGCCCATGTGACCGCCACGCGACCAATCACAAGCCGCGATGTCACCGCAAGCTATTAGCGCGCTCATTTTTGAAAAATGAGCGCGTTAATGACTTTCAAAGACGTAGCGGCTTGTGATTGGTCGCGGCCACGCGACCAATCACAAGCCGCGACGTCACCGCAAGCTATTAACGCGCTCATTTTTAAAAATGAGCGCGTTAATGGCTTTCAAAGACGTAGCGGCTTGTGATTGGTCGCGTGGCCGCGACCAATCACAAGCCGCGACGTCACCGCAAGCTATTAACGCGCTCATTTTTAAAAATGAGCGCGTTAATGACTTTCAAAGACGTAGCGGCTTGTGATTGGTCGCGGCCACGCGACCAATCACAAGCCGCGACGTCACCGCAAGCTATTAGCGCGCTCATTTTTGAAAAATGAGCGCGTTAATGACTTTCAAAGACGTAGCGGCTTGTGATTGGTCGCGGCCACGCGACCAATCACAAGCCGCGACGTCACCGCAAGCTATTAACGCGCTCATTTTTAAAAATGAGCGCGTTAATAGCTTGCGGTGACGTCGCGGCTTGTGATTGGTCGCGGTCACGCGACCAATCACAAGCCGCTACGTCTTTGAAAGTCATTAACGCGCTCATTTTTAAAAATGAGCGCGTTAATAGCTTGCGGTGACGTCGCGGCTTGTGATTGGTCGCGTGGCCGCGACCAATCACAAGCCGCTACGTCTTTGAAATTCATTAACGCGCTCATTTTTCAAAAATGAGCGCGCTAATAGCTTGCGGTGACGTCGCGGCTTGTGATTGGTCGTGTGGCGGTCACATGGGCGGCCCGCGACCAATCAGAAGCCGGGACGTGATTCTCAGGTCCTAAAAGCGCTGATTTTGAACAACGAAGCCTGCCGGTTACCCGCGCTGAGTCCAGGGGCCGCCGGAGAGGTAAATATATCAATATTTTTTATTTTAATTCTTTATTTTACACATCTCTATGTATCCGATACCGATACCCGATACCACAAAAGTATCGGATCTCGGTATCGGAATTCCGATACCGCAAGTATCGGCCGATACCCGATACTTGCGGTATCGGAATGCTCAACACTAGTTATAATTCATCATCCACTATATGAACAAAAATTTTGGCATACCATTACAGTATATGAAAACAATAGCTTTTATGATATCCCATTTTACACTCATAATCCCTTATTCATCAAAGATTTTCTGCCAGAAAACTGGGGTAAAACGTTTTGGAAAGTCGAAGAATTTTTGCGCAAACTCCAAAAGTTGTGACTTGGTGTTTTCAAGCTAGGTTTGGTTCTGATCCATTAAAATAGGCAGGGCTGGGGAGTGACGAGGGCATGTTGCCACACCTAGTTTAATTCAGGCTGAGCTATGGCATAACTTATGCCAGAAATCTTACTACAGTCCCCGACTGGAGTGAGATTAGAGAAAAGGAACAGGGAGGTGCACTCCAGTTCTCCCAGGCCGCCCAGTGCCACCTAATGCATGCTATGTGAACAGAGGCCAACAGTTTACAGAGCCATCTTGGTCTGCCCGCGCCCTGCAAGATAAAGTGCAAAATGTAAGGACCTTTGTCGTGGGTTGCCAGCTTACGTATTGAGGCCCCAATACAAACTAATACCTTACATACATTGATATGTTGTTTTTTTTTGCACTTTATCTTGCAGGGCGCGGGCGGACCAAGATGGCTCTGTAAACTGTTGGCCTCTGTTCACATAGCATATATTAGGTGGCACTGGGCGGCCCGCATATATCTGCGTCAGTAATAGGCCGTAAACCAGATGCTTTGCATTGCTTGTGTGAATAACGCCACATACAGACTAGTATCGCTTATTTTTTTGTGCGCTAATGCCAAACAGCCAACACTGGATTGAAAGTGGTTGTTTCATCTGTATTTTTTGCACCTGTGTATTTGCCATCATTAATCGTGTCCGCCGCACCCTGCTAGTGCATTCGGTTGGAGGCTTTAGCAGGTAAACATCTCTGCATTTTTCTCTGTGACTTTTTTCAATTTTTTGGAGGATTTTTAAGTCCTCTTTTTGTGTCGGTGAGTTTTTATTCTAGGAACATCTTACTCCAGCATGCCCCATCATCCAGATCATATATCAAAAAATTACCACACGCTCAGACTCGATGTGATGCAAAATCCCTAGTTAGACCGCACATGGAGTACTGTGTCCAGTTTTGGGCACCGGTGCTCAGGAAGGATATAATGGAACTAGAGAGAGTACAGAGGAGGGCAACAAAATTAATAAAGGGGATGGGAGAACTACAATACCCAGATAGATTAGCGAAATTAGGATTATTTAGTCTAGAAAAAAGACGACTGAGGGGCGATCTAATAACCATGTATAAGTATATAAGGGGACAATACAAATATCTCGCTGAGGATCTGTTTATACCAAGGAAGGTGACGGGCACAAGGGGGCATTCTTTGCGTCTGGAGGAGAGAAGGTTTTTCCACCAACATAGAAGAGGATTCTTTACTGTTAGGGCAGTGAGAATCTGGAATTGCTTGCCTGAGGAGGTGGTGATGGGGAACTCAGTCGAGGGGTTCAAGAGAGGCCTGGATGTCTTCCTGGAGCAGAACAATATTGTATCATACAATTATTAGGTTCTGTAAAAGGATGTAGATCTGGGGATTTATTATGATGGAATATAGGCTGAACTGGATGGACAAATGTCTTTTTTCGGCCTTACTAACTAAAAAGTGTTCAACAAATTTATTACAACAGAAAGGGGTTGCCATAGAATAATAGGAGCAAAAACGTGTGCAATTTAGACCAAACCCAACGTTTCAACCCACCAGGGTCTTTTTTATGGGGTTACTTGGCCTCCAGAAATGCGTATACACATGGCAGAAAATGAAGGCAGGTGGGCAATCTTTCTAATGTAAATCCTGTCACTGTGATGTCCTTAGAGGGCGCTCCAGTATCAAAATGATAGAATGCCTAATGTTGAGGTAGATGATAAACAAATGAGTTGCCAAGGGTAACGTTGTACCACATATCATGGGCCTGTGGGGTCCTGGAGTAGTGGTACCATGTTCGGTCCTATAAGGTGTATTAGGAGAGAGGGAGGTGGCAGGTCCACATGCCCTCAATGGTATGGCAGGACTAAATGTGCTGGACCTGTAGTGTCCTGGAGAAATGGCACACTTATGCCAAGTATGGCATGCCGCAATAAAATGATGGGGGATGGTGGATTTCTTAGCCCCAAATGTTCTAGCTGAGCCAGGAGTACTGGACCTGTAAGGTCCTGGGCTTGCTGAGGGACTGGATGGAGGAGCGACATTCCCGTGCCCTGCTCTAGGTGCGGTAAAATTGCAAAAAATGTGCAATGCCATACTGTTTTTTTGTTTGGCTTTTTTGCTAGGTTCCCTAAATGCTAAAACTGACCTGCCATTATGATTATCCGGGTCATTATGAGTTCATAGACACCAAACATGTCTAGGTTCTTTTTTATTTAAATGGTGAAAAAAAATTCCAAACTCTGCTAGAAAAAAAATTGCGCAATTTTCTGATACCTGTAGCGTCTCCATTTTTCGTGATCTCGGGTCAGGTGAGGGCTTATTTCTTGCATGCTGAGCTGTTGTTTTTAATTATACCCTTTTGATGCAGATACGTTAGTTTGATCGCAAGTTATTGCATTTTAATGCTATGTCGCGGCAACAAAAAAAACATAATTCTGGAATTTAGTTTTTTTATCGCTACGTCGTTCAGCGATCAGGTTAATCCTTTTTTTAATGATAGATCGGGCGATTCTGAACGTGGCGATACCAAATATGTGTAGGTTTGATTTTTTTTATTGTTTTATTTTGAATGGCTTGAAAGGGGGGTGATTTGAACTTTTATTTTTTTTATATTTTTCATATTTTTAAAAACATTCTTTTTTACTTTTGCCATGCTTCAATAGCCTCTATGGGAGGCTAGAAGCTGCCACAATTTGATTGGCTCTGCTACATAGAGGCAATGCTCAGATCGCCTCTATGTAGTAAAATTACAGCATTGCTATGAGCGCTGACCACAGGGTGGCGCTCATAGCAATCCGGTATCAACAAACATAAAGGTCTCAAGGAGACTTTTGGTTATCATGCCGACACATCGATGACCCCCGATCACATGATGGGGGTCACCGATGCGCGCATTTCCAGATGGATGGCCGGAAGTGCTTGCTAAATGCCTCTGTCAGAGTTTGACAGCGGCACTTAACTAGTCAATAGGTGCGGGTGGATCGCGATTCCACCGAAGCTTATTGCGGGCACATGTCAGCTGTTCAAAACAGCTGACATGTCCTGGCTTTGATACAGGCTCACCGCCGGAGCCTACATCAAAGCGGGGGCACTGCCATCGGATGTACTATTCTGTCCGATGGCAGAAAGGTGTTAAAAAATGTTTTGCTAAACTCTGTTATGAGATGTCTTTGCTATATGTATTTATATGTGATCAGCGGCTGTGATTTTGATGCCATTTTTATTATACTGTACGGAATTTGTTTTGTGAAACATTGGAGTCCTTAAGGAGGTTGTTCCTTTTCAGAAAACATCTTAGGATTGTTTACCGTAGCTGCAAAAAGAAATATTACTTAATATTCCTGTGTCATGCTGAATCTCTACTGCTGCTTCAATTTCTGTGATATGGTGCTGAGATGACATTGACAGCGCTGCAGCCAATCAATGAGCTCAGCAGAGCAGCTGAGGCCATTGATTGGCTACAGTGCTTTTGACATGATATCACTCCTGTAGACAAACTGAGATAAAAGCACCAGTGGAGAGCCAGCACTGGACCGGGGAGGGTAAGTAATACTCAATTTATGTAGCAAAATAGAACTGTAGGGGAGATCAGCGCAAAATAGGGTCTTATCCGAGAAAATATAGTGAGCTTTACGCTCAGATTAAACTGAAAAAACAGCATGTAGTGCATAATCGGCTGCAACAGATCCACGGGTCAGCCTGTGACCATCAGACATCAATAGGGCAGAAGGGGTTTGTGGATAGTCTCCGTGCTGCCGACAGGATTTAAAGCATATATCCCAGTATAGTAAAATGATTGGTTTATTTCGACGTGTTTTGACGTACAAGTCTACATCTTCTTCAGGAAAACCACAGCGTGGAGACTATCCACAAACCACTTCTAAACTATCAATTTTTTTAGCTAGCACAGCCTAACAATGAGAGTGTTCTGAAAGTGGACAACCCTTTTGACCAAATTCAAGCTAAAGTAATCTTCTCTAATAGCTATAATATTATTGTTATTGATGCTTTTCTCATATAGTAATAATGGTACTAGATTTTTGCTTTATTAGTTTTATATAGTGTATCTACAGGTGTTTATTGCACTTTGTATAAGTATTGCGAGAGTAATTATTGGCTTTCAGCGCTAGAACTGGGATTTGAGCAGTATTTTAAAATGTATGTCACAGGCTTCTGTATATAAGCACATGATACAAAGATGTAATCTGTCAATATCTCTATCTGGCAGGCAAACAATCTGCTTTGTGATAAAGTGCTAAGCCATCTGTATAAGACTCTGATAAGGTTCTTATGGACTGCGCCACAAGAGCGTCTTCTCTCACTATCTATTCTGAAAGCAAATAAATATTAAGGTGATTCAAATACCCATGCACAATCTTCCTCATACCAAGGATGATAAAAGCGCTGTCACTTTTGGTGTCTCGCCAGCAGGCTACTTACATTTATATTCTTATTGGGATCTGCATAAAGAGGCAGAATAAAATATCTCGCCATTAAAATCGGATATTTATAGTGCGGAGATTTTAGTGCTCAAACAGATTATCAAGAACTTGGAAAAAAATTCAATGCATTCTTAAAATGTAGAATACACAAATAGTATGATAATCTAAATACACCTGCTTTGTGTTAGAGATATATCTTTGACTGTAAAATCAAATTATTCAGTAGCAGTTATAGACACCAAAGACTAAAAATTACTTCCTGTTTTTATTGTTTTTGTACAAAATGTATTAAAAATCTTGAAATTTCCTAAATAAGTCATCTGGTTTTCATTATTTTATGTTTTTTTAGACAGCATTGACTGTTGTCCCAGTTAATGCTGTTTTAGACTGTCCATAATTCTGAGATTATAAGAGACAGTGTTAGGTGTCGAGTTCCCGCCTCTGCACAGGGGGAATCTCGAACCATCTCTGCTGCAGTCTCCCATTCTTCTCCAGCTGCAGTGGAGCCTGCTCAGCAGAGATGTCGGTCCCAGTGTCTGACTCAGGCTGATACTGGGCGACTAGTTACTACTGTTCTTCCAGACTCTGCCTTTGTAGCCAGTACTGGTCAGCGGCAAGCAGACATCTCTGGGACTAAGTCTTGCTTTTCCCCTTCTGAGCATGCCCAGGGTAAGACCTCTCATTGCAGGTTGGGGGTCACATGCTCAGATACTGCAACAGCTCCCATTGGTCCTCTAGGAAGGTGCTGAAGTTGCTCAGATACTGTAGCAGCTCCCATTCGTCCTCTAGGAAGGTCCTGAAGTTGCTGCAGTTACAAAAGGTTCGCATGGCCACAAGGCAATGCGCTAGTATTAAACCAATGTATATGAGCTCAGCGCCAGTGTGGTCATGTCTGGGTGTGATTAGGGTTTGGCTGAAATAAGCCCCTAGAATACCGACACCTCCAGTGAGGAGTTTTGTATGAATGTATTCAGGGCCTTGGCTGAAATAAGCCGCTAGAATATGGCACCTCCGGTGAGGAGTTATTTGTCTGTTTTCTCTGACTGCATGACCACAGTTTGCTCTGGTTGGTAGCTGTGTACCTCTGTGAGGTTAACAGGGCACAGCATCTTGTTCCTAGCGACTCTGTGGAGTTAACAGAGTTTGCTTATACCGCCATATAGCGCTGCCATTTGCCAGCAGCAGGTTCCTCTCCTGCACGGTGGACCCCGGGTTGCAAAAGCACCTAATAATACATATATATATACTCGGTGCGTTCCGCCAACCCTAACAGACAGCTATGTTCAATTATGTAGTTTCTTGTACCAAACATTGGTACTTTTCCAGTTAAGGGTCACGTATTGTCCTTTTTCTGTATCATGATCTAATGCCTTACTAAAAAAAAGTCAGCCTTGGTCAAAACAAGAATGATTGCAAGCTATTGGAGGGAAGCAGCTGAGATTTCAGCTCCCTATTGAAGACTAAGGAAAGAGGAGAAAGAGGAGAAGTGAGGAGCAGAATGAAAAACTGAGAGACACACAACCTGTGCTATTGTTTTCTGATAAGTGTTTTATCTCATCCCAGTGCTGGAGTCACAGCTACGCTAATGTATAATTCCCTCTGTGGTGCTGATTTTGAAGATGGGCTACGTAGAGTGAGGAGAGCAGGAATCCATCATGTGCAGTGTATAAAAAAGATCATAGTGGTTAGTCTCAACTAGCTCCGAGACAACCGAAAATTATATATGGTATGTGCAAAGTGAAAATTTGGTAAAAATGCAAAATATAAGTCATATTGCCTGAAACATTAAGAATAATGGAGATGAGAGACTCGATTTGCTAAGAATTAAATTTGTACTGAATTTTGAGAATTTCACAGATCCCGGCAAATTTGAATAACCTGCAATGAGAGTTGCACGAATCAGCAAAAATATGACTCCCTCCATTGAAGAAGATTGTATGAGCCTCAGAATGCTCACATGACTTCAGGTGCAACCTCATGGGCTTCTACATAATGCCGTACAGCTAACACATCACATAGTAAAGCACAGCCAAACAGAAGAGACTATCCTAGTCTGCATAAAAGTCTATGTAGAGAATGCAACAGCCATATTGAGGTAATTTAGAGTAGTGAGGGGATCTCAAATCTCACAACTTAGAAATTGAGATTGGAAGAGAAAGCAATAAAACCATCGGATTAATACATCAGACTGTAATGTGTTGTAGAACTGCACCACTGAAGAAGATGAGTGTAATAGTCTGGGAGCAATTCAGAGATTCAATTGATAGTGGGAGAAATGGAATTGAAAGAGGTGATAAAGACAGTGGCAGACGTAGTGTGATTGATCAGTGATGTGATGTAGATGGCATCTGTCCAGCTACATTTAAATTCAAATTACACATTTTTTCCTTCCTTCTTAGGCCTCTTTCACACTAACGTTTTTTACAATTAGTCACAATCCGTCAAAATGGTGAAATGACGGAGCCTGTGCAGACTGTAAAAAAAGGATGCACTGGATCCGTTTTTTTGACAGATCCGTAGCGTTTTCCAAGTAATCTGTAGCATCGCTTGGAAAACTGATTGACAGGTTGGTCACACTTGTCAAACATAGTGTTTGACAAGTGTGACCAACTTTGCACTATTGATGCTGCCTATGCAGCATCAATAGTAAAAATATATAATGTTAAAAATAATAATAATAAAAAATCTTGATATTCTCATCTTCCGGCGTCCCTCGCAGCCTTCCCGATGTTCGTGATGCTAACGATGTTCCTGTTCCCAGTAATGCATTGAGAGAATGACCTGTGATGACGTAGCTGTCTTGCGATGGATTCAGTGCACGACGGATGAAACGGAAGATCATACGTCGCAATCCGTCGCTAATACAAGTCTATGAGAAAAAAATGGATCCAGCAGAAACATTTGCTGGATCCGTTTTTTTCACAAAACGACGCATAGTGACGGAAAAAGAAAGACGGAAGTATGAAAGAAGCCTAAAATGCACTAGAAAGCAGTAGCAAGCCATAGAAAAAAAACCTGAATTCAGTGTCAGTGAGAGCTGGCGCAGTTGCTTGACAGAAGCAACTGAGTTGAGCTTTATTTTTATTTATTGCACAGCCCAATACATGAATGGAGAATAATTGATTTTTTAAAAGTGTAAAAAATTCCTCACAATCTAAACATTTAATTGCAACCGTCTATGGTACAAAGTGTGCATGTTAAAAACATTTTTTTTTTATTTGCACATCTGTTTTGCTACTCAGTGTTTACATTTGTATATGCTACCCTAATACAGTAGCCTTTTGCAAGGAGAGAAAAAATTGCAAAGCTTGTTAAAAAAATATATATTGCGACATTTTCTGAGACCCTTAGCGTTCTCCATTTTTTGGGATTTGGGGCTGGGTGAGGGCTTATTTTTTGTATGCCGAGCTGACGTTTTTATTTATACCATTTTGGTGTGAGATACGATCTTTTGATCACCCCTTATTACATTTTATGCAATGTTGCGGTGACCAAAAAAAACTAATTCTGGCCTTTTGACATTTTTTATGCTACCGATTGAATAATTTTTATAGCTTGAGACATCATCCTATGTTGCGTTAATAAAATAAAAAATAAATAAAACCAAATTGTAAAAATGTTTACAAAAAAGTAAATAATACAGAATTTCAAAATACATGTTTTTATTCCTAATAGCCCCAAAGTGTTCCTTTAGTAGTGTGCCTACATTGTATATTTCATGCAGAAGCTTAATGTTCTCTTCAGAGTGCTAAAATATAATGTTACCTGGTGAACCACAAGAAAACAAGGAAAATAAATCCTTAATAAGTAATAAAACCCCTGATGTGATTAATAAAACTAAATGTGTTTTTATAGTCAACATTAAATTTTTTAATTGTTTCTATAAAACGTTAATGAAACCCTGGGTTCCTTTCCAGTATACCCTATAAGTTATCTGGAAATGACGGTAAGATGAAGAGAAAACTCATTCTGTTAACCATGGACTTCAGGAATTTTCATTTTGTAATACTAAGCTAATGTCACATGAAATTCTATGCAGCACCATATTTTTGGCCATTTGCTACTCTATAGTGTCTTATATGTGTGCTGTATGATATTTGTGCACTAATAATTAGTGCCATATGTGTCCTAAATTTTCTGCTTTAAAACTATTTATTCTTGATATTTGTACTGAAAATTTACTTAGCTCCAAACAGACAAATATGAGTTTTCATTTTCAATTGGTGAATGGGGAAACTGGCAATAATGCAGAATCAGATGGAGAAGCATTACAAAAAAACAGCAATGGATTAACATTCAAATTTACACCAGTAATGAGCAACGATAGACAAAATAATAAATTGATAGGCCAATGCTGTAGACAAAAACATGGACCACGCATCCCAAAATCATACATTGAACTAATGCTGCTAGGCAAAAATATGCAAAACTGAACATGAATTTCTTAGTTTTAAAGTGGTAGTCTACTACTAGAAATACCCCTTCTCATTTCCCATGTTTGCCCCTGTTAAAATAAAATTACTTATACTCACCTCTGGTGTTGGTTCCGTTCCATCGGTGTCGGCACTTGCATTCCCTGTTCCTAAGCAGTGCTGGCTTCACAATTCCCACGTTCTGATGTATAAGTAATCAAGAGGAAGTCAGGATTGCGTCTGATCCGTCATCGCCTCTTGATTACTTTTATGTTCGAAGAAGGGGACAGTGCTGAATGGGCACAGGGTTCGTGTGATATAACCACATGGGAGCCCCGGAAACGTGACTGATGACACTGCTAGAATGGTTATGGAGGTGGGGAGTTGAAGGGTTAAAACTCCACTTACTTCATGGGGGGAGGAGATTCCTATACACCCATCCGTCAAGGTCAATGAAAGCTAAACCATATACGGGAGTGATTACCAATCCAGCAAGAGGCTCAAAGAATTAATTTGATAGATAAAAAGACTTTTAAAGAGTAAAACAGTGTGTATACTGGGAGAGTCACCTGTATTAAAAAAGTAGTACCGAGAGCGCTGGTAAGATTAGTAGTCTCTCTAGGTATTTCTTAAAAGTGGAATATTCATTTTATCACCTCAATTAAAATGCATTCAATACAAATTAAATATGGTGGTATAAATATAAAATGTGGACTTATAAAAATTTTAACAAGCAAAAAATATACTTATCGAAACTGGTTCAGATCAATATTACTTATCCTAATGAAAGCATCATGAAGACTAACACCAAACTTCAATACGTCAATATATGACCAATAAAGATTTGGTGCTTTATCAGCCCTAAAATTTTAAAAAATACCAGTCCGAGGTAAACAAATTATGTTGCTATACCAATAACTTTCTGGCTTTAAGAAACACTAAATGAAATCAAGAACAAAAATTGTGGCAGTCAGTAATGGTTACTTTTATTAACTAAGCATATGGAAAAAATTATGGAATCACCCAATTCTGAGCAAAAAATTATGGAATCATGAAAAACAAACAAACAAAAAACACTCAAACAGATCACTAATATTTTGTTGCACCACCTCTGGCTTTTATAACACCTTGCAGTCTCTGAGACATGGACTTAATGAATGTCAAATAGGACTCTTCATCAATCTGGCTCCAACTTTCTCTGATTGCTGTTGCCAGATCAGCTAAGCAGGTTGGAGCCTTGTCATGGACCATCTTCCACCAAAGATTTTCAATTGGATTCAGATCCGGACTATTTTCAGGCCATGACATTGACCTTATGTGTCTTTTTTCAAGGAATGTTTTCACAGTTTTTGCTTTATGGCAGGATGCAGTATAATCTTGAAAAATGATTTCATCATCCCCAAACATCCTTTCAATTCATGGGATAAGAAAAGTGTCCAAAATATCTACACAAACTTGTGCATTTATTGAAGATGTAATGACAGCCATCTCCCCAGTGCCTTTACCTGACATGCAGCCCCATATCATCAATGACTGTGGAAATTTGCATGTTCTCTTTAGGCAGTCATCTTTATAAATCTCATTGGAACGGCACCAAACAAAAGTTCCAGCATCATCACCTTGCCCAATGCAGATTCGCAACTCATCACTGAATGTGACTTTCATCCAGTCATCCACAGTCCAAGATAGCTTTTCCTTAGCCCATTGTAACCTTGTTTTTTTCTGTTTAGGTGTTAATGATGGCTTTTGTTTAGCTTTTCTGTATGTAAATCCCATAAGTTTTAGGCTGTTTCTTACAGTTCGGTTACATACATTGACTCCAGTTTCCACTCATTCGTTCCTCATTTGTTTTGTTGTGCAGTTCCTGTTTTGGAGACATATTGCTTTAAATTTTTGGTCTTGACGCTTTGATGTGTTCCGAGGTCTACCAGTATGTTTGCCCTTAACAACCTTCCCATGTTGTTTGTATTTGGTCCAGATTTGAGACACAGCTAACTGTGAACAACCAACATTTTTTGCAACATTGCGTGATGATTTACCCTCTTTTAAGAGTTTGATAATCCTCTCCTTTGTTTCAATTGACATTGCTCGTGTTGGAGCCATGATTCATGGCAGTTCACTTGGTGCAACAGTTCTCCAAGGTGTGATCACTCCTTTTTATATGCAGACTAACGAGCAGATCTAATATGATGTAGGTGTTATTTTTGGGTATGAAAATTTACAGGGTGATTCCATAATTTTTTCCTCAGAATTTAGTAATTCCATAATTTTTCCCCTATGCTTGGTTAAAAAAAGTAACCATTACTGACTACCACATTTTTTGTTCATGATTTCTTTTAGTGTTTCTAAAAGCCAGAAAGTTGCCATTTGAAATTACTTTAGTTTTGTGCCATGTCTGTGATCTGCTTTTTTCTGCAAAATTAAATAACTGAATGAACATCCTACAAGGCTGGTGATTCCATAATTTTTGCCAGGGGTTGTATGTGATATTTTTCTGACACTTCTTTCTGCTGACGTTAGCTCCCCGGTGCACTGCGTGACCCATGTTTTAACCAGCCTTTGAATACAATAACAATGACTGTTTTTATATACATATAATATATACATATAATGTACATATATTGCAGAGCACAAGTCTGCAATGACTTTAGTCTGCTGTGTGATTCCTATAAGTGTGTCCTAGAAGTGTGAAGATGAATTTAGAATTAAAACCAGAAGGATGTATACAGACTGTGCCCTGCTATCTGCCACCATCGCACTCTAACCAGCATGTCTATTCTTCCTACAAACTTGATTGTATGCATCTGGTCCACCCTTAATTCTCTGACCAAGATGAACAGAGACCACTCCTCTCTGCTTCACACCTGAATGCACTTAGTTGTATATATGTTGCATAGCACAACTCTGCAATCACTTTAGTTTGCTTTGTGATTCCTATAAGTGAGTCCTAGAAGTGTGAAGATTAATTTAGAATTAAAACCAGAAGAATGTATACAGACTATGCCCTGCTATCTGCCACCATCGCACTCTAACCAGCATGTCTATTCTTCCTACAGGTATGTTCATGCACCCAGCTCTCCAGCCTTGTCTGTCTATGAAGTGCACATAGTACATCACCCAACTTTCCACACAGACTTTCCTCTGCTCCTAGCATTCTCATGGTATGTTCATGCACCCAGCTATCCAGCCTTGTCTGTCTATGAAGTGCACATAGTACATCACCCAACTTTCCACACAGACTTTCCTCTGCTCCTAGCATTCTCATGGTATGCCTTTCAGCTATCCCCAGCTTACCCTGTGTTATTTATGACCTTGTTTACTCTGGCTTGATTGTATGCATCTGGTCCACCCTTAATTCTCTGATCAAAATGAACAGAGACCACTCCTCTCTGCTTCACACCTGAATGCACTTAATTGTACATATATTGCATAGCACAAGTCTGCAATGACTTTAGTCTGCTGTGTGATTTCTATAAGTGTGTCCTAAAAGTGTGAAGGTTAATTTAGAATTAAAACCAGAATTGAACCAGAAGGGAACTGAAGGAAACTGGCAAGTCACTGTAAACAATGTTTCTGTTTGTTGTCACTCTCACCCCTATAATCCTTCACTTTCTGCAAACTCCCCTAATCGCTACTCCAAGTAAAGAACTGTTCATCTCCTCTTCAATCCTCCCCATCCATCTCACCTCCTCCTCAGAACTGTTCCTTAACATACAATCCTCTGTCTCCAAGCACAGACAGCCCCCTCATGCCCTCTCCTGCTCCCACCTGCTAACACTTTCTCTGCTCCTTCTCACTGCTGGTGATATCTCTCCAAATCCTGGTCCTCCTCACCACATCCCCACAGTCAGTTCTACCTCCCATCCATGCTCTATCACAAATTTCTCTCTACGCCGTTTAGCGATCAGGTTAACCTTTTTTATTGACAGATCGGGCGATTCTGAACGAGGCAATACAAAATATGTGTTTATTTGATTTTTTTATTGTTTTTTTGAATGGAGCGAAAGGGTGGTGATTTAAACTTTCATATTTTTTTTATTTTTGTCAAATTCTTTAAAACATTTTTTTTTACTTTTGCCATGCTTCAATAGCCTCTATGGGAAGCTAGAAGCTGGCACAACTCGATCGGCTCAGCTACATAGCAGCAAAGCTCAGATCGCTCCTATGTAGCTGAATTACTGCATTGCTATGAGCGCCGACCACAGAGTGGTGCTCACAGCAATCCGGCATCAACAACCATAGAGGCCTTCAATAGACCTCTGGTTGTCATGCCGACGCATCACTGACCCCCGATCACGTGACGGGGTCAGCGATGGCATGAAGCGCTAATTAAATGGCGCTGTCAAAGTTTGACAGCGGCAATTAACTAGTTAGTTGATAGCTAAGCTACTGCAATAGCCTGCACATGGGATAAGCAACATAGAGAAACAGAAGAACTATACTACATTTCTAATTGGAGGTATTTGCAAATAATATTATTATTATTATTATTATTACACCAACAGCTTATTGGGATAGGATCTTGGAGATGGGAATATACCTTTAAATTAAATTTCATGGAAACATTGCAATAATGTATGTACTTTTACTTGATTATATTGCACTTTGCCAACTCAAAGATAACTTTTAATGCCATTTAAGGACCATATGTTTCTTACATGACTAAAATTTTAATTTTTCTCAAACTCCATTTAAAACATTTTTTTAATATTGTAACATCCTATTACACAAATGCAGCTCGACATGAATTTTTCATAAGATTCATTAGTAAATCGTGAAGTACTGTATGGGGAAACCACTCAGCCAGATGGGTCTACTTTTCTGTACCACTGAGAACAAGATGTAAAAATCTGCTTTTCTTAAAGAGTGTCTTTGAATGGCCTGGGACAATGATCAAAACTATCCTGGCGATGGTTAAATGCAAACAAAATACATAATAGGCGCAACTTTCTTTGCAAATCCCAATGCACATTGAGCAAATCATGCCTGAGAATTCCAAATACTATTAGTGCTGTGCACCATTTAGCACAAAATCACAATAAGCTTAAACATTTGCTCCAATATTTTGCTTCAGGGACCTTGAATCAACATTAAGAACAAATGAAAACCGCATTTATGCTTAGCTAATTTCCACCTTGGTGCTTTAAAAACTATCCAATGTAATTCCAAGTTTAGGCAAAAAATGCCCAATTTTATTCATTTTTTTTATTCGCAAGTGCTAAATGTTTAATAAGTCAGCATAAAGAATTATCTAGTTAAGCGAATTTATTTTTGATACTTTGGAAACAAAACTGATAACTTCTGCCATGTGTCACCCTGCTGCTATGCAGGTAGATACAGCTCCACTAGATGGCAATAGAGTGGAGAGAGGACTGCACACAGCAGCACAATAGTAAACAAGCCGGGTCGATATTAGTCTGTAGTGCAGTACCAAAGGAATAATCAAGCACAGAGTCAGAAACAAGCTAAATGGGTCAATACTGGTCAGGAGCAGGTATGCCAAAGACAAGAAACAAAACAGCAGGTCAGAGTCCAAGCCAAATCGAGAACCAGGGAATCCAAACAAAAAAGCGGAACACAGAGAGGGGACGGGAAGAGGGGAATAAACAGATATGGGTACAGTCAGCAAAAGCAGCAGGACGAATCAGGGTACGCAGAGTCAGCTACACACGCCATAGACAGAAACTATAACTGACACTGCCTGCAGGATGCAGCGGAGTTAAATAGCAAACCTGAACCCAGAATGAGGCAGAGCAAAGTTAACTCTTGACATGATCAGACCAGGAAAGAGAGACAGGATACAAAACCCGGCCTGGATCATGACACCATGTACATACACTTTGTTAGGGCTGGCAGAACGCACCGAGTATATTTAAATATAATTATTGGTGTGTTCACAGCCCGGGTCCACCATGCAGGAGACGAACCTGCTGCTCGCAAATGGCGGCACAATATGGCGGTATAAGCGAACTCTGTTACTTCTCAGAGTCACACAGAAGGGAAAACGCTGTGCCCTATTAGCGTCACAGGGGAACACAGCTGCCTAACAGAGCAAAAGCAGTGGTAAGGGAGTAGCAAGCACACAAACACCTCCTCTCCGGTGGAGCCGGAATTCTATTGGCTTTACGTCAGCCCTGAATTCACCATACCAAACTCCTCACCGGAGGTGCCGGTATTCTAGTGTCTTATTTCAGCCGGACCATGACCACATGCAGACAAGACCACTGAATAGCAGTGTCCTTCCTTCAATCTCACCAGGTAAGTAGTTCTCTTGGTGGGCAACCTTGTGTAACGTTTGATAAGACCCTATTTGCGCTTTTGTGTCTCCCTCTTTTCTCTGAATATGTATAGAGGTGGCACTTGTCACTGTAATCCTGCCCTTGATGATATGGAGCCTTCTGATAATCCTTCCTTCTAGTGGTCAGTCAGAAAATCGCAACAGCATGATTTATTTTTCTAACACAGATCATATTACTGTATGGTAGCAAAACATTGCATTTTTTAAATACATGTAACGCAAAAACCTTAATTAAGCAACAGGTAATTTTCTATTGTTTCTTTGAACCATACTGAACAAGTGAAGAAACTGACAACTCGAATTATAACATGATATGTTATGTTTTGTTTTATCACTGTCTTACAGAAAAGCTTTTTTCAATGCTAGCCCTTTAACCTAATAAGGATCCAAGAGTTTTCAGAATTTAGGGTTTTGTAATTTCCTTCACTTATTGAAAAAAAAATCATAACTTTTTACTACTCTGTCAGCATAACCAAATGAGGGCTAATGTTTGGACTAATGAGTTTTAGTTTGGAATGACATTATTTGTTTTACCCTTATAATTTACAAGAAACAGGAAAAAATCTAAATGCGGGGAAATGGTGAAATAAATGCAATTCCAATGTTATCTTTTGTTTTTTATGACGTTGATGATGTCTCTATGATTTTAGTGATTGCAAACCTGTACTTTTTAAGCAAATATGTCAGCAACTTTTTGCTATGTAGAATTACAGAATCATAGAATGTTAGAGTTGGAAGGCACTTCTGTGGACATCACACTAAACCATCTCAGAGAGATGTCTGTCCATACTCTGTTTAAAGACTTCCATTGAAGGAGAACTCACTGGAATCTGAGGACAACATGAGGTAGGGGTTAAAAACACTGAATTCAACTATGAGTCACTTATCAATCTATGTGCTGTTGTTTACTTACAATTAAGTTTTATCACTAGGAGATTATCATTACCTCCTGCCAAGTCAACTCCGCCTCCTCCTCTGATAACAGCTAACTGTCAATAGACATTGTACATAGAGAGCTGTGTTTACTTCTCAGCTTTGCTGCATTCTACACCTAAGAACTCTTATTGTGTCACAACTGCTGCAATCAGTAAACTAAGTGATACATCACTGGAATCAGGGTCTCTTTTCCTACATTATGCTGCTCTTAGATGAGGTAGCAAAACGCTGGTGATAGATTTCATTAAACCGGTGAAAAAAAATTACAAATTTGTAATTTTTTGCTTGTCTCACCATTTCCTGAGACTGACCAATTTTTTTTTTCTGTCAATGGAGCTGTGTGATGGCTTATTTTTTGTCTCCTTGGCTGTTTTTATTGATACCATTTTGGTATATATACAGTGGGGCAAAAAAGTATTTAGTCAGTCAGCAATAGTGCAAGTTCCACCACTTAAAAAGATGAGAGGCGTCTGTAATTTACATCATAGGTAGACCTCAACTGTGGGAGACAAACTGAGAAAACAAAATCCGGAAAATCACATTGTCTGTTTTTTTAACATTTTATTTGCATATTATGGTGGAAAATAAGTATTTGGTCAGAAACAAAATTTCATCTCAATACTTTGTAATATATCCTTTGTTGGCAATGACAGAGGTCAAACGTTTTCTGTAAGTCTTCACAAGGTTGCCACACACTGTTGTTGGTATGTTGGCCCATTCCTCCATGCAGATCTCCTCTAGAGCAGTGATGTTTTTGGCTTTTCGCTTGGCAACATGGACTTTCAACTCCCTCCAAAGGTTTTCTATAGGGTTGAGATCTGGAGACTGGCTAGGCCACTCCAGGACCTTGAAATGCTTCTTACGAAGCCACTCCTTCGTTGCCCTGGCGGTGTGCTTTGGATCATTGTCATGTTGAAAGACCCAGCCACGTTTCATCTTCAATGCCCTTGCTGATGGAAGGAGGTTTGCACTCAAAATCTCACGATACATGGCCCCATTCATTCTTTCATGTACCCGGATCAGTCGTCCTGGCCCCTTTGCAGAGAAACAGCCCCAAAGCATGATGTTTCCACCACCATGCTTTACAGTAGGTATGGTGTTTGATGGATGCAACTCAGTATTCTTTTTCCTCCAAACACGACAAGTTGTGTTTCTACCAAACAGTTCCAGTTTGGTTTCATCAGACCATAGGACATTCTCCCAAAACTCCTCTGGATCATCCAAATGCTCTCTAGCAAACTTCAGATGGGCCCGGACATGTACTGGCTTAAGCAGTGGGACACGTCTGGCACTGCAGGATCTGAGTCCATGGTGGCGTAGTGTGTTACTTATGGTAGGCCTTGTTACATTGGTCCCAGCTCTCTGCAGTTCATTCACTAGGTCCCCCCGCGTGGTTCTGGGATTTTTGCTCACCGTTCTTGTGATCATTCTGACCCCACGGGGTGGGATTTTGCGTGGAGCCCCAGATCGAGGGAGATTATCAGTGGTCTTGTATGTCTTCCATTTTCTAGTTATTGCTCCCACTGTTGATTTCTTCACTCCAAGCTGGTTGGCTATTGCAGATTCAGTCTTCCCAGCCTGGTGCAGGGCTACAATTTTGTTTCTGGTGTCCTTTGACAGCTCTTTGGTCTTCACCATAGTGGAGTTTGGAGTCAGACTGTTTGAGGGTGTGCACAGGTGTCTTTTTATACTGATAACAAGTTTAAACAGGTGCCATTACTACAGGTAATGAGTGGAGGAAAGAGGAGACTCTAAAAGAAGAAGTTACAGGTCTGTGAGAGCCAGAAATCTTGATTGTTTGTTTCTGACCAAATACTTATTTTCCACCATAATATGCAAAAAAAATGATAAAAAAACAGACAATGTGATTTTCTGGATTTTTTTTTCTCAGTTTGTCTCCCATAGTTGAGGTCTACCTATGATGTAAATTACAGACGCCTCTCATCTTTTTAAGTGGTGGAACTTGCACTATTGCTGACTGACTAAATACTTTTTTGCCCCACTGTATATGTGAATGTACTGATTTGTGTATATTTTTGTTTCTTTTTTTGTTGAAGCAAGTAATTCTAGAGTTCAGATTTTCCATTTTTGAGTTTTCGTTTTTTGCCCCCCTTTCTTCGCAGAGCCATAACTTTTTTATTTTTCCATCAATATGGCCACGTGATGTCTTTTTTTTTCGTGTGTGTGGGACATGTTGTATTTTTGAACGACACCATTAGTTTTAACATATCTGTAAATGATTTGGTTTTAAGGATTTCATCTCAGCAGCGCGTAAGTGATACCTTCCCATCGTTTTCCTCACAACAATGTAACATCGCCATTGGGAACACTGGAATGGTGCCGCTACGGGATGTAGCAGGAGCATATAATGTTTTTATTTTATTTCAGGTCCTGAATAGGTTAAGCTAAGATTACTCAGTAGTGGACAACCCCTTAACGCTTTGTAATGTTTTAAGACACAAAAACACACAGAGAGGTAAAAAAATACTCTGTTGCAAAAAAGTCACAGCAAATAAGCAAGTGCTAGTCAAAAAATGAAAAAATACAGGGTATTTATTTAATACGTTTTTTTGCAAAAAAATGTATGTTAAGCTGCTCCACCAATCGCCAAGGTATACCCATAATAGAGCAGTCCTACCTAATGTACATAATCCCTATCTGATGTATTTAAAAACCTGATCATCTGTATAGTACCTGTATAAGCAGGGTTCAGAGAGAAAAAATATACATGTGGACATGCAGGATGGAACAGCTACAATGCAAATGACCCACAGAGGAGTGGTGGACTCCCTAGTCTTGTAGAAACAAGAGAACAATTATAGAACCAAAAACACATGGGCTACTTGCACAGTGAACAAGTCTGTAGAAGCCTGTTCACACCACCAAAGAACTTGAAGACACAAAAACGCACAGAGAGGTCAAAAATACTCTGTTGCAAAAAAGTCACAGTAAATAAGCAAGTGCTAGTCAAAAAATGAAAAAATACAGTAATGTTTTACTATTCTAGTTCAGACCTTATAATGCCGCTGCTCTATGAATGCCGCTCAGCCGACCTACATACAGGTTTTCAATTCAAAGTTAAAAAACTCTTAACCTTAACGAAAGTAACAAGAAAGAAAGGGAAATTCTTACCTGCCCACATGCCAGACCCATGCCCCTTTCTCCCATGCCATGGGGGCAAGAAAGATTCAACTCCAGGGCGTCTGCACCTGAAGCCTGTAAATATAGTAATGAAAGTCAGATAACTATAGATTAATGTATGCATGTGTACAGTAGACGTTGTTACTAGTAATTATAGTTAGTGATGGTTAAGGAACATATCTGATTGCCATTTGGGAAAAAGAGATGAGAGGTCAGGTGAGCATTATTATTATTTGATTTTATATAGTTTTTCCAGCCCTCTCCAGCTCCACAAAACAGCAAATTCAGCCAGCTGCCATTTTGTTTCATACTTAATACATATACGTGTTTTTATAACATTGAAGGCGAATTAAATTTCACTAAAAAAAAATCACTCATTTATATTCATAAATATGTTATGGAACTAATAATTTAAAAGGTAACAATTTATGCTTTAAAAACTATGTGGATGTACAATCTTCTGAAAATGACCAGTCACATGGAGACTCCCGGTGCAAAGATGTCCCCAAACCGCCCCAAACCTCACTTCACTAGGTAACGCACCATCTGAGTATTGCAATTTATACTGTGAGTTCATTGCAAAAAAGCAAGCATTATTTAAAAAGAGATTAGGAAAGTATTGAGCTGGATCATTTCTATGAAGACATTTTCATTTCTATGGGATGGAATGACAATGAGACAATGAGACGTTTTCCCACCATTTCCATTCTCACGGTCCGTAAACATTAGGCTGCGCTCGAATATCATCTGTGTGCCATCTGATGTTTTTCAAGGACCCATTAATTTGCATTGCCGATTTTGACCCGACACAAATCAAAATTGGACATGTCTCCGATTTTAACCTCAGACTGCTTGGTCCGTAGAAAAAATATTGACACATGCATAGCCCCATGGAATATCATGAGTATGAGTGTTATCTATGAAATTCGAGGATAGCACTCATCTGATATAATCGGTTGTGTACATGAGACCTAATAGTGAGTCTGCCATTTGGTACCACATGTGTGCCTCATCATTTTGACATGAACGTAAAACTTGTGCATTATTTTAGCTCCATAAGAAGTATTTTCTGGGCAGCACCGTGGCTCAGTGGCTAGCACTGTTGCTTTGCAGAGTAGGGGTCTGGGTTCAAATCCCACCAGGTATAATATCTGCCAGGAGTTTGTATGTTCTCCTCGTGTTTGCATGGGTTTCCTCCCACAGTCCAAAAACATACCGATAAGGAATCTAGATTGTGAGCCCCGTCGGGGACGGTGCCGATAATGTCTGTAAAGCGCTGTGGAATTAATCTAATATATAAAGCTGAATGTGTGTGTATGTGTGTATGTGTGTATGTCCGGGATTGGCATCTGCACCGTCGCAGCTACAGCCACAAAATTTTGCACAGTCACACGTCTGGACCCCGAGAGCGTCATAGGCTGTGTTGTGAGGCGAAATTTTAACCCTGCGCTTCCAATTCACCAAACAATTTTGCCCCTATCTACATAATGGGGAAAAAGTGAAAGGAAAAGTGTTGGAGGCAAATTGACAGCTGCCAGATGTGAACAAGGGGGACTTAAAGAATGAGAGCGATGGCGCCAAAGAGTATATACCGTACAGTTGCTAGGGTGGGTGTTGTGAGTTCTGTTTTTGGGCTCCCTCTGGTGGTTACTAGGGTTGAGCGAAACGGGTCGAACATTTTCAAAAGTCGCCGACTTTTGGCGAAGTCGAGTTTCATGAAACCCGATCCGACCCCTGTGCGTGGTCGGCCATGCGGTACGCGACTTTCGCGCCAAAGTCGCGTTTCAATGACGCGAAAAGCGCCATTTCTCAGCCAATGAAGGTAAACGCAGAGTGTGGGCAGCGTGATGACATAGGTCCTGGTCCCCACCATCTTAGAGAAGGGCATTGCAGTGATTGGCTTGCTGTCCGCGGTGTCACAGGGGCTATAAAGGGGCGTTCCCGCCGACCGCCATGTTACTGCTGCTGATCTGAGCTTAGGGAGAGGTTGCTGCCGCTTCGTCAGAAGCAGGGATAGCGTTAGGCAGGGTCCATTAACCACAAAACCGCTTGTGCTGTAGCGATTTCCACTGCCCAACACCACCTTCGGTGTGCAGGGACAGTGAAAGCTCCTTTTTTTTTTTTTTTCCTCAGCGCTGTAGCTCATTGGGCTGCCCTAGAAGGCTCCCTGATAGCTGCATTGCTGTGTGTACGCCGCTGTGCAAACCAACTGCTTTTTTCAAAGCACAAATCCTCTTGTTCCTTCCTTTCTGCACAGCTATCTTGTTTGTTTGTCCACACTTTTTATTTAATTTGTGCATCAGTCCACTCCTTATTGCTGCCTGCCATACCTGGCTGAGATTACTGCAGGGAGATAGTAATTGAAGGACAGTTCCTTTTTTTTTTTTTTTTGTGGGAGATTAAGATTGACATTTCTGCTAGAGTGCCATCTCTGTCTGTGTCATCTCTCACTCAGTGGGCCATAGAAAGCCTATTTATTTTTTTGCTTGATTTGGGTTCCAAAATCTACCAGAAAAAATCACAACATCAATCAGTGGGAGAAAAATATTGGCCTCAGGGCTTGTGTGCCACTCCTTACTCCTGTGTGTGCCATCTCTCACTCAGTGGGCCATAGAAAGCCTATTAATTTTTTTGCTTGATTTGGGTTCTAAATTCTACCTGAAAAAATCAATAAATCAATCAGTGGGAGATTAATATTGGCCTTTGGGCTTGTGTGCCAGTCCTAAGCGTGCCATCTCTCTCTCTCTCAGATAGTGGGCCATAGAAAGCCTATTTTTTTTATTATTTTATTGGGTTTATAAATTTTCCCTGGAAAAAAAAAAAAAGTGGGAGATTAATATTGGCCTCTGGGCTTGTGTGCCAGTCCTGAGCGTGCCATCTCTCTCACAAATAGTGGGCCATAGAAAGCCTATTTATTTTTTTGGTTGATTTGGGTTCATAATACTACCTGAAAAAATCAATCAATCAATCAGTGGGAGATTAATATTGGCCTTTGGGCTTGTGTGCCAGTCCTAAGCATGCCATCTCTCTCTCTCAGATAGTGGGCCATAGAAAGCCTATTTATTATTATTTTTTTTATTGGGTTTATAAATTTTCCCTGGAAAAAAAAAAAAATGGGAGATTAATATTGGCCTCTGGGCTTGTGTGCCAGTCCTGAGCGTGCCATCTCTCTCACAAATAGTGGGCCATAGAAAGCCTATTAATTTTTTTGCTTGATTTGGGTTCCAAAATCTACCAAAAAAAATCACTAAATCAATCAGTGGGAGATTAATATTGGCCTCTGGGCTTGTGTGCCACTCCTGACTCCTGTGAGCGTCATCTGTCACTCAGTGGGCCCTAGAAAGCCTATTTTTTGTTTTATTTGTTTTCTAAATTCTCCCTGAAAAAATCATTTTATTTTCTTTGGTTTCTAAATTATTCCTGAAAAAAATCATTTTTTTTGTATTTTTTTTTCTCTAAAGTCTCCCTGAAAAAAAAAATAAAAAATCTGTGGGAGATTCATATTGCCCCTTCTGCTTGTGTGCCAGTCTTGACTCCTGGGTGTGCCATCTCTCTCTCTCTCCCCAATTGTGGGCCATAGAAAGCCTATTAATTTTTTTGCTTGATTTGGGTTCCAAAATCTACCAAAAATAATCACTAAATCAATCAGTGGGAGATTAATATTGGCCTCTGGGCTTGTCTGCCACTCCTGACTCCTGTGTGCGTCATCTGTCACTCAGTGGGCCCTAGAAAGCCTATTTTTTGTTTTATTTGTTTTCTAAATTCTCCCTGAAAAAATCATTTTATTTTCTTTGGTTTCTAAATTATTCCTGAAAAAAATCATTTTTTTTGTATTTTTTTTCTCTAAAGTCTCCCTGAAAAAAAAAAAAAATCTGTGGGAGATTCATATTGCCCCTTCTGCTTGTGTGCCAGTCTTGACTCCTGGGTGTGCCATCTCTCTCTCTCTCCCCAATTGTGGGCCATAGAAAGCCTATTAAGTTTTTTGCTTGATTTGGGTTCCAAAATCTACCAAAAAAAATAACTAAATCAATCAGTGGGAGATTAATATTGGCCTCTGGGCTTGTGTGCCACTCCTGACTCCTGTGTGCGTCATCTGTCACTCAGTGGGCCCTAGAAAGCCTATTTTTTGTTTTATTTGTTTTCTAAATTCTCCCTGAAACAATCATTTTATTTTCTTTGGTTTCTAAATTATTCCTGAAAAAAAATCATTTTTTTTGTATTTTTTTTTTCTCTCAAATCTCCCTGAAAAAAAAAAAAAAAAAATCTGTGGGAGATTCATATTGCCCCTTCTGCTTGTGTGCCAGTCTTGACTCCTGGGTGTGCCATCTCTCTCTCTCTCCCCAATTGTGGGCCATAGAAAGCCTATTAATTTTTTTGCTTGATTTGGGTTCCAAAATCTACCAAAAAAAATCACTAAATCAATCAGTGGGAGATTAATATTGGCCTCTGGGCTTGTGTGCCACTCCTGACTCCTGTGTGCGTCATCTGTCACTCAGTGGGCCCTAGAAAGCCTATTTTTTGTTTTATTTGTTTTCTAAATTCTCCCTGAAACAATCATTTTATTTTCTTTGGTTTCTAAATTATTCCTGAAAAAAATCATTTTTTTTGTATTTTTTTTTCTCTCAAGTCTCCCTGAAAAAAAAAAAAAAAAAAATTTGTGGGAGATTCATATTGCCCCTTCTGCTTGTGTGCCAGTCTTGACTCCTGGGTGTGCCATCTCTCTCTCTCCCCAATTGTGGGCCATAGAAAGCCTATTAATTTTTTTGCTTGATTTGGGTTCCAAAATCTACCAAAAAAAATAACTAAATCAATCGGTGGGAGATTAATATTGGCCTCTGGGCTTGTGTGCCACTCCTGACTCCTGTGTGCGTCCTCTCTCACTCAGTGGGCCCTACAAAGCCTTTTTTTTTTTTTTTTCCTAAATTCTCCCTGAAACAATCATTTCATTTTATTTGTTTTATAAATTCTTCTGTAAAAAATAATTTTTTTTTAATTTTTTTTTTTTCTGAAGTCTCCCTTTTAAAAAAAACAAACACAAATCAGTGGGAGATAAATATTTACATTTGCGCTTCAGTGACAGTCCTGCGTGTGTGCCATCTCATTTGTTGCCACCAACAACAGAGTGTGTAACATTGTGCCTGATTTTCGTTGTGGTCTCACTCACCTGTAAAGGGGTAGCTAAATCATACTGAAGTTATAGCTCACCGTGTAAGTTGTGTGACAGCAACAAATACCGTTCGTTTGGTAACGTTTTTAAAACAATGAGGAAGTCTGGTGGAAGAGGTCGTGGCCGGGGGCGTTCATTGTCAGCTGGTAATGAGGGTAGTGGTAGTGGTGGAGCATCAGGTGGTCGTGGGAAAAAAAATATTGCACCTAAGTCTGGAGCTGTGGAGCCAGGTTCGTCGTCTGGCTACACAAGGCCTCGAACCCTCCCTTTTCTGGGAGTAGGAAAACCGCTTTTAAAGCCGGAGCATCAAGAGCAAGTTTTGGCTTATCTTGCTGACTCAGCCTCTAGCTCTTTTGCCTCCTCTCGTGAAACTGGTAAAAGTAAAAGCAGCGCGTCGTTAGTGGATGTTCACGGTCAGGGACAAGTCGCTTCCTTGTCCTCTTCAGCAAAAACAACAACAGAGAAGAATGCAGCAGGTGACACAACGGGTTACTCCATGGAGCTCTTTACACATACCGTCCCTGGCTTAGAAAGTGAAGCAGTTAACAGTCCATGCCCATTACAAGTTGAATCTGACATGGAGTGCACTGATGCACAGCCACAGCCAGACTACTATGCTGGTCCTTTGACTCAGACCACAACATTGCCCTCGCAGGGTGCTGATCAAGAATCAGACCCTGATGAGACTATGTTGCCCCATCACGAACGCTATACCACCGACCGACACGGTGACACAGACGAAGTTGCACACGAGCTACAAGAAGAGGTAATAGATGACCCAGTTCTTGACCCTGATTGGCAGCCATTGGGGGAACAGGGTGCAGGCGGCAGCAGTTCTGAAGCGGAGGAGGAGGGGCCGCAGCAGGCATCAACATCGCAACAGGTTCCATCTGCCGGGCCCGTATCTTGGCCAAAACGCGTGGCAAAGTCAAAACCTGTTGGAGGACAGCGTGGCCATCCTGTTAAAGCTCAGTCTGCAATGCCTGAAAAGGTATCCGATGCTAGAAAGAGTGCAGTCTGGCATTTTTTTAAACAACATCCAATTGATCAGCACAAAGTAATCTGTCAAAAATGTTCAACTACCTTAAGCAGAGGGCAGAATCTGAAAAGTCTCAATACAAGTTGCATGCATAGACATTTAACCACCATGCATTTGCAAGCTTGGACTAACTACCAAACGTCCCTTAAGGTTGTAGCACCCTCGGCCAATGAAGCTACTCATCAACGCAACATCCCTTCCGGCAGTGTAGGGCCACCATTTTCTGCACCACCTGCAGTATCTGTGCAGGTTTCTTTGCCAGGCCAAAGCAGTCAGGGTCAGGGAATCTCCAGTTTCGTAGTAGGAAACACTGCATCTAGGGCACCGGCGGCAACAATACCATCTCCCACCGTCTCTCAGTCTGCCATGTCCACCGGCACCCCCGCTAGTTCCACGATCTCCAGCTCTCCAGTCCAGCTCACCCTACATGAGACTATGGTTAGAAAAAGGAAGTACTTAGCCTCGCATCCGCGTACACAGGGTTTGAACGCCCACATAGCTAGACTAATCTCGTTAGAGATGATGCCCTACCGGTTAGTTGAAAGCGAAGCTTTCAAAGACCTGATGGACTACGCTGTACCACGCTACGAGCTACCCAGTCGACACTTTTTTTCCAGAAAAGCCATCCCAGCCCTCCACCAGCATGTTAAAGAGCGCATCGTCCATGCACTCAGGCAATCTGTGAGCACAAAGGTGCACCTGACAACAGATGCATGGACCAGTAGGCATGGCCAGGGACGTTACGTGTCCATCACGGCACACTGGGTAAATGTGGTGGATTCAGGGTCCACAGGGGACAGAAAGTTTGGGACAGTTCTGCCTAGCCCACGGTCTAGGAAACAATTGGCTGTAGCCGTTCGCACCCCCTCCTCCTCCTCCTCCTCCTCGTCCTCCTGCAGAAGCGAGAGCTCGTCCACAGACCGCAGTCGCACAACCACTCCATCCGCAGCTGCCACTGTTGCACACCAGGTCTCCCATTATGGGGCAGCTACTGGCAAACGTCAGCAGGCTGTATTGGCTATGAAGTGTTTGGGCGACAACAGACACACCGCGGAAGTTCTGTCCGAGTTCTTGCAGCAAGAAACGCAGTCGTGGCTGGGCACTGTAGATCTTGAGGCAGGCAAGGTAGTGAGTGATAACGGAAGGAATTTCATGGCTGCCATCTCCCTTTCCCAACTGAAACACATTCCTTGCCTGGCTCACACCTTAAACCTGGTGGTGCAGTGCTTCCTGAAAAGTTATCCGGGGTTATCCGACCTGCTCCTCAAAGTGCGTGGACTTTGCGCACATATCCGCCGTTCGCCTGTACACTCCAGCCGTATGCAGACCTATCAGCGTTCTTTGAACCTTCCCCAGCATCGCCTAATCATAGACGTTGTTACAAGGTGGAACTCAACACTGCACATGCTTCAGAGACTGTGCGAACAGAGGCGGGCTGTTATGTTTTTGTGGGAGGATACACATACACGGGCAGGCAGTAGGATGGCAGACATGGAGTTGTCAGGTGTGCAGTGGTCGAAGATTCAAGACATGTGTCAAGTCCTTCAGTGTTTTGAGGAATGCACACGGCTGGTTAGTGCAGACAACGCCATAATAAGCATGAGCATCCCCCTAATGTGTCTGCTGATGCAAAGTTTGATGCACATAAAGGATCAGGCGTCTGCACCAGAGGAAGAGGAAAGCCTTGATGACAGTCAGCCATTGTCTGGTCAGGGCAGTGTACAGGACGAGGTAGCGGGCGAAGAGGAGGTGGAGGATGAGGAGGATGATGGGGATGAGTATATTTTTAATGAGGAAGCTTTCCCGGGGTCATTGGAAATTGGTGGCGTGGCAAGGGCGGGTTCTGGTTTTTTGAGGGACACAAGTGACGTAGATTTGCCTGCAACTGCCCCTCAACCAAGCACAACCGCAGATTTGACAACTGGAACTTTGGCCCACATGGCGGATTATGCCTTGCGTATCCTCAAAAGGGACACACGCATTACAAAAATGATGAACGATGACGATTACTGGTTGGCCTGCCTCCTTGATCCTCGCTATAAAGGCAAATTGCAAAATATTATGCCACATGAGAACTTGGAACTAATATTAGCAACAAAACAATCAACTCTTGTTGACCGTTTGCTTCTGGCATTCCCTGCACACAGCGCCCGTGATCGTTCTCACACGAGCTCCAGGGACCAGCAGACCAGAGGTGTTAGAGGGGCAGAAATCAGAAGTGGCGTTGGCCAGAGGGGTTTTCTGACCAGGTTGTGGAGTGATTTTGCTATGACCGCAGACAGGACAGGTACTGCAGCATCAATTCAAAGTGACAGGAGACAACATTTGTCCAGTATGGTTACAAACTATTTTTCATCCCTTATCGACGTTCTCCCTCAACCGTCATTCCCATTTGATTACTGGGCATCCAAATTAGACACCTGGCCAGAATTGGCAGAATATGCATTGCAGGAGCTTGCTTGCCCGGCAGCTAGTGTCCTATCAGAAAGAGTATTCAGTGCTGCAGGTTCAATACTAACTGAAAAAAGGACTCGTCTGGCTACCCAAAATGTAGATGATCTAACCTTCATTAAAATGAACCACAACTGGATTTCGAAATCTTTTGCCCCACCTTGCCCGGCTGACACCTAACTTTCCTATGAAAAGGTCTTGCCTGTGGACTCTTCTGAATGACTTTTCCAATCTCGTAATTTTCTGCACCTGATTGTCCAGCATACGACATGTTTACTCCTAACAAAATGGCCAAACTCCCCACACGGGGCCGTGGTATCGCCACTTTGCGCCAGCACCCGTGAGAGTGTTGTTTGTCTGAAGAGGTGGGTGTGCCCGCTTTTGGTCGAAGGCACTGCCACTGGGTCCCTCATAGTACAATAAAGTGTCTCTGGCGGTGGTGGTGCGCACCCAACGTCAGACACACCATTGTAATATGAGGGGCCCTGGGCCTGTACCGCCGGCCACAAGACAGTTCCCCCCCCCAGCTCAAACAGTGCTCTACCACTAGCAAAATTATATCTCACAGCTTCACCAATGTTTAGTCTATGCGCTGACATCCTTCAATGCCTGGCACTGACAATACCATTGTTTTGACATTTTTGTTATGTTAGGCCTTCGAAGCCTGTCTGCGGTCCGTTCTTTCTACAACTACTACACTGACCAGGCCACTGCTGGCCGTGTTCCCCTGGAACCAATTTAAACTTGCCTACAGCCAGCCCAATTTTGTTATGTTAGGCCTTCTTAGCCTGTCTGCCGTCACTCCTTCCACTAGACTTCCACTGACCAGACCACTGTTGCCCGTGTACCCCTGGAACCAATTTTAAATTGCCAACAGCCAAATGTTATTATGTTAGGCCTTTGATGCCTGTCTGCCGTCACTCCTTCCACTAGACTTCCACTGACCAGACCACTGTTGCCCGTGTACCCCTGGAACCAATTTTAAATTGCCAACAGCCCAATGTTATGATGTTAGGCCTTTGATGCCTGTCTGCCGTCACTCCTTCCACTAGGCCTCCACTGACCTGTCTACTGCTGCCCGTGTTCCCATGGAACCAATTGTAAATTGCCTACAGCCAGCCCATTTTATTACGTTAGGCCTTCGAAGCCTGTCTGCGGTCCCTCCTTCCACTAGGCCTCCACTTACCTGTCTACTGCTGCCCGTGTTCCCCTGGAACCAATTTTAAATTGCCTACAGGCAGCCCAATTTATTATGTTAGGCCTTCGAAGCCTGTCTGCGGTCCCTCCTTCCACTAGGCCTCCACTTACCTGTCTACTGCTGCCCGTGTTCCCCTGGAACCAATTTTAAATTGCCTACAGCCAGCCCATTTTATTATGTTAGGCCTTCGAAGCCTGTCTGCGGTCCCTCCTTCCACTAGGCCTCCACTGACCTGTCTACTGCTGCCCGTGTTCCCCTGGAACCAATTTTAAACTGCCTACAGGCAGCCCAATTTATTATGTTAGGGCTTCGAAGCCTGTCTGCGGTCCCTCCTTCCACTAGGCCTACACTGACCTGTCTACTGCTGCCCGTGTACCCCTTGAACCAACATCATAAAATAAAATAAAAAGTATTTTGCTTATAAAAAAGAAAATACTGGTGAGATATCAAATGCAGACATTTTAACATTAAAAACAAACACACAACTAAAATCTGGTACAGTACTAAAAATGGCCACCAGCTACAATTACTTTATCCTGCAAGTATTTAACTGAAAGGTTTTTTAAATTGAAAACACAGATATGGCATCCACCGAGTGTTGTCCTGTCGCGTCTTCTTTATATTATTGCCGAGAAGATGCAAAACAATGAAAATAATAAAATCATTAATTACCAAAATAATAGAGAAAGTCAACACCACATTGCAAATAAACATTCATTCCAAATAAAGAAGCAGGGCGCGTCCGAGGGTGAGTATATACCTAATAAGAATATAATCACCCTCGGACGCGCAATGCTTATTTCCAACAGCCTTCCTTCCTAAGAATCAGCCCCGGTGTAGAGAGACGTTGTGTTACACTTCAAGGTGTTCCCCAGGTTGTCTTTCCTGAGCTTCGATCTTCCGGCTCTCGTTTAGTAGTTCTTGGAAACTACACTGCATTAGGCCTTCAAATTGGGTATGGGGTGTAGAGAGAGGGTGTGTTACACTCCAAGGTGTTCCCCAGGTTGCCTTTCCTGAGCTTCGATCTTCCGGCTCTCGTTTAGTAGTTGTTGGAAACTACACTGCATTAGGCCTTCAAATTGGGTATGGGGTGTAGAGAGAGGGTGTGTTACACTCCAAGATGTTCCCCAGGTTGCCTTTCCTGAGCTTCGATCTTCCGGCTCTCGTTTAGTAGTTCTTGGAAACTACACTGCATTAGGCCTTCAAATTGGGTATGGGGTGTAGAGAGAGGGTGTGTTACACTCCAAGGTGTTCCCCAGGTTGCCTTTCCTGAGCTTCGATCTTCATGCTCTTGTTTAGTAGTTGTCGGAAACTACGCTGCATTAGGCCTACAAATTGGGTATGGGGTGTAGAGAGAGGGTTTGTTACACTCCAAGGTGTTCCCCAGGTTGCCTTTCCTGAGCTTCGATCTTCCGGCTCTCGTTTAGTAGTTGTTGGAAACTACGCTGCATTAGGCCTTCAAATTGGGTATGGGGTGTAGAGAGAGGGTGTGTTACACTCCAAGGTGTTCCCCAGGTTGCCTTTCCTGAGCTTCGATCTTCCGGCTCTCGTTTAGTAGTTCTTGGAAACTACACTGCATTAGGCCTTCAAATTGGGTATGGGGTGTAGAGAGAGGGTGTGTTACACTCCAAGGTGTTCCCCAGGTTGCCTTTCCTGAGCTTCGATCTTCCGGCTCTCGTTTAGTAGTTCTTGGAAACTACACTGCATTAGGCCTACAAATTGGGTATGGGGTGGAGAGAGATGGTGTGTTACACTCCAAGGTGTTCCCCAGGTTGCCTTTCCTGAGCTTCTATCTTCAGGCTCTCATTAAATTGTGGTTAAATGGAACAACTGCATTTGGCGTACTAGTTGGTTTGGGGCCTACTATCGGTGTCTGCCACTCCTTGCTGTTCTCCTGGTTTCCTGTCCTGAAATTCCATTTTCAGGCTCTCGTTAAGTAGTTGTTAATGTTAGACTGCATTTGGCCTACTAGTTGGGTTGGGGCCTACTATCGGTGTCTGCCACTCCTTGCTGTTCTCCTCCACTGAACAAAGCTGTGCCGCCTGTTTACTACGGTTGCCAATTTTGAACTGCATTTCGACTACTTACTGATTTGGCCCTACTCTCTGTGTCAGCCTCTTATTCCAGTTGTCCTCCACTGCAATGCCCCCTGGTTATTCCTGTGTTACCAATTTTGAACTGCATTTAGCCCACTTTATTCTTTGGGCCTATATCTGTGTTTCCACTTCATCGTGCCCATTGCCCAGCCAGTGATAGATGAGTCTGCTGGTACATTGACCCATAACGCAACATTCCCCGTGCATGCTACACAACAACATTGTGACCCTGCTGAAAGTCAAGTTGCTCTTCCCGCATACCATACCACCTTACACGGGGACAAAGAGGAAGGTGCAGATGAAAGTGCAGGTTCCTTCATCAGGTGGGGGGAGGAATACTAGTTGGCGATGTCACTGGCACAGGGCCTCTCATAGTACGCAAAAGTGTTGCTGCCGGTGGGAGGCGCCCCCGCCGTGCAAACACACCGCTGTACTTTGAGGGGCCCTGTGCCAGTGCCAATGCCAACAAGTGGGCCCCCCCTGCTTGCTCAGGATCACAGCACTTGCAAAGTTGAAATACTTACCTCTCCCTGCTCCACTGCCGTGACGTGGTCCAGATTTCCTGGGCCCACTAATTACTTGAACCAGCCCTACCCCACACAACTTTAGCCAAATGACCCCCAATTTCAAATGCCTTCCAATTATTATAAGGTAAATTACGCTTGACAAGCTTCATTAAGAAGAATGGATGGTTTTGACATTAAAATGGGCACTCTAGGTGTTTTCCTGGCCCCCACTCACTGCCGACTAAGCTGCCCCATTGACTTGCATTGGGTTTCGTGTTTCGGTCGATCCCGACTTTTCGCCATAATCGGCCGATTTCACTCGACCCGACTTTTGAGATAGTCGGGTTTCGCGAAACCCGGCTCGACTCTAAAAAGGTCAAGGTCGCTCAACTCTAGTGGTTGCTGATGGTACTGGGTGATTTGTGTTCTGCTGTCTCTGGTGTCCACCTGTTCTATTAGGATTTGGGAGTTTCCTATTTAACCGGGCTTTCTTGTCATTTCCCCGCCGGCTATCAAGGTTATCAGAGTGTTTTGTTACCTCAGCTTCTGGCTTCAGTAATCTTCAGGACTAGCTAAGTTTTTGATTTTCTTGTTCCACGTTTTGCTTTATTTTTGTCTTGTCCAGCTTGCATGTAATTGTTTCTTTGCTGCTGGTTGCTCTAGTGGGCTGTAATTGCTCCTCATGTTCCATGAGTTGGAACATGAGTTCAAGTAATTACAGGATGGTTTTTTGAAGGGTTTTTTGCTGACCGCGCAGTTTACTTTTGTATCCTCTGCTATCTAGTTTAAGCGGGCCTCATTTTGCTGAATCTGTTTTCATACTGTGTATGTGCCTTCCTCTCATTTCACCGTCATTATATGTGGGGGGCTGCTATTTCTGTGGGGTATTTCTCTGGCAGCAAGAGAGGTCTGTGTTTCTTCTAATAGGGGAAGTTAGATCTTCGGCTGGTGCGAGACGTCTAGGATCAACGTAGGCACGTTCCCCGGCTATTGTTATTTGTGTGTTCAGGTTTAGGGTCGCGGTCAGCTCAGGTTCCATCACCCTAGAGCTCATTGGTGCTTGTCCTTTTGTGATTCTCTGCCATTGGAATCATGACAGTATAGCCGGCCAAAATGTTTGGGCTGAAGTAGGAGGAAAAGTAGTCTGAGGAAGTTTTTTTTTTTTTTTTTCCTCTCCTCTGAGGTTGCTGCCTAGCCTTAATTGCAGCCTGGCTGATTTTTTTTTTTCCTCCTCTTAATCCTTGAATGGCTCTGACCTTAGCTGTTTATCATGGACGTCCAGAGTTTAGCTTCCAGCTTGAATAATCTTGCTGCTAAGGTTCAAAATATACAAGATTTTGTTGTACATGCTCCTATGTCTGAACCTAGAATTCCTATTCCAGAGTTATTTGCTGGAGATAGAGCTAGTTTTCTGAATTTTAGGAACAATTGCAAGCTGTTCCTTTCTTTGAAATCTCGCTCTTCTGGAGACCCTGCTCAGCAGGTTAAGATTATTATATCTTTCCTGCGGGGTGACCCTCAAAATTGGGCATTTGCATTGGCACCAGGGGATCCTGCGTTGCTTAATGTGGATGCGTTTTTTCTGGCATTGGGCTTGCTCTATGAGGAACCTAACCAGGAGATTCAGGCTGAAAAAGCTTTATTAGCTCTCTCTCAGGGGCAAGATGAAACAGAAATATATTGTCAAAAATTTCGGAAATGGTCAGTGCTTACTCAGTGGAATGAGTGCGCCCTGGCTGCAAAGTTCAGAGATGGCCTTTCTGAGGCCATTAAAGATGTTATGGTGGGGTTCCCTGCGCCTACGGGTCTGAATGAGTCTATGACTTTGGCTATTCAGATTGATCGGCATTTACGGGAGCGCAAACCTGTGCAGCATTTGGCGGTGTCTTCTGAACAGGCACTTGAGACAATGCAATGTGATAGAGTTCAGTCTAGAAGTGAACGGCAAAACTATAGGCGGAAAAATGGGTTGTGCTTTTATTGTGGTGATTCAGCTCATGTTATATCAGCATGCTCTAAACGCACAAAAAAGGTTGATAAGTCTGTTGCCATTAGTACGTTACAGTCTAAGTTCATTCTGTCTGTGACTCTGATTTGCTCATTATCATCCATTTCCGTCGATGCCTATGTAGATTCAGGCGCTGCCCTGAGTCTTATGGATTGGTCATTTGCCAAGCGATGTGGGTTTAGTCTTGAGCCTCTGGAAGTCCCTATTCCTTTGAAGGGAATTGACTCTACACCTTTAGCTATGAATAAACCTCAGTACTGGACACAAGTGACCATGCGTATGACTCCTGTTCATCAGGAGGTGATTCGCTTCCTGGTATTGTATAATTTACATGATGTTCTAGTACTTGGTCTGCCATGGTTACAAACTCATAATCCAGTCCTTGACTGGAAAACAATGTCTGTGTTAAGCTGGGGATGTCAGGGGGTTCATGATGATGCACCTCCGATTTCTATCGCTTCATCTAGTCCTTCTGAGGTTCCTGTATTTTTGTCTGATTATCGGGATGTTTTTGAGGAGCCTAAGCTCAGTTCGCTTCCTCCTCACAGGGATTGCGATTGTGCTATAGATTTAATTCCTGGTAGTAAATTTCCTAAAGGTCGTTTGTTCAATCTGTCAGTGCCAGAGCATACTGCTATGCAGGATTATGTTAAGGAGTCCTTGGAAAAGGGACATATCCGTCCATCTTCGTCCCTTTTGGGAGCAGGTTTTTTTTTCGTGGCCAAAAAAGATGGGTCCTTGAGGCCTTGTATAGATTATCGTCTTTTGAATAAGATTACCGTAAAATATCAGTATCCTTTGCCTTTGTTGACTGATTTGTTTGCTCGCATTAAGGGGGCTAAATGGTTCACTAAGATTGATCTACGGGGTGCGTATAATCTTATACGAATAAAGCAAGGTGATGAGTGGAAAACCGCATTTAATACGCCTGAGGGCCATTTTGAGTATTTGGTAATGCCTTTCGGACTTTCTAATGCTCCTTCAGTCTTCCAGTCCTTTATGCACGATATTTTCCGTGAATATCTGGATAAATTTATGATTGTGTATTTGGATGATATTTTGTTTTTTTCTGATGACTGGGAGTCTCATGTTCAGCAGGTCAGGAAGGTGTTTCAGGTCCTGCGGGCTAATTCCTTGTTTGTAAAGGGCTCAAAGTGTCTCTTTGGAGTCCAGAAGATTTCTTTCTTGGGGTATATTTTTTCCCCTTCTACTATTGAGATGGATCCCGTCAAGGTTCGGGCTATTTGTGACTGGACGCAGCCTGCATCTCTTAAGAGTCTGCAGAAGTTCTTGGGCTTTGCTAATTTCTATCGTCGTTTTATAACTACCGTATATACTCGAGTATAAGCCGACCCGAGTATAAGCCGACCCCCCTAATTTTGCCACAAAAAACTGGGAAAACTTATTGACTCGAGTATAAGCCTAGGGTGGAAATGCAGCATTTACCGGTGAATTTCAAAAATAAAAATAGATCATTATTTCCCCATAGCTGTGCCATATAGTGCTCTACACCATTCATATTTCCCCATAGCTGTGCCCCATATAGTGCTCTGCACCGTTCACTGTGCCCCCTAGCTGTGCCATATACAGTGCTCTGCACCGTTCACTGTGCCCCATAGCTGTGCCATATACGGTGCTCTGCACCGTTCATTGTGCCCCCTAGCTGTGCCATATACGGTGCTCTGCACCGTTCACTGTGCCCCCTAGCTGTGCCTTATACGGTGCTCTGCACCGTTCATTGTGCCCCCTAGCTGTGCCTTATACGGTGCTCTGCACCGTTCATTGTGCCCCCTAGCTGTGCCTTATACGGTGCTCTGCACCGTTCATTGTGCCCCCTAGCTGTGCCTTATACGGTGCTCTGCACCGTTCACTGTGCCCCATAGATGCTCCACATTAATCTGTGCTGCCGCTGCTACTGCTGCAATAAAAAAAAAAAAACACATACTCACCTCCCTTGATTGCAGCTCCCAGCGTCTCGTTCCGGCGCCTCCATCTTCCCGGCGTCTCTGCTCTGACTGATCAGGCAGAGGGCGCCGCGCACACTATATGCGTCATCGCGCCCTCTGCCTGATCAGTCAGAGAGCGCAGACGCCGGGAAGATGGAGGCGCCGGCCGGGAAGATGGATCGGCGCCCGGCGGCTGGAACGAGGACAGGTGAATATAACATACTCACCTAGTCCTGGCGATCCTCGCGCTGTCCCCTCCTGTCTTCAGCGCTGCAGCTTCTTTCTCTATCAGCGGTCACCGGCACCGCTGATTAGAGAAATGAATAAGCGGCTCCGCCCCTATGGGAGGTGGAGCCGCTTATTCATTTCTGTAATGAGCGGTCCCACGTGACCGCTGAAGAGAGGAAGAAGCTGCAGCGCCGAAGCCCGTGGGACGGCAGGGACAGCGCGAGGATCGCTGGGACTAGGTAAGTATACCCCAGCGCCCTCAGCCCCTCACCTGCCGACCCCACCGCTACCGTGACTCGAGTATAAGCTGAGGGGGGCACTTTCAGCCCTAAAATTTGGGCTGAAAATCTCGGCTTATACTCGAGTATATACGGTAATTTTTCTAGTGTTGTTAAGCCTTTGACGGATTTGACTAAGAAGGGTGCTGATGTTGCTGATTGGTCTCCTGCGGCTGTGGAGGCCTTTCAGGAACTTAAACGCCGGTTTTCTTCTGCTCCTGTGTTACGTCAACCTGATGTTTCGCTTCCTTTCCAAGTTGAGGTTGATGCTTCCGAGATTGGAGCGGGGGCGGTTTTGTCACAGAGAAGCTCCGATTGCTCGGTGATGAAGCCATGTGCGTTCTTTTCTAGAAAATTTTCACCCGCTGAGCAGAATTATGATGTGGGTAATCGGGAACTTTTGGCCATGAAGTGGGCATTTGAGGAGTGGCGTCATTGGCAGGAGGGGGCTAGACATCGTGTGGTGGTCTTGACTGATCACAAAAATCTGATTTACCTTGAGTCTGCCAGGCGTCTGAATCCTAGACAGGCTCGTTGGTCACTGTTTTTCTCTCGTTTCAATTTTGTGGTTTCATACCTGCCAGGTTCAAAGAATGTGAAGGCGGATGCTCTTTCTAGGAGTTTTGTGCCTGACTCCCCTGGAAATTCTGAGCCCACTGGTATCCTTAGGGATGGGGTGATTTTGTCGGCCGTCTTCCCAGACTTGCGACGTGCTTTGCAGGAGTTTCAGGCGGGTAAACCTGATCGTTGTCCGCCTGAGAGACTGTTTGTTCCGGATAGTTGGACCAGTAGAGTCATCTCCGAGGTCCATTCTTCTGCGTTTGCAGGTCATCCTGGAATATTTGGTACTAGAGACTTGGTGGCCAGGTCTTTTTGGTGGCCTTCCTTGTCGAGGGATGTGCGTTCTTTTGTGCAGTCTTGTGAGGTTTGTGCTCGGGCTAAGCCTTGCTGTTCTCGAGCCAGTGGATTGTTGTCACCTTTGCCTATCCCGAAGAGGCCTTGGACGCACATTTCCATGGACTTTATTTCGGATCTCCCTGTCTCTCAAAAAATGTCCGTCATCTGGGTTGTGTGTGACCGCTTTTCTAAAATGGTTCATCTTGTACCCTTTCCTAAGTTGCCTTCCTCCTCTGAGTTGGACCCTCTGTTTTTCCAGAACGTGGTTCTATTGCATGGGATTCCGGAGAACATCGTTTCTGACAGGGGATCCCAGTTTGTGTCTAGATTTTGGCGGACGTTCTGTGCTAAGATGGGCATTGATTTGTCCTTTTCGTCTGCATTCCACCCTCAGACGAATGGCCAGATAGAGCGAACTAATCAGACCTTGGAAACTTATTTGAGGTGTTTTGTTTCTGCTGATCAGGATGACTGGGTTACCTTTTTGCCGCTGGCCGAGTTTGCCCTTAATAATCGGGCTAGTTCTGCTACCTTGGTTTCTCCTTTCTTTTGTAATTCGGGGTTTCATCCTTGTTTTTCCTCTGGTCAGGTGGAGCCTTCTGATTGTCCTGGAGTGGACATGGTGGTGGATGGGTTGCATCGGATTTGCAGTCATGTGGTGGACAATTTGAAGTTGTCCCAGGAGAAGGCTCAGCAGTTTGCTAATCGCCGTCGCCGCGTGGGTCCTCGACTTCGTGTTGGGGACTTGGTGTGGTTGTCTTCTCGTTTTGTTCCTATGAAGGTCTCTTCTCCTAAGTTCAAGCCTCGGTTCATCGGTCCTTATAGGATCTTGGAAATTCTTAACCCTGTGTCGTTTCGTTTGGATCTCCCGGCATCGTTTGCTATTCATAATGTGTTCCATCGGTCGTTGTTGCGGAGGTATGAGGTACCTGTTGTTCCTTCGCTTGAGCCTCCTGCTCCGGTGCTGGTGGAGGGAGAATTGGAGTATGTTGTGGAGAAGATCTTGGATTCTTGTGTTTCCAGACGGAAACTCCAATATTTGGTCAAGTGGAAGGGTTATGGTCAGGAGGATAATTCTTGGGTGGTTGCCTCTGATGTTCATGCTGATGATTTGGTCCGCGCTTTTCATAGGGCTCATCCTGGTCGCCCTGGTGGTTCTCGTGAGGGTTCGGTGACCCCTCCTCAAGGGGGGGTACTGTTGTGAGTTCTGTTTTTGGGCTCCCTCTGGTGGTTACTGATGGTACTGGGTGATTTGTGTTCTGCTGTCTCTGGTGTCCACCTGTTCTATTAGGATTTGGGAGTTTCCTATTTAACCGGGCTTTCTTGTCATTTCCCCGCCGGCTATCAAGGTTATCAGAGTGTTTTGTTACCTCAGCTTCTGGCTTCAGTAATCTTCAGGACTAGCTAAGTTTTTGATTTTCTTGTTCCACGTTTTGCTTTATTTTTGTCTTGTCCAGCTTGCATGTAATTGTTTCTTTGCTGCTGGTTGCTCTAGTGGGCTGTAATTGCTCCTCATGTTCCATGAGTTGGAACATGAGTTCAAGTAATTACAGGATGGTTTTTTGAAGGGTTTTTTGCTGACCGCGCAGTTTACTTTTGTATCCTCTGCTATCTAATTTAAGCGGGCCTCATTTTGCTGAATCTGTTTTCATACTGTGTATGTGCCTTCCTCTCATTTCACCGTCATTATATGTGGGGGGCTGCTATTTCTGTGTGGTATTTCTCTGGAGGCAAGAGAGGTCTGTGTTTCTTCTAATAGGGGAAGTTAGATCTTCGGCTGGTGCGAGACGTCTAGGATCAACGTAGGCACGTTCCCCGGCTATTGTTATTTGTGTGTTCAGGTTTAGGGTCGCGGTCAGCTCAGGTTCCATCACCCTAGAGCTCGTTGGTGCTTGTCCTTTTGTGATTCTCTGCCATTGGAATCATGACAGGTGGGGCCCCGACATGGGATACTCACCACACACGGGGATATGAACACACACACAAAATGCGCCACACACTACCACGTGCTTGAACACATATACCACCCTCAGCACACATTTCACCACACATACGCCAACCTCGCCACATAAAAGTCGAAACACAAAATTTGCCGCTCAAAACTCGCCACACACAAAACTCGCCACATGCAAAATTAGGCTCATGCAAAACTCTCCACACGTGCAAAACTCACCTCATGGAAAACTCGCCACATGCAAAACTTGCACAGGCGGAAAAATTGCCACATGCACAAAAGTTGCAACACATGCAAAAGTTGCCTCACACAAAACTTGCACATACTCAAAACGCACCAAATACAAAGCTCGCCACGCGCAAAACTCGCCATGTGCAAAACTTGCTGCTCACAACTTGCTACACTAACCTGTCACATGCAACTCGACCCACAAAAAGTTGCTACACGCATGTCGCCACATGCAACTCAACACACACAACTTGACACATGAAACTCGCCCTAAAACACACACAAGTCAGGTATTATCCTTCAAAAATAAAAATCTGATTAATAAGGAGACAAACTACAAGAGCAACAACTGTACCATATAGGAAATATGGCAGCTGTCAGTCACACGACCTGTCTATTATTTGTATGTGTGAGCTAATATATACTGCCAGGGGGAGGGCTTCCTGTTGGCTGGGGATTTATCAGGCTGCCAATTTAGCTTACAAATACTGAGGCAAAAATACTAACCAAATAACGTGTGAATGCGGTCTAATACAGGAGGAGATGACATACAGATATATACTATATACAGGGGAGATGACACACAGATATATACTATATACAGGGGAGATGACACACATGTATATACTATATACAGGAGGAGATGACACACAGGTATATACTATATACAGGGGAGATGACATACAGGTACATACTATATACAGGAGAGATGACACACAGGTATATACTATATACAGGGTAGATGACACACAGGTATATACTATATACAGGGGAGATGACACAGGTATATACTATATACAGGAGGAGATGACACACAGGTATATACTATATACAGGGGAGATGACACAGGTATATACAATATACAGGAGGAGATGACACACAGGTATATTCTATATACAGGAGGAGATGACATACAGGTATATACTATATACAGGAGGAGATGACACACACATATACACTATATACAGGGGAGATTACACACAGGTATATACTATACACAGGAGGAGATGACACACAGGTATATACTATATACAGGAGGAGGAGATGACATACAGATACATACTATATACAGGAGATGACACACAGGTATATACTATATACAGGAGGAGATGACATACAGATACATACTATATACAGGAGGAGAAGACACAGGTATATACAATATACAGGAGGATATGACACACAGGTATATACTATATACAAGAGGAGATGACACACAGGTGTATACTATATACAGGGGAGATGACACACGTATATATTATATACAGGAGGAGATAACACACAGATATATACTATATACAGAAGCAGATGACACACAGGTATATACTATATACAGGAGGAGATGACACACAGGTATATACTATATACAGGAGGAGATGACATACAGGTACATACTATATACAGGAGGAGATGACACACGTATATACTATATACAGGAACAGATGACACACAGGAATATACTATATGCAGGAGGAGATGACTTCCAGGTAAATACTATATACAGGAGAAGATGACACACGTACATACAGTGGGGCAAAAAAGTATTTAGTCAGTCAGCAATAGTGCAAGTTCCACCACTTAAAAAGATGGGAGGCGTCTGTAATTTACACCTCAACTATGGGAGACAAACTGAGAAAAAAAATCCAGAAAATCACATTGTCTGTTTTTTTATCATTTTTTTGCATATTATGGTGGAAAATAAGTATTTGGTCAGAAACAAACAATCAAGATTTCTGGCTCTCACAGACCTTTAACTTCTTCTTTAAGAGTCTCCTCTTTCCTCCACTCATTACCTGTAGTAATGGCACCTGTTTAAACTTGTTATCAGTATAAAAAGACACCTGTGCACACCCTCAAACAGTCTGACTCCAAACTCCACTATGGTGAAGACCAAAGAGCTGTCAAAGGACACCAGAAACAAAATTGTAGCCCTGCACCAGGCTGGGAAGACTGAATCTGCAATAGCCAACCATCTTGGAGTGAAGAAATCAACAGTGGGAGCAATAATTAGAAAATGGAAGACATACAAGACCACTGATAATCTCCCTCGATCTGTGGCTCCACGCAAAATCCCACCCCGTGGGGTTAGAATGATCACAAGAATGGTGAGCAAAAATCCCAGAACCACGCGGGGGGACCTAGTGAATGAACTGCAGAGAGCTGGGACCAATGTAACAAGGCCTACCATAAGTAACACACTACGCTACCATGGACTCAGATCCTGCAGTGCCAGACGTGTCCCACTGCTTAAGCCAGTACATGTCCGGGCCCGTCTGAAGTTTGCTAGAGAGCATTTGGATGATCCAGAGGAGTTTTGGGAGAATGTCCTATGGTCTGATGAAACCAAACTGGAACTGTTTGGTAGAAACACAACTTGTCATGTTTGGAGGAAAAAGAATACTGAGTTGCATCCATCAAACACCCTACCTACTGTAAAGCATGGTCGTGGAAACATCATGCTTTGGGGCTGTTTCTCTGCAAAGGGGCCAGGACGACTGATCCGGGTACATGAAAGAATGAATGGGGCCATGTATCGTGAGATTTTGAGCGCAAACCTCCTTCCATCAGCAAGGGCATTGAAGATGAAACGTGGCTGGGTCTTTCAACATGACAATGATCCAAAGCACACCGCCAGGGCAACGAAGGAGTGGCTTCATAAGAAGCATTTCAAGGTCCTGGAGTGGCCTAACCAGTCTCCAGATCTCAACCCTATAGAAAACCTTTGGAGGGAGTTGAAAGTCCGTGTTGCCAAGCGAAAAGCCAAAAACATCACTGCTCTAGAGGAGATCTGCATGGAGGAATGGGCCAACATACCAACAACAGTGTGTGGCAACCTTGTGAAGACTTACAGAAAACGTTTGACCTCTGTCATTGCCAACAAAGGATATATTACAAAGTATTGAGATTAAATTTTGTTTCTGACCAAATACTTATTTTCCACCATAATATGCAAATAAAATGTTAAAAAACAGACAATGTGATTTTCTGGATTTTTTTTTCTCAGTTTGTCTCCAATAGTTGAGGTCTACCTATGATGTAAATTACAGACGCCTCTCATCTTTTAAGTGGTGGAACTTGCACTATTGCTGACTGACTAAATACTTTTTTGCCCCACTGTATATATTATATACAGGAGGATATGACATTCAGGTATATGCTATATACAGGAGATGACATACAGGTGTATGGTATATATAAGGGAGATGACAAACATGTATATACTGAGGGGAAAATGAGAGGTGTGAGGTGAAAATGAAAAGGTGTGAGTGCAAAATGAGAGGAGTGAGGGAAAATAGTGGAGTGATCAGAAAATGACAGATGTGAGGTTGAAATGACAAGTGTTAGGGGGGAATGAGAGGAGTGAGGGGGAAAATAAGAGGAGTGAGGGGGAAAATGAGAGGTGTAAGGGTATGTGCACACGATGCAGATTTAGTGCAGAACTGCAGCAGATTTTTCTGCAGCAGAAACGCTGCAGAACTGCACTGTGATTTACAGTACAATGTAAATCAATGTGAAAAAAAAAGCTGTGCACATGGTGCAGAAAATCTGCGCAGAAACGCTGCAGATTTCAAAGAAGTGCATGTCACTTCTTTTGTGCAGTTCTCAGCGTTTCTGCACCCTCCATAATAGAAATCCATTGGTAAAAAACGCATCAAAAACGCACAAAAAACGCATAAAAAACGCATAAAAAAACACACCTGCGGATTCTGCCAGGAGATGCAGATTTAGTGCAGATTTTATGCAGAAAATTCTGCACCAAATCTGCATCGTGTGCACACAGCCTAAGGGAGAAAATGAGAGATGTGAGGGGGAAAATGAGAGGCGTGATGGGAAAATAAGAGAAGTGAGGTCCTATAACTAACCACAGATATTTACTATGCCCAGGCAACGCCGGGCTCTTCAGCTAGTGGCGCTATAAAAGTGATTAAATAAAAAAAGATATAAAGTGTTAAACTACAGTAATTGTTACCATAGTTATTGTTTTCCCCTCATAATAATAATACTATGCAATGTTTTTCATGGTGCCACATTCTGTATGCACATTACGTCTCGCCACCCATTACATAAATAAATGTTCAGGATTTATTATCACTACAACTGCAAGAATTGCTGTGTGCTGATTATAAATTACCTAGTGACGAATACAAAACTTTAAAGTAAAACATGACACATAACTGATACTGCATGCAGAATGTAAGCTCGACCCCATGGAATGAGGATTAGTACCACATGGCGGGAGGATTACCCCACACTGCGCTTTTGTCTTTCACATAATACAAACATCTCTGGAGCAAACAGCTACATGAAGGTTATAGCCTGCAATTGCACTCATCACACACAGCACTGCAAAGGATTTGCAGATGCTTCCTCATGTAAATGCGATGGTAGTTTATATGCCACTTGTGGAATGTCAGCAGGTCTGCTAATTCTCTAGAGAGCATCAAATTATGGGAAAAACATTGTATGCAAATACAATACATACAGTATATAAAAATGCATAAAAAATAACAAGCACTAAAATATCAGAAACATCTGCAATAAATATTGCATGCTCCAAAATTCCCTCAAGAATTCACTTTAAAAAATTCATGTGAATTGAAAATAATATTGATTTTAAGAACGATCAGTAATGAGAAAAAAGTTATATTTTTTCCATCTTTGACATGCAGCATTCCAATTTTTGTTTTCCATCTTTGACGTTGGCGCAGTTTGCTGCCTTGATAAGTCAATTACTGATAGACCACGTCAATTGATAATAGGCCAAAAAGTGATTAGGCCTAACAAATATCAAGACATCATTAGGGTCTAGCAATCAAGAGGTGCTGAGGACACAGGCGGAAGGTCACACTTCCATGGTCCGGCTGTAACGACATGGATGCCGAATAAGGTTCCTGCAAATTGTTTTACGCAACTCAACTGGCTAGCATCCAATATGCTGACTAATACACCTCTTGCAAAGAGTAAAAACTTTTTTATCAGTTTTTAAGGCAAATCCATGTACTTAAAATATTTTACTTCTGTACTAAGCAGATTGGCTCTTCAGGTACTTAGGAAAGTGATATGGCCATAAAATGTTGACTGTATTGCCTTCCATAAGTGGCATAGCTTCCATAGAGGTAAAACACCTGATTGCTATGGATCCCTTAGCGGGATGGGGCACAAATTAATATCCTTCTTATGCTTTCTAGCAGAGTCATAGTTTCCAAATTATCAAGCAGTTTTCAGCAGAATTCAGGCATACAACTGCTTGAAATATTGATATTTTTTAACCCAACTCAAAGTTGCACAACAATTTGGCTACTTTTGACATTTTTACGCCAAGGTGGGCAGATATAGGTTAGGATGGAAAGTAGCTAAGTGCATCCAAAAAAATCATCATTATTTATGGCACAAAAGTGACATAAATCACATATAAATGTGCTCCAGACTAGAGAAAGGTTTCTGGTGGTTGTGCTTAACAGCTACCATATAAGCAAAAATCATAAGAAGTGCACACTTCTTAACCCCTTTACCCCCAAGGGTGGTTTGCACGTTAATGACCGGGCCAATTTTTACAATTCTGACCACTGTCCCTTTATGAGGTAATAACTCTGGAACGCTTCAACGGATTCCAGTGATTCTGACATTGTTTTCTCGTGATATATTGTACTTCATGATAGTGGTAAAAATTCTTTGATAGTACCTGCATTTATTTGTGAAAAAAATGGAAATTTGGCGAAAATTATGAAAATTTCTCAATTTTCCAACTTTGAATTTTTATGCAATTAAATCACAGAGATATGTCACACAAAATACTTAATAAGTAACATTTCCCACATGTCTACTTTACATCAGCACAATTTTGGAACAAAAATTTTTTTTTGTTAGGGAGTTATAAGGGTTAAAAGTTGACCAGCAATTTCTCATTTTTACAACACCATTTTTTTTTAGGGACCACATCTCATTTGAAGTCATTTTGAGGGGTCTATATGATAGAAAATACCCAAGTGTGACACCATTCTAAAAACTGCACCCCTTATGGTGCTCAAAACCATATTCAAGAAGTTTATTAACCCTTCTGGTGCTTCACAGGAATTTTTGGAATGTTTAAATAAAAATGAACATTTAACTTTTTTTCACACAAAATTTATTTCAGCTCCAAAAGTTGTTGTACAATTTGTCCTGAGTACACCGATACCCCATATGTGGGGGTAAACCACTGTTTGGGCGCATGACAGAGCTCGGAAGCGAAGGAGCGCCGTTTGACTTTTCAATGCAAAATTGACTGGAATCGAGATGGGACACCATGTTGCGTTTGGAGAGCCCCTGATGTGCCTAAACATTGAAACCCCCCACAAGTGACACCATTTTGGAAAGTAGACCCCCTAAGGAACTTATCTAGAGGTGTGGTGAGCACTTTGACCCACCAAGTGCTTCACAGAAGTTTATAATGCAGAACCGTAAAAATAAAAAATCATATTTTTTCACAAAAGTTATCTTTTCGCCCCATTTTTTTATTTTCCCAAGGGTAAGAGAAGAAATTGGACCCCAAAAGTTGTTGTACAATTTGTCCTGAGTACGCTGATATCCCATATGTGGAGGTAAACCACTGTTTGGGCGCATGGGAGAGCTCGGAAGGGAAGGAGCGCCGTTTGATTTTTCAATGCAAAATTGACAGGAATTGAGGTGGGACGCCATGTTGTGTTTGGAGAGCCACTGATGTGCCTAAACATTGAGACCCCCCACAAGTGACACCATTTTGGAAAGTAGACCCCCTAAGGAACTTATCTAGAGGTGTGGTGAGCACTTTGACCCACCAAGTGCTTCACAGAAGTTTTTAATGCAGAACCGTAAAAATAAAAAATCATATTTTTTCACAAAAATTTTCTTTTTGCCCCCAATGTTTTATTTTCCCAAGGGTAAGAGAAGAGATTGGACCCCAAAAGTTGTTGTACAATTTGTCCTGAGTACGCTGATACCCCATATGTGGGGGTAAACCACTGTATGGGCGCATGGGAGAGCTCGGAAGGGAAGGAGCGCCGTTTGACTTTTCAATGCAAAATTGACAGGAATTGAGATGGGACGCCATGTTGCGTTTGGAGAGCCACTGATGTGCCTAAACATTGAAACCCCCCACAAGTGACACCATTTTGGAAAGTAGACCCCCTAAGGAACTTATTTAGATGTGTTTTGAGCGCTTTGACCCACCAAGGGCTTCACAGAAGTTTATAATACTATGTAAGAAGAAGCGGCAACACTCACCGGTCCTGTGTGGTCCAAGTTTTATTAATAAAGCACAAACATGATATCTTCACGGCATCGGGAAACAGACGAACAGGGAGGTGAGCAGGATGTGACGATGGCCGTTTCGCGCCGACGATAGCGCTTCCACGGGTGGTAAAACTTGGACCACACAGGACCGGTGAGTGTTGCCGCTTCTTCCTACATAGTACCAGTGGCATGACTTGTTTCCAGCGTGCACCTTGACCGGAGAGTCGGACCCATAAGAAGTGACACGCACACTGTGTATATCGCTGTCGGTTAAGGAAGGGCTGTGCGGCGGCTTTTGCTCTAGATTGCCTTACAGAAGTTTATAATGCAGAGCCATAAAAATAAAACAAAAATTTTTTCCCACAAAAATTATTTTTTTAGCCCCCAGTTTTGTATTTTCCCGAGGGTATCAGGAGAAATTGGACCCTATAATTTGTTGCCCAATTTGTCCTGAGTGCGCTGATACCCGATAAGTGGGGGGGAACCACTGTTTTGGCGCATGGGAGGGCTTGGAAGGGAAGGAGCTCCATTTGGAATGCAGACTTAGATGGAATGGTCTGCAGGTGTCACATTGCATTTGCAGAGCCCCTAATGTACCTAAACAGTAGAAACCCCCCACAAGTGACACCATTTTGGAAACTAGACACCCTAAGGAACTCATCTAGATGTGTTGTTAGAGCTTTGAACCCACAAGTGTTTCACTACAGTTTGTAACGCAGAGCCGTGAAAATAAAAAAAAAACTTTCCCCAAAAAATTATTTTTTAGCCCCCAGTTTTGTATTTTCTCGAGGGTAAGAGGAGAAATTCGACCCCAAAAGTTGTTGTCCAATTTGTCCTGAGTACGTTGATACCCCATATGTGGGGGGAACCACCGTTTGGGCGCATGGGAGGGCTCGGAAGGGAAGGAGTGCCATTTGGAATGCAGACTTAGATGGAATAGTCTGCAGGCGTCACATTGCATTTGCAGAGCCCCTAATGTACCTAAACAGTAGAAACCCCCCACAAGTGACCCCATATTGGAAACTAGACCCCCCAGGGAACTCATCTAGATGTGTTGTGAGAACTTTGAACCCCCAAGTGTTTCACTACAGTTTATAACGCAGAGCCTTGAAAATAAAAAATCTTTTTTTTTTCCCACAAAAATTATTTTTTAGCCCCCAGTTTTGTCATTTCCCAAAGGTAACAGGAGAAATTGGACCCCAAAAGTTGTTGTCCTATTTGTCCTGAGTACGCTGATACCCCATATGTTGGGGTAAACCCCTGTTTGGGCACACGGGAGAGCTCGGAAGGGAAGGAGCACTGTTTTACTTTTTCAACGCAGAATTGGCTGGAATTGAGATCGGACGCCATGTCGTGTTTGGAGAGCCCTGATGTGCCTAAACAGTGGAAACCCCCCAATTATAACTGAAACCCTAATCCAAACACACCCCTAACCCTAATTCCAACAATAACCCTAACCACACCTCTAACCCTGACACACCCCTAACCCTAATCCCAACCCTATTCCCAACTGTAAATGTAATCTAAACCCTAACCCTAACTTTAGCCCCAACCCTAACTGTAGCCCCAACCCTAACCCTAGCCCTAACCCTAGCCCTAACACTAACCCTAGCCCTAACCCTTGCCCTAACCCTAACCCTAGCCCTAACCCTAGCCCTAACCCTAGCCCTAACCCTAGCCCTAACCCTAGCCCTAAAGCTAACCCTAACCCTAGCCCTAACCCTAGCCCTAACCCTAACCCTAACCCTAACCCTAGTCCTAATGGGAAAATGGAATTTTTCCCCAACTAAGGGGGTGATGAAGGGGGGTTTGATTTACTTTTATAGCATTTTTTAGCGGATTTATATGATTGGCAGCCGTCACACACTGAAAGACGCTTTTTATTGCAAAAAATATTTTTTGCGTTACCACATTTTGAGAGCTATTATTTTTCCATATTTTGGTCCATAGAGTCATGTGAGGTCTTGTTTTTTGCGGGACGAGTTGACATTTTTATTGGTAACATTTTTGGGAACGTGACATTTTTTGATCGCTTTTTATTCCGATTTTTGTTAGGAAGAATGACCAAAAATCAGCTATTCATGAATTTCTTTTGGGGGAGGCGTTTATACCGTTCCGCATTTGGTAAAATTGATAAAGCAGTTTTATTCTTCGGGTCAGTACGATTACAGCGACACCTCATTTATATCATTTTTTTATGTTTTGGCGCTTTTATATGATAAAAACTATTTTACAGAAAAAAATAATTATTTTTGCATCGTTTTATTCTCAGTACTATAACTTTTTTATTTTTTTGCTGATGATGCTGTACGTCAGCTCGTTTTTTGCGGGACAAGATGACGTTTTCAGCGGTATCATGGTTATTTATATCTGTCTTTTTGATCGCGTGTTATTCCACTTTTTGTTCAGCGGTATGAAAATAAAGCGTTGTTTTTTGCCTCGTTTTTTTTTTTTCTTACGGTGTTTACTGAAGGGGTTAACTAGTGGGCCAGTTTTATAGGTTGGGTCGTTACGGACGCGGCGATACTAAATATGTGTACTTTTATTGTTTTTTTTTTATTTAGATGAAGAAATGTATTTATGGGAATAATATATATATTTTTTTCATTATTTAGGAATATTTTTTTTTATTTTTTTTTTACACGTTTGGAAATTTTTTTTTTTACTTTTTTATTTTGTCCCGGGGGGGACATCACAGATCAGTGATCTGACAGTGTGCACAGCACTCTGTCAGATCACTGATCTGACTTAGAGCAGTGCAGGCTTCACAGTGCCTGCTCTGAGCAGGCTCTGTGAAGCCACCTCCCTCCCTGCAGGACCCGGATCCGTGGCCATCTTGGATACGGGCCTGGAGCAAGCAGGGAGGGAGGTAAGACCCTCACAGCAACGCGATCACATCGCGTTGCTGCGGGGGCTCAGGGAAGCCCACAGGGAGCCCCCTCCCAGCGCGGTGCTTCCCTGTACCGCCGGCACATCGCGATGATCTTTGATCGCGGTGTGCCAGGGGTTAATGTGCCGGGGGCGGTCCGTGACCGCTCCTGGCACATAGTGCCGGATGTCAGCTGCGATAGGCAGCTGACACCCGGCCGCGATTGGCGGCGCTCCCCCGTGAGCGCTGCCGATCGCATATGACGTACTATCCTGTCCGTGGTCATAGGGGCCCACCCCACCTCGACGGGATAGTACGTCTAATGTCAGAAAGGGGTTAAATGGGTTTGCCAATACTTTTTATTGATGGCCAATTCTTAGGATAGTCTATCAATATCTGATTGGTCAGAGTGCAACTCCCGACACCCCACCAATCAGTTGATAGCTGTGACTGCCAGAAATTCTTGGATGCTGCGGGAACCAAGCAGCTCTGTCATTTCCATAGTGGCTATAACCGGGTACTACAGATCAATCCACTATTCAAGTGAAATATCCAGCCACAGCCACTATAGTTTTGACAGGACTGCTATGTTCTGGCAGCGTCTGAGAAGTTATGGACGATGACGATGCCAATAACAGCTGATCTGCAAGGGTGTCATCACACGCTGCATCTTCACCATAGGTCAGGACTGCCAACCTAGTCACCGTCTATTGAAAGGTCATGGCACACATCATGACGTCACAATCTTAATATGTGCGGTGACCTGAAGGCCTGATCATGGCCCGAAGTCCTTGCTTATAGTGAAGAAGCCAGAGATGCAGCACCTGATGATGGAGAGAAGAGGACTGCATGACGAATAGTGAGCAGCCATGTGTCCAGAGAGGTGAGTGGTGTGGCATTACATTTTTTTTATTGTTGTTTACACTACTTGCCGGCCCTAAATGGTCCACCAAAATGGTGGCCGGCCACCCCCTATTCAAGTGAAGTACTTGACCATGGCCCCTATCGTTTTTTTCAGAGCTGATATATCTGGCAGCATCCAATAACTTCTTGACTGTTTTGGCACCGGTAAGAAAAAACATTACTGGTAGACCTACAGTATATTTCCTTTCTTCTAATCGTTTTTTGTAGCACAAAAATCAAACCCATGAGTATATTTCTTACAATTAATATTGACACACATAGAAGAAAGTAAAGCAGAAAATTCAGTCTCAAACTAAAAATCTTTAAAACATTGTGATGCACATTTAAGGTGACATCATCCAGAACTATTCCCGTGAGATAATCTGAAATATTTTTTGTCATTCACTGTGATGTCATCGACGACATCTCTGACTAATACACGAATTCACTTAGCGTGCAGTGCGCAGTATTTCATGTAATACAAGATGGCCACATCTGCAATTATTATTGAAATCTTCCCGAGTGATTTAGTCCGGGTGGCTACAATGACATATTGCATTATTCACAGTCTCAGCGCCCTTATGTCAGCACAATACAGACTGAGAAATGGCTGGCAAATGAGGCTTAGATTTAATACATGTAATCCATTTTGTAAGTGGCCTAAACTACTACTTAATGCCCTCGCTATGCTTTCAGCTCTTGACCCCTGCTTAGCATGGCACTTTACATAGAGAATCATTGTTTAATCAATAATGCACAATTGACCACTTTGGTGCAGGACAGGCTTGTGCTAAATTGCCTTGGTGTGCACCAGAGGTCTACCATTAGGGCTAAATTGACACTAAAGATAGAAACTATAAACCAATATATACTGTCATGTCCAAACTGGAGATCGCCCAGTAACCCTTCTTGCACATGAAATATCGGAAGGATAAAGGGGATTTTAAATATGACGGAAGATTTCAAAATCCTGTTATACAGTCTATTGAATTGTAAATTTACTGAGCACCCCCTACCCCCATACCAAAGTCTCCTCTTGCAAATTGGCAGCCATTAAAGATGAAAAGAACACTAAGCATCTCAGCCTTATAAAAGGAGAGCAGGCAACATAATAAAGCCATTCATCATCGTCTGCTTAAAGTGGCAAAGCTCTTGTCAAGCTCGGATTTTACAAAAGATTTCATGGTCAATTAGGTAAATACAGGTATAAAATGGACCTAGTCCTAAAGATCAGACAGCCAATTGCTGATTATGTTTAATTTCATTCCTCTAAATCCCCAAAGTGTTTCTTTTTCCCTTTCCTTAGTAGGTTTACAATGTACGAAACGCATAGAAAGTAAGCAATATGGAGCTAGATGCATTAAAACACTTTGTGAAGCAAAACCAATTAGTGATCCATTATGCTTATGTGATGTTATAAAGAACTCTGCCACTTATAGTTTTCTAATGCAGTCAAAGAAGGGAAAGTGCAAGGGATTAGTATGCTGGAGCACTGGGAGGATTTTGCATTATTTCTAGCAATGAAGATGGTCGTAACATTATGTACATTTTTTTATTTAACACAAATCACTTTTTTGGGGGGGAAAATTCGGCAAAAATGGTGAATTCGAATTTCAAAAGATCTGCTCATCTCTAAGTTATATAGTCATCTGCTTGCACAATATTTAAAAAAAAATCATATATATTTTTTTTAAGTTGGCAATCTTGAGCTTCATGTCTTGGAAAATGTTTAGCCAAAAAAGTAAGTAAAGGATAGATAAATCATTAATTTTCAGTTGATATGCTGTGTTGTAGATATCACAGGGGATAAAGTTTGAGCCTTATTTTGCTGATAATTAAAATAAAATCCCCAGCAGTCAATTTGGTGAGCAATCCATTTAGGGCAAGGAGGTTGTAAAAAAAAACAAGAGAATATACCAAACCCTACCTCCCCGGCCATGCTGCTACTCACTATGCACCATTCAGTCTTCTTCTTTCAATTGTCACATGCCATACTTACGGTCTGTTCACTATAGGCCAAGGCTTCCAGCTGCGATAAGACCTTAAGGGTCACTTTCTCTTTTAAGGTTGTGATTAGTGATGAGCGAATACGCTCACTAGTCGAGATTTCCCGAGCACGCTCGGGTGTCCTCCAAGTATTTTTTAGTGCTCGGAGATTTAGTTTTTATTGCCGCAGCTGAATGATTTACATCTGTCAGCCAGCATAAGTCCATGTGGGGATTCCCTAGCCACAAGGCAACTGTGCCAAGCGTGCTCGGGAAATCTCGAGTAACGACTATATTTGTTCATCACTAGTTGTGATGACATAACTTCATAATGTGCACCTCTAACTTACGACACCAAGTGACCAGATCATCAGTCTGACTCCTGGCCTATAGTGAAGATGACAGAGATGCCGGAGTGTGATGGCAGAAGGAAGAATACTTTATGTCTGGCAGCGAACTGCGGGGAAGCTGGAGAGGTGAGTGTTGAGGTGTGTAGTATTTATTTACTTATTTATTTTAATCTTCTTTTATTTTGCTTTGAGGTCAGGAGAGACACCAGAGTATAATAAGGAACAATTATTTCATGACAAATCAAAAAAATTTTTTTTGGGGGGGGTTGGCGAAGTCGTCAAATTTGAATCGAAAACAATATGATCATCACTGCTAAGATGAGGAGGCCACTACTACCCTCAAAACATGTAGAATTGTGCAATATGGTGATCTGCAAAGAGCCCATTTACTGTTCTTGCAGATAGTAAATACAGTTGTGTGAAAGTTAGTGCCCCCTTCCTAATTTCCTATTCTTTTGCATGTTTGTCACACTTAAATGTTTCAGATCACAAAAAAATGTAAATCTTAAAGTAAGATAACACAAGTAAACACAAAATGCAGTTCTTAAATGAAGGTCTTTAATATTAAGGAAACAATAAATCCAAACCTACAGGGCCTTATGTGAAAAAGTGATTGCCCCCTAAACCTAATAACTTGTTGGGCTACCCTTAGCAGCATCAACTGCAATCAAGCATTTGCAAAACTGGAAATGAGTCTTTTACAATGCTCTGAAGGAATTTTTGCCCATTTTTCTTTGCAGAAATGTTGTAATTCAGCCACACTGAAGGGTTTCCAAACATTAACAGCCTTTTTAAGTTTATGCTACAGCATCTCTATCAGATTATGGTCAGTACTTTGACTAGACCACTCCAAAGTCTTAACTTTGTTTTCTTACACCATTTACAGGTGGACTTGCTGGTGTGTTTTGGATTATTGGCTTGTTGCATAACCCAAGCGTGCTTCAGCTTGAGAACATGAACAGATAGCCGGACATTCTCCAGCGGGACTTTTTGGTAGACAGCAAAATTAATGGTTTCATTTACAACACCAAGTCTTTCAGGTTCTGAAGCAGCAAAACAGCTCCAGACCATCACACTACCACCACCATATTTTACTGTTGGTATGATTTTTCTTTTCTGAAATGCTTTGTTACTTCTACGCCAGATGTAATGGTACATTCACTTTCCAAAAAGTTCAACTTTTGTCTTGTCATTCCAAAGAGTATGCTCCAAAAAGTCTTAGAGATCATCAAAATGTTTTATGGCAAAACTGAGATGAGCCTTTATGTTTATTTTGCTCAGCAGTGGTTTTCACCTTGGAATGCTGCCATGCAGGACATTTTTGCCCAGTCTCTTTGTTATGGTGGGTTCGTGAACACTGACCTTAACTGAGGCAAGTGAGGCCTGCAATTCCTTTGATGTTGTTGTGGAGTCTTTTGTCACCTCTTGGATGAGTCGTTGCTGCACTTCTGCGGTGCTTTTGGTCAGCCAACCACTCCTGGGATGGTTCACCGCAGTTCCATGTTTTTGCCATTTGTGGATAATGGCTCTTACTGTGATTCCCTTGAGTTCCAAAGCTTTAGAAATGGCTTTATAACCTTTTCCAGACTGATAGATCTCAATTACTTTGTTTCTCATTTGTTCCAGAATTTCTTTGGATCGCGGCATGATGTCTAGTTTTTGAGGATCTTTTGGTCTACTTCAGTTTTTCAGGCAGGTCCTAATTAAGTGATTTCTTGATTGAGAACAGGTGTGGCAGTAATCAGGCCTGGGTGTGACTAGGGAATTTGAACTCCGCTTTCCAAAAATGTGATAAACCACAGTTAATTTATGTTTTAAGTGGGGTCACTTTTCACACAAGGCCCTGCAGGATTGGATTTAGTTTTCTCTTAATATTAAAGACCTTCACTTAAAAACTGCATTTTGTGCTTACTTGTATTATCTTTCTCTAATATTTAAATTTGTTTGCTGAGCTGAAAAAGTTAAGCGTGACAAACATGATAAACAATTGGAAATCAGGAAGGAGCAAACACTTTTTCACACAACTGTATATATGTTAATATTCCACAATTTTAATTTCTTGAACTGATATTGTAGTATATGCACCTTACAGCCACATGAGTTTTCAAACAATGTGCACGTAGATGTTTTGAAATTTTTTATATTCTCTGAGCACCTATAGTTGCCACTGACACACCACGTCAAGGTGTCATTTATCACTAATGCGTAGACAGTATATTCTGCCCATCTTTTTATAGAGCATTCATAGGGCTGTGTATTCCTCGCACAGTTTCAGAATTATTACTTAATAGCAACCACTTGTCTTCTTTTACAAATGATCTTGACCTCAGAACTTCCATATATACAGTTCATTAGACTTTATATATTTATTCAGAACTCTTACCTCTGCCATTTGAGCCAGCTCTGTCCAGTCTTCCTTGTTGTAACTGCACATAATACTTGCAATGAGTATCTGAAAAGGAACATTTCATAACAGGTTACTTGTTTTGTTCACAAGCTTGTCCTGAGAGGATAGTAATTATGGGATACAATTTTATTAATTGAAACAATTGAGCAAATATATATTTTGCAACAATAAATAAAAATTAAAAAAACAGGACAAATACAAATTTTTTCCAGTTTTAATAGTGTAATAGTGTCCCCCACACACCTTACACCTTAGGGAGCACCATATCTGTACATGCACAGATTGCACATTCAAGCTTAATATCTTGCATTTATAGAAAAAAATAGAGAAATCGTTGCAGCAAACAAATACTATTTATCTTTTATTTCCACATAGATTGTAAGCTCTTTCAAACAAGACTCTAATTCCTATCATTAAATAGTATGCAAATTGCCTCTTCTGAGAAAAAGAGAACTTAACCCCTTTACCCCCAAGGGTGGTTTGCACGTTAATGACCAGGCCAATTTTTACAATTCTGACCACTGTCCCTTTATGAGGTTATAACTCCGAAACGCTTCAACGGATCCTGGTGATTCTGACATTGTTTTCTCGTGACATATTGTACTTCATGATAGTGGTAAAATTTCTTTGATAGTACCTGCGTTTATTTGTGAAAAAAACGGAAATTTGGCGAAAATTTTGAAAATTTCGCAATTTTCAAACTTTGAATTTTTATGCAATTAAATCACAGAGATATGTCACACAAAATACTTAATAAGTAACATTTCCCACATGTCTCCTTTACATCAGCATAATTTTGGAACCAATTTTTTTTTTTGTTAGGGAGTTATAAGGGTTAAAAGTTGACCAGCAATTTCTCATTTTTACAACACCATTTTTTTTTAGGGACCACGTCTCATTTGAAGTCATTTTGAGGGGTCTATATGATAGAAAATGCCCAAGTGTGACACCATTCTAAAAACTGCACCCCTCAAGGTGCTCAAAACCACATTCAAGAAGTTTATTAACCCTTCAGGTGTTTAATAGGAATTTTTGGAATGTTTAAATAAAAATGAACATTTAACTTTTTTACACAAAAAATTTACTTCAGCTCCAATTTGTTTTATTTTACCAAGGGTAACAGGAGAAATTGGACCCAAAAAGTTGTTGTCCAATTTGTCCTGAGTACGCTGATACCCCATATGTGGCAGTAAACCACTGTTTGGGCGCATGGGAGAGCTCGGAAGGGAAGGAGCGCTATTTGACTTTTCAATGCAAAATTGACAGGAATTGAGATGGGACGCCATGTTGCGTTTGGAGAGCCACTGATGTGCCTAAACATTGAAACCCCCCACAAGTGACACCATTTTGGAAAGTAGACCCCCTAAGGAACTTATCTGGATGTGTGGTGAGCACTTTGACCCACCAAGTGCTTCACAGAAGTTTATAATGCAGAACCGTAAAAATAAAAAATCATATTTTTTCACAAAAATTATATTTTTGCCCCCAATTTTTTATTTTTCCAAGGGTAAGAGAAGAAATTGGACCTCAAAAGTTGTTGTCCAATTTGTCCTGAGTACGCTGATACCCCATATGTGGCAGTAAACCACTGTTTGGGCGCATGGGAGAGCTCGGAAGGGAAGGAGCGCAGTTTGACTTTTCAATGCAAAATTGACAGAAATTGAGATGGGACGCCATGTTGCGTTTGGAGAGCCACTGATGTGCCTAAACATTGAAACCCCCCACAAGTGACACCATTTTGGAAAGTAGACCCCCTAAGGAACTTATCTAGAGGTGTGGTGAGCACTTTGACCCACCAAGTGCTTCACAGAAGTTTATAATGCAGAACCGTAAAAATAAAAAATCATATTTTTTCACAAAAATTATATTTTTGCCCCCAATTTTTTATTTTTCCAAGGGTAAGAGAAGAAATTGGACCTCAAAAGTTGTTGTCCAATTTGTCCCGAGTACGCTGATACCCCATATGTGGCAGTAAACCACTGTTTGGGCGCATGGGAGAGCTCGGAAGGGAAGGAGCGCCGTTTGACTTTTCAATGCAAAATTGACAGGAATTGAGATGGGACGCCATGTTGCGTTTGGAGAGCCACTGATGTGCCTAAACATTGAAACCCCCCACAAGTGACACCATTTTGGAAAGGAGACCCCCTAAGGAACTTATCTAGAGGTGTGGTGAGCACTTTGACCCACCAAGTGCTTCACAGAAGTTTATAATGCAGAACCGTAAAAATAAAAAATCATATTTTTTCACAAAAATTATATTTTTGCCCCCAATTTTTTATTTTTCCAAGGGTAAGAGAAGAAATTGGACCTCAAAAGTTGTTGTCCAATTTGTCCCGAGTACGCTGATACCCCATATGTGGCAGTAAACCACTGTTTGGGCGCATGGGAGAGCTCGGAAGGGAAGGAGCGCCGTTTGACTTTTCAATGCAAAATTGACAGGAATTGAGATGGGACGCCATGTTGCGTTTGGAGAGCCACTGATGTGCCTAAACATTGAAAACCCCCACAAGTGACACCATTTTGGAAAGTAGACCCCCTAAGGAACTTATCTGGATGTGTGGTGAGCACTTTGACCCACCAAGGGCTTCACAGAAGTTTATAATGCAGAGCCATAAAAATAAAACAAAATTTTTTTCCCACAAAAATTATTTTTTAGCCCCCAGTTTTGTATTTTCCCTAGAGTAACAGGAGAAATTGGACCACAAAAGTTGTTGTCCAATTTGTCCTGAGTACGCTGATACCCCATATGTGGGGGGGAACCACCGTTTGGGCGCATGGGAGGGTTTGGAAGGGAAGGAGCGCCATTTGGAATGCAGACTTAGATGGAATGGTCTGCAGGCGTCACATTGCGTTTGCAGAGCCCCTAATGTACCTAAACAGTAGAAACCCCCCACAAGTGACACCATTTTGGAAAGTAGACCCCCTAAGGAACTCATCTTGATGTGTTGTGAGAGCTTTGAACCCCCAAGTATTTCACTACAGTTTATAACGCAGAGCCATGCAAATAAAAAATATTTTTTTTTCCACAAAAATTATATTTTAGCCCCCAGTTTTGTATTTTTCCAAGGTTAGCAGGAGAAATTGGACCCTAAATGTTGTTGTCCAATTTGTCCTGAGTACGCTGATACCCGATATGTGGGGGGGAACCACCGTTTGGGCGCATGGGAGGGCTCGGAAGGGAAGGAGCATCATTTGGAATGCAGACTTAGATGGATTGGTCTGCAGGCGTCACATTGCGTTTGCAGAGCCCCTAATGTACCTAAACAGTAGAAACCCCCCACAAGTGACCCCATATTGGAAACTAGACCCCTCAATGAACTTATCTAGATGTGTTGTGAGAACTTTGAACCCCCAAGTGTTTCACTACAGTTTATAACGCAGAGCCGTGAAAATAAAAAATCTTTTTGTTTTCCCACAAAAATTATTTTTTAGCCCCCAGTTTTGTATTTTCCCAAGGGTAACAGGAGAAATTGGTCCACAAAAGTTGTTGTCCAATTTGTCCTGAGTACGCTGATACCCCATATGTTGGGGTAAACCCCTGTTTGGGCACACAGGAGAGCTCGGAAGGGAAGGAGCACTGTTTTACTTTTTCAACGCAGAATTGGCTGGAATTGAGATCGGACGCCATGTCGTGTTTGGAGAGCCCCTGATGTGCCGAAACAGTGGAAACCCCCCAATTATAACTGAAACCCTAATCTAAACACACCCCTAACCCTAATTCCAACGGTAACCCTAACCACACCTCTAACCCTGACACACCCCTAACCCTAATCCCAACCCTATTCCCAACTGTAAATGTAATCTAAACCCTAACCCTAACTTTAGCCCCAACCCTAACTGTAGCCCCAACCCTAACCCTAATCCTAGCCCTAACCCTAGCCCTAACCCTAGCCCTAACCCTAGCCCTAACCCTAGCCCTAACCCTAGCCCTAACCCTAACCCTAGCCCTAGCCCTAACCCTAGCCCTAACCCTAGCCCTAACCCTAGCCCTAACCCTAACCCTAGCCCTAACCCTAGCCCTAGCCCTAACCCTAGCCCTAACCCTAGCCCTAACCCTAGCCCTAACCCTAGCCCTAACCCTAGCCCTAGCCCTAACCCTAGCCCTAACCCTAGCCCTAATGGGAAAATGGAAATAAATACATTTTTTTTTATTTTTCCCTAACTAAGGGGGTGATGAAGGGGGGTTTGATTTACTTTTATAGCGAGTTTTTTAGCGGATTTTTATGATTGGCAGCCGTCACACACTGAAAGACCCTTTTTATTGCAAAAAATATTTTTTGCAATACCACATTTTGAGAGCTATAATTTTTCCATATTTTGGTCCACAGAGTCATGTGAGGTCTTGTTTTTTGCGGGACGAGTTGACGTTTTTATTGAAAACATTTTTGGGCACGTGACATTTTTTTATCGCTTTTTATTCCGATTTTTGTGAGGAAGAATGACCAAAAGCCAGCTATTCATGAATTTCTATTGGGGGAGGCGTTTATACCGTTCCGCGTTTGGTAAAATTGATAAATCAGTTTTGTTCTTCGGGTCAGTACGATTACAGCGATACCTCATTTATATCATTTTTTTATGGTTTGGTGCTTTTATACGATAAAAACTATTTTACAGAAAAAATAATTATTTTTGCATCGCTTTATTCTCAGGACTATAACTTTTTTATTTTTTTGCTGATGATGCTGTATGGTGGCTCTTTTTTTGCGGGACAATATGACGCTTTCAGCGGTACCATGTTTATTTATATCTGTCTTTTTGATTGCGTGTTATTCCACTTTTTGTTCGGCGGTATGATAATAAAGCGTTGTTTTTTGCCTCGTTTTTTTTTTTTTTTCTTACGGTGTTTACTGAAGGGGTTAACTAGTGGGCCAGTTTTATAGGTCGGGCCGTTACGGACGCGGCGATACTAAATATGTGTACTTTTATTGGTTTTTTTTTTTTATTTAGATGAAGAAATGTATTTATGGGAATAATATTTTTTTTTTTTTTTCATTATTTTGGAATATTTTTTTTTATTTTTTTTACACATTTGGAAAATTTTTTTTTTACTTTTTTACTTTGTCCCAGGGGGGGACATCACAGATCAGTGATCTGACAGTTTGCACAGCACTCTGTCAGATCACTGATCTGATAGGAGTGCAGGCTGCTTCACAGTGCCTGCTCTGAGCAGGCTCTGTGAAGCCACCTCCCTCCCTGCAGGACCCGGATCCGCGGCCATCTTGGATCCGGGGCTCGAGCAGGGAGGGAGGTGAGGAGACCCTCGCAGCAACGCGATCACATCGCGTTGCTGCGGGGGGCTCAGGGAAGCCCGCAGGGAGCCCCCTCCCTGCGCGGTGCTTCCCTGCACCGCCGGCACATCGCGATCATCTTTGATCGCGGTGTGCCAGGGGTTAATGTGCCGGGGGCGGTCCGTGACCGCTCCTGGCACATAGTGCCGGATGTCAGCTGCGATAAGCAGCTGACACCCGGCCGCGATCGGCCGCGCTCCCCCCGTGAGCGCGGCCGATCGGCTATGACGTACTATCCCGTCCAGGGTCAGATAAGCCCAGGGCACCTCGACGGGATAGTACGTCTAAGGTCACAGAGGGGTTAAACTCTATAGCGCCACCTGTTGGTAGTAGCGATCCTACAAGTCACAATCAACTCTTTAACGAGTCGTGCAATATGACTTAGGATAAAGTCATTATATAGTTAATTTGTTTCTCACTCTGTAACTCTTTGAACCATAAAGCCCTGCAGAATATGTTTACAAAATATAAATACAAATTATTCTTACTATTATTATACAACATGTTCCAAATTTTTATGAAAAATGGATTTACGTGTCAAAAAGATGTATTTTTTTTTTGTTTTCAAATCAACTCTTGGATGGTATCGTGTTTCATGGTTCTTTGGATCACTGAAATCAATCTCAGTAACAAGATTCCAGAGACATGTTTGGGGCTGAAATCATGGGGAGAGAACTAGTGGACCCTTTTAGGGTCCCTGAAGATGTAAAAATGACCTTGGCAAAGTATATAGAGTTTCTGACTGTCCACTTTCTTCCATTGTACAAAAAGAAGAACTGCGCCATCCTTAGCAAAATCATCTTCATGAATGATAATGCACCGTCTCTCATGCTGCAAAGAATACCATTGAGTCTTTGGCTGCTGTGGGTATAAAAGGGGATAAACTCATGGTGTGGCCACCATCTTCCCCTCACCGCTATGAGGCTATTCTTACATCCTGCAAATAAATTCAAAAATAAGCTATCCAAAAACTCAAAGGTTCACTAGATGGATGAAGGAACGGGTCCTATGTTAACATGTAACTTGGCCGGTTAAGATGCTTTTGATTGAAAAAGCTTTAGATTTTAGTAAATGTGATCTATTAATTCCGCAAACTCAACAAACGTTCATTTTCAGCTCATTTTAAACTTTAAAATGTTCGGAATCTCTGATGCGTATAATAATTTGGAGTGTTTTGAGGTTTTTTTAGCTTGGAAAAAAATCCTGTTATCATTGGGAGCTTTGTCCAATAAAATTTGATAGATATTCTTAGAGTTGATGATCTGAACATTATACTGACTCATTTGCATAATAGTAAAATAGCATTTGCATAATAATTTGGAACACGGTGTATATTTTAGTGACTTAAAAAAAATGGGCTTAAAGAATTTTTAGATTTTGTTATTTAGATGCAGCAATGTACGGTATTTATTTATTTTGCAAATTTGTGTTATATACAGATAGTTGGGTACACTGTAAAAGATTTATCCTCTCAAGCCAACTCATACAGGTTTCTCACTGTTTCTATAAATGTAGAGATTGATAAATACTGAAGCAAAATTTGGTGGGTAGAGGCCAGAAGATGACTGGATGACCTATTTTCCCCATACCAGGACACCTCTATGCACTTGGCTTGTTTCTCAAGATGTGTTTGCCCTCTGCAGCATGGGAGGCCTGACAGCTTTCCATTGATAATAATAAAAACAGGCAATAACGAACGTTCTGGATAAGCAGCATGTGCTTGAGTGAATGCCACTCACTGCCGCAGCACATGCTGGTTATCCAGACCGTTGATTATTGCCTATATCCTTGTGCACACTGCAATCTGTCTGCCTTATGAAGGTCATTATATGACCAAAATTTCTTCTTTATTTTTGGACTGCCCGCACACAATAATATTATATTCTTACATAATTTACCTGAGTGCCCATTTTCTACAAGATTTACATAGCAAAAAACACAAAACTTGAGCTTGGTTTAAGTTGGTATACATACAGCACATAAACACATGTTTACTTTGGTTAAAAAACATACAAAACCTACAAGAAACAAAATGAGCAACAAACGCGCTGTAACTAAATAATTAAAATACAAAAGTGCTTTTAAATAACACAGAGTTCTTAGTAATACTATTTTCGATCAAAAATAGCCTAAAAGCCATCCCACAAGGTGTTTCTGA